>NC_137488.1:18705253-19315273 GCF_918807975.1 Aplidium turbinatum
ATGGCAATATTAAAAAACGGTAGCGTTTATTTGTCTATCAAAAATGTGGATTTTTCACATAAAGCGTTCCAAGACGCATACAAATGAACTAAATAACTTTGATGTTTTGACGAAAATCAAACAAGTGTTATCGCTTTTTGTACGCGATCGGATGTAACGTGCCTTCGTACACACCGTGTGATAACCACTCGGTAACGCTGTGGCGCAGATACACATTCCAGCATCATGGAGGTGTGAAGATAACCACTGCACGGACAAAAATAAACCACCCTCACTAGTGGAGAATAAATCAAAATTAGATGATAACAAAAGTTTAACCCTTTGATAACATTGTTGTTCACCTCCAAAGCATCTTCACCATTCCAGGCTTCAGTGGTGACGACTGTGGCATTCACATTCGAATTAAGAGGATACGTATCCAACTTGCCATGACCGTACGTGAGCACACTAAGGAATGGCCTTAAGCCATTATCACTGAACGAGCCTCGGTGTAGGGCGTACAATCCCTTGCGTTGGTTGATTGCAACCAATGCCTGAACAAGTTGTTTAATCAAAATTAATGCAGCTTGTTTAAGTTTAATCCGTGAAATTGACGCAATTATAAGCTGCACAAAATATGTAGATCACTTTAAAATTTTCATTCAACACCTTCATATTGACGTGTTAAATACTTTGTATAGTGGTAAGGGAGCAGCTTTATCATGTGGATTTTGAAAGTTACAAAATATCAATTTTTTTAAATCAAGGCAATCTGCACATAGCAACACGATGTGGTTGCTTATTTTATTGAACATATATGCAATATAGAACCTATGGTGTATTATGTAGCGGCTAATAAATGCTATCTGATAAAGTATGTGTTCATTTGTAGTTTGTAGCCTCTTACTATATAGTAGGCTATACTAATATTATTCCGCTGCAGGGAAAGAGTCAGCCATCGACACTTGTGGGGACAAAGCCGAGTTTGGATGATGATATAATCACATATACGAAAAATTGAAACATGCGAATATGCATAAAAATAAATTAGCAAACATCTTACAACGGCCATTAACTTACTGGATATCCAAACCCTCCAATTTGTACTTTCTTCTCCAGTTCAGGTTGCGCCATCGCTGAAGACCAAGCCCAGCCCCATTTTTGTTGCTTAAAGTGTTCCCCCAGATCACTGAGAAGGGCCAAATACTGATCCCTCCCCACTTTCTTGCTGTCGGCAATGTCAGGTAGGAAGGCGATGACGCAAGGACGAGATTGACATTTTTCCTCAAATACGTCAGAGCTCACAAGTTCATCGACCTGCAAGTGAGAAGAATAAAGACATATTAAAGAAGTAGGCCAATGTATCGTAAGAAGATATGGAAATAGTGGGAGTGATGGAAGAAGATGCTATTGACAGAGTGATGTGGGCTGTGGAGGACTGCAATCTGCACCGGCGACCCCACTTGAAGTGAGAATAAAGCCAGAAGGCCTGTGTATCGAAATTTTTCTACAGCAAAGAAAACATTGCATTGACTCAATAAAGATTGAGAATGCGTATTCTCAATCTTTATTGGTTCAGAATGCGTATTCTCAATCTATTCTATAGCCTACTCTCTCAGGATGCGTATTTTCCAGCTGAAGGACTTCTGCAGTATTAGTTTCATTAGAGATAGATTCGTATTCTTGAGAAGTGAGCAGACCTCATTAACTAAAACCCCTTCATGCTCTCTACCTCCACAACTTACCGTCGGTGGCTCGATAACTTCATCAGAATACTCCATTGCTGCGTCAACAATACAACTCTTGTCTCTCCCACCTCGGTAGTCGATGGGCTTCTCACTCTTGTGACCTTTCGGGAAGATTTTAATGGCTGGGTAGCCTCGAATCTGTTCAATCAAATTCCCAATAAGAATATATACATTGACTGAGGACGGCTGATTTTAGGGTTTGACTAACGCGGCAATAAAAAAGTGTCTCTTTTTAAGTGAAATACGTTCTCGTGACTAATCAACATCAAAGAACTATTTATAACATTGATAGGGAAAAACCGTACAAAGTTGGCCTTGCTATTAAGATTACTTTAACTTGACAAAAGTGACCTTGGTGTTATTGCGAATATTAAGGCGTAAGTACTTATAAGCATTAAGGAAAGTGAAGGCAATAGCACTGACATCCACACTTACTTTGTACAATTTTGGTGTTTCCTTGTACAACGTGGCATCCAACACGCCCAACTTCACGGAGTCTCCAGTTCCTTCTTTAACTTCAGTGGCAGCAGCGACCCATTTTGAAGCAAAGCTATAAACGCAATGTCCATTATCTATTAGGTGTGGTATACAAATGTAACTGCCAGAAAGCAAAGCCACCGTTTTTTACATTGATTCAACGTCTGCAGACGTAACAAAGCGGTCGCTTTGCTGTCTAGGATAGTGACTGGTAAGCTACCAATCGTTTTTGGCAACTCCAATAACAAGCGGAGACGATACATCCGCTATAAATGTTCAATATCAATTAGTAATAAAAGAGGCATCCCAAAGCAGGCCAGCAAACGCCAGTTGCGCTTGTTTTTAAGTGGAGCGTAGTCAAGCATAAGCCACCAGTGTTGAGAAATTATAATTTCACTTTTTATCTCTCGCCAACAACAAGCAAGTAGAATGTGCAAGATACTGACACACCAATGAACGGGAAAAAATGACAAAAGTTAAAACATAGCAACCTATATCTCTGAATAGTCAATTTGGTTGACTGCGTGTGCAGGTGATGAAGGCATCTGCAAGACGCTCAAAAGGACGTGGGTTTGACACCGCTTCAAAGCATGCGGCTTCTTCTTCTATCGAGTCTTCTAAAGTTCGTTGATACACCACAGATTGACACATTCTTCCGCAACGGAGTTATACACTGACAGGTCCTACTGCACCGGGTGGCAAGCCGAGGGCAAACAAGAAGGTGGTCCGGTGTTTGGGGCTGGTTTGCCACAGATACATGCTACTGGGCCCATGTCGTAGCCCCACTCCACCATTACAGACTTAGTGCGTCCAACACCGGTTCGGAGTCGATTTAATGTTTTCCACTTTGCCCAGGGAGCGTTTGCTCCCGGGGGGAGGGACTCTGATGGTGGGACCTTCATTTCAGTGTATGATGGGTCATTTTCGAATTGTTGTTTCCATTGCTTAAGTCTTGTTTCTTCTTTTGTTGAGGTTAGTGGCTGAACGTGTTGGGAAGCTTTTTCTTGATTTCAACCGGGTTTGTGCAGCAGTTTTTCCATAATTATAGAGGATGTTTTTGTTTTATTAGACTTTCAGCTTGACTGTTAACTTCTCTTCTTATGTGTGGTGGTGCAATACCAGCAAGCAGATAAAGTTTGTTGGTATTTGTGGGCTTCAGACACCCAGTAATAAGACAACAAGAGTGATAGAGTACCGAGTTAAGCTTCGATGAGTGCGGCTGTATTGTGGCAAGACACTTAAGTGTGATGATAATTGACTGTACAGTTTTTGTTGCTTTGTTTCGTTTTCATCTGTTGTGTGGTATTTGTAATTGTCTTGTACTGTATGACGCAAAATAAAATGAATGTTTTTATAAGGCTACATAGATAACAGCAAAAATCACACAAACAGCAAAAATCACTTACTTTATGCAGTGTCCACACCATGGGGCGTAAAACTGAACAAACCATGTTTCATTGCTCTTGAGTACAAGATTCTTGAAGTTGGAGTCGGTCAAAATCACAATATCATCAGATGTATCATAACCATCAATCCCATCCTGTAGTAATAGATGGGAAGGATAATGGTAAAGCAATAAATATAACAGCACTTGCAAGAAATAGCGGCAGTTCTGCATCTACAAGGAGTTGAAAAGTTTGCTTCGTAATTAATTCCATGATTTGCATGAGAAATTTCAAAAACGTAATCACAGACTCACTAACAAACATAGATCATACACTATGTTATACAGAAATCTAACATGCTGTTGTCCAGGAAAAACTTAACAAAACAATCTGAGTCTTCAACCGACATCACTTTTAGGTCTACTCTACACTCAACATCTTACACGGAATCATAAGAGATAACAATAAACTTCATACAATTTCTTTTCTCGTTTTCGAAACACACAAACTTGTTTGAACTTTGCATTGGTTGGGCGAACACAAACTAAAAAACATTCACACTTTCAGCACTTGGTATCTTATTGACACCCCTTCGTATGATTTCAGTTTTTTGAGATGCAGTTGGCTCATTTGCAATCAGCATATCTAATATTCTTCTTTAACGTCTTCGGTTTCTCAATGAAACTGTTTATGTGATTTGTTGACAACATTGTCAGGCGGTTGAAACTATCAAAGGCATGCATCTGTGTCTTGCTAACAGATTTAATGACAAGATAAACTAACAGCAACCAGCTCAGACTTTCACTGCTTCTAGCTGTCTGCAGTGTACCATCTATGTTGACAATAGATATAATGATGGCTATTAATATTATTATCCCTATTATGATTGTCTATGAGAAACGAGTTCAAAAGATTCTCTTCGCCTGCTGATAAATGATTTGCTTCATTTTAAACCATCGAGCTTTGGTATGGAGCTTTGCTGTGGGCTATCACAAACATAAGTTGTGCTGCTTAGTTTTATATTTTAATATTTGTCTATTATTAATATTATAAAACCAACCATATCATGGCCATGATGCCACTTCCAACAATAATACTGAAATCTGATGCTTCAGGCATTATAAAGAAGGCAAACACCACAAGCCCCAAAACAACTAAAAACTACACCAAATTCTTCTAATATCAAAATTGCCCCAACTCAAAAGTTTATTGCTTACACTCTCTTTTCTTCTACTTTGCCTTTCTCTTACCATCTCTTCCAATGATTTTAATGCTTGGTCAATGATCACATTAGCATCTCTGCCACCTTTGGTTATTAGAACATTTACAGATTTGTTCGTAATCATGTAGAATTAAGAATATTAGAAAGAAAAGTAGAATAAAAATGAAAATATACATCAATATTGAACACTAACAACTATTCTTGAAAGTGGTATTTTTTAATTATATACCCATTCACACTGGTATCAGCACAAGAAAAAAAGATAGCACTGTAATTGAAATCAATATTATACACTACTGTGACAAGTGTATTATGTAGACAAGCAGCTGTGTAGACATCAGACAATGGACTACACAACACGCATCAGCAATTGCCACAACTACATATGCCTTAACAGACCCAAAATGTCACCTTTTTAATCTTCAATATCTACAAATAATTAGTGATGCACCGGAGACAAGATTTTGGCTAGAGGCAAGATGTTCCGGCCAGAGAATATCAACTCTGACTGGAAGCTCCAAACCGAAGGTTAATATCTACCTGATATTATCAATGTTTCAACCACTTAGCGGTTGTTGGCAGTAGCATTGACAGGGCGGTCCAGACTCTCTAGAGTCTAAAGGGTATTTTTGGACCCAGGATGATTTTAAGAGCTGTAACCATTCCAAGGAACCCGGGAACTTAAAGAAACCACCTCATATTTGTTGAAATGGTGCGTTTTTCTTAGTCTGAACTTAGGGCCTGAGAGTCTCATTGATACTGGCCCAAGTTATCCTCTCAACGGCCCTGGTTGTTGGTACACCACTCTTATTAAGCAGTGAAGCAATAATCAGGCACTCTTAAAAAATCGCTTTGTGGTCGTCGTCGTCTGAGCTTCTGGGGCCGAGGGTCTATCCTTTTACCACCCCAGATTCACGATGTTCCCGGACTACACTGGAAGGCTGCTAGAGAGCAGCCAGTCTTTAGTTTCATCATCCATGACGCGCAGACCTTCCACTCCGTTAGGTGGTTTGAAGATGGTACGGTCATTGATGATGTGGTCTGCGGTCTGTTCCTCGGCACCACATTCACAGGAGGAGGAAGAAGCTATTCCCCATTGGTGCATGGTTGAGCGGAAAAGCCCGACGCCCGTACGGAGACGGTTGACTCAGCTTTGTGGTAATGCTTACAGTCCTTTAAAGGGGTTCATTTAAGAGTAAACATTTGGGCAAAATTTCAAATTTGGCTGTGTTTTCTATCCATCTGATGTAGTATTGTTTTTAAGATATTGAAGATTTTTATTGACTTCCTTGAGCCTATTTTCAATCTCACATACAATGTAAATTTAAGACCAATATTACAGTCAACACATATGTGTAATTGTGTATTCTTGAATTACTACAATAAAGATACCACACTAATACATAAAATTACATTTATCCAAGGTCATGAACTTGGCCATGTAGCCATACGCACAGTTGGCACACACACCTCCGGGCCGGAGCCACTATCACCTCCGGCCTGGAGCCGAAGTTGAAAAAAGTGTCCAGAACCGGAGGTTGTTCCATCACTATAAATAATGAAGGTATAGTGAGTGGCAAAACTTACCAGTAAAGTCTTTAGGATTTTGTTTGTTAAAACCAAAAATTTTAATTGCAGGGAATCCGCCAAGGTTATATTGATTCCTAACAGATTTATGTTTGTCCATATCAATGGCGCCAACTTTGATTATGCCCTGAAAAAATTATTGCCTGTTAATTAACATGCCTTATTATTATTAAAATGCAGTGATAGATAATGGCAACACCGACTGCAATAAAATATAAGATTGAATTCAATCACTACAGACGAAATCGGTTAATAGTATACTGCTTAAACGTATCAACCGTTTATTTGAATCAAAACCTGAAATCCCAAACCAAATCCAATCTAATGTTAAGTAAAAACATCGGTTAAGCGTATATCGCTTAAAAGAATAAGTCGGATAAAAGCATCAGGATTTGCTTCTAGTTTGCCTACTTCATTCATTTAATCGTATAATTGTACCCGTTAGCGAAAAGAGAATGTCTCTTTTTTGCTTCGCATAATTGTCTGCAATGTTCAAAGGCGAAATGAAGCAAAGGTGAGACAGACGCAAGCGATCAAAACAAAGACAAGTGTCTGTAATCCCAGGCCATAATCTTATGTGCTAGACATCGCACTACAAAGAACCAATTTTCGCACAGCTGGGCTTTATTAAAACAGAAGAGCACACAAAAGGAATAATCACACTTCCCAATAAAGAAGTTTAAATGCTTTTGATGTCATCGGTCGGCGACTGGCCTTGCAAGGAAAGGACACGGACAAATTATTTCGGCTTGAGAGGGAAGTGTTGAAAAGAATGTCTAAAAGTTTAAATCAGAAAACTGTGGAGAATTTTTTTTTAAATTGCTGAAAAAAAGTAGCCTATTGTTGTGAAATGCAGTGCGTAATTTCATTTGTTGCAGTATTGTTCAGTTGAAGAACATTGCAAATTAATTATTTTACCAGACATGGCAAAACACTTAAAAAAAAAACCTTTGCGATTTCAAAACAAACAATGAGTGTGAGCTGTGTTTTTCCACCATACCTTATTTTCGTAGGCCCTTTTCCATACTCAAAACTACACAGCTGGTACAGAGCTAAAAATAGCCCTCTTGAATAAAAAATGTCAACGTCAAAGTTCGCGTTGTGACGTCACAGAGATCGGTGATATGAAAGATTGCCGATTTGCAGTCCGATTGCTGCAGTTTGCAGAAAAATGCTTTGATGGTTCTCCCAGTTAGCAAAGCTGATCTTTTTTACATTGTTTCAACGTCTGCAGACAATAAATCAATGTAAAAAAGACCAGTTTTGCTGGCTGGGACATACAGTGTAGTGGTATGTTAACACAGAACTAGGAAATTCTTTAAAGTTTAAGCAGAATTGTAAACAGTTGTAGGAAGTTGGTAATGTGCGTTGCAGCCTAGTCAGCACAGACATCTTCTCAACATTACGCCCATTCACAATAAACCTTTTTTTAGTAAATTGGTTAAACGAATCAATCGTATAATCGTATCAAAATGTCTGGCAAATAGGTGATTCGATTAACCGATTTCGTCTGTATTCTCTAACTGAATGCAATGTCTAAAAACTAAGAGCTGAAAATCGCCAATTATAGATTTTTTATTAATGCTATTCACAGCCTATCATGGCTATAAAAGTAACTACTATTATTGAAAAAATATCAACAAAGTACAGTAGAATTCGCCTATAACGGCACCTCTAGGGGATTTGCAAAAACTGACGTTATAGCCGAATTAACGTTATAGACGAACTACCGCAAACTATTCCAAAACTGTCTTTTGATTAAACAAAGAGATGTATAATCCAGTCAGGTTTACTGTGTACCACCAAACTGACAATTAAGTCACGCAGAAAATACAGTAAACAAAGAAACTGTATAAAAAAAATAACCTACAGCGAAAGGTACAGTAAATTTGCGCA
This sequence comes from Aplidium turbinatum, assembly GCF_918807975.1. NCBI lineage: Eukaryota > Metazoa > Chordata > Ascidiacea > Aplousobranchia > Polyclinidae > Aplidium > Aplidium turbinatum. The sequence goes on from NC_137488.1 coordinate 18,713,548, forward strand.
ATACAGCTCGTTACACTGTTGCTTTGAGTTGTTTAAAGGTCAGCTGTAGAGCTGCTTTTTACACGTGATAGTTTTTCACGCGGGGAAAAAAGTTAATTCAGTTAATTAAAGTCCCTGCTGCGAACGACGTAGCAAAATAAAGGGAAGATTTTGCAAGCAGCAGCGCTAACTGGATTAAAAGACCGACCGTTTGTGGTGATGGCTTAAAGTGACGTTATAAACGAACAAAAGACGTCTGGGGACCAATAAAAGGTGCTGTTACATGCGAATTGACGTTATAAGCGATGCTGTTGTAGCCGAACTACAATGTACGTAAAAGATAGGAATTCTGCCGGGACCGAGCGAAATGTGACGTAATAGGCGAATTGACGTTATAAACGAAGCCGTTATAGGCGATTTCTACTGTAGTAATTTTAAAACAACATCACATTAAAATTGTCTTGATAGCTCAGGTGGTTAACACCTGACATGCAATACTAGTTCAATTCTCAGAGTGTGCACTTAAGCAACGCATTACAAGGACTACTCTCCATTCAACGGCAAGTTGTGGATGAAATAATTCACTCACAACACCTCAACAACCCGTAGAAACTTCACTCAGTCAATCTCGGTGACAAGGCCTGCATTAGTGGTTCAAACCCTTTAATAGGCTAGTATGTGAAACTTCCAGGATTAAGCTTTCAAATAAGCTTTCTCAGTTAGAGGATGAAGATTCAATCAATCTATTACAGACTTTTTACAATAAATTTAAAATGGCATTATTGCTATCAAAAAGCAAAGGTTATGGTATTTGTTTTTAGATCAGCATTGCATCAATTTTGACAATCATGATTTACACTTATAAGTTTAAAACTACAGTACAATGAAACATTAAATAATCAAGAAAGCATACCATACAGTAAACACAATTTGTAAATTTATATTTGAATAAAAATTGCTAGCCATCAGAAAAGGATGAGCTCGAGACAAAACGTAACCAAAGAGATCTAACTAAACTAACTTTTAGGTCTGACGCTACTCTCTTCCATTCTGGTGTTAGTTGCTGGCAATGTTCACACCATGGCACATAAAATTTAACCAACCATATTTTGTTACTCTTCAGAACAGATTTGTCAAAGTTTGAGCTCGTTAACTCAGCAACATCGTCAGTTGAAGAATACAAACCACTGGTGAATGATGTACCCAGTAGCAATAACCCTGAAATTAATTTTATTAGTTAAAATTTCTTGTTAGCCTAAAACTAGTTAGTTGTTCATTTTTTTATTACACTTTTATTACCGTACTGGTTATTAGAGCTAGCAATTAAATATGTGACAAGCACAAATTAAAGCACTTGATGTAATAAAAAACAGTATGCTACATGTGAGCAAGACACTTTTAAAAACAAGTAGGCTAACATGTAGCTTTTTAGCTCAATTCTAATATTGTAATACATTAAGAAATGATTTAAGAAATTTTATAAAATAACTTACTAGCCAATCATCATTTTTATAATAGACTCATGGTAACACTTTATTAAAATTAGCTGATATCATAAACTGTTTATTTTCTGGAAAGATTTTGTCTCACATAGCGACTTACCTATAGTAATCCACATTTTTACTTAAATACAGGACTTATTAAAAGAACAAACAAACATACATATAGGTTATTCACACAAAACAACCCCTTTTAAACATCCTGAAATATAAGCTGTCAATAAAATACACTACCAAACTATAAAATCACTGAGTAAAAATAAATTAATTCAATCAAATTCATATATCAAAAGATGTAGATATGGTAGTCTACCATACTTCAGTGCAAAGTAACAAATAAATATTTCAATATTATTGATAAGCATCACTCTTAGCAATTCTGACAGGTAAATAAGATTAGCATAGGATTTATGATTCCATTAGCTCTGTGTCAATAAGAATGGTTGTAGATTTTGAAGGGCATGTGACTACAAAAAGGTTATTAACCACTGCTCTAAGCTGTAGTGTTCTCAAGTTGATTAGTTTACTTCCAACATTATGATGTAACCATTGTGTATTTTGGATGATAAAAAAGCACTGCAGCCATTGTTATCATAATACCTTGGTGTTTCAATCTACAGTTTAAGGTTGCTTGTTATTAATTCAACTACGGTAACTAAGTTTGATTTAGCTTTCTAACCATGTACCGTAGCCTACTGTAGGCTAAAATTTTAAGGCATTTCGATTTTGCCACATCAACTATCTGTCTTTTCAAGATTCCAATGCAAAACTATCAGAAAAACTAGCCTAAACTAATGCTAATCAAGTTTCTGACACTATAACCTACAAACCAGTGACCCAGTTCAGTACGAATATATTTTATTTTATCTGACTGACTGAGAGACTATATTTTATTTTATCTGGCTGTTCATTCGTCGTGTCTTCTTGTGATTGGTTATTGATTTGCGCAAGCAGTAGTTTATTTGTGATTGCAAGAATACAGAACACCGATATGCCTTTAAAAAATAATTCGCCAATGACATGGCATACACCACGTGAAACAGATAAAAATTAAATGTTTATTTTTAAAAAGTCGTTTGTGAAAACGGGGATTTCCCTATGTTAAAAATTTATCAAAAAATTTGCAATTTGTACCACTGAAATCAACAAAAACTACATCGTCATAAAATATGACAAGAAGCTTCAAATTATCCTGCAATGGACACTTTTATATACTACAATTAAGCGTTTTTCATGAGAAGATAACTTCGCTCAGTTCAGCTCAGTTTGTTTTTATTCTGACGATCAACAATCGTCATTTTCTTACCATCAAAAACCGTCATTTCGTAGGGTGGCAATTGACTAGTAGACCGTAGCCTATGGTCGTCTCGTTGTCTCCCTGTCGGTATGGGAACTTGTGTAACTTTTGCATTGTGTATATTGCTTGCATATTTCAAACATGTATCTATGTTCCTGTTACTGACAAATAAAACATTGATTGATTGATTGATTGATTGATTGATTGATTGATTGATTGATTGATTGATTGATTGATTGATTGATTGATTGACCATCAACAACGAAAAAAAAAACAATATATGCCAAACATATCAGAGGTCTAGAATTTTTTAAGAACTCCTTGTTATTTCTTTTTTATCTCAAATTTTTCTAAAATTGTTGCAAGCACGATTTAACCTGTGTTTTAACGTTCGCGTTTTGTCACTTCACTCTTTTTCTAGACCAGTGGTTCTCAATCTTTTCTGAGTCATGGCCCCCCAGACTGTGGCTCTAAAAGACCGTGGCCCCTTGAGTGAAATAAAAATGTATTTGTTTAAGGAATAACAAACCAAACGAAATCAATGAAAACAGTTAACAAGTGATTAAATGATTTAATGCTTTCTTTTTCGTAATAGACTACGCCAATAAATCAAGCGTATCCTTGATTGTTACGTTACAACGTACAATCACAAAAGATGATGCAACATGCAGTGAGATAGAATATACGATGAAAAACATGCTTTTAGCTAGCTTTGCGATACTAACACCTACATGAGTGCTTTTGATGTCACAATTCTACGTTTCTGTCAATTAATACATGTTATAATTCATTAATGAAGCCTTTTATCGTGGCCCCCCTAAGAACGCTCTGTGCTGGCCTCTTGGGGGGCCGAGGGCCACGGTTGAGAATTAACCCATGTTCTAGACCTTTTTGCTATTGGTTTGGTTTTGAATCTTTATCCTCGGACTCACAAAGCCTTGATTGATAGGTTATCCTTGGTAGTTTCGCATACTTGTAGAGCAGTGGTTCCCAACCTGGGGTCCACGGACCCCTTGGGGGTCTGTGAAAAAGCATTTGGGGGTCCGTGATTACCTTGATAAATTTTTGGGAAAAAACGAAAAGCGATCTTTTTACTTTCATTTCTCTTTTTAAATGCAAATGTGTCAAGCTCAAGCCCGCGAGAATAAACTTTACCGGTATGCATTAAAATAAATCTATGCTGCTGCCTACAGTGTGTAGGGGAAATGTTGGACCTATGAGCCACTTTTTGATTTTTTTGCGATATTTTCTTTATTTTTGAAGCGTCAACGCTCTAAACTTGCAGGAACATTCCTTGATCATTGAGGTCTACAATGACTAAGTTTGAAGTGTAGCTGAATTCTGACTAGGAAACTGTTGCGTCGTAAATAAACCTTTCCGAAGTGGTTCATAGGTCAAACAGCGTGTGGTCCTATGAACCACCATGACAAGACCTGCGAGCCACCCTGCTGACCTATGAACCACTATACAAGAAACAAGCAGAAACCACATATAAGAAAACATTTAAACACAGCACGAAATGAAGGTACAGTATTTGAAAAAAGAAAAAATACAGAACACAGCAAAACCTTTTAGCGTAAAACCAGATGAATAAGTTCATTAATCTTGTTTTTTTCGTTCGGTTCCAAGCTTGTCCGGTTCCAAAGCTTAGCCTAGCTTCTTTTACATATTTTGACAAAGTTGTTCTGTCCACATTGTTTTGTTTGGCTGCAGTGCGAACAGATAAATTGTTGTGCAAGACATGCTGCACGGCCATTTGCATTTCAACATCAGTGAAAGACCCTCTTGTCTTAACAACTTTATTTGACATATTTTTTGATTTGAGTATAGTCTACAACGTAAATTCTACAAATGAATAGATTAGGCCTATGTTATGCCTTAATTTGACAGCCCAGCATGTTGTTTTTACTTTAATTCATCACCTTTTATTCATTGTAATCATATACTAATCATATTGCCAAAATGGATGTAGCATATAAACCAAATATATGCTGCACCTATCTGCTATGAACCATGGCTCACAGGTCATTGTTCAAAGTGGCTCATAGGTCAGTTAACCTAAAGCAAGCACATTTTTGGATCTGAACAAAAAACTTGAGACAGTGACCTGCTTTATGCTAGCTAAAATATAACTTGCTTTAAATGGTACCTTCTGCAAATTTAATTGAATTATACTTAATCCATCAAGATAAAACATTTACTTGCCACAAAATTTACTTATAGTAGTATAAAATACTATGTAATGCCTAAAACGGACTGGTCTTTCACCACGGTTATGAAAGTTTCTGAGAAACGTTCTTTGTCTCGAAGTCACGTGACAGTGAGGAATGTGGGCGCTAAAGACTTCTAAAAAAAAATTAGCGGGGGGTGGCTCATAGGATAACTATGGTCATAGGTCCAACATTTTCCCTACATTGACCTTGTCTTTGCCCATTGAAAACATTCTTTCAACTGCAGCACTGGAAGATATTGGCGTGTTGTAGCGAAAAAAATACATTAAAAAGTATGCGTTGAAGCTATGCGCTAAAAAACCGCGAGAACTTTACGCGTAGCCTCAAGCGCAAACTATCCAAAAAAATGTGGCCGCAAGCGTTAGCGCAAACAAAAAGTCTACGCCACAAGTATGCGGCGTAGAATTTGCGGCGTATACGTACATCTCTGATATTTAGGCTATATCTGGACGATTGAGAAGTTGACAATTGCTCCTGTAAAGTCATTTTCATTGAAAACAAGGTTGTTTGAAAATTGAATGAGGCTTGTTTGCAAGGTTGTTTTGCAGAATACTCTACTTGCAGTTTTGTAAAATTGATCAGAATACTCTGACTTTTCAGCTATAGCTGATGTAGAGTGATGGTAAATAAATATTAATATCACACCACAAAGAATCCCATATGCTTTTTCCCACGCATGTCTCAGGACGTTCGTAGGCCTACAGTTAAGGTTATAAATGGTGAGCTTTAACAAAGGCATTAATTTACAGTAGTATAAGTTGTCTTGCAGTTGATGCTATATAGTCACCAATAAACTACAAAACAGAATGTTGACTAAAACATTACTCTGCATGTTTTTTATTTTGAATGTTTTGAATACAGGTGAGAGGTAGCCTACGAGGCCGTAGGCCCTACGGTATAGTTATTTATTTTAAAAATAGTAATATGCGAAACTGCCAGGATTAAGCTCTGCAAAAAGCTTTCCCAGTCCGAGGATAAACATTCAATCAATCAAAAAAAGTTACTCCAGGCAGGGCCGTTAAGAGGATAGTTTAGGCGAGTGCCAACGAGATCCTCTGGCTGAAAATTCAGACACTTTTAAAAATAAAACGCAGGTGGTTTCCTCAAACTTTCGAGCATCTTGGAAAGTTACAGGTTCCTGAAATCATGTCGGAATCGTGTCCAAAAGTAGGCCTAGGCTACTTTCTGAACTTTCACGTAAACGTTACTGGTTCCAGTGACTAAACACAAAAATTTTATGTTCCATGTTGCTACGTTTCTTTTCAGCTCGAGCAACATTTTCAATCGCGGCTAATCCAACAAGCACATTGTTACCAGTAGGATATCCTGGTCTCACAGTGACTGCCACCATTGAGAAGCAGGGCCAGAATACTTGCACGTGGGGGCTCACAGAAAAGACTGGTTCCACATGGAGGTCAGTGATTTTACAAGCTACCTAAGTTTAACTTGTATTTTTGCAGAGCTGTTTAAAAAACATAAGTGAGTAATTGAAATTATGGGAATCTATAACCTCTGGCTGAGAAAACTTCTTTGATAGCTTAGTCTTGGCGGTTTCGCATAGCCTAGGCCTACTTGTAGAGACTTTGAACCACTGAAACAAGCCCGATCACCGAGATTGACGCGGTTTATCAGTGAATTATAGTAGGCTACTATAGATGCGCTGAATGGAGAGCAGTCCTTAAAATTGTTGCTCAAGCGCACACTCCGAGAGTCGAACTAGCGCGACTTAAACTTGCGCTTTTGTTTTGTCCACAAAGTTGGGTAGGCCTACTTAATAAAATGAGCTATCAGGGTGGATAACGCTTCGTACCACTCTGGACATTTATGTCATTTCGTTTGTTCAGTTTGCCTTTGGTAATATTCGTTTCTCTGTAATCAACATCCAAAATTATACGATTTTTGCTTTGATCATGTTCTACTACGTTGGCCTACCTAAATTTTTAATTTCTTATCATCTTGGATAGCTGCACTGTTATTCATTTATTTGTCTCAATTAGCCAAGTATAATTACCATTGATCTGCATAGGAGTGGCTGCTTGACTTGAAAACCTTGAATGGTCACTTCGCAGCCTCACGTTGCTGTGATGTTATTACTATTTTCTTTTCTTTTTAAATTGTGATCTTTTCAACAGTTTTACTAACCTACATTGTGTTTTAATTTATCGCACATCTTTTTCGCAGCAGCCAATAAACACTTATCTATCTATCATTAAGTTGCCACTCAGTAGCTGAAGTACGGTGTAGAATATAATAACCAAAAGCCTACAGAAGGCCTACCTTGGCTTAAATCAATTAAAACAAAAAATTCAAACCTCTTCTTTATTTTGTTACTGTATTTCAAGAAAAAAAGTTTTTCTTGAAACAGGGATATCTATAGCTACGGTATTGGAAACTCTGTGGAACTGAAAACCATTTTATACACCAGTAGGGTCATTTTTCTTTGTGCGCTGCTGTGATAAATAATCACATAAATTGACCTCAAAGGGTAGCAAGTAGTAGGCTAAACGAACAACCAAAAGTGTAATCATTAATTCACCTGTAAATTGTAAGGTCTATGCTTGCCTGGTTTGTGTATTTGTTTGTATTCCATTAGTGAGTTATGTTGTATTTTGTTTGCTGCTTAAAAAATTTTCAGAATGACTATTGGTTTTAGTTCTGATGACGTCGTAAACGGGTTGGTTTCGCACTGGATCAATCAGTGAACAAGTTGATGATACAACAGCATATTTCACTGATTGCTGAACACTCCTCATTTACTTCTGATCCGATTTGCAGTACGCACAATGCTAAAGAACAACAGTAGGCTGTTTCTGGACTCGTTGCATTCATTCATTTTTTGGATTCATCGTTTTTTTTCTAGCAGCGTAAATGTACTTTTATACATCAATTAAGTTTATGTGAGTGTACATTTTGTATTATTATTGCAAAATCTAACTTTGTATATCTTTTAGTCGGTATTTTATTTTGTTAATCTTTCTGTAGTCCTAGTAATGTGATGACCCTACTGATGTATAGCACTGGATAGAGTTTCCAATCCCGTAGTTATAGATATCCCTGTCTTGAAATAACTTAAACTTTGAATAAACTTAGGCTTAGCTTTGAATGTTCAACAACTCTGTCCCATAGGTATACCACTGATTTTTATTACCGACAAACTGGTTGCAAAGATTCAACAAACAGCAATCCTGATGTGACAGCTACTTGTAACGAGCAAGTTATTGACGGGAAAGAACACATCGTATCTGTCATGTCGTTCACAGAGACCTTGACAGCTAGTCAACTGACAGCTTCAGTGACCTGTAATGGAAAAATTATTCTCAAAATACCCGCAATAACAGTAGGTAAGTTTCTGACCAGCGTCGTTTGCTTCTCAAACCCATTTTCTTTGCCAAGTCATAGAACCAATGCAGCTCAGACTTTGTTGCTCAAAGATGTTTCAATTTTGGATATCGGTGTGCAGGGGCGCCGGAAGCGGGGGGGCAGGGGGGGCGAAAGCCCCCCCTGCCCTCAATTTTTCTGCAGATGGAGGGGCAGGGGGGGCAATGGTGCCCTTTTAAAGTCATGTAAGCTACTGCACATTTTGCAATATAACAATTTCTGCTATTCGCTTTTAGCCTAATTATAATTTTTCATTTTTGCTTCAAAATAATATTTACGGCACAAAATTTTTCCACACAGTACAGGCCGTAAAACTCGTTTTTTTTTCGGCAGCTATCGTGGCCTACCGGGAGCTCCTTCTCGGGGGCCAAATCTGCGTGATTTGAGGCCAAAATACAAAATAAAAATAACGATAGCACAGTAAGTAAATAGAATTAAACTTGCAACAATGCTAAAATGATCACTTAGCGTTGTTGAAGTCTGGGCCTGGGCGACGTCCTACAATAGAATCGTTGCACCACGCAATAACTGCTTTATCGGAATTGTAATCCAGTACTATTCAAACGACACTCGCACGAGCGTCTCTAATGTGGCTGATTTTAAAGAAGTTTGCCACTCCCCTAAAATTCTTTTTAGCAATGAAAAACAACGTTCGACATGACTGTGTTGATGATGACGGCAAGGTAATAAAATAGGTATTTCAATGATGTGAAGGACATTACTAAAAGAAGCATAATTTTTGCAAAATATGATCAAAAAATGTTTTCCCCTCGGATGTCAACTAACTTAGTTCTCCTTTTTAACAACGGTTCAATGTCCGACAACATCGAATCGACATAAAAACGACAATATTGCCAGCCGATGTAAATTAGCACTTCGGATTAAGACTTTGTTAAAATAAACGTCAGGAATTACAAACAAGACTTACAGCGCTGGCGATCGCAGATGAATATATTCCATCAATAACAAATATTCCCGCAGAATGCAGCAGTGGCGATTAGGCTATGAGGCGCTGACCTAATTTTGCGTCACTCTTTGATAGCCTACTACATGTTTTCGACCGTTAATCCACGATCATTCTATTGCGAAATTACATAATTGGCTAGAAGAGACCGGCGGCCAAACTTGCCCGATTGAGGAGGTAGCACCAGCGGTCATCCAAGCACTACTTAGCGGCCATGGCCGCAGGTTGTGATAAGGCTTGACAGTAGGTTATATCATTATAACATAGCATGGTGCCCTTCTTTCAGTGACGATCGGTGAGGGAAAGCAAGGAAAGCAGTGCTTACCTGAGCGAAAACTATGCAAAATATAATGACTGAATTCTAGGTTTAACTTCTTATTATTTTTATCAAGTCTATTTTAACTTGAAAATTACTGTGTTCGTGACTAGAATTACTCGTAACGCTTGTGAATAGTCTAAGTCCTCATCAAACCGCATTTCTTGCCTATAAATGCCAATTAACGCAAACGCTTTTGTCAGAAACCATCACTGAAGCTCCAGGGAAATCAACTTTCAAAGTTGCTTACCCTACATTGAAAAACGCCTTCGTTTTATCCAATCCTCAATCGTTTTGCAAAACGACACCAGCTGCTTAGCCAATCAGATGTGTTATCTGGTGTTGTGGTTAAAGTTGCTTTCCCAGTGACGTCATGCGTATCTCATAGTGGCTGCTTTTGGTTTCAGGCGAAAAGAATACAGCCTCTACGCATGAGTGATTTTCGGGCTTGTAACTATAGGCTACTGAGTACGCTGAAAATAAAGCTGGTTCTCTTACCAAAAAAAACATAGATTCTACAATAAGACATGCAATTCCAAAGGGTACATTAACCAACCAGTACTGAAACAGCACAAGTGTTTTTTAAATTCTTTGGGTCAATAGACTGACATCACAAGTTCAGAGCAAACATACTTGTGTTCTTCAAGAATGGACTAGCTTAATTTATAGGCTAATTATTTGCTCTTTACTAGTGCACCAGTCCAATGCATGTCGTAAATGCTTACAGATGACATTGACAATAAGTTTTTGTGCTCAGTCTAAAAAAGCAGCCAACATTCTAAACTAGTCCCAGTTTGATTGATTGATTGAATCTTTATCCTCGGACTGGGAAAGTCCGAAGATTTTGTTTTGGAAATGCTCTCAGAGCGCACCAAATTGGAAGTGTTTTTCAAAAATTTCTGGGGGAGGCCCCCCAGACCCCCCGCTGGAAGTGTTGCCTTCGGCAACACGCCTTCGGGCTTCGCCCGACGGTTACGCCCCTCGTGCCTACTACCTTGCTGCAACATATTTCCAAGTTGCTTTCCCAATGGTTTAAGCCACCGAACGTCACTGCCTTCTTTGTATACCGGATTATCATTATCGCTATATTTTATCTTAAAAATTGAAAAGAAATTGGCCTTTTAGTAAACAAAAGTGCCCTTTTTTTGTAATCTTGCCCCCCCCCAGTCACAAATCGTTCCGGCGCCCCTGTCGGTGTGTTTGTAGCTTAATCCGATTGGGAGAATTTTATGTCGAAATCAGGAACTAAAAACTCTACACCAACCACCTCCAACAGTTATTTTATTTTTCCCTAAAATGTGCTTTCTAGCTTCGTTACTGTTGCAATATTCTTCATTTATTTAAATCTTCTTATTTAGCGGGGCTATAGGGTTGCAGCCTGCAGTGTCTCGTCTGCTTCTTATCCTAAGCTTCTGGTGACTCATAAGGTAGACCATCTCTGGGTAGACTATTACAAGTGATTTGCAGAGAACAAAAAGAAGGCTACCACAGCATTTGCCTGGATGGTCGATGTAACTAATTACATTGGGTGATGATGATGAATATCATCATGTGCCGTCTCCGAGCGGAATTGCCGAAGGTTGGCTGTCAATTGCTTCCACAAGTCACGTTTTTCTGCTACTCCTTTTGCTTCTCCGATGCTTTTCAAGTCGGTCCACTTGGTCACAGCGGTGAACCATAATATTTTTGTGGGAAAGTTGTAACATAAAATTCCCGGATCCGTTCGTCTGTATACAATGACACCGCAAAAGAATACTCTTCTAGAAACGTCTGTTCAAGAATTGTATTTCCGCAAAAAATAGCCAACAGGCTGTCGAAAATTAGTGCAACGCGTATGCACTACACAGTAGAAAACTTGTCACCACAATACAGAATTACTTGGATAAAAGACGAAAATTTCGTCTAGTTGGTAAGCACCCAGCAAACAGTTAAATATTCGACCAACCTTTCAAAACGACAATTCTAAATGACGAAACTGACTTGAGATATTTCAACTGCACGTAACCAGCTTCTGTGACGTAACAGTGATAAACATTGTGAAGCAATTTTCAACAGGTGTTCAAGAGATTGTGCAATGTTATGCTACAGGTGCAATGTTTTACAAGTCTTACGAAGTATATTGCAATCTCGGCTCATTTTTTAGGAATTTCCATGACGTAAGACGCCAGCTAGGTTAAGTAGACCATAACGGTTTTATGTGACGTTTGAGTTGGTGAACGATTGTCCGAAACACCACTGCTTTACATCACCTCCTTCTTCTTCTACACCTCTTTCCTTCCACCATACCTTCAATAACCAATGGATGTAGCTGTCCTGCTGATCCTCTTAACATATGTCCGGCGAATTTTACATTTTGGTTTTGCTAAATTGTTTGCTCATCTATCTTGCACTCCAATACTTTTTTCTAGCTGCTTCGTTTGTAATATTTTTTTTATATGATAATTTTAATATTCTTCTGTAGCACCAGAATTGAACAGCATTCATGTTTTTGTAAATTTCTTTGTTGTAGGTCCAACTTTCACTTCCCTATGACAAAACTGGTTTGATACAACAAGATAATAGTCTCAGTTTTAATCCCTAATATATCTTTTTAGATGCTGATATAACTTTTTTAATAACACAGTTTGTATTTACTTTATATGATAGGCTGGAGTAGTCTCCCCTATAAATAAAAAGACATTCTCAATTTTCAAATTCTATTTTTGATCATTTATTTAAAGGGTAACTTCCACGCACGTTCTGTCGAATGAGAATACAACGATTGGTTATTGACGAATTTTGACAGATGAAACAACCCAAGAACTACGTCATGACGGTTTTAATTGAATACCAAATAAATTGTGGATCAAATAATGAAAACTTTGGATGTTTATTATCATTTTTAGCATCAGTTGCAACGTTCATTTGATGAAAGCGAAAGTAAATGAAGAAACATGCAAGATGATTTAATGTTTCACTGACGTTTCGGGCACCATGACACTGCGCAACTCAGATTCGCTCTAGGCTACGTAGACGGTAGGCTACTTGTATATCTTCATTGTCATCAACTCATCATCATGTTTTACCATAACTAACAGCACAGATTAGCAGGTCAAAGGAAGGCAACTGAAAATGTGTAGATAGCAGTGTTGTACGCGTCAATGAAATAAATTGACGGCATCAGCGTTAGCGCTATTTTAGCCAGGGTCTCACAAAACAGAAGTATTTTGCCGTAGAAACACAAGCATTTTAAAATGTTTGTATGACAATCAGTGATGATCGGTGAGGGAAAGCAAGGAAAGCAGTGCTTACGTTAGCAAAAACTATGCAAAATATAATGACTGAATTCTAGGTTTAACTTCTTATTATTTTTATCACGTCTATTTTAACTTGAAAATTACTGTATTCGTGACTAGAATTACTCGTAACGCTTGTGAGTAGTCTAAGTCTTCACCAAACCGCATGTCTTGCCTATAAATGCCAATTGACGCAAACGCTTCTGTCAGAAACAATCACTGAGGCTCCAGGTAAGCAACTATCAAACTTGCTTTCCCAGATTCAAAAATGTCATAAAACGCCTTCGTTTTAACCAATCCTCACCCGTTTTGCAAAACGTCACCAGCAGCTTAGCCAATCAGATGTGTTATGGTTATGGTAGGTTAGTTGTGCTTTCCCAGTGACGTCAATGCGTACATCCGCTAGAGCGACTAGACTAACTCGTCAGAATGGTATCTCGTCACGGTAGACGCACAGCATCATAATGCCAAAAAGCTTGTTGCTGTTTTTTGATGTCTCCTCGCCATGTACTTTAGCCTACTGTACTAGCTTTCATAGTCATGCCTTTGCCCTTTTTACAGCGTTGATATAACGTTACTTCGCCGATGAACGTTCAGGTGCGGATGCAATATTTAGTTTGTTAAGCTTCTATACGCAGGAGGCAAACTTATCCAGCTTTTTGTACAAATTGCTTGCGATTGTAATGTTTAGGCCTAAGTGTTAGCTTTTGTAGTGTAGGCTTAACTGAATATCTGAGAATGAACATTCATGACGAATTAAACATTTAGACAACTATTATTCCATGTCTAACACAGGATTTTGGTCCTGCAACGTTAAAATTAAGATTGTTCATGACTTCTAAACATTAAATGGATGTATGATCACGACATAGGCGAAGCACAATTTGACAGATTTTTATTTTTGATTTGTTTTGGAAATGCTCTCAGAGCGCACCAAATTGGAAGTGTTTTTCAAAAATTTCTGGGGGAGGCCCCCCAGACCCCCCGCTGGAAGTGTTGCCTTCGGTAACACGCCTTCGGGCTTCGCCCGACGGTTACGCCCTTCGTGCCTACTACCTTGCTGCAGCATATTTCCAAGTTGCTTTCCCAACGGTTCAAGCCACCGAACGTCACTGATGACAATCTGCTGCGTTTGGGACGCATAGGCTAAATTAAGCTAATGTCCTTTCCAAGTAAAAACATGCGTTCCACAGCAGGGCTGGATCTGGATGGTATTGACAATTGGCATAGTATTAATTGGTGTGTTGTATTTCAAAAACAAGTCTTGAAAACGTTTACTCGAAAACGAGAAATGATGCATGGCGCGTGACGCTTAAAATTGGTAAAACAGTTGACGACGCTATCCAGTGGCGGCTGGTGCTGTTTGTGAGCAGTGGGGCTGCAATAAATAGTCTGGGGGGGTCTCCCCCCATAAAAATTTGAAAAATCCCATTAAATTTGGTGCGTTCTGAGCACGTTTCTATCCCAAACTTTGAAAAAATGCATTCAAACTTTGTTAAAAAGTTGATGTATTCCTAAGCTATAATTTAAAAAAACTAACAGTAGCCTATTGCTTTGGAAACAAACTTTACTAGCATTGAGCTTAGTCTTGACTTGCTTAGCCGTAACATACAAGGTTCAAGTGATTTTGAGATGCCCTAGGCTGGCCTACTGATGAAGCCACACTTGTGTGGCGAAAGCTCTGTATTTAGATAAACTGATTCTTCTGATTTGGTGTGATATTGTTCACTTTACTAACTTTAAAAAGTCTGTAAAGTTATTCGGTTAGGTGAGGTTGTTTTCCATGCAGCCCCAACAGATGCAAAAATTGCTGTAAAATACCAAAAGAGGTGGAGCTTCAAGGATAATTTTTAGCCAATCAGAGCGCTTGAAATCCAGAATCTCGGGCTGCAGAGAAGTTTGCCCAAAGTTGGTGTTGTCAAACGAAACTTTTAATATTTTAATTTTCGATCCGCAATTCTAGGGATATTGGACTTAGGATATTGGACTTAGGATATTGGACTTAGGATATTGGACTTAGGATATTGGACTTAGGATGTTGGACTTAGGATATTGGACTTAGGATATTGGACTTAGGATATTGGACTTAGGATATTGGACTATTGGACTTAGTTAGTGTCTAGGTATCCCTGCGCAATTCTTAAGTGAAAAAAGTAACCGGGTCGGACAAACACAGAGGAAAACATATTTTCCCTCTTCTCTTTCTTTCAGGAGGGGCTGTAGCCCTGCAGCCCCATGGCACGAGCCGCCATTGGCGCTATCACTTCCGTCGACTAAAAAATAAACTGACGGCGCTAGCCACAGCGTCAACAAAAAGTTGACGCCGTCAATTGACGCCGTCAACGTACAACACTGGAGAAAGAAAGCAAAATTCTACATTCATCGCCTTGGGCATACTTTTTTTTTTGGGAATAGCCACAAAAACTATTATCCTATTGACGCTGAATAAAACAAGAACGCCTGACAATAGACTTGAACCCTTGACCGTTGGATTAAAAGTCCAACGCTCTACCGACTGAGCTAACCGGGTTGATAATTTTATAAGGATCCCACTTCTTTCAAAAATAAAAAGAATGAAAAAAAACAAAAAAAACGTTAAAGGTATAGTAAATGAAGTTTTCAAACGGAAATTAAGCATTGAAATGCATAAACTGAACATTCAAGAATACATTTCAAAAAGAATTACCGAAAAAAAATTGTTTTCAATGGCACTGGCAAGGCTCAAAGTTCAATGTTTCATTTATTTTTATTTTTTTTAAAATGACCAAAAAGTGCAAACACTGCTCCAGAATACGTCACTATCGACAGCAATAACAAAAGCCACGTTACCACTTCTGATGTTTCAACATCAGATCTGATGTTTTGAGCAAACTGTCTGATGTTTTGATGTTGAAATCTGATGTTTTGATGCATACATAGCCTACAGTTAAATCGCCCGCAGTAACAACTATTGTGCAATCAACTGATTGCTAGATTATAGTGACGTAGACTGTAGTACAGTCGCACGCTTCGCTGCTCACGCCCATTGTCGTTTTGAAAGCTCTGACAAAAGCAGGCGCGGAATGCTGATCAGACAGCAATGGGGCAAAATTTTATTGAAAATCGTTTTATGGTAGCATGTTAAACATAAAGAACGTGGAAAATCGCCAAGTCATGTTTTTCCTTTACTATCCCTTTAAGCAATAAAGACGGCGATTATGCAAACCTCCAAGACAGCAAAAAATGACGGGTTTTAGAAAGTAATAACTATATGTGATATAACTTAGCCTACTTATAGGCTATGTTTGGTAAGCCATCTATGCTTCAACTGTATTCTATGATCGTTCAATTTATGGACTCTCACATCTTGGTTGGGCAAGTAAGAAAAGAATATAGGCTATTGTTGAAAAATGCAACCAGAAGAAAGAAAATGGAAAGCTAAAACATGAGATGGATGGATTGACAGTAGGCTATCAAGGAACTAGGCAAATTAAAAATATCCGAACTGAAACAAAAATTATTAGGCTACCGTTGATAGACTATAAGCAGGGATCTGAGGTCCCTGGGCTATAAGTATTCTAATTCTTGGCTAGCCTACATTCAACTAATTAAGTTACTTAGAGTTGCAATTTTTATAAACTGGATTCTCAATTTTATCAACTAGTTGAATCAACTAAAAAAAAACTCCTGAAGCAGCTTAGGCTAAGGAGTTTTGTATAGAACAAATAGAGTCGGTTTTTAGTTCAACAAGCCAAGCTTAATTAGCCTATAGGCTAGGCTAGATGACTTTCATTGACGGCGATCCTCGAAGAAGATTTGTACCGTAACTTATTATTGCAATAGCAAGGCTAATTAAGCGATCAGGCTAACAATCTTGCGATCTGGCTAACGTTGCGGCAGTATGATCCATTGAGTTTGGAAGCAGTTATCCAGTGACAACACACCACGACATTGATAAGGCAGTCGTTGTGAATGCTGTGCGCATTGCGGCGTCAAACTGGTGTGCAGATTGCAACAGGCTAAAGAAGGTGAGGCATATTGGAACAATGATCACGTTTTTTAAGATTTTTGTTGTCTAAAAGTGGCAACTTTTATTTAACTAGAATATAATCTTTATAAACAGCAACAATTTGCAATTAACAAAAAACACCAAAAACAAAAACGCATTTTTTCTGAATGTGCCAGTGTGCGAGGCATGAGACATATAAGGACATTTAAATGATTAAAATAAAATTGCATTTGAAGCTCAAATTAAATCAAATGATACAAGACTGCAGGAAGAAAAAATGTTAGCCTACAATAAGTTACGCTTGCATGAAAGAAAATAACTTGGTCCTGCGGAAAATCGCAAACAAAAATATTGCTGAAGAACACACATGCAGTTCTCCATAATGCTCAATCGACATTGAAATAAAATTGATGGTTTATGCTTACATGTTGTGGTCTCTTTAAGTTAGACAAAAAGCTGTATCATTGAATCTTGAATGTAGCAAAGTGAAGGTTTTGCGGATAAAAGCAGTTCTGCTTTATCCACTAGATGCCGCTAAACAGTGACCATAATATAAATCTGGTGTTCTTGGTGTTCTATATAATCTGGTGTTCTTGCAGTGATAATAATATAAATCTCCAAACAAGAATCCTAAATAAACTGATATTCAATTTACAACGTGACCAACTGACCATGTTGTTACCCTATTTATTTTCATTGCGCTATGCAAAAAAGCACAATCGGTAAGCTGCTGGTTTTTTAAGTTTTTTATTAAACCTAGCCTGGAATCGAACCCAGTCTAGCACCAGAGCAAAAGGCGAAAACCACTCGGCCATTGAGCTGAAACGTTTGATTAAACGTTAACTCTGTTTCAACTGATTAGAAACTTTCAACTGAAGTAAACTTGCACTTTTGCCTTTATTTAGTTTGCTCGAAGCCGTTGGCAACATGACGTTAATGAAAGACGTCGTTGTATCTCAGTCCTCCTCGATTTGTTTCTTAAAAACACGTCCACCTTTGAAGACTGTCACAGCCTCAAATGCACAAAAATAAAAGTTTTTCAATAATTGAACTTCTGTTTTGTGTGTTTGCAAAGATTTTGGAAGGAGTTTGGATAACGCTTCAAACACATTTTTCCAAGCATCTCATTCCGAAAGCCATTATCGTTTTTTTTTCAATGAAGAAATTTCAGCCGCCATTAGCGATTAAAGCAAATGTTTTCGCTTTTTCAAAAACTATATTTTATGTAAACGTTAAAATAATAATAATTAAATTTGCGGTAAGGTAAAATAAAAAATTACAGAATAAAGTATTTGTTGACGTTTTGTTTGTTTGCAATAAATTTGTAGCATGCAAGACGCTATAAAAACGTGTTATGGAGAAGTTTTTGTTTAAAATTACGTAACTCATACTGGCCACGTGACATGTACGTCACTGGAAAAACAAGAAAACGGACATTTTAGTTTTCAGTCTTGAAAATTGTCGTTGGGGTTTGTGTTTATAAGTTAGGATTATGTTTATGTGATAAAAGATCTGATATAAATTGTATCTGAACGTGGAGCTTGGTCAGTTTCTCGACAAAACAAGAGAACAAATCAAGTTGTTCATCATGGTACAGGTCTCAAGAATGATCTGTGCTGTCTTTCCACGTTCCAGGTGCATCGTTCATCAACCAACAAAATGAAAGGCGTTGGCTGGTGGCAATCAGATCTTCATCATGTAGCTTCTTTCATCTGCAAGACCTGGGATGTAGACGATACCGGGTCACCAGATGAAGGAATTAACTGTACCGCAAAAACCGTAAGTTATTTTTGTTGTAACATTTGTTTCTGATTACTCAAGATATCTTAAAGGCAGTGGCTATTTTTTCCCCAGTGTTGTTTTAAGATAAAAAAAATTTGCCCTAATTTGTGAAAAGTGTAAAGCTATTGAAGGCAAAAACTTGTGATTTGGAAAACTTAAAATCCTGGGCAGAGAAAGAAATCTCAACTTTAATCTTAACTTTGGTAATGCCTGCCATGAAAAAATGCTTTTTGATTCAACTAGCATAGGAAAATAGCCACTTGATATTGTAATGATATTGACATTAATACTAACATCAAAACGCTAGACAGAAGTTGTGTGACTGGTTTATGTGATTCAATTTTTAAGCTGTTTTATACCAATGTTTACATTCAGTGTATTATTTTGTTTCGATCTAACAAAACTAATGATGAATGCATGTCGGATAATATTTTGTAGCCTAAAGTATCATTATTGTATAAAAATATTTAACATTTGTTGCAAAGTAGCTATTCTTAGAGAAATCAAACAGAGTAACCTTAACCTTAGACTGAAAAGCACAGTCCAGAGTGTCGTTACAGTTGTAGTGCAAAGTTAAATTTATCTTACGATTTTTCATTTTATGTACGGTAGGCCTACCGTATATTGCAGATTTAATTCCTGATGAGGACACATGTACGTGTCGAAAACGTTTGAGTTTATTTTAATTATGTTATATTTTTTTGCGTGTAAAAAGTATGTTAAACCCGCTAAGGCTGCTCTGTTTTATTTCTCTTTGGTTCAACAAAGCAAACTCTCTACCAAAGCTATAGCTATTCTTACTAGGCTATAAATTCTACACTTCTAACAAGGTTCCTCTTGTGTTTGTAGATTGCTAAATATTTAAAACTAATGATTTTTTGTATAAACTATAGCTTTTGTTATATATATATCTATCTGTTAATTGTGCTTTGTTTTCTTGCAGTTGGGACTCCACAAGGATTAATTTAAAGTCGATTTAAATTATTAAAAATAATTTGCAATGCCTGGTTACTCCCGTGGTGGTTATGGCAGCAATCGAGGAAGTGGAAACAGTTACGGTGGAAACTACAGCAGAGGAGGAAGAGGGTTCGGAGGTGACCGGAACGGTGGAAGTAGGTTTGCTTCTGGTGGTAGAGGCTTTGGAAGTGATCGTGGTGGAAAGTATGATTCACCAGGACAAAGCTTGCGCAAACCAAAATGGGATATGTCTAAGTTAATACCATTTCAAAAAGAATTTTATCAAGAACACCCTGTTGTTACAGGCCGAGCTGACCAAGCTATCCAACAGTTTTATAGTCAAAAAGATATTACTGTTTCAGGAAAAAATCTTCGAAAACCAATTTTTCACTTTAATGAAGTGAGCTTTCCAGACTACATTTTGAAGCAAATTGCAAAAAGTGGGTTCCAGTATCCAACTGCCATCCAAGCTGTAGGGTGGCCCCATGCTTTGAGTGGCCAAGATTTAGTTGGCATAGCACAAACTGGGTCTGGCAAAACACTTGCTTTTCTTTTGCCTGCACTTGTACACATCAATGCTCAACCATATCTTGAAAGAGGAGATGGACCAATTGCACTTGTTTTGTGTCCAACAAGAGAACTAGCTCAACAAGTGCAGCAGGTTGCCAATGAATTTGGATCCATGTGTCATATTCGAAACACATGTGTTTATGGAGGTGCTGCCAAAGGACCCCAATTGCGAGATTTAGAACGTGGTTCTGAAATTGTGATAGCAACACCTGGGCGACTAATTGATTTTCTTGAACAAAATAAGACCAATCTACGCCGTTGCACATATTTGGTACTTGATGAAGCTGATCGAATGCTGGACATGGGTTTTGAACCTCAAATTAGAAAAATCATTGATCAGATTCGACCTGATCGTCAAACGCTTATGTGGAGTGCAACATGGCCTAAAGAGGTTCGCAAGTTAGCTGAAGATTTCTTGAGAGAAAATGTGCATGTACAAGTTGGCTCTTTGCAAATTTCAGCTAATCACAATATCTTGCAGATTGTTGATGTGTGCTCAGAAGAAGAAAAGGGAGATAAATTGATGAAGCTAATGGAAGAGATTATGGGTGAATCCGAAAACAAAACCATTATCTTCACTGAAACTAAACGTAAAAGTGATATTCTTACTCGAAACATGCGCCGTGATGGATGGCCAGCAATGTGCATTCACGGGGACAAGTCACAACCAGAAAGAGACTGGGTTCTCAATGAGTTTCGAACAGGCAAATCCCCAATCCTTGTTGCTACTGATGTTGCTTCTCGTGGTTTGGATGTTACTGATATTAAGTTTGTCATCAATTATGATTTTCCAAATCAATGCGAAGATTATGTTCATCGAATTGGCCGCACAGCTCGTGCAGATCAAACTGGAACAGCTTACACATTTTTCACGCCTGGTAATGGAAAACAGGCTGGACAATTGATTGAGATTTTGCAAGAAGCAAAGCAGCAAATTAACCCTCGTTTGATGGAGCTTGCACAAACGTCTGGAAGGTTTGGTGGTAAAGGTCGCACTCGATATGGTGGTAGAGGAGGTGGTTACAGCAGAGGACAAAGCAATGGATTTTCACATTCCAGAAACGGTAGTTATGGTGGGAGGTCAAATGGTTATGGACAATCTAACAACTATGGTAATTCATCTAAACCTCAACAGAACTATGGTTCAATGGCAGGTACCAATTACATGATGATGCCTGGGGGACCAGTACTGATGTAGTGGATTTTTTTCTTTTTTTTTTGTAGTAAGGTTTTACTTTGCTGCAAGCTGTGCATTGCTCTTGTTACAACATCCGCTGTGGACGCCACAATTTGTAAAAACCAACGTTCTTTTAACTTTGCAATGGTATGAAGTCTGGACATCCCTGAGTCTGGAGTATAGCTTCAACATTAACTATACTGCTAACATTTTTTGGGTTGCGCAAATACAATTTCTATCTATTAAGAGGGATTGAGTTCAATTTGTGAATATAAATTAAGACTATTAAACAACAGTTATATATTTTTACTGCGTTAAAAGTGCACATTAATTTTTCATGTTTTCTGCAACGTTTTTATTGCTGTGCATAACACTTTAAAACGTACAGAATTTTAAACAATTTTAGTACTTTTGCTTTTTCCAAGATAGCTTAATGATTACAGCTCTGCCGTCTTGTAAATATTGATCTGATATTTGGTGTATGGTTGTAACAATGTAACATGATTGATATTGATAGTATCTTACTATCTTTTATAATATTCCACTAGATCAATGATGTGGCAAATACTGTGTTATGAGAAAGCAGGCTTGTAAAAAATGCTTTTCAGATCATTACATAAACGTTTTGTTTCATATGTCAATTTTTATATTTTGCATACTTCAAGGGTTCTCAATCATAGATAAATTTTATCTATCAAGAGATGCATTCACTAAAACATAAAAGTGCATGGTCAAATTCTAATTAAAAATAGGATAAATTTGTCTATAAATTTTTGAACAAAAGGAAAATGAGAGTGAAAAGATCCCCGATGTATATAATTTGTGGTGTCTATGAGTTGTATACTAAAATAGAGTCACCAAAGCTGGTTTACACTATTTTTTTATCTAATCCCCTTTTATGTAAAAACTATTGTGGAGATCTGCTCTTAGCTTGGGGCCTATCAATTTTGTAGTGACTTGTGTATTTCAGAACTTTTTTGTACAAATATAAGCAATGTGGGGTGAGGGATAACCATTTATTTACCAGGGAGCAACACTTCATCTGTAGCCATTCTCTTGCTTGCAACTATTTTGCTGAAGACCTTATAAGATCGTCCAGCGGTGCGGGTTGCCTGGTGTTAAGCACCAGATTTTCACTGAGATAATTCTATTTGAAATGTCTGCTCGCATATCACCACCACCAAGCTGAATGAAAAACGCGTAGCACGACTTATTCAAATAGAATCATCTCAGTGAGGTCGTTTGTTTAACATCAGGCAACCCCGCACTGCTATACGATCTTACAGACCAGTTCCTTCAGACCTTTCAACTAAATTGAATATTTGTTCATGCTATTTTTCACCTTTTTGTGATGAATCGTTTGAAGAGTAAAATGAAGTGGGCGATTTGTAATTTTTTACCTGCCCAGTGCAACTAATTGATCGCTCAATAAAATTAAACCCTTTCACGTTCCGTCTGTAGTAGGTTATCCTGAATAGCATCAACAGGAAATTTGAGAAATTTATGTCTAGAAAACGTATTTATGACGTTAGAATATCATAGGACGCCGTTTTTTCGCTTCATTGTTTTACCCAACGAAGCTTAAGCACGTGGAACACCAAAGCTGCATAGTGTTTATTCGATGCAATGGAATTCGCATGGTAAAAGGCAAAAAGCAGATACATTTAAACGCAACAACAGGTTTCTTACAGCAAACATTGCGGATGCAATGTTGATTGGTTAGTTTTGAATCTATCCTGAGACTGACAAAAGCTTTTGATAGGTTATTCCCAGTTTGTATTTTGTAGAGGCTTTTGACGCAGAGCCCTGTTACCAAGATTGGCTGAGTGAAGTATTCTATCCACCAGGTTGCGCTTAATGTAGAGTCTTCCTTGAAATGTGTTGTTCAAGCGCAGACTCGAGAGTCGAACCAGCACCGCTTGATCTTGAGTCGGGCGCGTAATCACTGAACTAACGGGGCGGACCAGTTTTAATAATCCGCCCGGATTCCTCAGTTGGTTAAGCGCCCGACCATGGACGAAAAACACCGCAAGATCAAGCGGTGCTGTTTTTAAGGTTAGGCTACATTGATAAATCATTGTTGATGAAATTAATTGCACATGGTACCGCAAGAGGTTACTTACTGTGACCGGCCTGTGGATGATGATGAAATGCCGACTCCGTTCTTTTATAGCCAACGCTCGTCCAACCTAATTGCTCCCAGTGGCGTTGACAGGGAGGTACTTTTGGACCAGGGAACATAAAAAAATTACTGCGTATTCTTGTGATATTAGAAGTTCCAAAGCAAAACTTTTCATCAAATCTTATGATTAACTGATGATCCGATTGGGAGGCGTACCGTAGTGTGATAAAATATTTGAAATAAAGTAAACGGTACGTATCACACTAAAATCAGAAAATTTATTTCTAGATCTTTCACCGCACACGTGTGGCTTGTTTTGTAGTCTCATTCAGTGCATTCTATTTGAATAAGGCTATACTGAAGAAGCCACACTTTTGTGGCGAAAGCTCTATAAATAGATTTTGCTAATTTAGGGCGAAAAGAGACTTATTGGGAGAGGGCCAAAATTATCCTCAGGAATAGACAGTAGACCATGCCAACAATCTTCCCACCACATGAAACCGGCTCAGAAACTAATTGGAGGACTAAAACCTTTTAGAGAGGAGGGGATGGGGGCAAGAAGTTAATGAAAACGTCTCGTACATGTGCATTTGTTTAGCGATGTCCTGTTTTGTAGGTCTGGGAATGTAATTGGTACCAGGCCCAAATTAACCTTTCAACGGGGCTGAATGCGTGTGTTGGATGATGAGACCGCAGATCGGCTGCTCTCTGATCGTAGATATTCACGGTACAGTAGGCCTATAGTCCGAGAAGCATCGTCGTACGGTGACAATTTTTTGGGTGGTGTTTTTTTCATCAGGCTTTCACCATAACCTTAAACATTAAAACCGTCATATTAAAGCTAAGTTGAAAAATAGTATCCATCGCTCACAGTGGTGGATCGAGAAAAGTAAAACTTTGAGAAGCACCAGAATTTTAACGAAGCGAAATTTGTAAAATAGAAAACCAATTAACTTAATAGGGGTACAAAATTTAACTTTGTTTTTGTCGCTTTTTGTGCACTTCGTATTTGTCCAAATTCATTAAATTAAAACAGTCTTTCCGTTGAAGTTTGACAAGTCTTGGTCGAAAATCGAAGTTACGTTTTTATTTCTTTTATGACGACAAAAAATCTCAATACTGCAATATCAACAATAAATACTACAAAAAGTGCTCAATGCCAAGCAAAAAGTCAAGCAGAGCGGATTAAATCAAAAATAGTGATTACTCTCTAAGACTACTATAATGGTACTGCTAATTTGCATTCATCAAATGCTGGCATTTGCACAACAATCTAACCTCTTAGTGTAATTTATTAAGTTAAGAATCGATTTCGCTATAGTAATAG
Organism: Aplidium turbinatum; assembly: GCF_918807975.1. Classification (NCBI taxonomy): domain Eukaryota; kingdom Metazoa; phylum Chordata; class Ascidiacea; order Aplousobranchia; family Polyclinidae; genus Aplidium; species Aplidium turbinatum. The sequence continues at coordinate 18,738,410 of NC_137488.1, forward strand.
CATCTTCAGCTAGCACATGTAAAAAAAGAAGAAAATTTGAAAAATACGTAAAACGAACAAATAAAGCAAACTCCGATGTTATCAACACGCATAAAAATTATATTTTAAATAGATGGTTACATAATATTAAAATCAAAACCTGCAAGCCTAAATCTTAACTGGTGTTCTCCCACGATTTCCAATAATATACTGGTGCAAAATTCAAGAAATACATGATCATTTGTCTAGTAAATTACAACAGTTTAAGAAGGCGAATACAAAGAAAAAACGCAATTTAGTTTCAGTCCATTGCCGTAAGTTTATATCGATAAAGCGTCAATAAAGAATAAGTGTAAATGGGCATCCATCTAGTAAATTACAACAGTTCAACAAGACGAATACAAAGAAAAACGCAATTTAATTTCAGTCCATTGCCATAAGCTTACATAGACAAAGCGTCAAAAAAGAATACGTTTAAATGGGCATAGTTGAAGAATCTACACCACAGGGGTCGGAGGTTGCTGATGACATGGGATTTAAGTGGTTGGTCGAATCAATTTCTGTATGTTTATGGTGGCTTTGATTGTATGTAACCATTTATCTTCAGCGATGTCTAAATAATGTTTGCTGGGTTGTTCGGCGAAAGTAACGACAAAGCAGTCTGCCAGAGCTGGTTTCTTTTTGAGTTCAATATTGTGGAGTTTCGCATAATGTTTCAATAATGCTGCTTTGTCACCGGATTTATCAAAGTAATTAAAACTGTTCCAAATAGATCTATGTGTGGCCCAACGTGTGGAAAATTTTGTCATGGTTTGTCCTACATAATGTTCGTGACATATGGTGCACGTTGCAATGTATATCCCGTAATTTTGGCAAGTTAATTTTTGTTTGAGACTGTATGTTTTGTTGAGTTTACATTTAATAGAGGTGCATTCTTTTACCATAGGCTTATGCGCTCCATGGTTACCACACAGTGCACATTTGCCGCATGGTTTGGAGTAGCCATTGGTTGGTGTTACTGTATTCAGGGCAATTTTTTTGTATTTTGTGAGTAAATTTCCCAGCGTGCTTGGCTTTTTATATGTCATCATTTGATTGGGCTGTAGTTTTTTCTCTTAGACTACTATAATGTAGCCTAATATTTATTCAAGGTTTGTGGGAAGTGTTGAGAACACTCGGCAGCCGTGGCCGAGTGGTTAGCGCGTTGAGCTCGCAGTCGAGAGCCTGCATGTTCGACTCCAGCCACTCGCACTTGCTGTTGTTTCTCTGGGCAAGAAACTTTACGATAATTGCCTCTACCTAGTGATCGATTTCGAGTAATGGGTAGTACCAAATTTAAGTCATAAGTAGACAACCGGAAACAGACATTGCTGTCGGCTGCAGCGTGGGTCAGGTGTACGTCGGAAGGCGTACACCGATGCATAGCGCTCAAGTCCGCTTTCCCGCAATGCAGGATAAACAAACAAATAAAACACTTTTAGTCGAATTTCTAAAATATCCCATCTTCCCCATGTAGTGGCTATACATATGCAAGGCACACTTTACCTCATACATCTATAAACACTCAAATAGACCAATCCACTGTACCGGTAATTGTTATCTATACTGTAGTTGATATATAAGCCTTGTTGCTCAACGCAACAAACAGTTTACCAGCCTCATTTTTAAGTCATAAATCGATTTCGCTTTTACAGCATCCTCAGTATGATCATGTCTAGCTGTGATAGCGAAATCGATTTATGATTAAAAAATTAGGCTGGTAAACTGTTGCATTGAGTAACAAGACTTATACTACCGTAATGATACGAGACAGTCAACCGCTTCAAGTGGACAGTTTGCTGAGTTGTTCACAAAAACAGAAAAGTTTTATGAGTCTACTGCAGTTTAGTATCCAATGGGTTTATTTCAGAATATTGCATCCTTTTGTTAGTTTCTGAGGTTCACCTAACATTTCTACTCCTTAAATCAATTGCTGAAATCGTGGGTGGCCAATACCGCGGCTACATTACCAGCAAAATGGGCTTGAGCATTGACACCGCTATAATATATACCCTGGATGTCGCTATGGCAAGCGAAAAATTACACGTTTTTTCTGGAAGACATTTTGGAGGAAACGTTACCAAGTTCCCTTCTGGGTCCGCGACACTCTAAAAAGGTTGGGAACCACTGACAAAATTGTATTAGATTGAAGTCGTTTTTGAAGAAACGGATCATTCATTGTGCTTGCAGTGCTGTGATACAAAAAGGCTGAAAACCATTGCACAATTACTTCAACATTTAATAAATACTGTAAACAAAATTATAGGCTATTGCAACTGAACGATTCAATTAATAGCAGCATAATTACAAAAAAAACATGAAACATTTTATGTAAATGCAAAAACATCAACATACTTAATCACAATCAATCATTGTATGAAAGCAGTTTTAACACAGACTTTACACGTTGAAATTTAGAGTACGGTATGCGAATAATTTTATAAATTATATTAAACATACTGCAAGTTTTAATAGGTCGAAAACAAATGATTCTGAAACAAACTTCAACAGCATAACAGATAGTGACCTGGAAACCTGAGCTATCTGCTGTTGAACATGGGCTGTCAAGAAAACTTAGTAGTGTCAAAACTTCTTGTCCTACTTTCAAATTAAGTATATATCCTTAGTAAAGAAGTTCAGTTACCATAAACATTCATGACTTAATTTTGAACATATGTGAAGTGCATGCAATTGCATTAAATAAACAATACTGGTAGTATTTCTATGTACCAGTTAGTTAGGTGTTTACAGCTGGCAAAATTTGTTTTCCACCTCCCCAATAAGCATATTTGCTGTTGATTGGTGATTCATGGTATCGATTGGATTTTCGATAAGAAGCTATTGGTTTCAATTTATCAAAATTTTCCAAATACTTTTTCATGGCTGGATGTTGGTTCAAGAAACTTGGCATGAACAGACGTATTTGATCAAGACATTCACAGAAGGCAAAATCAACAAGGAGTAACCTGCTCCCAGTTAACCACACATTTCCTTGCATAAACTGTTCAAATTCATCCAATTCTTTTGGTAAATTTTGAAGAAAAACTTCTTTTTGTGACTCAAACAATTCCTTTTGTGACTTCTTGGACAAAGAGTAACACATGTTAATAAAACTATATCGAAAATCCTCAATACGTTCTTGTAGAAGATCACATTTCAATTCTTCTAATTCGTCATCAGGATACAAAGAATATTTCCTAGCAATATGTTTCATTATTGCCCAACTTTCAGTCAATTTTATACTTTCATCAATCCAATACGGCAAATTAGGAAAATCAAATCCCATGCTTTGTTTGTCTTTTTCCCATTCAGGACGAGCATAAGTTGGAGCATCTCCAGTAGGATACCGTTTATCAACAAACTCAATGCCAATGTATTCAAGCATCAAACGAATGGGTTCTGCAAGACATCGGATATCCCAGTATGCAAGAATAGGTTTGTCCATCATGACCATAATGTTAACTTATACACATAGCAAAGTATGCTTTCTTGCAGCACTTTAATAAAACAAAGTATAAAACTTTTATTTAGACTTTTTTTCACTGAGGCGATTGTATGCAACAACTAAGTTTTGCAAAATGTTTTTATCAGCAGCTATCCTAGATAGCCTCAAGCTCTCTGTTCATTGTTAACCAGAAAAAGATTTAAAGGAAAAGATCATTGACCCTACAGCACCATGATCAAAAAATGCTAAGAACCATTGTAAAATGATTTCAACATTTAATGAATATAAACAAAATTATATTACAACAGAACCATTCGGTAGGTCTACCCGGAGAAAACTAAAATGTGGATTTCTCAACATACAACCTATTTCTTGTTTCTAAAATGATGCATAATAAAGGTCAAATAATTTAAAAAAAGCAAAAAAAATTTTTGAAAATATGACCGTTTTTCCCCAAATTGTCACCAAGTGGTGAAAAATACACAAATTTTGAACACAAATATTTCTAGTACCACTTACTGAAGTGTAATCAAATTTTAACAGAATGTTTGTAAGTATCAAGACTCAAGCTCTCATCATCATCATTTTGTTCCTTCCTCGTATGGAGGGTTGGATACAATGCGCCATTGTTCTCGACCATGAGCTGTGCGTACTGCACATTCATAAGTTAATTTTGTCCATTTTGTGATGTTTGTTGTCCGAATCATTCTTGGTCTGCCTTTACTTCTTTTACCGTTTATCTTCCCTTCTATTAATGATCTTTGTAATGAATTTTGCCTTATTGTGTGTCCGAAATACTTCAATTTTCTTCTTTTGACTGTTTGTAAGAGCATTTTGCTTGAATTGAATTTGGAGAGTACTTCATCGTTAGTGATCTTTTGTTTCCATGAAATTTTTAACATTTGCCTGTATGTCCAGAGCTCGAAGGCATCGATCCGTTTCTCCATTTTTTGTGACATTGTCCAAGTTTCGGAATTGTATAATAGGGTCGACCAGATATAGCATTTTAATATCCTGAGACGAGTTGATAAATTTAAACGTTGATTGGTTAAAATATTTTTCATTTTTCCAAATGTAGTTCTTGCAATTTCTATCCGTCTAAGAATTTCATGGTCACACCTCCCATCTTCAGTTACCGTATTAAATGACCAAGATATGAAAAAGATTTTACTTTTTGTATAATTTCGTTGTCAATTATAATTTGGAGTACTGAAGTGTCTGGTGATTTTGAGATTATCATTGATTTGGTCTTTTTAGCGTTAATTTTCATATTAAATTCTTTACCAATTGAGTTAACATTGTCCAATATTTCTTGAAGATCTTCTTGTGATTCAGCCAACAGAACAGTATCATCAGCATAGCGTAAATTTGTTATATTCAAGCCACCAACTTTTACTCCTCTCATATCATCAATGGATTGAAAAATCATTTCTGTATAGCTCTATATATTTCTGTATAGCTCAAGCTCTATGGAAGGAAATCAAGATATTTTGAGAAAATAAAAAGTTATTCAAATTGTTGCATTTTTTGAAAAATCTTTGATCTTCGGACATGAAACAAATGGTTGCCGACAGCATCATGGACAAAATTTCCAAAATTCTTTCACCAGAGGCTTTGCATGTTTACTAGCCCAGTGCTACTCAAACTTTTTATGCCGTGTAACGGCTGAGCACCTTCCATCACTTGGCGTCCCGGTCAATTTGCGAAAAAAAGACAAGAGCAAAGTCATTATTACTTTTGTAACAAATACACAAAAAAACAAGTAAAACAACACTTTTATTAATGGTCTTTCGAATTTTGAAGCAAAGTGTGCGATGTAGAAGGGAATGGAAGCAGTGTTTTAATAGCCATGGTACACAGTCTCGGATATTCTGCTTTTATTTAGACCCAGAAGCTTGCAAGGGATCTTTTTTTTCCGGAAAATAATGTTGAGCACGTTACACCAAATTTGACAAATGTTCTGTGGAAGTATCTTGAACACATTTTACGTCCAAATTGTCTCCAGCATCATCAATAGGCCTAACAGTAGCTAACTTAGGAAACATGTCGTAACAATTGTTTGAGACTTAAAATTAAAATTATTATATGGACGTTCTGATCAACATAAAATATAGGCTATTACTCAATTTACAATTTCTCCTAACTGACCGCGTACCGTACCAGCAGCCAAGTGCTCGCGTACCGGCACCGGTACGCGTACCGGCGTTTGAGTAGCACTGTACTAGCCTATGTCTGATAGTGTTAAAAATTTAAAAGCGATTGGCAAAGAAATAAGAGATATCTGGGTTTAAAATTTGGCATTTGGTCAAAAACCACATTTTAAGAAAAACGACAATAAACAGTTTCAATACCTTTTCTTTTTTATTTCCTATTTTTGATGACTGAAATTTGCCCAAAAGTGGTGCAATGATCAATGAAAACTAAAGCTGTGATCAATACTCTTGGATGACGGTAACAGCAAATGTTTGCTTTAAAATGATGATCCTGAGTTATAGACAAAGCCAACCCCCATTGTTGCTAGGGAAAATGCCTAGGAGTGCCCACTTTCAAGATCCTATTTTAGCCTCAAACCTTCCGCCCAGTCGCCTACCAGTAGTCCAGTACCAGACCGCAGACCAGTTTAAAATTTCGCAAATCTTAATCTAGCTATCTCAAAGTTTCCAAAAATGTTTTGAAAAAAACATTATTTTTAGGTTTTTTCAGGGTAGACCTACCTTAACAGCAGTATGATTAAAAAACAACCACTGAACTTTTTTATGTGTACCGGTATGCAACAACATCAACATACAGTAGGCTACTTCATCACGATCATCCATTAAATCAGCAGTTTAGTACAGACGTTGAAATTTTGAGTTTGTAGTCATCTGTATTTAAACTGCAAGTTCTAATAGGTCGAAAGTTATTAAGTACTCTGAAACAAACTTTGAGAGCTCAACAGATAGTGATTTGGTAATCTGACCTATTTGCTGTCAAACATGAGGTGTCAAAACAAAAGTTTGCATTGTTTAAACACCTCTTCTTCTAGTTTTCAAACTAAGTAAAAGGTAAAGAATTTCAGTTGAATATCTAGGCCAGGCATGTGCAACCTTTTTCACTGGAGGGCCAAATACAAAATTTTGAATGATAAAGCGGGCCACATGATTTTTTCAGAAAACAGAAGTATCATAAAACTACTTTCCTTTGAAAGTAGTTTATGTAGTTAAGAAATAGATTTAATGCAGTCCACGACACACTTGTGCGAAGTTTATTGAAAAACTGTGATTATTGTCGGTGGAAGATGAGGAAACTGAATTCAGTCAAGCGTATTTAATCACAGATTAATGTGATTTTTGCTGTTGCAGATCTTTGCAAACTTTTGGAATATTTGCTTTCACAGAACTACAAGCAACTCAAAGTAGACTTTTCAAATGTTGGTCGGATAGTTCGCCTCTTTGCTTTCCTTTGCAATATTTCATCTTAGAGAAAAATTGCTCGCAGCAATATGTGCTTCCAAAAGCGAAATGGTTATTAAGACACAAGATTCTGATGCTTCCCCCTAACATAGTTTTTGTAAAAGTTTATCAAATCGTTTTCAACAGTAGACTATCTATGTAGCACCAACAAATATCAACAACGGTACTGTACAAGTGTACAATGCCACACAGCTTTTTCTAAGTGGTTATCTCGTATTGCGAAATAATGCAATGCAGCATTCTTGCATCACAAAGCGCAATATTTCTGTGCACAGCGTGCGAAAATTTCCATTGCTTTGATGTAAACTGCATCAAATAGTGATGGCTACTTGGCTAGTATGAACTTTTAACATTTTGCTGAGCACCACGCGGGCCGCACGGAATAACCTGGCGGGCCACAGTGCGGCCCGCAGGCCACTGGTTGCACATGTCTGATCTAGTCTATAACTTCAATCAATCAATCAATCAATCGATCAATCAATCAAGGTTTTATTTGTCATGTTTGAAATACGGTATGCAAGTAATATAGGCTACACAATGCAAAAGTTACACAAGTTCCCATACCGACAGGGAGACGACCATACGGTCTACCACTAGCGTACGCAGGGGGGGGCATTGGCCCATGCCCCCCCTTTAAAAATGTTTTAGTAGTTAACGACGTAGATTCAGGCATTTAATATGCTTTGGATTGCACTGTCAAAGCAATTAACAATGTTGTTTTATAGATGATGTTACGCCGTAGCCTACCCTCCGTACCCCCCTCTCATAGGCCTTGGCTTGAGGGTGGTTTAGGGCAGGGCCTCCGAGAGAAATCAGCACTGGTCGGGAAAAAATACGAAAAATGGGCCCCATAATATTTTTTTTGCGTTGCATGTTCGTGTTAAGCTGAAATTAGCCTACTTTCCTCAGCATGAAAAAAACTTCGTTCAATGTAAAAATCATCAATAATTCACTGGATTACACTTGCAGCAAAAATGCGATTGAGGCAAACTATTTTGTCTAGAAAGCTTTGTAAACACACAATAAGCCTACAAGCAACGAAAATAGTTCAACCAAGCATTCAATTCAGGAGTGTCCAAACTTTTTTCCACGCGAGCCAGATTTGATAATAAGTGTTCGCGGGCCAACAGCCACAATAATTTTTCTGAAAACTGCAAGTTGAATTTATATGATTTTTGTGTGTCTGCAGGCCAAAAATAACACATTGTACAACAACAGGCGCGGCCATACAAAAACGTCTCGTAGGCCAGAGTTGGCCCGCGGGCCGGACTTTGGACATCCTTGATTTAATTCACCCCTTTCTGGACTTTTTGCAATGCAAAGTTACGGATCATAGCATCAAATGATAAAATTTTGCGACGTCGGAATTGATGCACAACATGTATAGTTAGGCTTTTCAGTCGGTTTTGAGTCATAGGCCTACTGGAGCGCAAACAATTCTTTACAAATTTCAGTAATTGCTAAAACCACGTTCTCAAAGCGCAACCGTTGGAGGTAGCTATCGGAACACAAAAAAAATCATAACAAAACTATTTGGAAAAACCTTTCGAAATATGGGGTGGTTCGTTCTGGTTTGCAGCTGAAGTTTGCTGTGTGGCTTTCTGTCAAAAGTACCACCTCATCCAAAATGTCTTGAAAAATGTCATTGTTGTGTAGCCTACAAATGGTTAAAATTTGTCCCACATGCCCGCAACTGCACAACAGACATACGATGAAATTTTCATGGAACTTCAAACTCATCGACGATATGTTTGAGTTTGTTGATACATTTGTCAATTCCAACAACTATCGAATGCCCTTTGCAACGTACGGTAGGTAGAAAACATCTCCTTCGAATGATTCAGCTAGTTAAGTGGAGTAATAAAAGCGTTTTGTCCTTAGGAAATGAAAATCATTTTCTTTTAAATTTATAATTGCCACTGCAACTTTAGCTTGCGAGTAGTAGCCTAGCCTACTCTTTTCAGCTTTCTCTTACTTAGATTACATCTTCCTTTAATTTCATTAAATTCATTAGTGAATCTTGTTTAGGACCGTAATCCACATAGGCGAATGCAAAGCAGTCACAAATTTAAAACTGCTAGTTGTAGGCTACTTTAGCATTGACTCAGCTTCCGATCAAGCTCTTGCTGGATCCAACTTGATGCATTTAAGAAACGTCTTTAGAGCTTCAATTGCAAAAGGGTATTGTAAAGCATTGGGTTTGACTGCACCACGCCTTGATTACCCTCTCGAAGTCAATTTTCTTTGCAAGATGATAGGACAGCTTTCTTTAGATTTTTCAGAATTTTTCCTCTGATTGGGCTATAACTAGATGCCACAAGCTTACAGATAATCAATTACTCCAAAAATGATAAGACATTTGAACAACTCTGTCTGTAGGCAACATTATGAATTCCAACTAGATTTAAGCAACAACATCCATAAACAAAAAACTCACTACCTTCCAAAATCACATCATGAGAAGCATGACCACCAAAAGGCTACTTGACTACACGAAAACAGAAGATCTTTTAACTATGACAAAATTACATCCAATTGCAGCAATAATAAAGTCAAAAGTTTTAAAACTGTTCGGCCTCACTAAAAGATCACAATTCGGAATCAGCAAAGTTTGCACAGAAGGAAAAGTAGAAGAAAAAAGAAAACGTGGCGGACAACTAAAACGATGGCAAGACAACATCCAATCATGGACCGGACTCAACTTGGCGACACTGGGCGAGCTGGCTCAAAATCGCCACTTTTGGAAGCAAATAACTCATGTTGATGCACAATCTGCTGCAGGCGGAGATTATGACTGATGATGATCCATAAACAAAAAATATACAGGACTTACTTTCTTTAATCGTGCTTGGACTGATACCTTTAACTTTCCCAGATAACTTATGTTGAATACAACTTCCTATGCCTGGCCAACGCAGATTTTGAAGTTAAGGTTCAGTTGTCAAGCAAAAATAGTGCCCGCTTAGCTAAAACAGCACCACTTTTCAAGTTGAAACTATCAAAACAATCGAAACCGTTCAGTGATACAGAAATCATTTCAGCTTCAGATTTTACGTCTTGAAGCTGTTCAACATCGCCTACCTTAACACGAAAATGATTTGTTCTTGATGAGAAGCATCGAGAGTGACATTTACAATGATTGAGAAATACTTGGAACTACGCACTTCATTTAAGAATTTGTTGATTATTTAGTTGGTACATCTTTACTTTAGTACTAAAAATGGGCCCCCCTCAAAAGTGAAAAAACGACTCGTTTTTCCTTTACAATGTTTTGCTAGGGGGGAAACTGGCCCGACTTCCCCCCCCCTCTCGGAGCCACTGGTTTAGGGTAGGCCTTCTTTTTCGTTCTATAGTTCAGAGTGCGGTTAAAATTGCATTCGATATTTAAACTTTCACAGAGTAGTTCGATTTATGCTTTAATTAAGGTAATGACGTTGCCTATCATGATCGAACTATTAGCCTATGGTTTTTACTTCTCCGACATAGCCTACGCTAAGACCGTGAGAGTCTATATTTCACCAACAGATAAGCTACCTTAAACCTTGGTCAGACTATAGAGTAGCATAAGGCAACTCTTGATAAAAAAAGTCAAATTATATCGAATGCCTCCCTCCCCACGGAACAAAATCCTGCGTACGCCACTGAATGTAAGCTTACCCTCAATACGCGTAGTTCATTGGGTTTAGTAAGCCAACTACGTCGTCTACGTAATTAAAGGCATTAAACGCGACATTAAGAATGTTATGTCGTATCGTTTGTTTTCAATACGTCTAATGCAAGCTGAGCCTACCTATGCCAGTAACCTATCAGGCAGTGGCGTAGCCAGGGGGGGGGGGCTTACAACCCCCCTTTGGCACGCGTGTGACATCACGATATTAAGAATGATGCTTTCAGTCTCTAAAACAAAGTTTGCCTAATTTAAAACGAAACTGCATTAAAAGAGCGAGTTTTGCCAATACCAAACATTCAAATAAAACTCAGCCAAAAATTAGCAACAAAAAAACATAGAGTTTATTACCGAAAAATGCTCAAGAAAACATGATCTTATCCTTTTGCTATGCCACCGGACAGCACCATTTTGCAGGAGTATTTATACCCACATTTTTGTTGAAAATGCTCTCAAAATGCAAAAAATTCAAAGTAATTTTTCAAAATTTTGTAGCAGAGGCCCCCCCCGCCGCTGGGTGTCGTCTATGGCGAAGACGCCGTCGAAGACAATTTTGCCATTTAAAATAAGCTTACAAGAGAAAAACAATAAAAACATTAAAACGTTCCCGCGCTTCAACATACGCACCAAAACATAACAATAAAATAAATAACATATTTAAGATAACGTAGGCCTAAACACAAAATTCCAATGAGCATAAGCATTCAATTTATTTTTAGTTTGGTTTTGAATCTTTCTCGGACTGACAAAGCCTGGATAGGTTGTTCCTGGTAGTTTCGCATATAACTGTAGAAGCTCTTGACGCGGTTATCGAGATTGATAGAGTGAAGTTTTTCTGCTTGTTAAAGTTTTGTTGCCGGGGAATTATTTCATCCATTAGGTGGCGCTGAATGGAGAGCAGTTCTCAGAATGCGTTGCTCAAGCGCATACCCCGACGAGAGTCGCTTTGCCGGAACGCAAAAGATACAATAGGCCTACTGTAGAAATAAAATACACTTAATACAGCAACAAATAAAAAAGGTAGCAAAACCATAATGGTTTAAAACGTGCATGTACAAGATCTAATTTTAAGGTATTTCTTTTCCAAGGGACTCGAAAACTTGAAAAAAACTACTTTGTATTCTAATGATATTGTGCGTTTTTCTGAGACGTCTGTTGATTTGGGCCTGAAAATCTCATTAGTACCGGGCCCAAATTATCATCTCGGCCCAAACAACCCTGGGTAGCTATAGCTTTAGGAATCTTTATCCTTGAACCAAGAAAGCTCGTTTGAGAGCTCAAAAAAAATGAACCTTTAGTTTCGCACAGCCCACTTGCAGAGGCTTTGAACCACTGACGCACGCGCTGAGATTGACAGAGTGAAGTTTGGGATTGTTGCTACAGTGCTGTCTTATTATTATTTCATCCCCTTGGTGCCGCTGTTTGTAGAGCAGTAGGTTACTGGAAATGCGTTGCTTAGCGCACCACCCCATGTCAATCCAGCATCACATGGTGTTTGTTTGTTTATAAAGTCAGACACTTTGCCAACTGAGCTGTATTTCAGCTTCTGATTAAATACATAAAGAGTTGATCGATGGTACAAAACTTCGCAAAAGATTGTGAATTGCGTGCTCATGGTAGCTCGAAGCTGCAGGTTTTTGTCTGACTCTCTTCAGGATTAAATATAAGCTACTGACCAACTATAAATTTTTGGTTGGTTTTGAATCTTTGTTTCGCATTATATAACTTACTTGTAGACTCTACGATGTAGAGGCTTTCAACGCAGGGCCGTTACCGAGATTGAAGTTTCCGATTGTTGAAAATTTTGTTACCGGGGAATATTGTACCATCCACTAGGTGCTGCTGAATAGAGAGAAAAAAACTTTTATTTTGTCTGTTGCGAGAATAGTATACGGTACAATTTTAAACACGAATAAAACAGCACCATAACAATCTAGACTCCACAACAGATGCGTTGCTCAAGCGCACACCCATAGCCGATCCAGCGCCGCTGGAATGTGAGGTTTCTTCGTTCACATGGTCGGGCGCTTTATCAAGTGGGCTATCGAGGCAGACAATAACGTACATTGTGCGATATGGAAAAGTAGTGTAGGCAAGTCTGCGAACCATACTGGCTATTTAGAATCGACAAGACTAACATTGACACAAGAACATTTTTTATTCGTCTTAATTTTACTCCAATCGTTGAATGCAACCAACATGCGTTGAAGCTCGAAGATAGTTATCAATGCGACTTCACTGATAGTGTGACCGTCCACATTTAGAGTTACGAGCTTAACCCAACACCAAGTAGTCACTGTTCCCTGACAATCTTCGAAAGGCAGCTAAAGCATTTAGTCTTCGTAAGGGTCGTTATCCACAGAAACAATATGCTTGGCACGCTCTGGCACGTTTTGATTAGATCCAGGTTTGCTGTGAAGGATCACATTCTTGTGCCTGGAAAACATTACGATATGAGCTTGGAAATGTGTTTTAACTAACAACCAATCTTATAATTCCCAAGAACGTATCAGGGGCTGTCCAAATGACGTGTGACGTCAATACATCTTCCTACAACCAGTAGTGGTGACAGGGGGGTCCATGGGGTAATTTTGGACCAGGGCCCGGAAACACCACGGCGTATTGTTAAGATACAGTGCGATGTTTGTATCAATGTCCTAATTTGGGGCCCAAAAATCTCATTGCTACCGGGCCCAAATACCTTCTCAAAGGCCCTGCCTACTACTCTTCCTCCTCTTGTGAATGTGGTACAGAGGAACAGACTGCAGACTACATCATCAATGATTGTACCATCTTCAAGCCACCTAATGGAGTGGACGATCTGCTTATCTTGGATGATGAAATCAGACTGGCTGCTCTCTAGTAGCCTTCCAGCATTGTCCGGGAACATCTTAAATCTGGGGTGGTAAAGGATAGACCATCGGTCCCAGAGGCTTACACAACAACGACGATTGATGTTCTTTACACCTACCCATGCTAACATTTCTAAACTAACCCTAACCCATGCTAAGGTTTGTGGTGTCGCCAAGGCAGTGGGGACAAGGGGAGACATCTGTCGTGCAGTATCAGGGGAGCGAAATTAATAGTTTTAAAACTGCAATTTTTTCAGTGAATCGTCATGCTTCACCACATACTTTATCACAGATTGTCATCAAAAGGCGCTGGAAACCCTAGCTAGCTTACGTCATCGCTCCAGAAGTGTCATATTGTATATACAGCCTACAAAAAAGGTCAACAAATCACAGAAGTTTAGATACCACCGTTTCAACTTTAAACTTTGAAGTTTAAAGACAATACATTGGATTTTTAAAATAGTTGCAGTTGCCTGCCTAACTTAGTGGTGTCGTGCTTTGTCGAACTTTACACCAATAAGCAAGCCACTTACTTTTTGACGAGACGCTGCTTGAGGTCCTGTCGCTCCTTCAAACCTTTGTACACCGACCTTGGTACGTGTCTGGTTAAGAAAGCGTAAAATTGTTAATTCGCAACAGCTCGGTGAGATTTCAACATGAAGAGAGCCACAAACTTAAAGTTTGGTAGCAACTAGAAAACAACCCAGACAGCAAATCAACCGTTTTTTTTTTACCTTAATTCGTCTGCAAACTGCAACAAAAACAAGACTGCAGACGTTGAATCACTGTATTAAACGGTTGATTTGCTGAGAGTTTCTATAACCATAGAGAACAACTGATCGGTGGTCAACTCTGAGTAATTGCACCCATTGAGGGTAAAATTCATCGACCAAAGGATTAATTTAGCAAAGACAATCCACATGGCAGATGGCCAAAATCTGATGGAGTAAAGTCAATCCATATAAAGTCAAAACTTTGAAAACCTTCGCTAACATAGATAACTGAGAATTATTGTAATGGAACTGAACAACATTATGTAACAACATATGTTATTCATGACGAAGAATGTGTCGAAAACGAATGTTAGAGTGTTCAGTTGTTGGTCTTGCCAGTTGTTTGGATAATGTTAAGTTATTCAACCCAGTTACTTTATTGCCAATCAATTCTTAGAAAGTTGTCACCAATGATGATGATGATGATAGCGTATGAGCAATCTTTCCAGGTTAGATTGGAGGGCAGGAAATCTTCAGCCACTCAGCAGTCTCGTCGTCCAGGACCCTCAGACCATGCGCACCGTGTGGAGGCCGGTGGGTTAGGCAGTGGTGGATGACATGGTCTGCGGTCTGTTCAGTGGCACCACACTCGCATTCTGATGAAGGAGCCAGGCCCCACTTGTGCATGTCCGAACGAAAACGGCCGACGCCAGTTCGCAGGCGGTTAAGCCTGACCCACGCAAACCTTGCGAGGGACATCCATGGTGGACGGGGATCGGCGTCGGGTATGAAGTACCAATAAACAGTACGAACTAATGTATTAGAAATACAAATTACTGTATTTTCTAATCACCTGTGCTTGGCGATCCTTCTAATTTGCGGGTGGAAGGCGAACTTTTGTTTCAACTTTTCATTGTAATCCGCAGCCGCTTGCTCGCGTGGTGTTTGCTGGATACAAAAGGATCAGGAATAAACTATTTTACAATTATCATACAATTGGTGATGTTGATTGATTCAAACATGAATACATTTCACACCAGAGTTTAACATTTTGATATTTGAGACTCAAGCAAACAACTCACTCGTCCGAGTTTTTCTGAAGCTTTTGCTTTCCATAACCGGATATTCGTTTCATCCGATCCGGATAAGATATACCTGGAACAAAAAGTTGACCTGGTTTCTACAAACTTAAGCACAAAGAACAAAACAACGGCACGGCATTTAACAGAAAATACAGAAGCAAACTAATAACAGGCCTCGAAATTCGTTTTTGTTTACGGCGGACAAACGTGTCCGGTCTGAGCAGCTATCTCGGCGGACAAATTGAGTCTCACGACGGACACACCAGATTTAGCGTCGATCGTCATGTTTAATCACTTTATCTTGATAATTCTTCACCATTTGAGAACTATAGCTAGTTAGCTACGGTTTAGAAGGCTTTTTAAAATTTCAGCAAAGTTACTCTGAAAGGCTTTCATCAGACCAACGACGTGCGCTGAAAGAGTCAAAGCGCCGCATATCTGATTAACTTGGAACCACCAAAAGAGGTCGTGTGGCTTCTTGTGTTACAATGCTCTGGGCACGAGAAGGAAAACTTCCACACTAACGCTACTATTTTCTGCTGTGCAAAGTTTCTTAGGCATTTTTCTTTAGGTTTATTTTTGCGTGTCATGTGAGCGAAAGTGAATTTTCCTTGGGCCTTTTCTTACTGTAATACCAAAACTTCAAAAATTTTGTAACCAACCTTGCCTTTTCAAAATTACTCGGAGATCAAAGCCAGACTTTGTGAAATAAGACTTGAACTAAGTTGCGCGTGATTAGTGTAGAAGTACCGGTACTCGCATCGATTCTTGGCGAAGAATTCGTCTTTGTTACGCTGATTCAATGTCATCAATCGTTGAAGCAACGTAAAAATCGAAAATTTTCCTGCTTGAGTGGAAGCTAAGGAATACAGTAGGCCTATTCACATTGTTTAGATGCGCGCTAGAATGCGCGGGAAATTATATTCTCGCAACAATATTGTTCGTGCTATGCCATGACGATTTGTATCGCTGGTTCCTGTGTTATTTCTCGGCGGACAAATATGACCGATCTGGAGGGTACTTCCCGCGGACATCACAAATCACATGCTGTGACGGCGGACATGTCCGCGGTGTCCGCCGTGAATTTCGAGGCCTGTAATAACCCAGACAGCTACTTCATCTGGTCAGGTCCGTACCCTATCTGGTCCATATATACTATAGTGACTTGTCTGGGAACGTGTTGGCCCGAAGGTGCAATATTGGAAGTATGACGAGAACGAAGCTGTTGCATCGCCGAAAACTTTGACAATTTTTAGTTTATTTCTGAATATAATGTTGAATACGGTGTCGTTGCTCCGTTTTAGTGCTTGGCAAAGTTACGTTTCTACCAGAATTCTATTCTAGAAGTTTAAGTACTTCAAGATGAATAAAGTAATAATTCAACAAAGCAAATGCAGGAAATATCTCGGATCAAAAAGCCACCAAAGAAAAGAAATGAAAGCAAGAACAAACCTGCTGTCTGCAGACCACGTCACTGCCATCACTCTCTGCATGCGCTTTGAGTGGTATATCTCTCTACTACGAGCTCGGTTGCATGGGAAGATGCGGATGGTTCTGAAAATAAAAACAATCTCTAGCTTGCTATTTTTAATATATTAATGAAAGTACCCAAATGTGGTTGCTTGCGTACCACAAATGAAAAAATCACTACGCTGCATTAGTTATCTAGTAATAAGGCTTTCCAGCCTCGTGTACGATTTAACAGTTGCGTCCTGTCAACCCTTTGAGGACCGCTGGGACATAGGTGTCCCATGAAATTAGCCGATTACCCCCCAGTTAACTTTAAAAAATTGGCCACTGCTGATACCCTAACGTAGTATTGGATATCTAATGCTTAATTTTAGGATAGACATCCTTTTTTAAAAATTTTTTGCGTAAGTGTTGTTTATATGACATATGAAGCGTGAACAAACAAATTCTACATAAATATTTGTTTGGGGAAACTTAATGGTCCTCAAAGGGTTCAAATTGAATCACTAAATGAAAGTAACCTTTAAAAAAGGATGAAACAGGCTGTAAATGTTACTTTGACAATGGTGACTGAATTTACTTGAACTAGCTCTACTTAAAAATTGAGCAATCTTTTGTGGTATTAATACCATTTATTGTACTACAATATATATATAAAAGCATATGTCATGCTTTCGCATCACAAGCGTGACAAGGAAACGTTGTAAAACAAAGTCAACTTTCAACCGTTTACAAACCATTCCTTGGGTACTTGGGTAGTAACGATACACCTGTTGTAGCAACGTACTTGTCGTAGCTCCCTGAGACAAATTCTTTCCCAGTTGGGGAGTAGTCCACGTCCAGTACGGCCTTGACATGGTCAGTGTGAACTTGGGAGGCGAAATCTAGTCTTCGCAAGTCGAACGTATATAAGCTAGAAAATAAGGTAGGTGTTCATGTGTTAGCCACAGAAGGTAGTTACTTTCTAGTAGTCCCACTATTAAGGTGATGCTCGCTAACTGCGTCAATGAATCGTTTATGTTTGTATTTGCAAATTTACGATATTGTACTGTAATTTATTTACGTGTGACAATTCTTAAAGACCGAAAAATACAACTCTACTGCAAGCAATAATGATGTTGTATATTACATTGGTAAACACAACATTATGTGTTGCTTCAAAAAAGTGATAGCGCACATATTTCGTCAATCTACAAGAGTGACCGTGTTTACAAAATAGACTGCAGCAAGCTTATACGAAATGTCTGAGATAAAACAAGAGATGGCTGCCGATTACTTGAACTTACTTACGGCAATTACTTTTACAAAACAAATGGAAATATATGACATATTTCAACACTATTGATTTGAAGTTTTCAGTTAAATACCGCGTAAACATGGAAATCCTGGTCTAACTAATGCAGATAAGGCTTAGATATTGCACCAACGATGAAATAGCAGCTTTTGTTCTATATTTTACAAAATTAACACGCAAAATTAACATCAACACTCGAAAACGAATTATGAAATGCTATATATGGACTACGTTACTTTACAATGCAGAAACATGGATACTGTCATCACAAACGGTTAAACGACTTGAGACATTTGAAATGTGGATTTATAGAAGAATGCTTAAAATTTCATGGAAGGATAAAATCACAAACAAAGATGTACTAGCTAGAATACAAACCAACATGGAAATTCTACAAACAATTAAATCAAGAAAATTGAAATATTTTGGACATGATTCGCAATAATTCTATTCAAAGACAACTGCTAGAAAGAAAAATGAACGGCAAACGAAATAGGGGCAGACCACCAAGAGTTTGGACTAATGATATTGAAGACTGGTCAGGACTTAATTACAAAACTGCAGTAGAAAAATCTCACAACAGAGAAACTTGGCGCTTCATTACCTCCAACCCTCGACGAGAGGAAAGAACTTAATGATGATGATTTTACAAAATACACTTCTTTCAAAGTTCTAAGAAAATTTATGTTTAAATATTTTTAAAACTACTGTAGAGCATACTTATGGTCTTCGTTGGCCACTGTGAACATGAATGCCTCCATGGGGTTCCAGACCGCCACATTGCTACGTAGTTTCAAAACAACCTTATTTATCGGAACAGGGGCACGAAGATCGTACAACGAGATGCTCCTGTGAAGATAATTAAGAATATTTTTGTTTGTCATATCCATACTGGCATCTGGTGGTTAAAGGTTTAGATAAAGTGGACAGGAAGGTAAGGAAGCCAATCTTCATGTCCACTTTCAGAAATTTTAGTGTCTTGCCAAAGACACAGCCGCGTACTCTTGGGCGGTATCGAACCAACGCCCTTCAAATAAACGTCAGTTGTTTATTGAGTAAGCTGTCGGAAGACAAGGCAGACTTTTTCACAAAGGACGTCGAACAACGTCATTCGGGCAAGAATCGGTTTGTAGCTAATGGTGAAATGTTAGAAAGACGTTCTAGAACTGCATAACGACACAAAGTGAACTGCAGGATTAAAATCAGACAACATTGCACATTGTCAAAAAATTAAATAAATTTCTAAATAAGCTATTTCAACTCCGCTCCCGATATGCATCGTTGCACACCTTATTTGTGTGAATAAAAGTTTCCATCGTTGTTAGCCTATCGGTCAAAAGCAATCAATGATCCTGTAAGAAGCTGAGCAGACCTTTCAAAAGTTGTTGCGCCGTATGCTGATAAATTGTTTAGATTAGGTAACACAAACGCGAAAATCTTATTACTATAATATAAAGCTGAAAATGCTTTTTGCATTTCTTGTATTTTGAGTGATACTTTTGGTCAGGATGTGTTGTCAATTTTTTTAAGTTTACGAGTGTGGTGCGAGTGAAAAAAAGGTGCAGAACAATAGCCATTATAATGATGGAGTGTTCTGTTGATTTCAGTGACTACCTGTCTGCGATGGTGCTAATACACAGGTTGGTTTCAACAGGGTTAAACCGAACACTGTTCACGGAATCTGTTCCCCACTGGTAAATTTGCACAGGTTCAGATCGCTCGTTGTTCCAAATGTCCACAGTCTGGCCACAGGTGGCGTAAATGGGATCCTTCCAATGATGATCCACTCCCGTGTACAAAGACTATAAAGCAAATGTTAAATTTATAAGATAATTAATCATAGAAATCGTACTTATTAATGCACTTGAATGTGATGTTTATGCAGTAATATAAGTGAGTTTCAACATCAATTATTTATCTGCAATATTGTTTAATCTTGCGCTTTTCAACCTTTTGTGAACCACGGAACACTTTTTGCTTTGAAATAATCTTGCCGGACACCAAACGAAATTGTATATAACGATGCAGTAAAATAAACAACACAATTTCAGTTTTTCTCAGTACGATATCTGGGCCTGTTTATATGAGCACAAAGTTGATATTCGGACA
Organism: Aplidium turbinatum; assembly: GCF_918807975.1. Lineage (NCBI taxonomy): Eukaryota > Metazoa > Chordata > Ascidiacea > Aplousobranchia > Polyclinidae > Aplidium > Aplidium turbinatum. Next base: position 18,758,512 of record NC_137488.1, read on the forward strand.
GGAATTGCAGAAAGACAAACGCTAAGCTCTTGTGACTTTCGATAGGTGTTTGAAGGAACTGGGAACACAAGTTAAATTAATAAATTGCTTGCGGAACACCTGATGATCTTCCACTGAAAATCCCTGGTTTAATCTACTACTAGGAAATAAGTACATAAACCTTTACCTTTGCCACAATGGTATTCAATGGTTGATGGCTGTTCGGGCTTAGCGCGTCAGTAGACCAGTGCTTTATTGTTTTATCATCGCCAACCGATATAAACGTGGCTCCGTCAGGGCTGCTTGTCAGACCTCGTACAAAGCCTGTATGAGCTTGCAATGATCGTATACAACGCTGATTTGTTAGGCTCCATTGACGAATCTGTTTAGATTACATGTCCATTGGGTCATTAACTCATCAGTTTATCTGCATTTAAAAATTTCGTTTTCTTTTTTAAATTTAACATCTCACACGTTAGCAATTAGCAAATGCATTATTGCAATGAAAACATGTATTCTATAATTATTCTTAAAAGAGGTTTGAAATTGTATTGTAAACATGAAAGGTAATTATTATATTTGACCATATATGTATACTCTTTCCTATACTCTTTCCTATGTATATAACCATTGGTATGTTCAAACCTTTTTTGCAAAAAAAAAAAACATTCTAACATACCGGTACATATTGTATTGTAATAAATATTAACATACTTACTTCACCGTCACATGCACCAGAAAAAATTGTATTTAAACGCTGTTTGTGTTTGCACATGCAACAAACGCCATCAGTATGGCCATCTAGTGAAGCAAGAAATGGCTTTGCAAACACCCGCTCTAACTTTGTAGCATTCAAGGCACGAATATATTCTCTCGGCGCTTCAAATGGATGCAAGGCTGGATTATAATTCCGAAACACTGAAAGCAAAAATGTGATATGAATGATTGAGATATGTTATTTCCAGCAATATGTCACAATAAACAGCTTGGAAAGCTTTTCATAAAATGTTTTATCTATTAAATGTCGTCAAGATCATTACTGATGTCAGCTGACAAATTTATTCCTGTTGCAAGCCAAAAACATCAAATCAGTTAACAGTTGAGAGCAAAAGCAATTATTTATTTATTTTACATGTTAAAAATGAAATCTGTCCAGTTCTGCATTCTGCAATATTAAAATCAGTCATTTATTAAAGCAACATCATCATCAGTTTAGTGGTACAACAGCTAGATGACAGAGAAAAGAATCTTGTATAATATATATTATCCAGAAATAAAACAATGCATATCACACATTAAAAAATAAAAACCTCAATGAATCGACATGATGAGACTAACTGGTTTTCAGTAGCTACACTAATAGACATAGACAATTAGATATCTATGGCTGTAACAATAATTTACCTTTGTTAATATCACGCTTTGTTTCTCGCAAGTAATCATCGGGATTTCGTGATAGGACTTTAATCTTCATTTTTACAATAGTTTATAATAGCAATTATACATACAGTGATAACATCTAAACAAAGAGCAACACGAAATATACAATACAGTCAAAGTATAGCAGCTGGGGCAACAAAAAATAATGGATATTCTGTATTTGCACAAGAGGCTTCTGAACAATTTAGGTACGTACAATTAGGGGTGTTCAATTTCGATTATTGGAATATTCGAAATTCAATTTATTTTCGATTTTCGAATTTCGATTTCGAATATCACAACTATTCACCAAACTGCAAAATGTGATTTTATTGAAAGAAACGACATGAAAATTCGCTAGAAAGCGCGAAAAAAAGCCATGAAAATTTGCGAAAAAAGAACACAAAATAACGTCTACAGCTCCAGGCCCATGTTGGTGTTTATGAACACAAGCTGATCGACATGATCACCCGTCAGTCGGGATCTCAGCTTCGTGACGGTCAGACCAGCTTTTGAAAACGATCGCTCCGCTGGAGCCGAGGTCGCTGGGATCCCAAACACTTCAAGTTCATTTTCACAGCGAGCGATTCACTGCCGCGACATTTCACAGCAGAGTGCAGAGGTTTCGACCGGAAAGCGACATCGAGTATGTTTGCAAGCGCATAAAGCTAAACGCACGCTCCGTCTACGTAGCAAATTATGTTGTTTTTGGGTGCATTCAACATCTGATGACATTGAATCGACACAAAGTGGTAGATTTTTGCTATGTCCCAGGCAGCAAATCAGTCATTTTTAGATTGATTCAAAGTCTCCAGACATTAAATCAATTGTAAAAATGACAGATTTTATTGTCTGGTGTTGGATTGTAGCATCGCAACTCGTTCTAGTGATTATTTATCGCGAAGCTGTTGCGGTTTGCATTCAAAAAGTGTTTTCCTGCTGCCGATCGCTAGTTCATCTATTGTTTTATGTATCAATACAGCATAAAAAGTTGCCCCCACACAGAAATATGCGTGGGGGCCTGGCCCCCACGCAGGCCCGCAGCCAGCCGGGGGCCAGGGGGGCCTCGCCCCCTCTGGAAAAAATTTCGCCCCCCCTTGGCAAAATCTCAACATTCTCGAGCAACAGCTACAATTATAATGATTTTGCCCATTTAAATTTTTTTGGGCCCCCCTAAAAAAAAGTTGCACCCCCTTGCTCTGCGGTTTGGCTACGGCCCTGCCCCCACGGCTTAGGCGCCTATGGATTCGGTAAAAAATGGATAAAACTGCAACAAAGCTCACCCTACACTGTCTATTGCACAACCTAGCTATCTTCATTCTTGAGAAATTTGGCATTAAAAATGCCAACCTGGCATCCCTGGCCGTTGGACCCGCGAGAGCGTGTGATAGTCACGTGATCGACGATGCGCATGCGTCGAAGTCTTTTTTCGCTTGCAAAATGCGACAAGACAGATTTCGCGCCACTCGCGTTACTTTCAACCGCATTCAGCCGAAAGGGCGGCTATAATTTCGAATATGTCCGATACGAAAAACGAATTTCGAATATCACCTTAACGAAATCGAATCGAAAATCGAAATTGAACATCCCTACGTACAATAACATAAATTAACATCCACTACATGGAAGTGTAGGTTTGACATCAAAAGCGTGGGCCATTGGACAAGATGATGTAGCAAATGTCAATTGATGAAATTATTTAACAGCAAAATATATATATATAATAGTTGATATTATTGATGATAATGAAGTTATTGTCAACATCAATAAAAATCGCTTTTCATAAGGCACATCAAACAAGTTTAGATTATTCATCTTCTTCTTCAGATTATTCATGATTTATGGGAACACATCAATATTGTGATAAAACATGGTGAAAATATTGGAGTAATGATAATGTAGCATTATTATATATATTTTCCACTCTCAGAGTATTCATTCAAGATTTAGAACGTTTACTTTAAACAATATACAATGGTTGATATTTTATCAATTTGCACAATAGCTGCTCATAAACATTTCAAAATCAGGTTATCAATTCTCTATCGTACACTACAATATCAATAAAAGCAATTATAAATTTTGAATGTAACTAAAACAATTTGAAAAGAAACAAGAGATGTACTGATATCTCAGTAGGAAAGGAAGTCAGTTGAAAATTACACTTAAAAGCTGATGGCACAAAAGGTTTTACGAATTTTACAGCTGTAGGCAAATTTATGCTGAAAGAAAATGGGTCTGCTACTATTCGGCTAGTCCGATTGGGCTATTTCTCTTTTCGACTACAGCCCGATTCGGCTAGTCCGATTGGGCTAGTTCCCTATTTGGCTACAGTCTTTATCAATTAGTTTCCTATTCGGCAATTTTTTGAAAATCAAACGATAGTCCTTCTGTAATCCAACAAAATCCTTCTGTTTATTTAGAGAATTTTGTATTTTATTCCACAATATGGTTTCTTTTCATGTTTCTTTTGCATTCCGACAAAGAAAAACAAATTGAAATGAAATTTAGCGAAAAATGTTTGAACTATTACATTGAACTGTTTGCTCACATAAAATCGACAACGATGCCTTCTGTTTATTTAGAGAATGTTGTATTTTATTCCACAATATATTTTCTTTTATATTTGAAATAATCGAAGCTTTAGATGAGTGGGGTTTACACCTAACCACTGAGATCTTAAATCATATTTATGACACCGGAAACATCTCTAGTGATATGGTACGTTCCATATTCATAACTTTACCAAAGAAAACCGGAGCAACAGAATGCTCACTCCACAGAACAATTAGCCTTGTGAATCATTTAACAAAGATCTTACTCCGAATCATGATGATGAGATTGAGACCAAAACTAAAATCGGAAATTTCAACAGCACAGTTTGGAATTGTTCAAAACAAATGGACCACAAAAGGCATTTTTACATGAAAAATGATAACAGAGTATGTCCGATTCTTCTGTGTATTTAGAGAATTTTGTATTTTATTCTACAATATCGTTTTTTATGCATTCTTGCATTTTATCCAGTGTTTACCTTTGAGTGCCTTCCCAGACGGCAAAATCCGTCATTAATGACGAATTTTGTTGTCTGGGTTAGTTCAAAATATGTTTTTTACATCAAAACAACATTTTTCATTATTAACAATAGAGGTTAATGAGATATTATATTATGAATAGAAGTGTTTTGTTAGTTGTTCGAGTGTGTTATTGTTCAAAATACTGTACATGTAAAAACTTACATACGAGTTATTAATTACGGAGATAGCATAAATTTGATGCTCTAAAACAGGGGTGGGGAACCTGCGGCCCGAATGCGGCCCGCGTGACTGTTCCGTGTGGCCCGCGTCAAAATTTCTTTACCCAAAATATATTGAAACAACAGCTCAAAAAAGAGTAGTCTCTGCATTCTCAGTATGTTGGGAATGGCCTTCTATGACTAGTTAATCCATCATAGTCATCAGACATGCGGAAACATGCTTTGAAATATGTGTCTCTGTTTGGAAGCACCTACCGTTGCGAGCAGTTTTTTTCCAAATTGAATCTAACAAAAAGTCGGCTTCGCTCCAGACTGACTGATAAAAACGTGGAGATGCAGTTAAGAGTTGCAACATCTTCTGTGTTAGCAGACATCACACGACTCACCAAAAATAAAAACTTTCAGCCATCCCACTAGCTGTAAAAGTGATATAAATCATTGTCTACTTCGCTGCATTTTTTTATCTGTAAATAAAATTTCGAAATTTCTAGTGGCCCACCTGTGTTATTTCTCATTTTATGTGGCCCGCAATACTAAAAAGGCTCCCCAGTCCCCACCCCTGCTCTAAAACAAAGTCATATATTACCATAATAGTATAGTCAAACTGGCAAATGAGCGGACGACAGTTTTTTATGATAATACGCGGTCCATCAATTTAGAGTACTAACCGGCGGTAAGTATTAACCGGCGATTCAATTCGATAATATCAAACCTCCATCTTTACACTCTGACTACAAAAAAAATTAGGCCTATATCACGTGAAAGTTACGAGTAATTAAGCATTGATTTCAACGACCTAATTTTTGGGAAAAAATCAACTTTACAACTGGTATTGCAAACTTTGATCTTCCGCTTTGCAAGACAACTTGATAGTTACTTTGCGCTTTAGTCCAACGTAGAGTGGTTTCACTTTAACCTGAATAAAAAAAATTGTCTACTTTCTGGCTTTCTTTCCCAATTAAAATCATTAATCAACGCATTCGAAAAGGTTTTCCAGAATTTCGTTATTGTGCGGTGACATGCATTTCTGTGGTAAACAACTTTCCACTTTTCTCTCCGCTATTCTCTTTTAAATACCGGCACGCGTAATTAGGAGTGGTAATTACGCAATTCATTATGACGCAACCAAAAGCTTTAATTTATCGCACGGCTCACCCAGACAGTTAGATCCGCCAGTTTTACATTGATTTAACGTCTGCAGACGTTGAATCGTTGTAAAAATGACGGATTTTGTCGTCTGGGAAGGCACTCAAAGGCAAAAGAAACAATAAATTTTGGAATAAAATACAAAATCTCTAAATAAACAAAAGGCGTCGTTGGGTTTAGAATTTTGTAATATTATATATATATATATATATGTTGAGAACCACTGACTTAGAATATATTCTAATATATATAATTATTGGGCTCCGCGGACCCCTTGGGGTCCGCGGAGCCCCGGTTGAAAACCACTGTTCAAAGTTTACATGCAGACGGCGACGCAGGATGCATGTCAATTTTATCTGAGCAAACATTAACAGTTCAAAAATAAATTGAGCAAACAGTTCAATTTAATAGTTCAACCATTTTTTGCTAAATTTCATTTCAATTTGTTTTTCTTGTAAATACAAAATTCTCTAAATAAACAGAAGACGTCATTGGATTTACAGAAGGATTTTGTTGGATTACAGAAGGATTATCGTTTGATTTTCCAAAAAATTGCTGAATACGAACTAACCGATATAGACTGCAGCCAAATAGGGAACTAGCCCAATCGGACTAGCCGAATCGGGCTGTAGCCGAAAAGGGTAATAGCCGAATCGGACTAGCCGAAACGGGCCATTCCAAAAGAAAATACGCTTGGAGTAACCAAATAATGACCAGATATGGCAGTTAATGTGGTAACTGGTCGTATTCATTAATAGGCATATTAAATAATTAAAATTATTGTGCATTTTAATTAGGCAGTGGCTATTTGACCGGCGCCGGTCTTTGAATCTGAAACACTATTTGACCGTCATTACGTCACTAAACAGTCACTTTTTTTCTTTTTCTCTTTCAAATCAAAGAACGAGAAACGCGTATATAAGTTCTAAATCCAACCATGTTCTTCAACTCGTTACGTGGCGCGTGCGATACGTCGCCGGCTCCTATTCTAGAGGGACTGAGTTCGTTACTACCCGGAAGCGTCCCTTTTTTTTTATTTATTTTTTTTTTAAATAAACTTTGACCCGAAGTGCATTTTTGTTTAAAACGTCTGAAACGTACCTGAATGAAAAATTATGTAGTAGGCTATAGTTAGCACGGCCACAAACGGAAAATTACCTAGAGAAATTCTCAAATTTCAGCAAATTAAAAAACTCTAACTTCATTACTCACATTTGAAAAGACATAAAAAATTGGGTTGTAGAAAACTCAAATTAAAAATTGACTACAAAAATGCACTTCGGGTCAAAATTTATTTAAAAAAAAAATAAATAAAAAAAGGGGCGCTTCCGCGTAGTATCGAAATCAGTCCCTCTAGACTAGGAGCCGGCGACGTATCGATTGCGCCACGTAACAAGTTGAACAAAAATTGTCGGATTTAGAACTTATATACGCGCTACTCGTCTTTTGCTTTGAAAGAGAAAAAGAACGAGAAACGCGTATATAAGTTCTAAATCCAACCATGTTCTTCAACTCGTTACGTGGCGCGTGCGATACGTCGCCGGCTCCTATTCTAGAGGGACTGAGTTCGTTACTACCCGGAAGCGTCCCTTTTTTTTTATTTATTTTTTTTTTAAATAAACTTTGACCCGAAGTGCATTTTTGTTTAAAACGTCTGAAACGTACCTGAATGAAAAATTATGTAGTAGGCTATAGTTAGCACGGCCACAAACGGAAAATTACCTAGAGAAATTCTCAAATTTCAGCAAATTAAAAAACTCTAACTTCATTACTCACATTTGAAAAGACATAAAAAATTGGGTTGTAAAAAACTCAAATTAAAAATTGACTACAAAAATGCACTTCGGGTCAAAATTTATTTAAAAAAAAAATAAATAAAAAAAGGGGCGCTTCCGCGTAGTATCGAAATCAGTCCCTCTAGACTAGGAGCCGGCGACGTATCGATTGCGCCACGTAACAAGTTGAACAAAAATTGTCGGATTTAGAACTTATATACGCGCTACTCGTCTTTTGCTTTGAAAGAGAAAAAGAAAAAAAGTGACTGTATAGTGACGTAATGACGGTCAAATAGTGTTTCAGATTCAAAGACCGGCGCCGGTCAAATAGCCACTGCCTTTTAATTAAAAATTACTCAATGTTCATGACTCCACAGCAATTTCAACTTTTTGACAAGGATGAATTCCAGTAAGACGTGAAACTAACGGTATTTTTCTCTTTCCCGAACGCTTGTACACACGAATATAATCAGGACTATGGGTTTTCATGTGCTTTTGCAATGATTGCTTGTATGGAAACGACTTATTGCAGCTTTCAATATCACATATGAATGGCTTTTCTTGTTGGTGATGCTTATTGATGTGTGTTTTCAAATTAAATTTTTTGACAAATGTGCGGTCACATTCCTGGCATTTGAAAACCTTTCTTTTATCAGTATGTACTTTGGAATGTTCCTGAAGTCTGCAAGCCAGAGAAAAGATTTTGTTACATTTACCACATTTATAAACACGAGGATGTGCTTCTGCAACATGAGTACGTAACTTGGTCCAAGTTTCAAATTTGTCTGTGCATTGAGAACATGCATAGCCATTGTGCACTTTTTCATGTCTATTTCGGTGAGCTAATGTCAAAAATGCCTTGTCACACTTTTCACAACGGAAAGGCAAAATTCCCGTATGTTCATAGCTGTGCTGGGTTAATAAGTGGTGCTTTGAATAAGACATATCACATTTATCACAAGAATATTTCTTTTTCTCTTTTTTCATTGGGACAAACTCAGGATCATGAATAGTTTTTCTGTGCTTATGCATTGCAGATATAGAAGAAAATATACTGCTACAATCATTAATAGAACAACGAATTTGTATGAAATGACTCTTCATATGACGCTCCAAAATTTCAGGATCAGCGTAGGATTTGTTACATGTTGCACATTTGTTTGTCCATTCAGTTTTGTCTGTATGCTGTCGAGCTTTGTGTAAACGAAGATGACGTTTCTTTGTATATGTTTTGTCACAAACATCACAGGAAAACACCATATTAAAAATCTATAACTTAAATTACTATTTGCATATTGAAATAACAAAACCTGTACAGAGTATATGCTAAAAAAACAAATAATACTTATTATCGTAGCCTCTGAGGATATATACACATGTTCATTTGAGCATGACGTTTTACGTCAATATGCACTCAGGTATGCTGTAGGCCTGTACGAGTATACGTCAGTTCCAAAATTTGCAAAATGTCAAGTCACGCATGCGTAATTAGATGTTGTGAATGTCCTATATTTAAAAATGATTGTACTAAAGACAAAAACTTCTTAGGAGGAAAGTGGTTGGAACACATAGTTAATTTAATAAAAAAAAAGGACAAATTCTTCTGATTTGGAAAATTTTGAAATTCCGGGCAATGAGCAAAACTCAAACCCTAGGGAATACTTGCTATACAACAAAGCTCTTTCATCAAAACTGTGGCAACCAGTTCCATAGCCTACACAGTACACAGTTACCACAGAGATGTCAAAAAATCATACTTTTTTCGTGCATTAGCTTGATACAACATAGGCTAGAAACACCAACCTATATTTGACAAATCATCTGCTTCATAGCATGCCACTAAGGGTATTTCCAACATACAACCATCCCTTCCAGCAGTTTCCCACCTACTGGCAAAAGAACAATCACTAGGTTAGACTTTTCTCCTGCACGATCGCGGAATGCCTGTTTAGCTCGGTGACTGACAGTACCCAACTTCCCAGGCGCCAAATAAACTGATCTGAATTCTGAAATCTGAACCTTTGAAGACTGCTGAAACTTTGCCTCTGCCAGCACTAAGCACTTTGCACGCATGGGCTCTGCTGGTGCGTGAAAGAAAATAAATTGTTTAACTTATTTTAATATTTTTGGAAGGTGAAAGCTTGAGATTGATTTGCTGGTTGGTTTGGTTGATTTTGAATCTTTATCCTCGGATTGAAAAAGGCTTGATTGATAGGTTATTCCCAGTGATGTACGCGCACACAAAAAATATTGACGCCGTCAGCGTAAACGCAAACGTTCGAAAAACCATACGGCGTATGCGTCAATGTAACTTGTAAAAAAAAGTTGGTAGCGTCAGCGTCAGCGCATACACTAGCGTAAACTCATTTTGTTTGCTAGGTGCCAAACATTCACACGGTACAAACCACTCGAAACAAACAAGTTTTATTTTGAATTTCCACGAAGAAACACAAGCATCTGAAAGTGTTCATCTGACATTTTGCTGTGTTTTGGTTCCAATATGTCCTTGCCTATTGAAAACATTCTTTCAACTGCAGCGCTGGAAGGTATTGGCGTGTTGTAGCAAAAAAAATACATTAAAAAGTATGCGTTGACGTTATGCGCTAAAATAACGTGAAAACTTTACGGCGTAGCCTCAAGCGCAAGCTATCCAAAAAAATGTGGCCGCAAGCGTTAGCGTAAACAAAAAGTCTACGCCGCAAGTCCGCGACGTAGAATTTGCGGCGTATACGTACATCTCTGGTTCCAATCAACCAAATTTATTTCGGCATTTTCGCCACAGTTTTGTTGAATGGAGAGTTGCTCAAGCACTAACGCGTTGCTCAAGTGCATCTCCAAGAGCCACACCAGCTTGTTTGATCCAAGCAGTTTCTCCTAGCACAAAGCTGGGCGTTCAACTAACTGTACTATTGGGGCAAATACTGAGCTATCAAAGCACACGATACTACGGTAGGCTACCCTAAAAAAAATTATTGATGATTTTAAGTTTATTAACTAGCCTACAGCAGTGTTTTTTACCGGTGGTTTCTCAACACGCCTCACTGTAAGTGTTTTGTCAGAGATTAACTTAACTTAATGCTTATGGGATGAGATTGAAATGTTTTATTATTACCTGCAGAACTTACAAACACTGCTTATGTAAATGATTTGAATGATATCGTCGTTACTCCTTGGTCGATGAAATTGTTTTCACATTCTACATCTCGTTCCTTATATGGTATCTCAGACACTAGGTGGTTGATGAGCGACCAAGAAGACGCGGAAGTCGTAAATTTTGCAAGATTTCTCTGAGGACCCTGACTCCTTTGGTTGAGGCTTCTGAAAGCAAATGAAAATATATTATCAATACTGGTATATCTTGAATAAGAACCTTCTGATGATCCTCCTTTTGGGGTGAAACAGGCTGTCAAGGGTTTAGAGACTAATGACTATATTTGATTTAATTTTCTCTGCTTGGCATTGAGCACTTTTGTATCATTTTAAGTACGATTTATTGTTTATTATCAATATAAATACTGGAAAGCTAGCCTTTGGTGCAAATATTTTGTAGTGATGCGTCATATTGCATTTTTAAGCTGTAATTTTACCTATGTAATTAAATAAAATTAAACGAATTATGACTGAAGTTATTTTCTTTGAATGTAAAGCCAAGAAAATGTCTAGCCTCAGAGAAGTGATTGCAAACTAACAGACTTCTTGTGAAGAAACGGAGCAATATACTGTTCCATGCTTGTTGAATCCTGTTGGCTGTAGCCTATCTTCGTCTTTAACTAAGTTATTTTAAATATTTTCAGTTTAATTACCGTAGTTAGTGTAACTCTGCAACTAAAAAGTACCTGGCTTATCAAACCCGAACCGTACAAGTAGGCTTACTTCTAGAACAAGTTGTGCTGAATGCTGATAGACACTCAATTTTTTGTATGTACTTTTTGTTTGTTTGTCGCCAGCAAAACAATAAACTGAACTGAACAAGGAGAACATATTTCACTTAAATAGCTGTCAATAGCCATATTTTTTTGTTTATTTTTATTACGGTAGGCTGACTTGTACCAAAGTTGAAATCACCGGTTGTAGTGATTTGTTCAAAAAGAACTGTAAAAGAATATGTATTTATCAACTATTATTTCCAAGATGCTTAGCAATGTTAACATAGTCAACTGTTTTGGCAACTCCGATCAGCGACTTCGGCACTTTTGTATTTTTTCTCACAATCTTTTCAAAATAAAAATTTTGAAATGCTTGCGGAGACTCCGATCAGCGACTTCGGCTCTGTTGTATTTTTTTGTCGATCTTTTGAGTGGACAAAATCGGGGATGAAGTGTTCAGGGGTGGAATAAGTTTGAATATATAGAGTATCAGTAGCCTATTTATCATCAGTACCGTACCTTATGGAAGTGAATCTCATAATATACTTCCTATCTTTGTAAATAATTAATTGTGGAAATTTTTATCCTTTTTAAGGTTTTGAACACATTTGGCTTAATTATTGATAAACATGTGGAGATCAGCTGTCGGTAACACTACAAAGGATATTAGTCGGCCAAAAGTTGAAGATAATGATGATGATGATTGGGAAACAGATGCAGACTTTGTGGTAAGAGGCTACCATATGTAATATTAATAACCAAGCATTTCATTAGAGATTGGTTGGCCTATGCAATGCCTGATACCGGGTAGAAGCTTTATTCAACACTTGAAAGACATGCAGTTATGTGTTGGCTTGACACTCAGCAATAGGATTGAAGGTAATACTCTATTATATTGATGACTGTCTTAATTTGAATATTTTTTTGTAGAATGAAGTTTCTGAACAAGAACAACGATGGGGTTCCAAAACTGTGGAGGGGTCTGGAAGAGTTGAACACATTAGGTTGATGCTACATTCTGCCCAATGTTCTGGTTTTGAATACATGTTCACATTGAATATATACATTAATTTATTCATGCAGTCCTAATGTATATATCATATTTAATTGCATTGCCATTGCCAGTAGCCTACAATCATTCACATTTTTTCATCTAACTATTGAAAAAGTATTTTGTCAAAAATATGGTACCAGTACTGTACTTTATTTTTTTGCATACCTGTATAGTGTACATGCACTGCAGACTATTGAAAGTATTATGGACATAGCCATCCAAACTTTGTAATGTTTTTTTTCCCAGTGTTGACAAGCTCCGGGCCGGTGTGAAAGCAGATGACACAACTGCTAAACAAAAAGAGATGGAAGAAGGTCCAAAGGCATCATATGGGTGGGTGCTGTTGTGGATCAATAAACTAACAGTAGAAAGTTTTAATTCAGTAATTCTTCAATTCATTTCTGAGATGGTACAATTCTTCAAAATATTGATACAAGTTGTATTTTATTTCGAATAGCTGTCTTTTCATTGTTACCGGTATTGGCTAAACTTGTCCCTAACCTGTCCTACAGCAATAAAACTTTACCATCTCTATTCTCTATATGCTATATATGCCATATTCTTTATTTATTTTGAAATACCTAATTATAAATACTGTTGTCATATTTGTGAAGTAAGTTGTAAGTATGATATAGAAATAAATCCTAATGTTGTGTTAATCGGTAGATGTATTAACTTTGTTTGTTTTTGTTTAGCTAATTTTATAGAACTATTTTTGTTTACAGTTATGGTGGAAAATTTGGGGTTCAAAAAGATCGTATGGACAAGTCTGCTGTTGATACTTCATATCAGGCCAAGCTTGCTGCTCATGCTTCTCAAGTTGATGCTGCAAAAGGTTTTGGAGGAAAATATGGAGTAGAAAAAGACAGAGTTGATAAAGTACAATTGTACTTCCTTCCTGTGAATTCGCATAATTGTTCTGTATATAGTTATACACTATATTATACAGTCTAAACTTGAATTGTAAATAAATTTACTGTAGTGATGAACTTTATTAACGTCTGACAGTTTTCAACTTATATTATCTACTTAAAACAATTTCAAGCATAATCGAGGTTGTTGCTTAAACATAGCAATAGTTTAGTGATTAAGCACATTTTCTACTGAGCAATGTTCGGCTGCTTTTCTTTGCAGTCAGCTGTTGGATTTGGTTATAAGGAAGATCTAGCCAAACATAAATCCCAGACTGATGCTTCTAAGGGATTTGGAGGGAAGTTTGGTGTACAAAAGGAGAACGTTGATAAAGTGAGTTGTGTACTTCATTGTGTAGGCTATTTGTTTTTTTGAATAGATAATTTAATACACATTAATTAATTGTTAAATTTATTTTTCAATGAAAGTAAATATTTCTGGATATGAATATATCATTGTGTTCTATAGTTATTGCTCGGTATCACCATTAAATTTTAAGCTAAATAATAAAATTGCTTTATAATCTCACACAACATATTTGCTTAGTCTGCACTTGGATACGGCTACCAAGCACCAAGAGCACAACACGAGTCGCAAAAAGGTAAAGATTGGTCGTGGCATTGTTTCTAAACTACTTGTTTCAATGTTATTGGTTTAATTTATCCAGTGTGACTTATCCATCTTAACTTTTCTCTAGACAATGACATTTCTACAAAATTATAAAGTCTGTGGCTCTCACTGAAAATTACTTTCAAATTATTCATATAAAGCGAATTTTAACTTCATTCTATACTATTTCATTACTGTATGCTTTGGCGGCTGCTGTTAACATGTAACTTCTTTACCACTGTTTTAAATTTTAAAGCATTTGTTCATTATTTTCTGTTTTCGTCGCGAATACTTTCGAGGTAATTGTGACGAAAAATTCGTCTGATTTTGTGTCCATAATTTAGCATTTTATCTTGAATCTATAATCATAGTTAAAGTGAAAGTGACATCCGTTTAGATTACGCAACGGGTTTTGGAGGAAAGTATGGTGTGCAGAAGGACCACGTCGACACTTCTGCCGTCGGCTTTGAATACAAAGCAGAGCTCAGCAAACATGAATCCCAGAAAGGTACAAATGTTGTTGATGTGACTTTGTGTTGGTCATTTCCTTTGGTGAAGTACTTGGACACCTAGCTAGTAAATCAATACTAATCAATCAAATACAAAGAAAGTACTGATTTCCTGGCTGGGAAACTGCCCTCTACCAAACGCAAAACAGTAATGCAAAACAGTAAAAGTGATAGGTTTTACGTCGAGGGACTTAATTAATTCGCAATTGTAGGTACAGAACAAACGATCTGTTTTAGCCTGATGCTGCGAGTTCGCTGTGGTAATAGCGAATTGCACTAGCTTTCGGAACACAGTTCCCTAGTCATGTGCTATGACGAATGGTGTCGGTGTGTCGTTGACTCCAACACTATTCGTCATAGCACATAACTAGGAAACCATGCTTTGAAAGCTAGCGCAAACCGCTACTACCACAGCGAAACCGCAGTGCCAGGCCGCTAAGACAAGTTGTTTAATTTTCAATTGTGAAGTAAACAACGGTCATGCTGCTAAAAAGCGAAATTCAATCTATTGTATAATTAATTAGTGCACGGTTTTGCTTCCTTTGTTTCCCGTATTGCGAGGGTTAGACGACATAACATAATTAATATTGAAATTTTCTGACTTTTGACAATATGACCGCAGTCTTCGCTTTTGAAGTTACGATAACAATGCTCATAAAAATTGTGATTGACAATGTGATAACTGAAGTGTGTTTTGTTATTTTTGTTACTTTCTGTTGGTAAGCAATCAATTCTAGAAAGAAATGAATAATAATGCTCCTTTAATTGTTTAACTAACCTTATAAACTTTCAATATTATTTGGATGTTCTTTTAAATTTTTTTTATGTTTGTTTTTACAGTTATTACATTTATAATTCAACCGAATTGACTTTTACTAAGATTATTTTACGTTTTTCTTTTCGACGATGATTGCTTGATTGTGCATGGCGTGAACAGATTACGCAAAAGGATTCGGCGGCAAATATGGGGTGCAGAAGGACCGACAGGACAAGGCCGCTCACGCCTACGAAGACCAGGAAGCCCTGGCTAAGCACGAATCACAAAAAGGTTCCAATTACTGTATATAGCAACTCGCGCTTGTCATGTCACAATCTTTGATTGTTGCCTCATTTCGGAAGAGTCACTTTGCAGGACGTTGTCAGCCTCAAAAATTTAATCATGTTTTTTATGTAAAAACCGACTGATTTTCTGTCTTGGGTAGCACAACCATGGGGTGCAAGAGACTGCCGCCTGCAAATGGTAAACATTTAAAAACGGGTTATGTGTAATTTAATGACGGAATTTCAACCATGTCATGTTTGGAGGATTATGTCTTTGCAATTTTTAATTTCTTCCACTGATTTAAAAAATAAATCAGTGGCTGTTTTTTTGCTAAATCGTATTTTTAGCGCAAATTTATTGATTTCTCTAATTTTTTTGCCTCCGTTCAGCCATTGCTCTCGCTCTGATGAAACTAGATTTATCTTACCAATTGAGCTTCAAAAAGATTTAATGTTTGATCAATTTTGTCATGCAAATGCATGAACAAACATTGTTTTTAATGAATCATTTTACAATTTGAATGATAAGGGGTGCTCATTTCTTTCGTTTGTAGTTGATTAATTTATAACCCTAATTTCTAATGATTGCAATTATTGATTAAGTAACTAACTAATCATCTTGGTTGCATGGGCAATTGAGCATGTTATGTCTAGATTACTCTACCGGGTTTGGTGGCAAGTATGGCGTTCAGAAGGACCGTCAGGACAAGTCGGCTCTTGGCTGGGAAGAGCAGCAAGCGCTGGCAAAACATGAGTCACAAAAAGGTGACCGTCTGACTTTGGTCTTCATGTTAACACATCACCTTGTACGTGATATGAGTTCACACATCACCTTGTACATGATATGAGATCGAGAATGTCGTCATCATCTTAGGAGTTGCTTGTGAATCATGCGTGGGATTCACAGTTTTTCTTCATTTTAAGTTTATGGAGTTCCATGATCCCATCCTTTACAAGCCTCATAGTCCGATGTGGGTCTTCCTCCGTTAGCAAAATTACGTTTTACATTGATTCAACGTCTTCAAACATTGAATCTAAGTGAGAAATCTTATTATTGCTGAATCATGGCAGTTTCACGAACTCGTGTTTCAGCTACCAATGTGAAGTGAATGCAGACAGTAGGATAAGTCTCATGAAAGCAAAAGTTGAACAGTTTGTACGCATTTCATGTTGAAACGTCTGATCTCATGCATGTGTGATTCATTTTTCTTATTTGTGTTGCAAATGATTGCTTGTTGTGGTTCCGTGTTTTGTTTTGCAATAGTAGCATCACTAGCATGTAGTGTTACCAAACAATCGTCAATTCTTAGTTCATGGCTTTCCTCGGATTCTTTGCGAAGAATCGTGGCTGTAGTGGTGCAATGCATTGCTTCATGTCATCTTTACATGCTGTTACCCAGAGAGCAAAATCCATCTTTTTTCATTGATTCAACATCTGCAGACGTTGAATCAATGAAAAAAGGTGGAGTTTGCTGTCTGGGTGAATACACAGTGGAGATGGCTTCCGACTGCTTTCCTCAATCCGACAGTTTCTTGTGAGAAGTAAATACCCCGATGCCTCTTATCATGTTATCGAGTCTGTAGCTTCCAAGAGTAACTCCAGTCACTGTTTGCAACTGACGAAAATATCTTATTTTACAACTTATAAACAATTTAAACGGTGACGTTGCATTCTCCATAGTTTCTGGCAATTTTCTTGTGCCGTTTTGTAGAGTACAATCTCTGTGGCCACGTAACAATCCACAGTTGTATAGACCCCAAGGCAGTCTGGTCATCCGTGGTTTGTTTTGCATGATTAAGATTACTCGACCGGATTCGGAGGCCAGTATGGAGTGCAGAAAGACAGACAAGATGCTGCCGCGCACAGCTATGAAGACAAAGAAGCTCTTTCTAAGCACGAATCACAACAAGGTTCTTCAATTGAGCTTTAAATATGAAACCTTTAACTTTAAAATATTCTGAAAATACTAACTACTAGGGTGGGACGTGGGCACGTGGCTATGTCTGCCGTTTCGTGCGTACTCCAATCTCACGCATGCTCCATGCATTTTCTTCAAACTTTTTTATTGATTTTTGTTTCGACAGAACAATGCTGTTTAGGAATAAAGTTCCAGGTGTGTTATCAGTCCCGCAAGTCACATAAGGCCCATGTCACATCACCCATCACTTTTCGTCATCTCATGGCATGTATGAACCTCAACGTGATAAAAATGTGTGAGCACTTGGTGACTTTTGATCACGAGTAGAAGTATCATGAAACGTTACAATCAATTGTGCTATCGACGCAGTCACAGTCGATATGCTATCATGCCCATCGACTGTGACTCGCTACCAAAGAAACATCAATATTTTCATGGTGGTCGATGTTTGCAAGGGACCTTTCACCACGTGCCGTGTTTTTTACCATCAAGTCAAGATAAATTATCTATCTTCGTTAATGGATCAACTCTACGTCACTGAATTGAACATAGATGCCTCTCGTTAAAGCAGCTAGTACATTTGTGTTGTTCCCAGAATGCAAAATCCGTTATTTTTACATTGATTTAACGTCTGCAGAATCAAGGTAAAAATGAAAGATTTTGCACTCTGGGTTTGTACCGATCTAAATGGTTTGAACATTTTGCTTCTTTCTATTGACTTTCTTGCTTTGGCAGATTACGCAAAGGGATTCGGTGGCAAGTATGGCGTCGAAACAGACAGGCACGATAAGGTATTGTTAATTCACGTATATTACTATTTACTAACCACAAAAAAAGCATTAATACACATACACTGCATTTGTATGCTTACTTTATGCTTAATATCCCAGTTCGAAAATTATTCCTTTTTTACATTGATTCAATATCTGCAGAGGGTCTGCTACTATTCGGTGAGTCCGATTCGGTGAGAGCCCTATTCGGTGATTTTTTTGAATTTTTTTTTTGAAAATTATCGGGTACCGTAGCCTAATTATCATTGCCGCTTTTACATCGTTTTAACGTCGGTAAACGTTGAAATAAGACCCTAACCCTTCACCCCTAACCCTTACCCCCTAACCCAATACACTGCATTTTTATACTTACTTCAAGCTTAATATCCCAGTTCGAAAATTATTCCTTCTTTACATTGGTTGAATACCTGCAGACGAATCAAAACTTTACCATCCTTCTATGGCCTGATGGAATCATTTACAAGAAACAACACTATCGCTATAAATAGAAGCTGTTAATTGTCAACTGCTGCGTCTTGCGTTAGTGGTTCAAACCTGCAAGTACATGAGCAAAATTGTCCGCATAGGAAAATAAATACTTGTTGTTTTGAGAGCAAATGTTATTTCAATCAACCTTCCATTGCTGGTCAGTCTGCAGGTACATTCGAAGACATGAGTGGGGTCACAACAACGTACAAGAAGACCACAGCAGGTACGTGGAGAAGTTTTATGTTAATTCGACGACTAATTACCACTTTTATACGTACAGTGTATAGATCGCTATGGTTTGTACTTAGATACCATGGCCTACTTTCAATTGATAAAGTAGTTGTACATTTCACAACTAAATTACGGAAAGTGAATGGAAAACAAAGCGTCCATTGTTCGTGTCTACCATAAATAATGCAGTTGAGGGTTGGATGAGCCAACAACTGATGTTTTAAACGACCGATTAAGCCAGGGGTTTTCAACCTGGGGGTCGCGAGGCACCTGAACATTTAGTGTAATGTTATCAATTATTTTTTGCCAGAAAATATTAAAAACTGTGTTTTTTCTCAATCGATCATTCCTCGACCTGAGATTATTCTATTGTTCAAGCTTTCAGACCTTGCAAGGCTTTAACAATTAGGAAAACATTCGATATCTTTCACCAAGATCTTGTACGTTGCTTTGTGCAGACAAAAGTTAACCAGTAACCACGCTATGGCAAAAAAGCAAGATTATTTAGAATCCTATGCAAAATCTAGATTTCTCAGCATCGTTTTCAATGGCATTGAAAAAATTTAGTGTCGGTTGTTTTGTTTTAAAGTTCTTTCGGCAACACGTACATGCATTGACAAGCTAAATTATTAAAAATATTCAACACCAACCATCTGATTTCAATAAATCCATAAAGGATTGCAATAAATTCAACCGGTGAAAATGTAGATTATTCTCATTTTCTCCTATTGTCTAGCCAAGCTTTATAGAAAATGGAAATAACAATCGGAGGAAATGTAGCCTAATAAAAGCCGTAATAACATCGCAAAAAGACGTTTTTGGTTTCAGAAGTTTACATTGGAACAGCAAAACTAAACATAACTGGATGTCGGCATGAATCAAATTTGGTTAAATTTTGCATTAAATATGCTTTTGTTGAATATTTTTATGGGGAGTCGCAAGGCTACGTTAATTGCTCTGAGGAGGTCGCGGTGGAAAAAAGCTTGAAAACCCCTGGATTAAGCTAATATAAGTTCAAGAATCACTTTGTACGAAGTTCATCGATGAATTAGTAATCGGTGATTTTGATCAGTGGACTAAGTTTGCGCATACAAAACTTTGTATTCTTTTGTTAATCAGCGGATTAGCTTAATCGATAATAATTCATTGTTGGTGCATCCAACCCTAAGGGTCTTGCCAAAGGTACAGCGCATGCTAGCGCCGCTAGCGGCATCGAAACGGTGCCCCTTCGATTGCAGTTTACGAGTTCTCACCACTGCGCTACCAATGTACTGTGATGTTATTTGTGTGAAAGGGTGAAGATGATCCAATAAGTTAGGAGCCTGATACTTTTCTCTGCGTCGAATCCTTTTTCTAAAAATGCGTTAGCATGGTTAGCATCACCTACTATAGACTCGATAAGACGTGTTGGGATAGGTTTGGACGTCAATTGGTTTGGACGTCAGTTGGTTTGGACGTCAGTTGGTTTGGACGTCAGTTGGTTTGGACGTCAATTGGTTTGGACGTCAATCACGTTGTTTTGTTCAGCAACTTTTATTTTCCCAGTTGCTTCAACTTCTGTCAAGTTCGACTTTAAGTCGAGAAAAAATATTTCCATTTGTCCTCTCCCTCACTTGCAATGGATAATTACACAGCACACCTTTTATGTTTGATTAGTTGGAGGAAGTGCCGGTAACTTACGGAGCAAATTTGAAAATCTTGCCACGGCCGGGGAAGAGGAAAATCGCAAGAAAGCGGAAGAAGAGAAAGCCAGAAGGAAAGCAAGAGAAGAAAGAGAAAAAGAAGCACAGCAGAAAAAAATGGTTTGTGACGTCAGTTTACAACAGCTCTTGGAGCTATATTTTTCGAACCACGGATTACGACCTAAAAAATGGGCCACGGAGGGTTGTTTTTAGGCTGAAAACCCTTTGTTTTCGGAAGAAGAATTAACAATTAATTCCGATTTCTCCAGAGTTAAATGGACTTATTCATTCGGTGGAAAGAAAGTTCAACGCCCAAGCTAAATTACTGCGCTTGTTACGTTAGTCATAATGTAACTACGCTAAGTCACATACGATTATTACGTTTCTATTCTAGTTTACTTATGATGTCACAGACTTGCGTGTCCTCTTTGGTGTTTTGACTGAACGTTGTGTGGTGGACATTTGAATTCATAATTCTCCATACAAGCTGAACGCGATGCGTCCTGTGCTTTGGGTTGTTGTCCAACAAAGCTTAACAAAACATTTACAATCGGTACATCTAACGAAGAATCGAGGAAACCTCCGAAAATTCAAATGAGTCGTGAAAAACATTTTAGTTAAATAACAAGTGAATACGTGGACCCAGCAAAAAAAAAATGAAATCCACTGTTCTAGAACTTTACGTTTTTGTCTTCAACAATAATTTGTTCCCCGTGTCTTAGCTCGTGATTAAACTTGACTTCTCCTTCAGGAAGCGCAAGCCCAGCAACAAGAAGCAGAAGAAGAGCAAAGAAGATATGAAGACGAGCAAGAAAAAGCAAAAGAGGATCAAAGACGAGCAGAAGAGGACCAAAGAAGAGCGGAAGAGGACCAAGAAAGAGCGAAAGAGGACCAAAGAAGAGCTGAGGAAGAGGAAAATCTACAAGCACAAGAGAGAGAACGGGAAGAGGATGCACGAAGAATGAGGGAAGAGCAGAGAGCAAAAGAAGAACAAGAGAGAGAGATGCAGCAACAAGAACTGGAACCACAACCGGTAAGTTATCTCGTTCAAAGATTAAATCCTCTACATTTCTCGTTCAGATTGTCTGATTTAAACTGGTTTTTAAAAAGTTTAACTCAGTTTCAACCACTTTGTGAGTGCTTTCTATTTGAAGTGTTGTCAAGCGAGATTGGATATCATGGTTAAAACTTATTTTACAATTATTTTGAATGCTTATATTGCGAAACAAATTGAAACTAAGTACATTACTGCCACTCTAACAACTATGATGATTGAGTGACCTTTCCTGCTGCCTCATTTTTATTTTGGCTGACCTTGAAGATCATCTAGAGTTCTAGACCTCCGCTATTAAAACCACAAGGATGTTTTTCCACAGAAACTTTCATATGGTTTTGCTGTTAGGGAACGTTCAAATATTACGTAACGCTTTTTTTCCGAATTTTTGACCCCCCCCCTCCCCCATGTAACGCCAACGTAACGCTTTTTTCAATCCCCCCTCCCCCATGTAACGCTTTTTCACTACAAATTCAGCACAAAAAACTATCATTCCGTACTCGAAAGCGTTACGTAACGTTTTGCTTGAACCCTCTCCCTCCCGATGTGACGCTAACGTAACGCTTTGGATAAACCCCCCCTGCCCCTCGAAGGCGTTACGTAATATTTGAACGTTCCCTTACCGGAAGTGATAATAATGATACTTTTTGTTTTTTTTTTAAACCGATTGATTATACGATGCTTTGAGCAGTCGTATGAAGTGGAAAACAATTACCCTGACATTGCCCCCGAAGATAACCCCTATGAACTTGGGGATGCCCCACCAGAAGATGACCCTTATGAAAGTAAGTTTATTTTCTTTTGGTTTTCCGATCAGATACTCTCGACTCTATCTCTTCGTGTGTTTGGTAATTGTGGTATTTTAACGACCTTTTTTTTTATTTTAGCAATCGGTTTTTTAAAGGAAAGGGAACTGGAGTAGGATAATGGAAGTAGAAAATGAAAAAAGATTTCAATATATTCTTTTTTGACTGAGCATTATGACGAAATAAACGATTTTATCACCATAGTCATGAACAGTGCCAGGAGCATAGTTTGCCCTGCGGATTTGACGCAATGTAAATGTGATTATTTTGATTCCAGCGTTTGAAGGCGAACCTCAACCACAAGAGGAGGAGAACGTGTATGCTGGCGTGGACGATGGCCCGCCACAGGACAATGGGATGTGCGCGAAGGCATTGTTTGACTACCAAGCCGGTGAGCAACTCTAAGAGTGAAACATACTGTTTAAGTGAATGGTAATTTCAATTACTTGTGTTGAGAAATTATTCGATTTGCTCAAAGAAAACTAGTCAAGCGATAGCTTCCCAACTTTCAAGCTGTGGTTGATAGTTGACGATTATGCTTTACCATAATTTGTCATTCTTCAATATTTTGAACGACTTGCAAATCAACCTAAATGTTTCTTGCAAATGCCATTTTCGACCAATGAATGCCCATTGCTCAGTCTAGTGCTGAGGAGGGAAATCCACATTTATTAGGTTGATTTGCACATCGTTAGTACTGAAGATGAAGACACTGTATTTTTTAAACGTTTGTTTAACATGAGTAAGTATCTACATTGTGGGTTCTTTATTTTTGATTCAAGCCCCTTCTATAACTTTTATATTTGCGATATTTCTTTAGCTGGGGAGGATGAGATTACGTTTGACCCCGACGAGATGATCACCAACATCACCCAGGTGGATGAGGGATGGTGGAGTGGGACCTGTCGGGGGAAGACCGGACTCTTTCCTGCCAATTTTGTTGAGTTGATCGAGTGAGCGTTGAACAGCTGTCGTGCTGACTTTCTTTGTGCAATTGGCTTCTATCAGAGCTGGCTCCGAAATCGATACTAATTTTCACGCCGTGGCTTAATTTATACATTCTATGGTATGGTTTACGTTGTTTTATTCTTTTTAACTGAAAAAATATTCCGGGGGTTTGAAAGAGCATCTCCAGCTTTGTTGTGGCTAAATGAACTTCAGACCTCTGTGATGCAGGCTAGCGTTTGCTCGACTGAGTGGCGTGACCCATCTATCCAACATTTCAATACGCGTTTATACATTTTTTTGGCGTAATGTTTAGCCGAGAACAATTTGTAGCAGTTTCTATTTCTATGATTTTTCAGTTACATGCTGCTTCATGTATCATTTCGCTTGTTTTTCATCGTCAACCTTTGTTGCTCGTCTCATGTTTACGTTTATCTCACATCTTCTACCGTTAGATCGATGCAATAATAACTAGCTATATACAGTATACAATATACATCCAACGCCCAACATAAGTGATTGCTTTGCCACTGTTTACCTGCAGCTACCACTCGCTTGTTCAACTGCGCCCGCTTGAAACGGCGTGACTGGCACCTGCTTTCCGCCCATGGTAACTTCACCTGCATCACTGGAGCTTTTCTGCCAAGGGGCGAGCGTCATTGAAACAAGTCCTCTGAGTCCAGTGGTCATACTTTAAAGTTTTAACCCTAACATGCATGAAGAGGGGTTTCGGTTTTGTTTAGCTTACCGTTTGGGGCGCTTTGTTTCTTTTGCCCAATCTTAACGAATGTATTTTAAAATTTCAATCATGGATTCGGTTTATGTCATTTTAGTGTTGATTTTCGTTTCTGTATCGTAATCGAACGTGCATTCCTTTCAATTATTTAGTAGGCTAGATGAACAATCGCGCAGTTATATTCAGTCAGTTTCGTCACAATGACATTATGATTCTATGACATTATGAGTGTTTTGCCATTATACTCGCACTTATTTAACCAAGATTACATTAATACACTGATAAAGGAATAAAATGAATGCGAATTGTTGCGATATCACTCCGCTCATCGGCTGCATAGCCGAGTGGTGAAAGCCCTGGTATGGCGTTCGAAAGGACACAGGTTCGATGCCGCCCAAATATACACGGCTGTGTCTGGTAAAACACTAAATGGGATGCTTGAAAGTAAATTCCAAGATTAGCCTCTTAGTTTTTCTCGTTAACTTGATCAAAGTCTTCAACCACCGGGTGCAAACCTGGATACGACAAAAACGTTTCCATCATTGCATGTTATTGGCATGGAGCAGGGACCTAATATCGTGAAGAAATGTGGCACTTGTCCCTTAACTTTTAAGGCAAATATCCAGCACTAAGTGTGGGGTATTGGTGTAAAAAGAGGAAAGCCGAGGTCTGGAGAAGTGCTACGAAGAAGCAAAAGTTTGATCAGAAATTCAGGCTATAATAGATTTGATAAATTCAACAATTGCAAGTGGAAAGTTGCACTTAAGGTTGAAGCTGCAGGTTTTCGTCGGATTCTTCAGGAACCAGAATAAAATAAAGCTAAATGTGGCGAAGTATTCAAAGCAGAAAAAAAAGTAAATTTAAATTTGGCTAATCAGAAAAATTCGAATTAAATAAGGAGCTTTAATGCATAAACGTTCCCGAAGAGAGTCAGACGATAATCTGTAGCTTCCAGCTATGTCCAACTTACTCGCAATTTTCAAGCTTTGTACAACCAATCAACTCTTTAATTTTAACAAGTGAAATACAGTACAGCTTTTTCTCGAAACAAATGGCCTCACTCCATCATAAGCCACTCTGTGATCTGTCCATCAATTTTGACATGACAATAAAAAAATACAAACCAACGACAGCGGCTTCATGTTTGAAACTATCAGTGCATGATAGTCCGCCTCGTTAGCTCAATAGTTAAGCTCCCGACTCAAGATCACGCGGCGCTGGTTCGGCTCTCGGGGTGTGCGCTTGAGCAACTCGTTTCTGGACTGTTCTATATTCAGCGATATCTAGTGAATGGAATAATTCCCCGTCAACAACATTTCAACTTCTATCAAAAAATTACTCTGCCAATCTCGGTAACCGACCCTGATAAACTACCAAGAATAACCTATTAAGGCTTTGTCAGTTCACATGTAAAATTTATTTGTGTACATCTGGCAACACTGACAAACTAGTTTAGTGTTCAGAATTCAGACTCAGTCTCAAAGTTGCCAGAGCCAGTAGCCAGATGTGGCTAAAATTAGCCATTGTGGCTAATTTCTGGTGCGCTTGGCTACAAAAATAATTTGAGTTTTAGCCACTTGATTTTTGGTTAATTTTGGCTAATTTACGAGGAGTTAGAGACAGAGTGTTAGTGGAACTGTGGAAGTTTTCAACGCAATAAGAGGAACAACTGACTCGAAGACTCTTATGTCACTTCGCTTCTTCCTGTCGTCTGTTGTATCGCATCTGTGATCGCAGTGTAGCCTACTGTATGTTATCGCAATGGGCGTAAATAGTGCAATTTCTCAGGCCATTCTCAATGCATTTTCAATTCCTGTAAGCAATGCATTTGTGGAACGTGTGTTTTCTTTTCTCACAAAAGAAAGAAATAAGTTAAATCTCTCTACACTGGATTCAATATTAAGAATTAAGTCCCGGTTAACTGCAAAGCAAAGATTTTAAAGTAACAGCCAAAATGCTGAAACTGTTCACAAACGATATGTAGCCTAGGCTATCAACAATCAAAGAAGCAAATACAGGGAGAAGCCAGAACCATTTATGGCTGGTTGGTTTTGAATCTTTATCCTCGGACAGACAAAGCCTTGATAGGTTATTCCTGGTAGTTTCGCATACTTCTAAAGGCTCTTGACGCAGGGCCGGTTACCGAGATTGGCAGAGAGAAGTTTCCGATTGTTGAAGTGTTGTTGCCTGGGAATTATTCCATTCACTAGATGCCGCTGAATGGAGAGCAGTGCTGAAATGTGTTGCTCAAGCGCACACCCCGAGAGTCGAACCAGCACGGCTTGATGTTGAGCCGGGCGCGTAACCAATGAGCTAACGGGGAACTTGCTGAGCAAGAATGTGACATTGTTTGTATGAATTTTTAATTGTGTCAGTTGTTTTATTAAAATGGGTTTTTAATTGTTTCATATGACTTTTGATTTTCATTAGGGTTGATACTAAGGATTGTAGATCATAGGGATGCAGAGACAGAGAGAGAGACAGAGAAACCTTTTATTTTGTCTGTTGCGGCAATAGTACGGTACAATTATACACAATATACGAATAAATAAAGTACCATAACTATCTAAATACCACAACAGACAGGAAGCAGCGAAAGACTATATCAGTCATCGAGTCAGTTGCTTCCCAGTTCTTAATGTGACAATTTTTTTTTTTTTTTTTTTATCATCTTTATCCTGCATTGCGGGAAAGCGGACTTGAGCGCTATGCATCGGTGTACGCCTTCCGACATACACCTGACCCACGCTGCAGCCGACAGCAAGGTCTGTTTCCGGTTGTCTACTCTACTTATGACTTAAATATGTCAAGCATCGGCAAATTACGTTGAAACAAGATAGGCTGATGTTCAGTAATATTAATGAAAGAAAAGAATCATGCTGCTGCGATCCTTAAGTGAAATCCTGTGGTTTCATTCAAATATAAACTTTATTCCAGGTGATTAAAAATAGGAAAAAACTTTTGAAATCAATAAACTCTTGTAGCAAGGACGTTTAAACTTCAGTGCAACCAAGAAAAGTTCAAGCCAATAAATAGTACAAGGCTACGAGTAAAACACTTTCAGTAACAGTATTACAATACAAAAATAATCACAATTTATAAAAAGGTATAGGCCTATTGTTCTGTCATAAAAGAAACGGCTGAGTGACTCTCAGTGTGACCTGTTAGGCTGCATGAAACTAGCGCAATGTCAATTCATCAATGTGACCGTATAATGTGACAAACAAAGTGAATAGAATGTAAATGAGAAATAATTGAGTGTAACCGAATAGCACAATAAGTCAATAATGTTTTCTTCAGACGAATTTTAACAAATCAAATCTAGGCAACATATCATTGCAAAGTTTGAGCCCAAAATAACAATTTATGACAATTTTTGTCACTTTTCCACTCACATAAAGCAACAAAATTTAAATTCAATTAAAAAAAAATCAAACACTTTGCATTGAAATAAAAGCAAGAAAAAAAAGCAT
This sequence comes from Aplidium turbinatum, assembly GCF_918807975.1. Classification (NCBI taxonomy): domain Eukaryota; kingdom Metazoa; phylum Chordata; class Ascidiacea; order Aplousobranchia; family Polyclinidae; genus Aplidium; species Aplidium turbinatum. The sequence goes on from NC_137488.1 coordinate 18,786,183, forward strand.
TTTTGTCGATTTAGGCTAAGTGCGATTGATGCAAACTTGTCTGGCAGCCTGGATGCAAAGCTTCATCCGCTTTTGGTTTATCCGCAACACTAGAAGGGTTACATTTTTTTGTAATTTACAAAATATTTTACTTTTTATGGGTTATATAAGAAGAGTGAAGTTGGTTTTAAAGTAATTTAAGGTTTTTAGTTGAAAGCAAGCCAGCAGTAAAGCATAAAAAAATGTCAAATTGGCAATTGACCCTTCTAATGTTGAAGGAACAATGGAGTTGCGCGTCCCATATTTGTTGATACGGGTTGATATAGGGACTGGCTAATTTTGGCTATTTTTTGTGTCTTGTGGCTAAAAGCTCTTTCAGCAACCTGGCACCCTGCTCAGTCTTCAGGTAGCCACTTTAACAAGTCGAAATTCTGCCACTGAAATTGACTAGAATGAAACCGTCAACCAATCATAAGCTGCGGTTTAAGTGACGTAAAAAATGCCGAAAAGAAGATCATAGAAAGCAAATTAAGTGATGGATCTTTTGTCAGCTGGTTGGCTTAGGGGTTAGGGCTAGAAAGTAGTCATTTCATTGACGCGTGTTCGATTCTCACCTCTGCTATTGCTCTTTTTGTTCTGTAATTTCCAAAGAAAGTTTAAAACAAGCATTAACTCTCTGGATGAGTGCTATAAGGGTCACAATTGGACGGTAGTTTCTTATAACACGTTCTGATTGGTTGGCGGTTGCATTGCAGTCAATTTCAGTGGCAGAATTTCGACTTGTTAAAGTGGCTACCCAGTCTTCAGCGTCGAGACTGACAATTTGTTTAGTTCAGTCCGTTTGTTTTTATTTCTTCTTACCATCACAACGAAAAACAATATATGCCAAACATAGCAGAGGTCTAGAAAAATGTAGAAGCGACAAAACGCGGACGTTATAACATGCATGATACCGTACCAAAGCAGGACAATCAGTTTAAAATATATCACCGTTGCAACACATTAGGAATGGTCCTCCTGGACCTGGAGAGAAGTATGAATTAGGAAACCAAGTGAGGCAAAATATTCCGACTCAACGATAACACCTTTTGATGCAGTTACCTTTGATTCTCATAGAGCCTATATCGTTGAGTTTGGGCTAGTCAGAAGTACCGTACTGTGCAGTTTTTGTTTTTTCTTGTTTATAGTTATAATAACCATTGTATTTTATTCAGATGTAGTAAAATTGGGAGCTGGTATACAAGTCCCCCCCCCCCCTTTGGTAACTCATGACAAAGACAGGACTCAACCAAACATATAGGGTGAAACTACTTTACCAAGTTGCTTTACTGTTCACACACTTCAATCCACATGTTTTGGTCAACTACTCCTTGTCATGAGTTGCCAAGGGGGGGGGGGGGGGGGGGTCTTGTATACCAGCTCCTAAAATTGTATATATGTTATATCTGAAGAGGACGTCTTGTGATGTCGAAAATGTTCGATATTTAATTTCATGCATAGCTTTGTGTTTCTGTAAATATAATAAAGTTGCTTTACTGTTCACACACTTCAATCCACATGTTTTGGTCAACTACTCCTTGTCATGAGTTGCCAAGGGGGGGGGGGGGGTCTTGTATACCAGCTCCTAAAATTGTATATATGTTATATCTGAAGAGGACGTCTTGTGATGTCGAAAATGTTCGATATTTAATTTCTTGCATAGCTTTGTGTTTCTGTAAATATAATAAACTTTAATATATGTTAAACTTGATAACGTTGCTCGGCTTCGTATGCCTATGGTTTAATATTCGTATGTCAACTATTGTGTTCCCAAGTCTTTAAAATGTTTGGATTGATATTTCTGCATTAAATAAATGAGAATTAGGAAAATTGCAGATCCCGTGGTAATTTATATTGTCCTATGGACCAACATCGTTTTTGGGATCCATTACGCCAAGGTTTGGTGGGCTTTTTCCAGATGAAAATATCTGAAAATAATCGGTAGGTACACAGGAGCTAACCATGTCAAATGTAATTAAATTTATTCCAAAATAAACATGCAATTGAAAGATTTGTAGTATGCATATCCACGAATTTCCCCAACTGTGCAATTACGCATTAGGGATTTTTCCGTAAACTGCAAAATCTTTGCTCACAATCACGATTTTCGTCGGTGTGTTTAAAGTTGTTGCAGTTTTCAGCTGAAATTAATTTTTTGTAAAGTAGATGCAAGTAGCTAGAAGTGATTACCACCAAAACAATAGATAATCAGAATTAAAGAGTGGTGAAGAAAAATATTTCATGTTTATGAAAAAAAATTTGTGGTTAGGGAAATCACTATAACTTATGAATTTGTTTGCTCTTCTGAAATTAGAAAAAAGTTTTTATTAAGTGTGGTTTATGGGCAAAATGTATTAACGATTAAGAAACATGACTTCTGACAAGGAAAATAACACAGCAAAAAATGGAAAAGAGTTGCATGGTGGAATCATGCCATTACCAAGCCCCAACCGGGCTACACAATGCACTACAAAACCTGTCAATTTGCTGTTTGAAGATATTAAGTCGCACTTTTCTATACCAGCCATGATATCTGAGCCAGATTTTGAACAAATGAGGCATGATCGTTTAGATCGTAATAAGAAAGTAATGGCTAAAATATCACCATCAATAAAAGGAAATGAGACTAAGGAAAAAAATGGTTCAATGGCCACTTACACACCTGAGCAATCAGCTGCCATTTGCTTTCAAAAGTATTATAGGGGTCACCTTGCAAGAAAGTTGTATTTAGAACTTTTACAGCAAAAGTTCAACAAAGATGAAGAAGAACGACGAATGAAGCAGAATGAACAAGTAGAAGAAGGAGAATTGATTATTGAAAACCTTAAATTGAAGGCGGAAATAACCGATGAGTTTGTTGCTCTACGCAACAGAAATAGGCGAATGCAATACTATGTTACTGTGATTCAACGAGCGTGGCGTCGTTACAAAAAGCGTTGTTTGCTCAAAAATGCTTCAAAGCCATGTGTAGTTGAAACAGATCGCTTTTTCGTCAAAGAGTACCTCATTTAACAGAATAGGTTATATGTTAGACTGCTCCTAATTTGATCATGACATCTTGAAGGTTTATTATTTTCTTGTTTTTTAGTTACCAAGCGCTATATCATAGCTCACTTTTTGTCTCAATAGCTTGTACTTGTAAAAGAATTGATTGATGAACATAAAGTTGGTGTGATAGTTTGCAAGAGTGTACCTTCCTTGTGCAGTCAGACTTTATTAAATCTACAAGGAAATAGAAATTCTATTCTTGGAATTTCCCACTATCCTCCATTCCTTTGCTAAAACGAATTTCTTTTATTGCATTTCACCGTTTTTTCTTACTTTAAGACGATTTTGCTTGTTTTTGTTTCAAACATCATTTTACAAAATAAAGTTAGTCAATGTAACACTGTCTGAAATCAGACAATTACCATACACTAAGAATACTTACCAAAAGACAAACCATACCATTGTATCGCTTCATATTAGTTTTTTTTGTAGGATTAATTGTGCTTCCTTATTTTTATATTTTTTCTAGCTAATCCTACCAATGTCAAGTAATGCAAACGTAAATTGTTTCAGTTCAAGTTAATAATTACTTTTGTTTTTGCTGCTATTGAATTTGATAATAATCATGAAATGTTTGTGTTCGTTATTGAGTGACAAATTTTGTTTAATTATTTTTTTACTTTACAAATTCCCATCTTTAATTGTGGTTGGAAACGCTAGAATGCAATGTTTAGAAAGCTCGGCTTAATTTTTGGGAAAATGTGAATTAATGGTGCAAAGATATTTCTGATGTATATAATATGATGCTTTTGTCAATTATTTTGGCCCTGAATGCAGTTGTAATATAGTACTTGTAAGAAACAATGAAGCTAAAACTCAATTAGTAATTTTTTTCATTTTGTTAAACGCAGAAAGGTTAATTTTGCTTATTGATTCTATTGTAATCATTTGTGCTTAATATTGACCTTGTTGTAGTTTTTGTATGATGCATGTTTTGTTTGTGTTTCTCGTTGCTAAGTTGTAAATATTTCAGAATAATAAATTATTTAAATTTGAAACAAAATTTGAGCTAAATCCAAGTTATAAAATTAAAAAAATGTTGTTTTAAAAGAAATATATATGTACTAATTTTAGCAATTCTAAAAAAAGAATTTGATGTTCTTGAGGAATTCTGGAACTATGAAATAAGGATCAAAATTATTTAAAATGTGCAAAATGCAAATATTCTGAAATACGCAGCTCTAGGTACTGTGCTTGTCATTTGACTTACGTTGGCAAAGCATTTGTAATCCCATAAACAGGCAAAGCTCAGCAACAATACGACATTTAACATTGTAACACAAAAATAAATAAAGCGAACGTTTTCGACTATACATATCAGTCTTCAAAATTAGCATATTTTTACTTCGGCAAAAACGTTGCCGAGGCCAAACTGTAAAAGTTGAACTTACCTCGGCAATTGCTGTAAACATTTAGCCTATTACGAAAAGATTGTGCCAAAACATGTTGTGATGTAATAATACCAAAAGTAGCGATAAAGCGAGCAACGCGATACTCACGCTGTTACGGTAATTCACGTTAAATAACTCACAGAGGGGGGAGTATGTTCCCGGCGGGTTATATAGCGTAACAACAATGCCCGATAAGAAATTTACGTTTGTTTTACATTAATTTGACATCTAGCGACGTTGAATTATCATAAAATAACGTTAATTGCTCAACCAGGTACTGGTAACATATTAATTGCTCTCTGCGAAAGATTGCCTCGATTTACGTATAAGCTAACATAATTTCGGCACAATTGGGACACTGGGAGCAACACAAAGTCTGTTTGATAAAGAACTAGTTAGAATCGGTATCATCAGATGCTGTATCAGCTGGACGAGATAACGAAAAGCGATGCGCAATAAGGAGTAGATGCTGGCGTCTACTGGCGTTAAATCAATGCAAATAGGGTGATATTTCTATAAAAGATTCAATTCTCCTAGCTGGGCACGTGTCTCAGCGCCCGCAAAGGGTGTAGTCTAAGAAAATTATTTTTTTTTGTAATCTTGTGGTTCTTACAAGCGCTCGTGTGGCTTCGGCATTTTTATTGCCGACGCTAATGCGCCATTCATGCATCTGCGTTGGCAATCATCTCGGCAATCGCCGAGGCTAATTTCGAAGACTCCATATAATCCTTTTCAAGCCTATAAAAGAAAAAGTAGTTTTACATCGTATGAGAAAATACTAGAGAAACACAGTATAACGTCAAAAATATTGTTTAATCTGAACTTTGAAAGACTGCCTATCCTGCTCACACAGAAAATAACTACACAACACAACGGATCAAGTAGAGAATTAAGTTCTATTACGAGAACACGATTGGCAGTTTCGAATATTGTCTTTAATTGCACTGTTTTTACTTAGATTAGCCAAATTCAGATGTTCAATGTTCAAGTAATAAACTGTCATAGGATTCTTTCGACATTGTTCGTAATTGATTGTCCGAGTTCGACACCAAGATTCACGAGGCACAAATTATCAAATCTTTCAACCCAGGGCCCAACAGGCAATTGTTTGCCGGCGGTGCCTCCTATCTCTTAATCGTCTTTGATTGAATTGTCACGTGTGTTTCACTCATTGTTGCTTTTGTTTTGTGCAATTATCTCGTTTTGTGCTTAAGTCCATCTTGCGCAATCTGCCTGGATACTTCTCCTCTGAGCTTAATTCTCTACTAGTCTACTTGATCCGTTGTGTTGTCATTTTGTATGTGAGCAGAATAGGCAGTCTTTCAATGTTTAGATGAAGCAATATTTTTGATGTTATATTGTGTTTCTCTAGTATTTTCTTATGCACTGTATAAATACTTTTTTATAGGCTTGAAAAGGACTAATTATGTAGTCGAAAACGTTCGCTTTATTTATTTTTGTGTTACCATGTTAAATGTTTTATTGTTGCCGAGCTATACGTGTTTATGGTTGAAAAAATCACCTCTGTACCCAAGTTATATTTGTAATGCGCTTTTTAAATGTAAGTTACACAAATGTGCTGTCACTTGTGTTAAATGAAAATGTTTATTTTTGTAATTTTTACTATTTTTATACTTTGTGTACTAATGTGTCACAGGAAATTTTTCAAACTTTTCATGAACTAATTTGTGAAGGACAAATTTTGTGATTTTAAAAATGTTTCAAAACAAAAATATACATTACAAATGAAATCTTACGCAAGGCAAGCAAAGTTATGTTTTCTAATGAATGTTTCTGCTTTATATGTCAAAATATGTGATGGTTAAAGTTGACTCACAAAGCAGATTCTACTTGTGATCATTTTTATGAAACAGCATGTGCAGTCAGATTATTTTGGTTTCTGGCGTCTTTGTCAGTAATTCTATCAACTTGGATTGTTACAGTTTTTCTTATTTTTAACTGACCGAATAAGTGGAGATAGAGTGCCTGCCTTTAACTCGATCCATGTCATTTTGATACTTTGGTTGGTTGCATGCTCCAGGGTTGATGGGAATATTAAGTGGAGTTTTCCTTATTTCGTGGTACTCCGTTTGTCGAAGAATGACTGCTTGACAATTTCAAGAGTGTGTGGTTTAGTTATCCCGAGATTAATCATTACTTTTTTCAATGCTTGACATTAAAATGAGCATTTTTTTAATCCCTTTAAATTTGATTAAATATCGATTGTTTACATCTGCTTTGTAATAAGTTTATTGTATGCGTCTCCCACGATTTCATGTATCTTATATGTCTTATTTCGTTGCTTTATTGACCGTTTTGTTGTCTAGTTTTGTACGAGTTGTCTTTTATAACGATTCTTTGTTGAATGCACTAGGGACGCATGACAGAGGTCTAAGGCAAGTTGAAGAGTTTTTAGTTGTTTTTTTGTTGAACCTTCGCAATAGCAACAATGGAAGTTACAACTCAGATGGAATTTTCTGTCGAAATGACATGCGACGCCTGCGTCAATGCAGTGAAGGGAAGTTTGTCCGGCACCCCAGTGAAGCTGATATCGGTGGACTCCAACAAACAACAGGTTGTGGTTGAGAGTAGCTTGTCATGGCAAGAGGTGCAAGATGTTATAGAAGCATCTGGAAAACGGGCCGCCCTGGTTGGTTATGGATCGAATAAAGAACGTGGGAATTTGGGCGCTGCTGTGGCAGAGTTGTCAGGCCCGGCCGCGAAGGGAGTTGTAAGAATAGTTCAATTAAACAAGGACTTGTGTCTTTTTGACGGGATAGTTGATGGTTTGTTGCCCGGGAAGCATGGTTTAAGCGTACACGAATATGGTGACCTGTCCCAGGGGTGTGATAGCTGTGGTGGTCATTATAATCCTTCGGGTCATTTGCATGGGGACAGGAATAGTGAAGAGAGGCACCTGGGTGATCTCGGTAATATCATCGCCAAAGCGAGTGGACGATCTACATTTAAATTTACTGACAACCGTTTGAAAGTTTGGGACATGATAGGCCGGTCTTTGGTTATTCACGAACATGCTGATGACTTGGGCCGTGGTGGGAACGAAGCCTCGAAACTTGACGGAAATGTGGGCCGCGGAATTTTGTGTGGGATCATCGCCCGCTCAGCTGGACTAATGCAAAATCTTAAACGCTTTTGTGCTTGCGACGGAGTTCCTATATGGGAGGAAAGAAATGTTCCCATTGTTGGCAAAGAACGCCAAAAGCTTTAATTGTTCTCAATTAGACACGATCATGTTTGTAAATACAAACAACTCGGGTATTGTATTTATGTTGATAGGTTTTAGATATTAAATTACTTTGTATTAAAATCAAACTGTGTCTAGTTGCTGCCAAACTCGCTGATCTAAAGTTCTTTCGTCGCAATATAATTTTCTTCTGGAATCGATTTCTATTTCTTGTTGTCTGTATGACGACTGGATCCAGAGTGTTACAAATGTCTCATGTCAAGTCATTTGTTTGTATTGAACTTTTTACCAAGTTGCGAATGCAGTATTTGTGGCAGAGTTGGATCACTTACATAGACTGGTTCTGAAATTTGCAATTACTTCGAAATCCAATTAATTAGCTACACCTAGTTTCATTGTTTATGTTTATCAATATTTTTTTATAGCTTGATTTTATCCAGGACAGTAAAATTGCATTTCATGAAGATTAGGCTGCGATGTAAAAGTCCCTTGTGGACTCCAACTAGCGGCTCAACAAGAAAATATCATAGCGCAACTTACCAAATGTAATTTGGATCAGACGTTTTTTGAAATGCAGTACACAACAAAAAGTGTCAACAGCATCATCATCATCATAATCCATCGTCGGTTTGTTCCCCACTAGTGGGGGTGGCCGATTGTTTCCGCGCAGCAATTGTTTTTATCCCTTTTCTCCATTTCACCCTGTCCCTTGCATCTTCCTCCTTCAGTCCGACTTTTTTAAATTCATCCTTCACTTGTTGTTTCCACGTTCTTCTTGGACGACCGCGTTTCCTCTTCCCATCCACCTTTAGATCTAGTACCTTTCTAAGAAAATTTCCTTCTTCCCTCCTTATCACATGTCCATACCATCTTACTCCATTTGCCCTTGCCATTTGGTCTATGGTCTCTCTCATCTCTAGCATATCCAACAATTCTTCAGTCCTTCAGTCTTCAGCATGAAAATGTGAAGCCTAATTAACTACATTCACAATCATGTTTGTTCCAACTCTGAACTGTGTGGACAAAAGTTTTCTGCTTTCACCATAAGGAATGATTGTGAAGCTTCCACAGAGATTCAAGCTGGTTGTCTGAGATCGTTCGAAAAAACGATCTGATAAACAAACCGGAGATAACTTTGTCTTGTGGATTGGTACTAGCTTCCGATTGTTGAAGTCTTGTTGCCGGGGAATTTATTCCACCCATTAGATGCCGCTGAATGGAGAGCAGTCCTTAACATGCATTGCTCAAGCGCACACCACGAGAGTCGAACCAGCGCCGCTTGATCTTGAAGCTATTTCGTTCCAGAAGTCACCCGCTAACCAACTGAGCCATCAGGGCGGACAAGAACATACACTGCTCTACTGTGACGGGCGTGTTAATTAGGTTATTATTGGTATGTAGAGTTAACATATTGATACAAGCACTTTTTTCGTGCTTCGAATAAAAACGTTTAGTCATTTTTATCTTTTACAAGACTCCTTTCGAAAGCTATTCTTACCAAAGGTATGATTGGCGTCAAACATGGTATCCGATCACTTCAACAGCCTCATTCAAAAGCACTAAGGGAACGTTCAAATATTACGTAACGCCTTCGAGGGGGAGGGGGGGTTATGCAAAGCGTTACGTTAGCGTCACATCGGGGGGGAGGGGGTTCAAGCAAAACGTTACGTAACGCTTTCTAGTACGGAATGGTAGTTTTTTGTGCTGAATTCGTAGTGAAAAAGCGTTACATGGGGGAGAAGGGGATTGAAAAAAGCGTTACATGGGGGAGGGGGGGGTCAAAAATTCGGAAAAAAAGCGTTACGTAATATTTGAACGTTCCCTAAGTGGACTGAATAATTCAGACCAGGGAGCACTTCAACTACAGTAGAACTCGGTTAATCCGGATTCGATTTGACCGGCAATTCCATCCGGATTAGGCGAAGATCCGGATTAACCGATGACGGTTCTATCAAGCGTGACGTTACCTAAAATCTAAATAGAAGGGTATCGGTAAAAATCACCGAAATTGAACGCATTAGTGTGGTCATCTGCCAATTCCGAGACGGGCGATCACACCACATTAGCGACCCAGTGATAGAGTTCTTTTGAAATGCATGTAAAATGAATGTATTTGTAGACTCTGCGTCTAACGCAAGAACACACTGGCAAAAGTTACATCTTCAGACATGCGTGTCGGAATAATCTGTAGTCACTCAAAACTTTTGAAAACAGTTACCGAAGACGAGTTTCTATGGAAAACTTACAAAAAATCGGGCAAATCCGGATAAAGCGATAGAGAAAGCGCAACTTTTGTCCGGAATAGGCGAAGATCCGGATTAAATAATCCAAAGCTGTTTCTCAAGAAAAAGGTTACAAATCATTTGTACTTCCAGTTTTATCCGGATTAACCGAGTTCTACTGTACTTCATTATGTTAGCCTTGGTGACCAGACGTACGCCAACGGCTCGAAACTTCTAGTACAGTGTAAATATAATGAAAACTCTCGAGGTTCCGCCTAGTAGGAAATGGTGAGTACCATAATCACCATGGAGTGTTGTTGACGTGCTGGTTTTACGGGGCATTTCTACTCCAGTAGACCCACATGGGATTTCCACTTCTCACGGTCGGATCCCAACAAACTCCACTCTCGTTGGTCGATCAATCAGCCTTCAACAAGTCCCCACCCTTGATAGAAGAGTGGTGTTGCTTGAATAGAGCCCGCTGCGGAAGCGGGAGTAATAAAAGCAATCTCTTCCGATGGAAGATGACTCCCGATCAAGACGGACTATATTAGAGGCCATGACAACGTACAATGGGATTGTTAAAACTGGGGGCAGATAGTGACGTCATAGTGCCATTGTCTTCAATGAAATTTCTCTGCAGATGCTTCCATTTTGCAGTGCATTTAGTGCAGGGTAGTCAGGAGTTATTTTACTTTAATGAATACCGGTACAGTAGCCTACTTAAGTTAGAACTCTAAACTTGGTAGGAAAGTAATTTATAGGTGTCCTATATCAGCATAAGGATGAGATAGATCGATATTTGAAACAGAAATAGCCTACTTTGATTTGTTTTGGTATTTCAAAATATGTTTTTTTAATCGTTTCCAAATCTAAGCAATTTCATTTGGTTGTGCGTTTGAAACGACAGTGAAAAACTGGAGAATCTGAGAACGTAGGCCTAATAAGCTGCCAGACTAAATTTGACCCAACACGTCTGATACCTATATGAATGAGAGAGTCTCCTACAAGTCAGCAGTTCTTGAGATCACCAGCTGAGTGTATGAAACTGCCATACAGAACTACTAAACTAGGCTACTAGTTTGAGAATCTCAAATAGGCCTATTAGTTTCTGTGAGGTAGAAAACGAATAATTTACTTTTGCCTTTTCCGGCGTATTTTTTTTATCATTTCATTTTGATTTGAAGCAACTTATACTTTTCTTGGCTTCCCCCTAGGCCCTAATCCATATTTCGGAAATTTTTGCAATAAACAAATTGATATCATCAGTCAAAAAGTTTTCCAACCCCCAGTGCTATTGCATGGTAAGCTGCTTTTCCGGTTGTAATACAATGATTGTTTTTACGTTCATGGATGATTTGATTCGAAACAGCATAGCCTAATTAAATTGCTGGTCGTCATTTGAGCTATTAGGGCGGAGGCCCGGAGGGTCTACTCTTGAGCAGCCTTGATGGATAGGCTATTTAACGTCTTAATACGTCTATATTTGATTCAATCTTATATTTGATTTGTTTTACGTTGTGAAGCGTTGTTTGTGATATATTAGTACTCTTGTAAATATGGTTAAGAAGTGCTGTGTCTTTAATTGCAATGGAAATTATAGTGAAGAAAATAAAGTTGCAGTGTTTAGACTGCCTAAATGCCAACCGGAACGTGATAGATGGCTTGCCACTATCCCAAGGGATAATATTCCCGACTCAAAGGACACCGTCGTTTGTGAACGCCATTGGCCAGAAAACTATCCTACCACCATCAAGTATGGGAAAGTAAGACCTTTGTATCCACCATCTGTGTTTACCTGTGTCCCTTTGAGTTTAGTTCCTTCAACACCGTTTCTTCCTAGAAGTACTCAAAGGGCGTTAAGTGGAATTCGCAATCAGCCTGTTGATGAATTACCTAGTTTTGACAAAAGTGACATTATTGTGAGCTTTGAAAATCTCCTGGCTAATGCTTTTAGTGTCCAATTTCCTTTTTTAGCAGGTGATGACATTGTTGTATTTCGGGCTCATCAGACGCTTGTTTTTCAATGCAAGGAATTTATGCAAGATTCCGGCATACCCAAGTTTGTGTTAAGAATTGATGACAATCTGAGCTTTGAAGCATTTCATTCTGGAGTAAAATGCTCTATAACGTCTCTATCAGCAAGTAAATGTTCCAGATGGTCACAAATTCAAGAAGCTGTGAGATTCTTGCATTATATGGAATTATCTCATCAACAAAGCATTCTTTTACAACAGATGAAATCTATGAATTTTATGCCGGCTATAGAAAAGAAATACACCGTGGAAACAATCGTTAGGTCCTTCGAATATTTTTCTTTGTCCAGAAGCTCATACAACCGACTGAGACGGGATTTTAAGTTGCCCAGTACTAGAACACTTACAAGACTCACATCAATTGTCAAAAACACTGATGATTTTTCTTTTCTTCGGAACGTTTTTGCTTCAAAAAACGTTCGAAAGTTGTTTCGAATGTTTCGAAAAGTTTCGAAAGCTCACTGTCGTATTTTAAGCAATATCTTTTTTAACAACTATTCTTCACTTTATTGTCCCAGATCTGACAAAGAGCCGAGACAGATTCTCAAGCTTGGGAGTTAATTATCATGGATTAGTTAACGTTAGTTTATGAGCTTTTCTGGATATTTATCTTGTTTTTTTCTTGAGTGTTCTCATTAATACTACTATAAGTCGGGTTAGCATAATAGTCAAATTATATTGACCTACTAAAGATGATGCGTATCAGCCTTGTCTCGATATTGACTTGTTTATAAGGCTTGGTGAATGATGCATTACTTTTTACACGTTAACAATTAATCTTTTAACTAACCGAGTCTAGGCTACGAGTAGCTGGTGCATTGTTTTTTACATACTTTTGGCTAGTGATGTTACCACTTTTTTAAATATCTCAGTGTTATCATGGCTCATCCACCGCAATTTTCAAGGTTGGTGTGGTACAATATCAGTATCACGAACGATTTAATTGTATTTTTCCTTTTACAAGTTTGTGATGGGCCCGTTTGATACAAGATTAAAAAATACTTAAATTGTTTACAAGACGAGTAGCGTAGCCTGCTTGGCGATTTATTTCAACTTTCAGTAGGCGACCGTTCTGTAACAACATACAGTATTAATTTTTTAAAGCTGCCACAGCTTTCGTTTCAGTGTTATAAATCTTAACGTTCAATGTCGGTTCAATTGAAGACAATGGCACTATGACGTCACTATCTGCCCCCAGTTTTAACAATCCCATTGTACGTTGTCATGGCCTCTAATATAGTCCGTCTTGCTCCCGATCCAATGCGTGATTGTGGAGTCAGCCGCTCGAGAAAGCCACAACATTTTCACTCTATCGATGGTTTATTATCAAAACGACATTTGTTAACATATGCAGTCGCTACAGCATTACCCGTATAGTCAATGCAAGGCGCGAGGTACCGAACACAACACAGGGACATGCACTTTGTCCAAACCTTTTCACATCAAAGCGAAATGCGACTTCAACAGCAGCATGGAAGCTAATATTTCACGAACCACAAATCGTACAGAACAAACCAGATTGTTCAAAGGATTCCTACACAACAGTGATTTACTTCGGGACAATGACAAGCGATTAGTATTTGAGCAAACTGACAATTTTGAAGGGTCTTCGACGCCAGGCAAGCGTCCTGCGACGCAAATGATCCACCGCAGAGCAGCAACCTCTCTATGGTCATTTGGTTGCTATGACAACGATCGCCTGCCTGGCAACGCCTTCGACACACCCCATCCACGCACAAGGACAACACATAAGCCGACCAGCAAATTGGTCCTTTTTTACTTTTTATGCAGACGTTAAATCATTGTAAAAAAGGACCGATTTGTTGTCGGGAAGAGAACATGAAGGTGAAATAATTAATCGGCTTTGACAACACACAATAATCTGTTTCATCGTCAGTTCAATGATGTACTGATGAGGTGCGCGAGATGGTGCAATTGAAGCAGGTATCGTGTTCCCACCTACCATTGCAACATCTCAAAGTTAGCAATATGCAGGCACTTCAGCAGACTGACGTGAGTAGACACGCAAAATAAATATTAGAACGGCCAGCCACGTGTATGTTGAACTGGCAACATAGGTTCGAATTCCACTTCGCGTGGCCCTCTTATGACGAAACAAAGTCACTTGTTACGAGACTTAAGCAGAAGGCAACCAACTCTTGTGGCGCATCAGGCTTCAGAATAAATTATACAAAGAAAATGTTCAGGATAAGAAAAGCGTCTTGAACCAAACTTGATCGGCGCCTATGCATTTCATCAATGATATAAATACACCGGCAATTTATATGGTGGCTAGGAAAGAGAGCCTGGAAATGTATTTACACAAAAACACGTCAGCGGCGAATGGGCCATGAAATGAAGATGTTGCCAGGAGATTTTTAAGCTTGGCATGGAGTTGTGATGAAGTTGAAGGAATAATTTAGAAATGGAACGCAAAGGTTCGATTTGCGGCATGACAAACGTTTCGAAGGGTAGCAGTCAGATTGACACTCGGTCTCGTTTGAAAAACCTACATCAGTTTTCTGTTAAAACGCGGTGGAAGGCAGCTTTTGTGCGAAAAGATTGGCTTGATTGCTGCAACAAAACAGCAATCAACTTTGGATGACATTTTTGCAACAAAATTTCAAGACGAAAAGTTAGAAAAACAATTAGTATTTTGAAAGCCCCTCCTGACATTGACACGCCATAAGGTGGTAAGGCGAGGAATTCAACATTGCAAGCAGACTGCGCTGATGACAGATTAAAAGTTGACTAAAAGGTAAGAACATGATGCGAATAAAATAGTGAATGTTTAAGTCATGAACATTATCTCTCGCTCATTTTGCAAAATACACAAAAACGTCACTGCAAAGGATGCTCGAAATAGCTACAAGCATCCTGTTAATTAAGAAAGGCTCGTGCAATAAGATGATTCAAATATACATTTTATTTCTGATTCCAGTGAGAGCCCTGGAATTACTCAATTTTACTTCAAAAAAACACAATTTAAATCTGTTCATTTGTTTCGGCATTGTCCCTAAAAACGTCTATATTGCATTCCACTTCTAAGATAAAACTTATCTTTAACAAAAAACTGTTTCAAGACTTCTTTGCATGGTTTGCAATGGAAAAGTTAAATATTTTTAAAACTTTAACCGAAATCTCAATTTCATAGCTGATGTTGTTTGGTAAATACAAAACAATTTCGGGACAGCCCCGCTATAACAACGCACCTATGCATGATTTTGTTTCTGCGGGTAAGAGATCCCCCGAAGACTTGACAAGGGTTTTATCACAATCAGTCCCCTTCATTTAGCTAAAACAAACACAAACAGCAAAGGTAGAAACATACCAGTCAAAAGTATAAGAATTCCAAACTAGTTTTGTTACAACACAAATAACTAACTACTCGGCTGTTTATAGAAGCTCAGGGAGTAACAGCAAAATGCATGAAAGGGCCGTTCAAACGTCATGGCGCTTTTGGGGGGATTGTCGGTATCGCTGTTTTGCGTTAAGATGAAAGCTTGAACATGGTCATAGATTTAACAAAAAAACATAGAATTTTCTTAAATGTTAGTCCCTTATATTTTTTATCGCTTTCGTAAACTACACTCACTTTTTCCTCATTGCTTATGCTTTTCTTATGTCTATGACCATATTCAAGCTTTTATGTTGCTACAGGTTAAAAAAAAAGAATGTTATATTCTGCGTCATTGGAGAAGGACAAATCAAGAAACTAGCGTCATGCGTGACGTGAACAGCCCTGGAGGTGTTTAAGCGAAATACATGTTGCGAACAGTGTTCTGGTGGACCACCACGGCCTTCGACATTGCTTGTAGCTGAGAGTCTTGGTCGTGCTGGGTGTGTCCGCTCTGAAGGGAGCCTTCGCCGCTGAAACAATATCAAGTAGTTTGATATTTGTAACCCCACATTTCAACCTTTCTTTTGTTTTGAGGTAAACTTTATTAGTGTTCCCTCAAGCACATTCAAGCAGACAGACGAATTTATCAAAGTAATTGTCAAAAAAGAAAGCACGAACGAATGACTTCGCTAGCAACAATGATTTGCATACCTGTCGTGTTCCGTATCAACAAGGTGGTACCGGGCTCTGAACGCAACCAAATGGGCGTAATAGGCCGGGGCAGGAATGGACACGGATCGTGTGCAGCGGACGTAAGTGTGGCAGAGCTGGTAGGTCAGGATCTGTAACTCATCCGCCAAGAAGTTGTTGTCGTCCCATAGAACGTGGTAATGCGATGGTCGGGAGGTTCCCTGGTGGATGACATCAGTTATCTCACATGTGTGACCTAGCCACTCTGGTTGATGACACACTAGAAGGCACATATGACTCTACACGTGGTCACAAAAGCTGTTTATGACCAAAAAATGGAAGAACACGTAAAGTAAAACTGTAGCATAATGTTCACACCATATGACACCATTCTTTTGCTTGTCATCACTCTTCTTCACAAAGCAATCGGTGGTATGATGGTATAGCAGTCCTAATGGTATTTTTCTGAAAGCCGGTGACTTTAGTGAAAAATCTTTTTAACAGGGGTGGCACAAAAAGATGCTTTATAGGGCTTATCCCATGCTCAAACACATATTTACATCAAAAACTGACAAAAAAAAAGTTGTAAATGCAAACGTTGGTAGCTCAGCTTGCTGCATCGAGCACTTTAACTGCAACTGCTGCATTTTATCTCTGAAATACATACTATACATGCTATTCCTACACCATTCACACATTGTACTAACCTGGATACCGGCATGGCTACATAGATAAAAGTCAAACTCGGTAGGATGGCACACCCCGATGTCCACTGTGGTCCCTGCCGGAATATTTCCGCTTTTTCCGCTCCTGTCCTCCGGACTGCGGCAGAAGAGACGTGTATGATGACGCTTTTGGACGACTATGAAAGTGATCCCTGGTTGATATCCAACCTCCAACATCGTACAAGCCTCTCGGATCGCCCTCAACTCAGTCGATAATACCTGCACATTTATACATTGCTTCAATGTAATGTGGAAGGGCGAGGCGATTTAAAACCAATGAGAGCAACTGGTTGATCGATTGAGCGGCGGCTCAGGTTGTTTTCTATGATCACCGACAAAAGAATTCTTATTTTTTTCAATAAGCTTAAGATGTTATTATTTATAACGAAAATAAATTTTGATACGAAATTAGGTTGTTGCGCAAATGCCAGCATACACTGAATGCACTAAACAAGAAGCAAGCTTGCAATCATTCAAACCCTAATTAAGCATGAATGGAATGAGAGAAGATTCTTATGAGACTATAGTTGGGACCAACCAACGCTATTTTCATAGGAGACTACATAGTAATTACGGAGTCTTGGAGACTTCATTTGAGTCTCCACACATTGTAACTACAAACCTGCTGGAACTGTCCTTCAGAAACTCCGTCTCTGTACATGATTATTCGTACAGGCTTGTAGTGTGTCGCCTTGTAGAACTCGATCATAAGATCTCTCACCATCACAGCAAGATCGCGAATGATCTCTTCACGGTGGGCTTGTACTCGCACTGTGGCGCTGTATCGCGACGGGTGAGCATCCATGCTGCCCACCACCTGCACCGACACATGACATGTTAAAGCCTAGTTGCAAAGCAATTGATTGAGTTTCGCTTTTAGCAGCATGATCGTTGCTTACTTCACAATGTAGATTTCGTCATAGCATATGACTAGGGAATTGTATTCCAAAAGCAAGTGCAAACCGCTATTACCACAGCGAACTCGCAGCATCAGGCTAAAACAGGTCGTTAAAATCTACATTGTGAAGCTAGTTGCAAAGTCTTGCAGCAAATACAGACGTGTATAGAACGCGCACAAAATAGAGGCGTCCACGTGCCACCACCCAGCCGGCAAAAGTCTTCCATAATCACTAGACGTCAAATTGTGAAAAAGGCAACTTTTGCTAGGTAGGCAGAGATTAAAACGTGAGTTATGAGAATTTCCTCCATTGTTGCCGGTTGCATAACCGAGTGGTGAGAGCCCTGGTTCGAAAAGACGCAGGTTCGACACCGCTCAAAACAAAAGCATGTTGCTGTATCTTTTATAAAGGCAACTAATGACACTTGAAGGTGGACACGAAAACTTGGCTTTCTTACCTTCCTAACTATTTAATTTAAATCTTCAATCACAGGGTGTAAGCCTGGATGTGACAAAAATTTATTGCTACGCAGGGAACGGAACACAAACATAACACAAGCCGCCGTACGATTTCAAAGCCTATAACCATCTCGGTCAGGACGTACCGCGGCGATGGATGGCTTCCGCATGTCTCCAGCGGGTGGATGTGTGACGTCAGCTCCGAAGAAGATGACAGGGTCGTTGAAAACTTGTGGTCTGGAATGCAAAGCGGTGTTACGCTGCAGACTCGACAATTGGATAAAACCATCAAATAACGAAACACTTAGAGACAATTTTGCACGAGAGACAAAGACTTTGTGGAGACAAACGCGCTAACGCGATCATAAGCGTCCGCGTTGTTGGATTGTAGCAGCATGCAAAATTAAAATTTGTAAAGCAGCATACAATCTTTCCGAGGAATGAACTAAAAATATAGCAAATGTGAAATAACAATTAAAATTTGTTTATCTAAAGCAGAAAGGCAATGTAGCTTGAACCTTACACCTACATGGAACGAAACAGTCAATTACGAGTTTGAAAACAACACAAAATACTAACAAAGCAACATCTCCTTCATATTGGTAGAGAGGCTTGGTTATCAACAAAAACAAATTAGAAAAATAAGCTATTTCTCTTATAGTGCTCACTGTTGCTGTAAGTTCAAGTCATCAACGATATTAATCCAACTAGAGCATACCTAAGCGAAGGAACAAGGATATTGTTGACACCACCAAGCTTGACATTGATCTTGAGGCAGAGATTGGACAAAGTTTGTGGGGATGTTTTAATGACGTTCTTAACCTGCACACACTGGGTGGCGATACCGAGCAGCGTGTCACCAACTCGCTTCACTTCCGCTGTGAATGAAGTTATACTGCAGGTTATATTGCCACCCAAGAAACAGAAAAGATTGGCATCAAAAGCATACAAATCCGCTGGTAATCGCTTAGTTTTTCAAGTATGTATTGATAGATCGCTAACAAGACTTATTGAACGGTTTGTAGGACCATACTGAACGGACTGCATCGAATCTGGGCCTGAGTCGCCGTTTTCCCACACCAAGTTGCCCAAAGAGTAATCCCAACCTTGGGTAATGAGTGCACACTGCATACGTTTTCGTGCATCAAGAAGCAAAGAATGAAGATTTGTGAGAGTTCACCAATGAGTTCCGGTGACGGCAAACAACCGCCAGCCGTCATGTAAGCCTCGTACAAGTCGTACATACGAGTCGTACATCCTTTGCTGCATGTTGGCCCATTACCACTGACCTGTTTGCACTGTCTTATGATTATTCTTAGTCAAGGCGACCTATGATCTTCAAATTTCACTCACCATAAACCGGGGTTTTCCCAGGCAGTATTACCACGATCAGCTGTAGCGCTCGAAATTCTTCACATAAATGCCTGGATGATAAAAATACGATAAGTATAAAATTCACAATTACTTAACGAAGTTCACATTGACAAATAACAAGTTCAATACTCAACTGGGGAGCTGTAAAATACATATGTTTCTAATAACTTAAATCAGGAAAATGAAAGTTATATTTCACGTGAAGAAATTTTAATGTTTTTCTACGGTAAGCCGAGTGATGAGTGCACGTTTCGACAGAGTTCCATAGCACCCGGCTGTGTGTAGGCAAGGCACTTAACATATGCCATCATGGAAGCAGCTAAATGTTGCGTTGCATCTGCGGTTGCATTGTACTGCATGTTGTCGCATTGAGTGCAAAATAAAAATGATTGTTGTTGTTGTGCTGTGATACTCAGGTAGAAACTAAGTCGGTCGCGTATTTGAATGCTGAACGGCCTAATCGTACGTTCTTTTGTCGTAACGAAGTATATGGCTAGTGGTTAAGATTTAGATTAAGCGGATAGGAAGGCAAGAAAGCAAATTTTGTCCGCCTGCAAGCATCATGTCATAAAGTAACAGCCACATACTCTTGAGCGGTGTCGAACTGGCGTCCTTTCGAGCGCCATGCCAGAGCTCTTACTACTCGGCTATGCACTATGCAGTATGCACTCGAGTAGATTTATTAAAATCACCTGAACAGCGGTTCAACATGCTCTGACCCTTGAGCGTATTTACAAAACACGGGAGTGCCACGGATGGGCATTCCAGCATCCTCCGATATCCTCTGAAGACTTCTGATGAAGCTCCGCAACTGCTGATCCTGAAACAAAATCACATCTATTGTTACACGCCAGAAAGAGTGAGAGGACTTTCAAGATGGCAACTAGCAAGATTTCGATGATCAATACGATCAACAACTGAACTAACAATTCAAGAGTCCACTTCCGTATCACAGGCTCAACGATTGAGCATAGGTTGGTGTTTGTAAAGCGATGACAAAGCTACTCTGTTGCAACTCTTTATTGCATTGACTCCAAGTCCATCTTGATACGACGCCTATTGAAATTATTGCTCAACTATGAAGAAATAGAACTAAACTTTGGTTACCGAAAGTTTATTTTCTTACATGCGAACATACAAAAGCAAAAAGATTACAGGATTGCTACAATGACAATTCAATCTCTTTTACCATAATAGAAACAACTCTACACGTTGTGGTGTTGTTGCTATTGCATGTTTGTGGAATTAAGTAGACTATGAATTTAACACACTGATGTTGGAAAGGCCAACAAAAGTTGTAACACGCTGAAAAATTAAGTTATTTACATTGATACGTCTGCAAAGTTGTTTGCTTAATCGCAATGCTCTCGGCATTGCTTGCAAGTGGACCTCGGATCGTGACTGCAACATGTACCATGTATCTAACTGACAACTTCCAATTATCAGAACATTCGGCCAAAACATATAAACCAAAATATTTGACCATATTTTTGCTGTGATACTATATGATTCTTTAGCATTTCTTTTAAAAATGTATTTTTCTTATAGGCTTGAAAAGGGCTATATGACTAGCCGAAAACGTTCGCTTTTTGTTTTTTGTTTTTATAATGTTAAATGTAGTGTTGTTGCTGAGTTATGTCTGTTTATGGTTTAAAACATATGAAAATTGCAAATACATTGCAACTGTGGAAATTCAAAACCTAAATTCTGCTCTCAAGGAACTTAGGTCACGCAGCTTCCTGTTAACAAATGCCACTCATCACGTGGAATAATAAGTAATAACTATAACAAATACTTTCAAGACAACGCGTGCAGGAATTCAATAATAAATAATTTGCAATAATTCAACGTTTTCGGATATGTTTTGCATAATGGTGTTCAACAATCTAAGATGCTTTCCCAACTGGTAAAATGTATCTTTTTAGTATTTTTTTTGACGTTAACTCAATGAAAATAAGACATATTTTGCTAGCAGGGTTCCCAGTCAGCAAAAACTGCTCTTTTTTCATCGTTGCAACATCACCAGTTGTCAAGAACTTGCAAAAATGACAACTTTTGCTAGCTGGGTAAGATTGTGAACTGAAAGTCGAGTTTGGTCGTGTCTGTGTTATTGAATGTAAATTAAAAGCAAACGCGACGAAATTCGCATTGCTAGCCAAGAACGACAGCAGCCCCCAGGCGAATATTTCGCAACAGTGTTATCATCACGTGCACGGAACAATGCGCTGTTGCGTCATTATCAACACGTGACTTTAGGTGCTTTTTGTGTGAGTCACAATGAGCCTAGAGAATCATAGAACCGTAAAGAAAACCTCGCCCTACCAATGATAAAGCTCATAACCAGTAAAAAAAATCTTCCACACAAAAAGGATATTGTCAATAAATCAAACGTACAACAGATATAAATATACTGAGTTGTTTTTGTGAATATTTTAAGACCTGTTTTATTGCAGCAGTGTCTCTATATAAATAAACAAACTTGTTTGCTTGGATAAAGCTACTATCAATCAATAAATCAGTCAAGGGTTTGGAAAGCTTGTAATCTTGGACATGGCCAGCGGAATTGAGGCTTTTAGTACTTTGGTTGAAAGCAGTTTTTTATATATTATCAATCATTATTTTCATATGCAACGCACAAGTATTAGTATTCCAAGGCAGGCTCTGTAATAACTAAGCAATGCTACTTAGCAGTCACTTGCATCTGGCATAACGACGCATTAACCATTGACTGGCGGCGCGATTTAAATGACGAACTGTCTACTGATGCCTGGTACCTACTGCTGGAGGGGCGGTGACATCTAAAGCATACAGGACGGACTCTCAAATGTGGTCTCTTGTTATCAGCCCTTCAGCGCACTTCATTATTAGCATGGCCTCTGCTTACAACCTTAACTAAACAGTCAAGCAAGCCTCGCTATGACGTCACAAGAGCTAGCATACAACATACCGAGCACATTCTCTGAGGCGCAAAGCAGGCGATGGCCCATACGTCGATATTGATGCCAGAGTGGAACTGTTTACCCCTCATGTCCCACACACCCTGGTTGGGGGTGGCTTGCATCCGCGTCTAAAACACATCAAGAAAGTTAATTATTTCGGAATGTTTGAAATAAACATAAAAAAAAATAGTGAAAGTTTGACTGTGTGAAGGGCTCCAACAAATCACTTTGAATTTTGGATGAATTTCAATATTTTTTTAAATTCTGGATGAACGTCAAAGACTTGTTGAAACAATTTCACCAAACATAACTTACATCTCCTCCGTATTGTATTTTTGGTGGGGGAAGCACTCGACCTCTGACCTCTGTCATTTCATCGATGACCTGCAGATAAAAACAGGGGTATTTAATTGCATGCACCAGGGTCGCTAATGGGGTTGAACATTGCTTTGGCAAGCCAGTGGTTAACACTTGCTGCAGACAATAAAAAAGGATTGATTCTCGTTCCATGAAGCTATCCAACCAGTGCGATCGACTTGGTTTTCAGTTATCAAGTTTGCTCACTGGGTCTACGAGTATAATTCAAACTAAGCGACATACCATTACGCTGCAAACGTTTCTTCGACGACATTGACATTCTACACTGAAATAAGAGCAACTGCTCAACGACTAAGTACAGAAAATACTCAGGATCAAGGCGTAGAAAATACCTAGTACATATTGATAGCCCCAATACAAAATAGGAGTGATGAAAGCAAGATTATAACATTATGAGAAAAATTACCCTGCCCAAAACCTCTTCGCACATCCTGTTTCGCTTTGATAATATGAGGAGGAGTTTCTTATTTACATGCAATCTTCAGTAAGATTATAAATTTTATTTGAGTTACAACAGCATCGTGAAAACACTGTCAGCTATTCGAAAAACTTGTGAGAAAATGACATGAGCCTTCAGGACCCGAAGCACACTCACTTGTATTCCGAATTCTTTAACATACGGATCATTGTTGAACTGAGCCTTCTTGACGAGTTGAGCGATTTCCTTGTCACGGTCGGGGGCGGATCTGGCGGTGGCCTAAAATTTTAATAATCACAATTATGAAAAAACAGGTGAAGAATGAAGCAAAGTCGGACTGAAGGAAGAAGATGCGATGGACAGAACGAACAGAGAATAAGAGTAAAGGCAATCGCTGCAAGGGAAGAATCAGCCACCCACATTAGTGGGGACAAAACCGAGTTTGGATGATGATGAAATACAATTATTGAAGAAAGTAGTTTCTTATATAGATAACAACACACAAACGTAGCAACCCACTTGTCTAAAAGTTTGGCTGTACTTTTTAATTTTGCTACTTTGAGTTTTGCGCTGAAGAACAATTTCATCTGGCGCCCTCAATGCTTGAAAGTGACCATTGCCAATGCAGCAGCGGAGTTTGCCCGCAAAACCTCTCACTTTGATAACAAAATTCAAAAAACCAACAGCTAACTTGTACGAGGAAGGGTGTGATCTCGGTTTGCAATTATTTAAATAACTTTTCATTAGGAAAGACTTGAGATAATTCGCCAAAAGTCAGCCTTTGTTGCACCTTACCTTGATCATTGTGGATGTTTGGCTGTCAGTCAGTTTCTTAATGCACCTCTGTCCTTGCACAATGTTGCATACCTCGATTGGAAGGTATGTGTGCTTCTGCTCCTGGCCTACTTGCAGGCACGGCAAGAAAGGATATCTGCAAATGAAAACGCAGCAAAACATCAGCCACTAGCCTTTGGTGATAATTGTAATCCACGATCTCTTGGCTCCAAGGCGGCAAAACCACTCGCAACTCTGGTAAGACACTGAGGCGAGCTTTGCCTTATAGCAAGAAATTACAATCGAATGCAAAAAATGCAGGGCTTCGCGACTTAGCACGAATAATGAACTCTGTTTCGTGTCGTGGACTCACTGCAGTGTCTTGTGATGCTTCTCTTGGAAGTACCGAGCCACGGAGCACTCCATTGTCTGTCCAGACTCCAGTTGAAGAGGGAACGTCTGTGATGATGCGGATCGTCTGGTCACATTGCAGACACGATACTTCCTCCTCATGTGTCCACAATGGGTGATCTCAACCTGAGGATAAAGGTAAAAATTAAATCAACAAATTAATAAACAAATCAAGCGTCTTATAACAGTTGGAGTAAATACGTGATTTAATTAAGCTTTGCAACACGAGCACTCGGGGTTACAATCAACTTCTGTCTGATCATGTTGTTAAAGTTTCCAATCTAGTTTCTGCATGGAAACCGGACAAGCTAAAGTAAAAGACATAGAGTAGATCCAGCTTTTTTAAAACGCTCCAAACGTCACAGTACAACTAGTTACTGCGTCTATTCTAAAAACATGTAAACTCTTATGTGATGAAAAAGCTGCGTTAAAAAGGATATGTAACTTCACACCATTCGAAATGAATGCCAGGCCATGGCTCGTACCTTCAATCCCCTAATTTCTTTGGTGAATTTGACGCGTTGCGAATCAGAGAGAGTTCGGATCAGTCGCAATTCGTCGACATGCATCTCCAGTACGTCACACAAGAAGTGTACGCATGGCTGGGCACGGTAGAAGGCGGTGGCAGACACTGCAGCGACACAAAGAAATGACATCAAATCAATGGACTCTGCCAGACAGCAAATCTGTCATTTCTACATTGATTCAACGTCTCACAACGTCTACATTGACTCAACGCCTCGTATATTACTTTTAAGACTAGAAATGAATTGAATAAACGCCAGTTTCAACAAAGGGAAGCACAATGCAGTGTTCTATGTAAATAACTTACCATAACTATACCGATACCATACCAATCCCAAGCTTATACAAAAACTGTAGTTGCATTTTAACTGATAGATGAAGTCAAGCGAAGATTCACAAAGTTAAAACAAACTATTGGTTTGGAAGAATAATTTTAAATCAGTTCATCATCGGATAATGTCATTCAACAAACGGTAAAAAAGAAACGAAATGATTTTAAAACTCATAAATATATACAATCACAAGTCTCGGATCAGTATAATACCCGGATACTCAGGAAGTGAAATAGGTTTAGATGTTTTAAAATCATCGTAAGCTTCTCTATCCAACATTTCATCAACCATCAAGCATACCGTCAATATTAAGCATCATCTTCCACTGCGAGGGACGCATAGATTGGTGGAATCCAAACCACACCTCTCTGCCGCCTCCCAGAGGCGGAGTGTAACCTTCAGGTGCGGAAAAGAATGATCGGCCCACAGGGGTGTACCTGATGTGAAAGTAGGTTATTGAATGCCACTTGTTTGTAACTTTGTTAGCTAATAGCCAGACTATGCAAAACCAAACAACTGCAAAATGGGGTCTGCTACTATTCGGTGAGTTCCTAACCTCTAACCCTAAAACGGCAATGATACTTAAGCTACGGTAACCGATAATTTAAAAAAAAAATTCAAAAAATCAATGAATAGGGATCGGACTCACCGAATCGGACTCACCGAAACGGGCCATTCCGGCAAAATGGATAGCCTGCAGTAGCCTACACCATACACCTATGAATATGATGTGGTACAAAGATTCACTGATGAATCATTCCTCAGGATGAGAAAACCTGAAAAACTTAATCCTGGCCGAGCCAACAGATCAGTCGTTTTTTTTTTAATTTGAAAAATGTCTAAAGAACTGATTTGGTGACGAGGTTCTTGCAACGGTGTTGATCCACTGATGTTGGCCAAGTCACAGAAAGAAACTATAAACCGTCAAACTAATACATTTAAAAGCAATGGCAGCGCTTGCAGTTTCTTACAAGTTTATGCCAACCAATGATGAATGGAAACTGATGATGTGCCTTGTCAGACCCCGTACTATCCCGATATCCACAAAATGAGACAGAAAAATAGAAAAACAGGAAGAAGTTAAAGGTGATTTCACTGCATTTTGAAATATCACCACTCATTGCATGCAAAGTGTTTGTAACCAACCTCATTGAAGGTAAGTGCCTCATCACGACGTCCAACGCCTGAACTGTTTGAAAGGGGATGCCATGCATCTTCCCTTCCAGCGCCAACTTGAGGGAGTAGAGCGACACCCGAGACACCCACTTGATGGCAACAGTGAATGTTCGATCACGGCCTTCACCGGGCAGAGTGACTTCCACCTCAAGCTAAACAAAGCAGGAAATGACGTGATTAAGTTTCGGTGGTGTCAAACCACTCAACCGCAACGAAACGTCAACAAACAATCAGGTTTAGAAATTTTCAGACAAACTCTTTTTGGTTTTCCGAGATTTAAAACGGATTGCATTGTTGCGGCATAGCCACCATTCCCAGTTGATTGTAAAGTGCAACAAATCCTATTGTGAAGATGTTATGTAAGCAGAGTAGCGATCTCATCATCAGCATCACGCTGATATGGCTATGATAGATGCCAAGCCTACGGATGCCTACTCTAGTCGGGGTAGGGGTTGACATTCGAACCTGTCACTCCCAGTTGTTATATTTAGGGTACGGTAAACAATATTAATCCATTGACCTGGATATCGTTGTAAAGCAATTACATGGGATACCAAATTTTGTGGACAAAATTTGAATATGATTTCACAAAATTTGAAAAGATTTCACAACCTAACCGGTGGTGAAATCTTTCTAAAATGACTGAGACTTTTGATAAATTCTTATTTCTGTTCGAATTAACGTGTACTTTAAAAGGTCGTCGCTAATTAATTGGATACGCTACTGTATTACATTGTATTATAATCACTGAAATCATATTGAATTGATATTAATAACAATACCGTCTATTAATTTTCAGTGCTTATCTAAGTACTGTAAATTAGTATACTTCGGTAGATGTTCATTGTGATGGCTTTTTTGCTTTGAATATTAAGTTTGTTGTAACAAAAAAAAAACCTTAAGCGAGTAATGTCGGTCTGGAATTGCATGCGGGAAGTGATTTTCTGATGTCTCTGGATTTATTAATATTCAATTGAACACTGAGAATATGTCCTTATAATGTTTGTAATGTATTGTATTGAGTTTAAATTTAACCGTTGTTATTGCGTTCATAAACGTAGTTGCACTGATGAGAATTTAATATTCGAAAACGCGTTCTGCAACACTGTTTTTTGCACTCTGCAATGCCTGATGCAGATTTATCTGTAGATTTCCATCACGCATTGAAGCGGTGATCTGACAATGAAATTTTCTACGGTTCGAGAAAAAGTTTTCTCTGCCTATAAAACGTTGACTGGTAGTTTCATTAATTATTTCTGAAAGTTCCTTGGTTTCATATTATCTGAATTTATGTCTTTGATTCGTATTACTTTCTGTAGTTGTGATTTTTCGTCCTGTTTTAATCTGCTTCCGCAATGAAGACTTGTCAACCCCACCCAGCCAATTAATCCTTTTGCTCATTGATTCAACGTCTGCTGTCATCGAATCAACGTGAAAAAAGACTGATTTTCTGACCAGACGAAACCCGATACAAAGCGAATAAACCTGACTCCATTGGATGAGCTATTTACAAGTGCGTTGACGTCACAATCTAACAATAAAATTGGCATGGCATCACTGTTGGCGACGACACAAGCACCTTTGTTTGAAATAAAACCTCACTGGACTCCACTTTTTGCATAGAAAATAAACACACTAAAGACATAAGCTTGGATAGCTGGCAAATATAGACAGGAAGCAAAAGAGCTAACCTGACAGTGCTGCACAAATTTGCATTAAATTATTCTCAAAAGCAACATTTTTCAGTGACAACATTATGTATCACTTATGATCCACAAAAAGGAGAACACATGATGTAGTGTTAAGCATAACAATACAAATGCATTATGTGTAGGATTGTGATCAAGCCAGTTTCAAAATTCGTATTGTATAAGTAACAAATATATACTATTTTACCTTCTGTTTGTCAATAGGCAGAGGTTGGGCAGTGTACAAGTTTTTTCTCCCATCAAACACTGGCTTTCGATCTTGAAATATAGCAGTGCGAAAGTTTTCCACCATGGTGTTAATAATTTCTCTAAAATAAAAATACAATTAAAATCATGAAACTATGAAAAAACACTACCGTACAATTGAAGAACTTAAAAAGCTACTCAATATTAATACTGTAGTCAGCTTTTTTATCTGTTTTCGAATATTTATTTAGCTGATCTGGTTATATTTTAAACAATTTGCAGCAGCCTACCGCACGTCTCAATGTATATACTGTACACATGAGTCAACTGCTAACTATAGTCTAATAACACATTTCAGATAGTGTATCGCAGATCTACAACACTGCACAGTCAATTTGTCAAAAATTGTATTTAAAAACTAATCTGTACATACATAGACATTTATCTTATAACTGACCGGTTAACTCGTCTCGGGCATTTGTCCGGCTTGATATCAATATCGTAGTGATGAATATCTCCATTTGGGATGGAAACTTTGAAATAGTTGGCTTTTAACCAGATAGGTCTGCCAACTTGACCAGTGTTGGGTCGAGCAGGGGCTTGGAAGTCAGGATCTTGAAGTGACGCAGCCAATGGAAATCTTGGGTCCATCAAATCTGTAAAAGGTTTATGGCAATTAACATGCAGTGCTAAAAATTGTAACTGAAAGTGCTAAAGTATGTAATTTTTCTAAACCCATTGTTTCATATGTTGGACAATAGGGAGCTTTTGCCACACATTTTCGTGATTACTTGTCACAATGTTGTGGCATTTGAAAGCCACTTGCTAAATTTGAGGCTGATTGAGGTTGGTTTTGCCTACCACCTTTTGGACTGAAAATTAACATTTTATGAGACTACAATAAAGGAACGATACTGTATCAATGTATCATTGACACTCTTGGCTCCATGCCAATCATTTGCTCGCGTTTGCTCACTGTGTGTGGCAATTATATTTATGACTGCTGTAATATTACTTAAGCTACCTCTTCAGGGGTCGATCTTAACTTTTATTTTCACTAGCCCACTGGACTAGTTGCTCCCCGTTTTCACTAGCCCGCACGATTTTTCACTAGTCCGACCAGTTTACTGACCTTTCTATTGTCTGATGACGTATTAACAATAGCGATAACTACCCAGCTAACACTCAGCGTTAGACACTCTGTAGTAACATTGAATCAGCATTTGATCACGATATATCAACAACAAAAAAACGTTAATTTTGCTAACTGCTGCTAGCTGGGATGCTGGCTTCGTGCTGGCGACCTGCAGGGTTGCCAACCTGTCTTCACCAAAAAAAACCAGACCTAGTCACAAAAAAAGCCTAAATAAAGCCAGCAAAAAAACAGCTGAAAAAGCCAATTAGTATTCATTAAACATACACATATAAAAGTGCACAACCAAATAGTGTCCCACCGAACTTTGACTTCAGCGACAACGCAGAAACATAGTTAATGAAAAGACAAGCAACTAAAAAATTTTCTAGCTTCGGCTTCAAAACGAAATTCGGTCGGACACTACAACCAAATATAAGGTAGAAATTAGTGCTCGAATTGACGCAGACCGAATTTTTTTCCTAAAAAAAATTGCAAAAGAGAAAATTAAGCCAAAAAAAGCCAAAATTATGTTGGCTTTTTATTAATTTGACAAAAAATTGATGAAACATGAAAAAAGCCAGAAAAAGCCTAATTTTTCTGGCTTTTTTTATTTTAAAAAAAATTAGCCTTGGAAGCGAGTTGAAAAACAGCCAGATTTTCAAAATCTGGCTTCAAAAAAGCCAAACTGGCAACTCTGGCGACCTGGTGTGCTCACTACCACCGTATCCTACCACGTGACATGTCTAGCAAAAATGCGAGAAAAAAGTAGTCACGTGCTCAGTTGACCGACTTTGCAGTCTTCTTTGTGCAA
Source organism: Aplidium turbinatum (assembly GCF_918807975.1). Taxonomy (NCBI): domain Eukaryota; kingdom Metazoa; phylum Chordata; class Ascidiacea; order Aplousobranchia; family Polyclinidae; genus Aplidium; species Aplidium turbinatum. Next base: position 18,816,383 of record NC_137488.1, read on the forward strand.
TTTCGCCTCTGGCAAGCAAATTTCTGCAGTATTTCAGGGTGAGAGTGACGTCACCAATCGCCATTTTGTAAACCAAAACTTTTCACCGGTGAATATTTTCACTAGCCAATCGGACTAGTACTGCAACATTTCTACTAGTCCGCGCAAATTTTCACTAGCTAGCGGACTAGCTAGCGGCTAGCGGACTACCGCTAAGATCGAACCCTGCTCTTTCTGTTCTTTTGTTCCAGGTTGTTTTATGATAGCCTACAGACAGTGGCGTATGCTAGGGGGGAGGGCTTTGCCTCCCGTTTTAAAGAAAACTTTCAGTAATTTCATAATCTTAGCAAAATTCAAAAATTTGTAGCCCATCTTATCATTGCCCTTTGATGAAACAAAAATTTCTATAAAAAGCAATCCTACAGTGGTAATGGTAATAAGTTGAAAGTACAAATTAAAAAGTTCATACTTCGTCCATTAGGTGGCACCATGCCTGGTGATGGAGTCGGCATTGGACCCCCAACTTGTGGGACAGGAGCCGGAGCTTGTGGGACTTGAACACCAGACAGGTTTCCATATTGGGGCATCAATGTCTGACCTTGCCCTGTTGGCTGTGGATACATCGGACTGTACAGGTTTTTTTCTGTATCCTTCATAAACGGAAGTTGTGAAATGGCTAGATACTGGCAGGTAAGCAGCCGACAGTATCAATGCAACGTTATAACAAATAAGAAAATTAAACAAACACTACTTGAATCTAAAAGTTAAAAAACATTTGAATAGAACAGCAAGCTAAAATCTTCGGGTAAAATTTGAAAGAATTTTAATCCATGACTCATGCGGAAAGTAGCAAAAGTAGATCGTAGTAATGATACTTTTTTAACAGGACAAGTGAAACTACATATTTCTTGTAGTAGTGGGCACTGGGCAGTAGCTACATAGTAGCTGTGCAAATTCAATAAGCTGTAGCAAACGGGTGCAACCTAATTCGTACCATGAACAATTCGTACCTTGCCTTTTCGGATGCAACCTAATTTGTACCATGAACAATTTGTACCATCAGTTCGTACCTTGAAAAGATCGAGAGAAAAAATAAAAAAAGCCGAAGTCGCTGATCGCAGTTTCCGCAAACATTTTAAAAGGGTTAGGGTATCTGAGTATCGGTATCCGCAAACAAAGAAACTGAAAAGATCGAGAGAACATCTCTGATTGGAGTTTCCGCAAACAGTTTAAAATTTCCGGTAATTTCCGTTAAAAATCCTAAGAGTTTGCCAAAGTGGCTGATTGCAGTTTCCGCAAACATTTTAAAAGAGTTAGGGTGTTTCCGCAAACAAACAAACTGAAAAGATCAAGAGAAAAGAATAGAACAAAGCTGAAGTCGCTGATTGCAGTTTTTCCGCAAACATTTTAAAATTTCCGGTAATGATCCTAAGAGTTTGCCGAAGTCGTTGATCACAGTTTCCGCAAACATTTTAAAAGGGTTAGGGCTGATCGGAGTTTCTGCAAACATTTTAAAAGTGGTTAGCGTTGATCGGAGTTTTTGCAAACATTTTAAAAGGGTTAGGGGTTAAGGTTAGGGTTGATAGGAGTTTCCGCAAACATTTTAATATTTCTGGTAATGATCCTAAGAGTTTTTCTTTGTTTGCAAAAAATTTTAAAATGTTTGCGGAAACTGAGATCAGCGACTTCGGCTTTTTTTAATTTTTTCTCTCGATCTTTTCAAGATACGAACTGACGGTACGAATTGTTTATGGTATGTATATACAAATTAGGTTGCATCCATAGCAAACTACATTTCTTTGAATCATAATTTCACTTCTCACTTTTTTGCAGTTTTCAAAAAGATTCTTAAAGTGATTTTTTAAAGTGTAAAATACTCAAGTGGTTAAAACCGAAGAGTTGCCAAAATTGTTAACTTCTGACATTTAACAATCTGGTCATTTCAAAGCTCTCTTGAAACAAGCTTCTTTACGGAAGATGGTACACATGTCATGAAACCTATCTGCAAGGCTTTGAATGTTCTCCAAGGTGAGTCCAAAGCCTAGTGTGTGTTTTTCTGCTAACAAATTATCTGCACCAAAAAGTTGGTGGAGACCGATGTACTTGCAATCTGTTGGAAATCTTCCTAGAGATGAGTAAACTATTAAAAACAGCTTTGATGGCCATCAATTACGATGTGGTGTGATGACTATAAAATGTTATAGCTGCAGTTTCTCCATGATTCATCAATTGATACCAGCACAACATGTTACAAAGTTAATGCAAAAATGATTCAAATGTTCTAGCAGGCTGTAAAATGCTGATACTGATAAACTTATTAACAGTTTTGCATCACAATCTGAACATGAAATTTTTGGTGTATTATTGCTATCAAAGGTCAGCGACACAGAAAGATAAATATTTTGTGGAGAAAATTATGAAAGGAGCAAGTCCTTTACTTTCCAGAATAAAGACATCAAAAGTATTTTAATCATGCATACAGCTTGAACATTTCTTACACTGTTGCCATGGACAGACTTTTCTTTATCAAAAAAAAAATGATAGACAAATAAAACCAAAACAACCACACGGCATTTAACATAACATGAAAATGAACTAAAAATTTTTAAAAAAACGTTTTCGGCTATAATCATGTTTGCCCTTTTCAAGTAACCAACTGGGTGATGTTCTACATAAAATGAAATTGCAAAACTGATCTACACACATGATGTTCGAGCTGAAATCCAACAGCCTACCGCATATGAAGCTTTTTCTGGCGGCGTAAATGATTGTGCATCCCGATATATAAGGGGACAACATCGGGGAGGTACGACATCAGCAGGGGACGACATCATCACCACCCCATTGACGTCAGGGTTAAACTGTTTCTAGTTCTATCCCTAACCTTCAATAAGGATTCAACCTATTTTGTCCCCAGAACACTTCGTCTCCCGATTTCGAGGGACGAAATACGTTGCATCCGTAAAGCTTGCAGGAGCATGCTAAAAATGATAAGTAACTAGACACAGATGCATCCTAATTTGTACCCTCAGTTCCAGGGGCGCAACTAGGGGGGCTGTCTAGTCGGCATGACAGCCCCCTTTAAGATTTGTAACTTCAAGAAGAGGAACGACTAACTAGACTGAGACTTACGTACTACCTGACGTGTGTCCGTTCAAGCTACGTCCTATGCATACCAAACTTGTGTCACGATCAAGTCGCATAAACCGCAATACAAAATATTAAAAGACTGTCATTTATTCACGCAATATGATGTCATAAAAACAAAATGGCTTGGGAAACCGGCTCAGCTTTACGCTTACAACGGCATGAAAAAGAAGCTTTGCAAAGCCATCATTTTAACAAGTTCTCATTCTCAGGTTCAATCGTTTTCTTCTTCTTTCCTTTGTTATCTCAAAACAACACGCGCGCGCGCACACACGTAAGGGACCTCTGTTAATCAAATGCAGAAACGGATTGGCATGCACGATGCAGTGACTTGCAGGCGTTTTGCGGGCGACGGAGCATTTTTTCAATTTTTTTTATAATTTTTTTCCTTTCTTTGTATTATTTCCGAATCCAATTACCCGATAAAAAGCGGTTTTTAGATTCGATTCTGGATGGATTCCAATCTTAAGGATTTGAAATTCTACTTTGGGCATCCCTACTTAGGATGCAACCTTATTAACCCACAAAACGAAACTGCAGCTGGCTTTAGGCTAGTCTGATTTGTAATCTTCGTATGGTCGCAACTTCACACATTCTTAAACCAATTTTATAATTTTGGTATCAAAAAGACGGCAATTAAATTTTCTTTACAATCCAGGCCCTAAGCTTGTGTGGACTGCTTTTTAAAATGTGGGCTTGGAGAGCAAACAATTTGCTGTCTACTTTCGAAAGCGCAGGAAACTTTTTTGAGAGAGTAACAAGCGCGGACAGAGCGAAAACGGTCGCTTCGCACGTCACAGAATTGGATCATTGCGCTGTCAAATTACATTAGGCTAATATTCTAACAATCTAACTGTGATATATCCACTTCTACAAATAATTGTTAGTTTTCGCTCTCGTTGCCAACCCCCTTTGATTTTTTCTAGTTGCGCCGCTGCTCAGTTCGTACCCTGAAAAAATTGAGAAATTTTTTTAAATAAGTCAAAATAGCACACGGATTGGAGTTTCTGCTTAACCGTAACTCTAACCCTAACTTTAAAATGTTTGTGGAAACTCTGATTAGCGACTTCGGCTGTGTGCTATTTTTTCTCTCGATCTTTTCAGGGTACGAACTGAGGGTACAGAATGTTCAGGGTACGAAATAGGTTGCACCCACTGGACACAAGCTTATGTGGCAAGGCAACTAGCTTAAATACCGGTACAATCTTTTACAAAAGACATGTACCCATACGCGCCGACTTCCGGGGGGGCCGGGGGCGGTGCCCCTCGTAAATTTATGGTTGAGGGGCAACAAAAATGGTGATTCCAAGCGGTGTTTTAAAGATAAAAAGTTCGCGAAAGAGATTTAGATAATTTAAACGGACTTAAAGAATGCCGAAAGCAAGAAAAGCCTACGTTGCTCTTGCCCGCAAAACAGCAGCTGATCGCATGGCTTTCTCATACGGTATGGAAATTTCAAAGTAGATGGTAAAGTAACTTACGCTGCTGGACAGTAAGCCAGCTAAATTAGACGCGCTATTTTCAACGAGGTCTTCCCGCTGTGAGACAATTATGATTCAACAGAACGCATTGTTTTCTTCGCAATGTGTGAGAATTAAATCGAAAACCGATAAAAGAAAAGGTGTTTAATGGTCTTGGTCGCAGCTATTGCCTGCATTAACGACGTCTCTTACCGCTATTATCACCTAGCTAACCTGACATCATTGTTTTATGCGGCCGCTCAGGTTTGACATCGACTTTAACGATCATGGAATGTTACGTAATAATAAGAACGATTATATCCTACACGCAAAAATAAAAAAATGATCTCTTAAAACAGCTCTTTCTGTTTTGTCTCGTGCGCTTTGCATATTGCTCAACAAGTGCATAAAGTTTAGAATTGACAAAAAATCATTGAATTTGAAAATTAAGTTTGAATCACTGCAAATAAACGTATTCAAAACTTTTACTTAGGCCGACGCGATTTCACACTCCGTAATCTACGTCGACAATGATTTTTAGTGCGTTCATTTTGAAAACTGCCGAGCTGGAGACAACAGCATGTCCACGTGTTAGTTGAACCTTTTTGAGGTGAAAATCACTTGCGAAAATTTCGACCTTTACTCGAGTATATACAGTACCCTACTGTATTCAATAAAAGACTACAAAGACTTTCGATAAAAAACAGAAGAGAAAACACTTCGCCGTTGTCAACGCTTTGAAAGTAAGTAATTAGCGAAACGAGGTTAATATAACTGATAGCGGGTTTTCACTCTGCTTGAGATCATGATTTTTTGCGTTTTATTTCGATAACTTCACTGTCTTGATCGTTGTTACTCACTCGCACGAAACGAAAACGAATCGTCTTGTTTTCCAACTGTTCCAATTACGAGCTAACAATATCAAAATTTTTACGACTAGGCGTACTGCGTCTGCATGCGTATTGCGTAAAACTAATCGTTTCAAGCAGCGGTTCTAATGAATTCGGTTTGTGACTTATTTGTCAATATAAACAAGACACTAAGCTTAATCAAAGACTATTTTAATTGAGTAAAATAGCGTTACGGTTATGACGTCATCACCTTTTTTCGCCCCCCAAGGTTTTTTGAAAAGTCGGCGCCTATGCATGTACCAGTAATTAATCATTGTCGGCAGCAGTGGCCGAGTGGTTAGCGCGTTGGGCTCTCAGTCGAGAGCCTGCATGTTCGACTTCAGCCACCCGCACTTGCTGTTGTTTCTCTGGGCAAGAAACTTTACGATAATTGCCTCTACCCAGTGATCGATTTCGAGTAATGGGTGGTACCGTACCAAATTTAAGTCATAAGTAGAGTAGACAACCGGAAACTGACATTGCCGTCGGCTGCAGCGTGGGTCAGGTGTACGTCAGAAGGCGTACACCGATGCATAGCGCTCAAGTCCGCTTTCTCGCAATGTACCGTAACAAACAAACAAACATTTAAAGTGATTTTCCCACACATACACCTGCTTATAACATTGGTTGCACCCAGCATCACAGCAACTGTACTTTGAGTTTCTGGCCCTATTGGCTACAGGCATATACCGGTACCATATTATGAACAACTACCTATTCGGGGACATTTCAAACTTTCAAAGTTATTCTACCTCTTCCCATACATTGACGTTACGGCTTATTGTACCTGGTGCTATCTTTTTTTGTTCTGGACACACCAATAACGAAAAATAAAATGATGACACTCCTAACAGCTTGATTTATGGCCTCAGTACAGGTATACCTACCTAATCCACCAATTCAAAAGGCCTTCATTTCATAAGCAACTAACAAATTCCTATAAACTCATTTAATCTTACCATCCAGCACATACGTACCGTAGCCTAATAGGAGTCATTAACTAACCTAACCTCATCCTGTCATGCATTACTACATTGTGCTTCTTTCTGTTTTTGTTATATTTTTTGCTATTTGTTTTTTGGGTTTTGTGGCCTTGCTAACTACTGATTTATAGCCTACTACATAACTTTTCATTCAGGCACGTTTTAAACCTTTCAAAGTTTTGCCACTTTTTCCCGTTCATTGACGTGCTGGTAGGTCTATATCGATTTTTGTAGTTAGTACCTTTTTCGTCCTGGACGGGTTAATGACGAAAAATAAAATGATTGATTGATCCAGTTTTACAACGGTCATTTCTGGTTCTGGTTCGTACAAGACAAGTGTGACGCTTTTGTCACGTTTATCAAAAGAGAAAAGAAGCCTGGAGTCAGCTATTATGACGAAACAGTAGACTAGACCAACGGATTTTACGCTTTGCCCAAATAGTCTAAAAGCAGCCGTAATGCATTTATTTTTGATGAAGGTTCAGTTCAGTTGTTTTTTTATTTCTGACCATCATATCAAAAACAATACACGTCAACATAGCAAAGGTCGAGAAAAAGGTAGAAGCGACAAAACGCAAACGTTAAATCGTGCTTGTGACCGAAGTAAGTTATTGAGTTGAGAAATTTGGCACGGTCGCAACACCTTCAGAAAAATTTAAGATAGGCCTATATTAACAAAATATTATTTGTTTTTTCTTTTGTTGGAAGATGCGAAGTATCGTCTAACTCTATTGTTGCCTCCCTGATGAGGTCTGATTGCCATCGTATATCAAATTACCGTCTTCATTATAATAATTCTATGTATGCTATTAACTAGTTTTGATGGCTGCCATGTCATCTGATTGTTTTTATCGTTCTCAATACTTTCAGTTCTTCTAACTTGTAACGCTACCGTACCATTGTCTGTAAACTTGTAACAGTAGATAGCCTATTTATTGAGATTTTGTGCATTTGCAGTTTGTGTATTATTTTGTTATTTTTTGATGTTATTTCGTTGTTGTTGTTCGTTATTTGTGCATTTGCAGTTTGTGTATTATTTTGTTGTTTTGTTTTGGATATGGACAGCTTTGTCTGATGCAAATAAATTATTATTATTATTAGGGTTGCCAGATTTTTTTTCTCAAAATAGTGAACATTTTGAAAGCGCGCGACCGCATCCTCAAAGTTCTCAAAGCAGTGGCGTAGCCAGGAATTGTAAAAGGAGGGGGGTTGACGGCCGGCGGGCGAAGCCCGACGGCGTCTTCGCCAAAGGCGACACCCAGTGGCGGGGGGTCTGGGGGGGTCCGCCAGAAAATTTTGAAAAATGACTTTGAATTTGTTGCATTCTGAGAGCATTTTCAACAAAAATGTGGGTATAAATATTCCTGTAAAATGGTGCTGTCTGGTGGCATAGCAAAAGGATAAGATCATGTTTTCTAGGGCATTTTTCGGTAATAGAGCTATGTTTTCTTGTTGCTAATTCCTGGCTGAGGTATTTGAATGTTTGGTATTGGTAAAACTCGCTCTTTTAATGCAGTTTCGTTTAAAATTAGGCAAACTTTGTTTTAAAGACATAGAGACTGAAAGCATCATTCTCAATATAGTGACGTCACACGCGTGCCAAAAGGGGGGTTGTAACCCCTAAAACCCCCTTCTTGGCTACGCCACTGTCTCAAACACATGCCAAAGCCCAAAATACGCGCAATTGCACCCTCTAACGCATGCCACACGCCTAAATGAGTGCAACCATGCCCAAATATGCAAAGAATTATTGCATAAATAATATGCAAAAATTGTTGCAATGCAGTTATGTGATGTTGTCTGACATAACAATTTGGTTCATAAGTGATACCACAGATGAAAATTAATAAAATTTTACTTTCTTGATCTTCTTTAGCAAGTATAGTGCTCTATTTATCACAGGTTGAATCCAGGTAATTGGCTAGCTAGTATCTTGCAGTGTACACAGTATATGATATATCTACTGATGCTAAAATGGCAAGAAAAGAGACCCACGATTAGAAGTGCTAATTAGAACACTCCTACTTGCTTATGTAACTTACTAACTTAGTTTACTTAACATACTTTTCATGCGACTGCTGCCTTCAATAAAGGTTTGTTTGCAGAAATTTGTTCTTTAAATTCTAAGCAGCTAAAAGGTATGTTAAAGAACACACACAATTCACTTTTAACAGAATATACAGCTAAACGGTTTCGCTCAGTGGCGTAGCCAGGAATTTTTAAAGGGGGGGGGGGGGCTTTTGACGGCCGTCGGGCGAAGCCCGATGGCGGCTTCGCCAAAGGCGACACCGAGCGGCGGGGGATCTGGAGGCCTTCCCCAGAACATTTTGAAAAATTGCTTTGAATTTGGTGCATTCTGAGAGCATTTTCAACAAAAAATATGGGTATAAATATTCCTGTAAAATGGTGCTGTCCGGTGGCATATCAAAAGGATAAGATCACGTTTTCTTGGGCATTTTTCGGTAATAAAGCTAAGTCTCTATGTTTTCTTGTTGCTAATTCCCAGCTGAGATATTTGAATGTTTGGTATTGGCAAAACTCGCTCTTTTAATGCAGTTTTGTTTAAAATTTGGCAAACTTTGTTTTGAGGCATAGAGACTGAAAGCATCATTCTCAATATCATGACGTCACACGCGTGACAAAGGGGGGGGGGGGTTGTAACGCCTTCCGACGTACACCTGACCCACGCTGCAGCCGACTGCAATGTCTGTTTCCGGTTGTCTACTCTACTTATGACTTAAATTTGGTACTACCCATTACTCGAAATCGATCACTGGGTAGAGGCAATTATCGTAAAGTTTCTTGCCCAGAGAAACAACAGCAAGTGCGGGTGGCTGGAGTCGAACATGCAGGCTCTCGACTGCGAGCCCAACGCGCTAACCACTCGGCCACTGCTGCCGACTACTCGGCCACTGCCGACGACTAAGTTAATCCACTTTTCCAGCGATGATCTTAACTTATTAGCCACATCACACATGATTGAGTAGCTGGCCTACCCAGTCTATAAACAAACAGTTAAATGACCAAACTTCTAGGCTGTTAGTTGCTCAGGCTAGTGGCTTTCAGTTTGTCAGCTACCGAGGCCGTACAGTGTACACTCCACTGTTGGACTTCGTGCTGGCCAAGCCTGGCTTTGGCGAAATTACACTGAGCTAGCATATTAAGTTAGGGGTTTTTCCTCAAAGCACCAGACTCATGTGCTTTTACTCTCTAAGCAGCAGAAGTGTATAGTCACTGGTTAATCCATAGCTATTGGCTAAATACATTGACAAAATTGTAAACAAAAATTAATTGTCAAAATAGTCAACATGTTCACTATCACTATTAGCAAAATAGTTTACAGTGAACATTTTCTTAAAATAGTGATTTGTTCACTAAAATAGTGAACATCTGGCAACCCTAGCCTATATAGGCCTAAAGGGAAAATAAAAAAAAGAAACTGTTACAAAAAATAAAAAATAAAATAAACAACATATATTTAGGCTATAGTTTTATCAGCCCAAATAGTTTTAGCTGATATATTTAAGATTTGTATGGACAGTTGCTATGAACATCGGCCATGGTGCGTTATCAAGAGTGCTGATGGTCGTGAGGGGAACACGTCTTGATGCGTTTAGCTCAAGTCAAGTCAATTTATTTTGTTTTAACAGCGCCATATATCAACAAACAAGCAGAGTAAATGTAATTGTAAAAACAATGCATTGTAAAACTTGTGGTTAGATTCAGTGGCGTAACTACCCATTGGATCTTGTGGATAAATCCAGGGGCGGCACGTTGCTAAAGGGCGGCAAAATGTGATAACGTTTAAAAGTTTAAAGAAAACGAACAAAGACAGTCACGTTAATTAATTCTCGGAGAGACTCAGACTTAAACGACCTAAGTTAACACTGATCTAAGTGAAGCCAAAAAATTAAACAAGTTAGGCTATGCCTATAAACTAATCTGCAACTTTTTTAGATTGTGCCACACCATGTGGTATTTGTGACGGTTTAATGATATTCATGTTGTTGAAGTAATGATAGAATGTCGGTTGTAACTTGTAAGCTATAACATTGCTCAGTCAATTTAGCTTTGGTACGATAGTTAAGTTCAGATTAGTTTTAAGTTTATTTCACTTGATTGCTTGATTGAATCTTTATCCTCGGTCTGGAAAAGCTTCTTGCAGAACTTAATCCTGGCAGTTTCGCATACTTGTAGAGGCTTTAAATCACTGACGCAGGCCGGTCACCGAGATTGACAGAGTGAAGTTTCCGATTGTTGAATTCATGTTGCCGGGGAACTATTCCATCCATTAGATGCCGCTGAATGGAGAGCAGTTCTAAACGTGCGTTGCTCAAGCGCACACCCCGAGAGTCGAACCAGCGCCGCTTGATCTTGAAGCTTCTTTGTTCCAGAAGTGACGCGCTAACCAATTGAGCTTTCTTCTTTCGTATGAGAGGTTGTTTTTTTTGGACTACATTTCATTGGGGTCAAATGAAATGTTTATTTCACTTTCGGGAGGAGACAGGAATAGACCGTGAGGTCATCGAGTCAACTGTCATCTTTACTATCTGTCTGTGGTAGGTAGAGGGGATTCCTCCATCTTCATCTGTGAAGATGGGTTAGGTTAGTGAAAGGTTTAAAGTTTCAGGTCTGAAATAGATCACTTAGCTTAACTCAGCAAATTTGCAATTATGGTTATTGTTTTTAACTAATGTGCTGCAGATTCCAGAACAAGATTTAAGTTGCAATTTTTTTTAAGTTAATTTTTGCCTATGACGAGAGTAAAAGAAAGTGAAGATTTTTTTAGAAAGAAAAAGAAAGCTAGAGAAGGGGAACTAAAAAGAATGAAAGAGTCATTTTAAAGTTCGTAAAAATTGCCTCTGCTAAAAAAAACAGAAGAGATTAGCACAGTAAATCTCTACGGTACCTCAAATTGAGACGGAAGAAGAAGTGTAGGCTAGGCTACCTCGAGTAAAACAATAACAAAGTGGTCATTGAAAGCCTGTGAATGAAACACTGTCAGATAAAGATAAAACAGATGCTATCTATTATTCTCATAACGATGCGACTACTTGGCCAGAAACATTAATCCATAACATGAGAGTTGAGATAATCAAACTAGGGCCAGAAAGGTTTCAGAATAAAGAAGGGCCATTCAAGCCAGCGATTAGAGTAATTAAAGGAGACAAAGAATCCTTCAGCTGTCTGAATAAGAAGTGGTTTTATTTTGAACTTTCAATAAAATTAAACAAAACTGCTTTAATTCTTCTGTTGTGTGGAATTTTAACTGGCTTTTACGACGGTGTCGGGGGGGGGTAGGGGCGGCGTTTTGTGCAAAAATCCAAGGGCGGCATACTGCGTTGCTACGCCACTGCTGGTTAGATTATGGCGCAATCAGGATGGTAGCGAAAGACCATAAGCACTAAGCAGTCATCTAGTCGGTAACAACTAGAACATCACACAACTAAGGCGAAAGAGCCATGTCCATTGAGTCATGAGTGACCAAGGGGGTGGGAAGGAACTTGTATACCAGTACCAGGTATACAAGTCCCCCCACCCCCCTTGGTAACTCATGACAAAGACAGGATTCAAGCTGCGTGGCTCTTTCGCCTTAGTTGTGTGATGTTCTAGGTTTTTCCAATCTAGTCAGTCACCACCCCATCACAGTAAACCTAATCAAGTTGTCTAATTTTTTTGTTCCAAGATCTAAAAGGTTATGCAACAGACTGAGTTTCACTTTTAGCAGCATGATCATTGCTTACTTCACAATGTAAATAGGCTACTAGCGACCTGATGTTGCGAGTTCGCTGTGGTAATAGCGAATTGCACTAGCTTTCGGACAGGAATTCGGAACACAGTTCCCTCGTCATGTGCTATAACGAATGGTGTTAAAGTCAGGTTGTTCAACTGGAAATCTGCTTTTGATCGCATTATTTTCAGATGTCCGATTTTTTAATAACGGCAGTAGCCTAGGCTATAGGCCTAATTGTGATTATTTTTAACTTGTGATAAGGAGTGTGCTGCTACGACTAAATCATAATTAAAAGAGCACACACTGGTGGTAGCTTAGCCTATATCTAAAAAATCATAAACTTGAAAAGCTTTGGCCGTTTGGACTCTGCAAAATTTAAGGTCGTAGGCTATGTTTGTCAGGTGAATCGCAGCCTTTGATTGTGCGATCACAATATTGAATTGGTTGTCCCATTCACACAATCCCAAAGCAAGAAAAAAAAATCATGCGCTTTCTCCAGGGACTTTTTCTCAGTTTTGCAAATTTTTCCAGTTAGCTTTTATTTCTGAATTCGTTAACCACACAATAGCATTACCATTGAACCAACTCATGACATATTTGCCTGGGTAATGGGTATATGTTTTGCTTTGCTCGAAAATCTAAAGAAAGTGAAAAAATATGCCATGTGCAGGAGCGTCGTCAGAGGGAACAAAAAGGGCAAATGCCCCTTCTCTCCGAAATACTCTGAATATTCATTTTACCTTCTGTAACAGCATCATTTGACAAAGTTTTACTGTCGATTATTTAGGCTGAAAGTAGGCTACTCTCAAAATGCGCCATTTCCAGGTATATTTTCCAATTTTTTTTGGGTTGTCCCCCCAATGTTCAAAATCGTCTAAAATTTGATAAAATGTTGATTCATCCCTCCAATTCTCAAACTTGATCGGTACCACTGTTCTTACCCATGCATTATTTTCCCCCAGACAACAAAATCCCTCATTTTGCTGCCTGTGCTGTCTATAGGCTATCTTTGGATAATAATTCTCAACGTTTTCTACAAAGATTCGAAATGCTATGAAATTAATGGAAGGATTTCTTTGTTCTTTTGTTTTGGAAATATTGAAGACAGATAAAAAATGAATTGAGAAATAGGCCTAGTTCGCGGCACCTCAGAGTATTATAAAAGGCACCCCAAAGTGCCGCGGCACTCCGGTTTAGCAGTTAATACAACTCACATGCAGCAGCAGGTGATGAGTTTACAAGTTTGCAAAATTATATTCAAAACGATTGTAGAGTTCTAGCCGATATTGAATAGATTGGCGAAGTAATTGCCAATTGTAAAATAGCTGTTGCAAGTAGTAATGTAGGGCTGTAGGCCTATATTTATTTTGAATTCGACAAAGACGTTTGTCGTTCAGAATTTGATTTCTTCATGTGCTGGACTGGTGAACCATTCGTCAGTTCAAGCATTTCATCCATCATCTCAGTTCAGTTCCTGTTGTTTTTTATTTCTGACCATCATATCAAAAAAACAATACACGTCAACATAGCAAAGGTCGAGAAAAAGGTAGAAGCGACAAAACGCGAACGTTAAAACGTGCTTGTGACCGAAGTAAGTTATTAAGTTGAGAAATTTGGCACGGTCGCAACACCTTCAGAAAAATTGAAGATAATATAAAGGGACATTAAAAAAAAGAACTGTTACAAAAAAAATAAAATAAACAACATATATTTAAGCTATAGCTTTATTAGCCCAAATAGCTTTAGCTGATATGTTTAACATTTGTATGGACAATTGCTATGAAGATCGGCCATGGTGCGTTATCAAGAGTGCTGATGGTCGTGAGGGGAACACGTCTTGATGCGTTTAGCTCATAGCAAAGAAGAGCAAGGCAGGCAAAGAAAACCCCACAAAGAAATCCTACCACGGGCAAAGCCATTTCAACCGCAACGCACCAGGCCTTGCACGACTCACAAAAAAGATACAACTTGACGATGCGAATCAATGACGAAAACAAATAAAACAAACTAGCAAAAACAACATCATCTTGCGGAAATTCAATTTTACCCAGAGAAGTTATGTCTTGAAGATGTCAAGCGTGCTTTGATATAAAGTTGCGTTGATAAAGCGATAATTTTATACCCCAGTCAGCTAAACTCGTCACTTCCACACCGATCCAACGTTTGCAAACGTTGAATTAATGCAAAAATGACAGGCATCGCTAGCTGGGACGTAGTAGTGGCATGTCACAGTAATATGAGAAATTTGGGTTACCATATGTTTTACACGTTAAACCAGTGGTTCTCAAACTTTTTCAGCTTGTGGCACCACTAGAAAAATTATAAAACGCTCGCGGCACACTTACAAAAGAAAATTTGCTTTAAAAAAAATTATTTTCACCTGTTAATGGGATGGATGTGCTTGTATATATGACTGAAACGAGGTTGCATTGTTGACAAACATACCCGCATTTCATCGTCAATTCCAAGCAGTCTCTCTCGTTTACAGCTTTTAATTTCAGTCAAAAAAGAAAAGCCATGGTCACATAGCCACGAAGACGCAAATGGCAATATCATGTTGATTGCTTTTGCACCGATCATAGAATAGGATTTGGAAGCAGACAGCCAAAACTCATCCAAGTTTTGGTGGAAACAGCGTTTGAAAAAACGGGTTGTTTCGTAAATCAATAAGCTGTTCTTCTTCTGCAGAAAGATTGCTTGATTCATTGCTTCCAAATGGATTAACTACCCACATGGCCCACTGCAGATAAGGCCAGATTTGTCACATTTTGAAGGATATTATTAACAGGCTGACTCAAATTGTCTTAAACATTGCAGTTTCTACAACTAAAGTTCTTTCAGAAAATATTGTAAGAGGGTAACAAACATTTCCTTTATTAGTAATAAGTATTTAAAGCTTTGTACGATATCGTGAGCTTTCTTTGATTTGGTTGATAGTTATTAATCTTCATAAATGCCAACTGTAATACGAAATGAAACCTTTATCAGAAGTAGTTTTCTCCAAACCATCAACATTAACGTAAACGGAGAAAAAAACATTTTCTACAATTCAGTAGATTGTTTCTGATCTTTACTCAATGCACATTATAAAAAAATACGTCTTGGCAGGGCCATTGAGTGCATAATTGGGCCCGGTACCAAGCCAAACTCCGGGTCCCCTCAAAGTTTCAATTGGCAATGCACAAATAAATATACGTACGACCTGAATTTCTCTTTCACAAGTTTACTTTTTCTGCATAATTAGTGCAAACTATTATTTATCCCATAGGTCCTCACAACAAGTACGGTGTGTGGAAAAAATAACATACATAAAATAATAACCGTTTTAAATACGTTTGCCTGCAGAAATGACAAACTTTAGAAAAGATCCTGGATACTTGGTGCAAAATAACATACGTCTTTCTTTAGCATACACACAACATCATCATCATCATCCGTTCAGTCGTTTACGACTCTCGGTCACTCTATACGTCATCTTTCTCCACATATCTCGATCCCACGCAGCCTCCTTCAATTCATGCACTCCCATGCCACTGTCATTTACAATCGTGTCAAGCCATCTTGTTTTCGGGCGCCCCCTTCCTCTTCCTCCGCTCACCAAACCAAGCATGATGTCTTTTTCCATTGATTTGCTTCTCATTATGTGGCCAAAATATGAAAGTTTCTGCCTGACGATTCTAGCTTCTAGGGATATGTCCGGTTTAATTTGTTCAAGAATTTTCTCGTTTGTTATTTTGGCTGTCCAAGGAACACGCAGTAACCTTCTCCAACACCACAATTCAAATGCGTCAATCTTTCTTCTGTCTGTTTTGTTCATTGTCCATGTTTCGCATCCGTAAGTTGCAATTGGGAATATTATAGTTTTGATCAGCTGCCAATGCAGCAGCCAAAAGAAAGACCATGAAATTATAATGATAAATGTTTATCAGGGGTGTAGTCAGGGGGGCGAGCAAAGGGAGCAATTGCCTCCCCTCGAAATATTTTAAAGTAACATTTCACACTCTATTACAGGATCATTTGACAAAGTTTTACTATCGATTTTGGCTGAAAGAATGGCAATTTTAAGATATATTTTTAAAAAAATTCTGGGGGAGGACCCCAGTGAGTGCTCCACCTTCGATGAAACTCGTTGCCACTCCAGGCTCACTCACATATGAAAAAATACTTATTTGCCACCCCTGAAATTTTGTGCTGGCTGCACCCCTGATATTATATTTCATAGCCTACGTAAAATTTCAAGATTAATACTCGATCTTGCTTCACACCATCACATACACCAAAGGGATGAGAATTATGGTATCCCTACTTTACAATCATACGTTGTTTTACATAAAAGTACAAGAATTGTACAAATATCATCGGATCATTGAACAAGCTTTGAAAACTTTACTTGGTCAAATTCATTTGAACAGTCTAAACATATAGTACAGTAAATAAGTGTAGGCAATGGGTTTAGCAAAATGCAAGATAGTTAACCTATTGATTTAAAAAAATACACTTACAGAAGTTGAAGCCAAACTGATTGTCAGTCATACATAAAAAGACTCTATAATATTTATAAAAAACAAAATCCTTAAAAATTGTTGATTGTCATGTTGGCAAATGTGTTTGGGCTATCACAATAACTACTGTTGTCTTTGTTGCTTTTCACAGCACGTACAATTTCAGAATACATGCAATAATTAGGTGCATGTCCAAGATACATTGAAAAAATGACTAGAAAAAGGTAACATACAAAAATCATAAGATGGATTAATACTCTCAGTTGTGGTACTTAGCTGATTAATTAATACCAATTTTTAACACATTGTTTTGAACATATCTACAACGCAAAGGTACAAAAACCAACAAAGGTATATATATAATAATCACGTTCCTATCTTGTAGGAGGGTTTGGATACAATGCATCATTGTTCATCATGAAGAGCACTTCTTAGTCTTACAGCATTTTTATAACAAAAGTAGAACACTCCTAATGCAGTAAGCTACATACTCACCATGGCACTGAGGTTTAACACCAAGGTCTACTGAAATCTGTACATGCCAACAATACCAGCTCCACCAGTCACTCTAACTCCATCAACGGATAACGAGAGAGGTGAACAGGTGGTAGACATAAACTTTCTAATTACTTTTATGTTCATACTTGTTGTCACTTAAATACTTTTGTAGTAAGTATTAATTCTTTCAACTTTGTCTTGTTTTGAAGTTGCTCTTGAACTCCTTGTGTTTTTGCTTCTTGTTTTTATATGTGGCAAAGCTTCTTTATTAATGAAGTAAAACCTGGTCAAATGCTGAGTCATTTTCAAACCACTGATATTTTATTAAGAAATTGGAATGCCTTTCTACCACCAGAAAGTGGTCCATCACCATGAATATGCTTAAAAGCAACTTCATTCCTTTGTTCAACATCACACAACTGAACCTTCCCTTCTATTTTTCTGTTCTTTTTTTGATGAATGAACTTTCCACGAAAGGACACAATCATTTAAATACAAAACTATAACTTTCAAAAATGTTTGTAATGGCCCTGATTAACTGTAACAGCAAAAATTCTGCATCTAAATGGTGATTGCTATGAACTACGAATAAAACTAGATAAAAGTTTTCGCTAAGCACCTTGTTATAACGAGGATTTTTAAAAGTACCCCACTTTTGAGACGATGTTTCAGCCTAACACTTACCAGCAAAAAATAAACTTGTTGCTTCAGGATGTTCACAAACGAGTTTAATTAAAAAAGCAATGGCATTTAAAAAAGTTTTTTCTAGTAGACTCACTTTTTAACATATCCATCATGTATTTTTGTTTTTAAAAACACAGCTCCTAAATGTCAAAAAGCTGTTTATGGTAAATATAACACAGTGGTACTTTGTTGGCTATTGTTGCCGCAAAAGTGTTTTAACTTGTAAAAACATTAATGATTTTGTTAGATTTGTTTCAATGTTAATATTATGTTAAGATTAACTTGATTGAGCAGTCTTTGACCCATTGTAGATTTAAAAGCATTTCTAACTCCTTCAATCCTATTTATTTTCAGTAGATTTAGTCTAAGTCTAAATTACCATGGTCCAAGTCTAAATTACCATGTTGTACCGGTATATCGCGATTTCGGGTCTGCTACTATTCGGTGAGTCCGATTCGGTGAGTCTGATTCGGTGATAATTAGGCCACGGTACCCGATAATTAAAAAAAAAAATTGAAAAAATCCCCCGTTAAGGGATCGGACTCACCGAATCGGACTCACCGAATCGGGCTCACCGAATCGGGCCATTCCGCGCGATTTCGGGTATTGAACCATTTTCAGTGTCACACAACTCCATAACCAGCACATTAAAATTTATAGCAGTTCAGTTTACAAAAAGGCTAAATAAAAATGACTGTGGCTATCATTCCCATACAAGGGTTGCCAGACATGGAATTCTGCCCAATTTTGAGAAAGTACTGTAGCCTACGTTAAATTGCCCACTCCATTTTTTTTATAAAGTGTAGCACACTGCAAAAACTTAATCCAAATACAGTCAAGTTACTACAATTTTTCATGCATATTACAAAGTATTTGACTTGCGATAACTTGAAAAGATCCAGTGTCTAAATATACCCTACTTGGAGCAAAACTAAAGTTCTTGATTTTTTATTATTACAGTGCAGTGTTAAACACTTGTCATGCAGCCACTTAAAAAATGTGGGCATAAAAAGATCTGGGGGCTTGATTTAATTCTTTCAATTCTGATCACTTTCACAAAAGCATGGCTAATAAAACCTACTGAGAGACAAATGTCATTTTGAATAAACCATGCCATAATAGCAACCACAAAAATGACTGCAATGATGAATGATGAGTTTTTTCATGATGAAATCAGCACCTGTCAGTTCAGCAATTAGGCATACTTTAAAGCTTGGAAAAATTTAAAAGGTATAGTTTTTGCATAGTCAAAATAAAACATTCATACTTGTTTGACATATCATTGGGCTATGTTAGCTAAAGCAGTAGACACTAGACAAGGCACTCTAACAGCTGCAAGGTATTACGGTATCTGTTAAACATACCCAAAGATTAAATTGGTGAATGCCTAACCTATTCTGGTATAGGCTACCTATGCCTGTTGAACTGCCCAGGTACTTTTCAGTTTTAACTATCAACTAAGCAGATTCAAAAAGAAAACAGACCCATCACCAGTGATTTGAAGTTTGAACTGCTGGACTTGGCTGGGTTGCATTGATCAAAAGTCTCACCAAATAGCTAGTTGAGTATGTGGGAGTGGCAAATAAATCATGTTTAGTTAACTCTAGTTAAAATAACAATAGGCTAACACATGAACTTTTCATCAATCAACTGCTTTTAACTTTTCTTTAGCAATCCCTATCTTTTCGAGTATCCTGCCACATTTTGCCAGCAACTCAGACTGTTAATGTTTCAAAGAAAAATGTGACAAATCAGGCTACCCATCTAAAGTTGTTAATAGCAAATTCCGGGAAGTGATGTTGCAGTGCAAGCTGAAGTCCAGACAGTGTGTTCATGATTTGCGGAATAATTTCTTGTTCATGAGTTGATTCATTTAGAGCGGGAAACAAATCAAAAACTTTCTTCGATCTTTCATTTTTCCCCCGCATTGTAGGACAACCATCAGTACAAACGCTCACACAGTTACTGCATTTTAACTCAGGAAGCAAAATATTTTCATCTGCCAATTTGAATTCCTTTGGTTGTGCCTTTCAATTCTTTGCAAAACGAACATTCATTTACCAATGTTTCAGTGTTAATGAAGAAAATAAAAGCCAGCAGATGAGATTTCCCAGTTCTGTCTGTAGATTCGTTAATTTGCAAAGACCACAGTAGGCCTACAGACAGCTCGTTGTCTGTAGAAACAACGTGTTGGCGAACTTTATCCTTTAAATCTGAGGATAGCTCTTCTATCCTTTGTGAAATTGTGTTATTTAACAACAAAACTCTAACTTTTTCGGGTGAAGCACTACCAAACATTTCTTCAACAACAACGGCTAATGCTGGTCCAATTACTGTTTTTGCATCTGTGTATGCTTTGTGATGTTTCGCCAACAAGTGAGCCACTTTGTAACTTGCAATCAATCCTTTTTCCGGCAGCTTGAGATAGCTGTTCATGATCTTTGCCTGCTTGTTTGTTTGGAACTTCAGGTTCGCAAAATATCCTTTGGTTTATCCTTCCATGTTGGATGATTTTTCTCCGAATGTCTGCTAAGCTTACTGGGAACAAGCAACTCATCAGATAAGGCTTCATTGCAGATAACGCAGAAAGGTTGTTGGTTATCTTTGGTTCCTGAAGCAATAAACCCGTACTGAACGTATTCTTTTGCAGCCCAATTATGACATGGCAATTACCCTACTCTATCGGCAATGCCATAATTGGTTTCATCGTCACATGTGCTTATTCATTATTTGTTGAAGCAGTTAGAGCGCTTTTAAGTCGCATATGCTTGTCTGCAACTCTGCATGGCTTATTATAAATATTTATACAGGTTTTTTCCAAAATTCCAAAAAGATTTGCGGCACACTTGAGAATCTGAGGCGGCACACTAGTGTGCCGCGGCACACAGTTTGGGAATCACTGCGTTAAACCATAATAAAAGTGAAAAAAAAATTCGGCATATTACGTTAGAAAAAATAGATAAACAAACAGACAATAGCATGACGATCCAGTCCAAGATATTGATATAAAACAACTGGTTGGAGCACATGGCCACCGCTTCACCGAAAGATGGCGATTAGTCAAAGAGGATGGAAAAACTTTTGCAGACTCTGTAGAACTTCTGTGGACAAAAAAACACAAGAACCAGAAAGCCAGCAGGAGTATTTACAACCTTACTATTTTGCTAATAAATCTACACACATTGGTCTATCATTGCTGGGCAAAAAAAAATATATTAGTAGGCCTATGTTTAGTGTATGTAATACTTAGATAGGATTATTTCAAGGAAGATTTAGCTTGTCTATTTTTGATTTAAAGCCTTTTACAATTTTACATTCATTTCTTATAGTAGCCTAGTTGGAAGCTTGTTCCAAACTGTTGGCTTCATGTACCGTATTGATTGTTTGCAAGTGTTAATTCTGCAATATACAGGAATATAAGGAGAGTTACATAGTCATAGGCAGGGCCGGATTAAGGGTTTATGGGGCCCTGGGCTGAGCTGAAAGTGGGGGCCCTTATCAAGTGACATTTTTTGCTAAAATTAATGGTGGAGTGGGGCTACGACACGGGCCCAGTTGCATGTATCTGTGGCACCGAGTCCCAATGAGCGGACCAGTGGCGCAGCCAGAAAAAAATGTTGGGGGGGGTCAAATATTTAATGAATTGAAGAAAACAACAAAGTGTTTGATTTAAAGCCATCGCCACTTGATGTGCGGTGGCGTATCCTGGTGGGTTGAAGCAATAAAAGTGTTAAGGGAGTTAGAGCGTGCCGAAGGCACGCGTATTCTAGGGGGGTCCGGGGGCATGCTTCCCCGGAAAAATTTTGAAAAAATACACTCAAATAATGGATTATAGCGCTTTCTGAAAACACTTTTAGGGTAATATTTGTATGAAATTTATTAGCAGATAAACAGCTATTAACTTATTAAAGATAGCTCTTACACACAAACGGGCAAAAACTGCGGCTAAATTAGAAAACACTAAAAACTCAGCTACACAAAACTCAATAACTACACAAAAACCCAACAGAGTAAGCCATTCTGAAATTGCTTCCACAAATTAGTTCAAAGAAACGTAAGTCGAGTAAATTTTGCGCGATTTACGATTTGCAAAATTTATTGGTGTCTTTCTGTGTTTCTAAAACAAGTCCTTGGGGGTGTTAATAGCCAGATGTCTTGGAAAACGATATAAATTTCTACAAACTTTATTATATTTTCAACAAAGGGCTCAACTTCGGAATCCAAACTTGAAAAATTTGGGGGGCATGGCCCCTTTCGCCCCCCTGGCTACGCCCATGTAGCGGATCACCTTCTTGTTTGCCCTCGGCTTGCCACCCGGTGCAGTAGGTGGGACTTGTCAGTGTAGGCCTATAACTCCGTTGCGGAAGAATGTGTCAATCTGTTGTGTATCAACGAACTTTAGAAGACTCGATAGAAGAAGAACTGCATCATATCTAACTGACCATCTTGTGTCAGATAATGTCTTCAAAACAGACAAACCATCTAGGAATTTTCGATGGACTTGCCAACGATGAGTAGACGAGACGAGCCATGAATAAAGGCTTTGCAACAATTCAAAAAGCTCAGCGGCAGAACGGCATGTTTCTACAGGACATTTAGGCTACCGATTAAATTAAGTGAATGTGCTGTGCAAGGGACATAATGAGCTACACTACATTTCTCGCGCAGAAGAGCTTGAAGACCGTTATACTTGCCACTCATATATAGGCAGCATTATCATAACTGTGACCTGTAATCCGTACCATTTTCGGATATGAAACTATCAAATAAATATGTTTTTTGTTAAAAAAACGAAGAAAAATTGAATAGCCTAGCTGGGGCTGGGCAGGGGTGCTGCAGCACCGCAGCACATATGGGTGAGCCGCCCTTGCTTGTTTGAGATACGAATTAAAGCAGTAATCTCCAGCTGTGCAACTAAAAAAATTAGTAGATTATTTTCTTTGAGGTGGGGGCCCCCAAAAGTGGGGGCCCTGGGCTTCAGCCCAGTCCGCCCCCCCCCCCTTAATCCGGCACTGGTCATAGGCCTAAGTAAAACTAATCGACCATTTATCTGACTAGGCCTAATACAATTTAGGTAGAGAGGTTAAACCATAAGCAAACATAACTCAGCAACAACACTACATTTAACATTATAAAAACAAAAAGCAATAATAATAAGCAAACGTTTTCGGATAGTCGAAAAAAATTTTCAAAAGAAACTTTGTGTGAGATAGTTAAGCAGTTTCTCAAATGTTTAGATTTGACTATATTTTTGCTGTGATCGTTAGAGAAATCAGGGACGATAGTCGAGACTCGAGAGAACGCCACTTCTCAATCGACGGCGTGTCTTTAAGTGTCTTTTTAAAGACGCAACCACATAGCCTAATCTTGAGCGGTATCAAACCGGCGCCCTTACGTTACGAACGTCTAAAATGCTTATCTACGCTCTTTTTCGACCCTGACAATTTAATGACTGAAAATAAAATGACATGATGAAATCAAGAGGTGTCAATGTTATATGAAGAGTAGCTGTAGCCTACAGTTGATCAGCGTTGTTATTATTGTGAAAGCAAAAACTGTTCAAGAAAGAAGGTGGAGGTAAGACATAGCCTATAGCCTGCTTAGAAAACACTAACAAAAGCTTGGAAGGAGACAATTTTTGGAAGTGTGGCTTGCCATTGTCAATGTTATATGAAGTGTAGCTGTAGCCTACAGTTGATCAGCGTTGTTATTATTGTGAAAGCAAAAACTGTTCAAGAAAGAAGGTGGAGGTAAGACATAGCCTATAGCCTGCTTAGAAAACACAAACAAAAGCTTGGAAGGAGACAATTTTTGGAAGTGTGGCTTGCCATTGTTCACAGTTACGAAATCTTTACGGTGAAGTACGTCACAGGTCACGTGTTAAGTTTAAAAACCACTTAAGTTTCACACCGATTGGAGATGGAATTTTGTTTGCATTGTTCTTTCTTCTGTCAAGTGGCGTGCCGGTCAAGGGTTCACGCTTTCCAGTATTCTTGCTGTTAGTTTCTTATTTTATCTCCTCTGCTCCAAATATATTTCTATAAACACAACTCTGAAATGAAATTTGTCCCTCACTTGCAACTAACCACTCTCAGATCAATTTGAGCTTTCATGTTGCTGTGTCAACATTGTTATAAGTTATGGCTCAATTTGTTTGATTATAAAGACGAATAGGCCAAGTTTAAAGATATAGCTTCAGAAGTGAGATAGGCTATATGCCAGTTGTAATTGTTGAGGTTTTGCTAGTCTATTCAACTTTCCTTTGACAAAAGTAACACATAGTCATCATAGCGTTTGCAAGCCTTGTCGCTTTGGTTAACAATTGCAGTTTTTTTTTCCTGTTATGGGTGTTCAGCTAAAAAAAGACTAGCAGACAGCGAAAGTAAAAATATAGGTTTATTAGGCAATCAGATTATTTTGTATTGAGCCTACTTTTAAACGGAAAGGTCAGAAGACAATGGTGGCTGGGTAAATGTCGTCACCGCAAAGAATTTAAACTCAAATACTTCAAAATAATATACATTTAAGTTGATTTTTATAAGTTACCTTTACAGTTTTTCGCATTTTGCTTCTCTATGACGTCACAAATGTTGGTATTAACATCTGGTTGGTTTGATTGATTGAATCTTTATCCTGGGACTGAGAAAGCAGTTTCACATACATGTAAATTGTAGAAGCTTTGAACCACTGGCGAAGGCCGCCGCCGAGATTGGCAATGTGGAGTTTCCGATTGGTGAAGTGTTGTTGCCGGGGGAATAATTCCATTTATTAGATGCCGCTGAATGGAGAGCAATCCTTAACTTGCGTTGCTCAAAGTGCACACCCCGAGACAGGGCCGGATTTAGCTGATGGGGGGCCCGGGGCACTTTTAGATCGGGGGGCCCCCATGCAAAAAAATTTTTTGCGCCTACGGCGCGAAAAACCGTCTCTACGTCTACAGTAGCATCAGTCCAGTACTGCACAGCATTTTGCAGAAACTTTAAAGGCCAAAAGGAAAAAAATAACACAAAATCACATTTTTTTCCACATAGGGGGGCCCTTCAAAAGTCGGGGGGCCCGGGGCATCTGCCCCCTCTGCCCCCCCCTAAATCCGGGCCTGCCCCGAGAGTCGAACCAGCGCCGCTTGATCTTGAAGCTTTTTTGTTCACACGCGTCAACGCGCTAACCTACTGAGCTATCAGGGCGGTAAATGGCGGTAGTTTCCATTTGAACGTCTTAACCGATGGTGGTGGCCTTTTGTAATTCAGAGTTGTTGTTTTTTTCAAATGGAATTAAGGTTAATGTTTAATATTTGTTCAGGTATTACCACTTTATTGTTTTTGTGTATTTTTCAGGATCTTCTGATGATCCCCCTTTTAGGGTGAAACAGACTATAGAGGCTTTAAAAAGGAATAACTATATTTGATGTAGGCCAAGGCCTATTTATGAATTTTCTAGTAGGCTGCAATGCAAAAATGTTTTACGACGTTTTTTTTATCATTTCGTTGAAAGTAGCAATTGAAGCGGAAATGAAATACCACAATAAAAACGTGAAGAACTATCTAATAAAAACTAATGGTTGTCTGCTTCCAATTGTGTGTGTCTTATGAATAGATACGGTTACATTGCAACATAATAAAGCTATTGTTCGCTGAAAGTACGTCACAATAGAAAACATATCTATGAATTTCCAAGATAAAATTATCCAAGATCAATATTAAAAGTGCGCCTTGTGTGTTTGTGCATTTGTATTTTGAACGTACAGTTAGTTGTGTCCCGTTTTTTGTTGACAAACTACAGTGTTTTGTGAGATAAATTTAAAATAATTAACAAAAAAACATGGCAGCTATGCACTGGGAGGCAAGACGAAAGCAATGCATTATTGACAAAAAGTGTGAATATAGAAGAAAACTTAGAATAAAAGAAAACAAGGAAAGAGGTAATTACTGCGTATTCATTTATCTGTAGACTCGAGTTATTGAAAACCAGATCGTGCATACACGGCCTACTAGAACACGGCCAAATATGTTGCTATTTGAGGGAATTTCTAAGAGTCTGAATTGTTACAATTATAGCTATGACAAACCTGTCATCTTACCATTTCCAAAAGTAAGTAAAATAAGCAGTATTTGTACTTAGACATATGTTTGGCTTGTTTAACCGGAGATTAAGTATGTATGTTAAGCACAACTTATGCAATAACAATGTAAAATATGTAAGATTTTCCAACTGCAACCTGGAGGTAGTATCGTTTGGTGTGTCGCTTTTGGTGAAATTGCATGTTCCATTTAAAATATCAAGGATTTTTTGTGAATTCTATGTTGTAAGCGGTTCATTTGATGTGCTAATTTAACTTTTAGTTCGTTTTGTTTTCCACCAAGTTTAATTTTGCAAGTAAAATGTGGCTATTGGCAAAAAATCCTGCTATACAAAAAACCTAACGACTGTATGATGAGACTACCTCCAGGATGTAGTTGGAAAATTTACATATTTTACATTATTATTGCATAAGTTGTGCTTAACATACATATCTAATCTCTGGAAAAACAAGCCAAAAATATGTCTACATGCAAATATTGCTCATTTTACTTACTTTTGGAAATGGGAAGATGACAGGTTTGTCATAGCTATGATTGTAACAATTCAGACTCTTAGAAATTCCCTCAAATAGCAACATATTTGGCCGTGTTCTAGTAGGCCGTGGTGCATACTATATACACCATATACTGATATATATCCTCATTATATAGGCCTACCATAAACTTGCATCAATGATCAAATAGAAACTTCTTGGAACGTGTACCTTATATACTATAAGCTGTCATTGTCGTTATGGGATTTACACTTAAGATCTTGGAAGCCTTGTACAGCTGTACATAAAACGTCACAATCCACTTTTGAACAGACAGTTGTATGCTTGCGGCTCGTCTTTCTTGCTCTCTGTATTTTAAAATTAGTTTTTTTGCACCTTGCCTTTCTACCATATCATGTGATCTGTTTAACACCTTTTGATGCAGTTGCCTTTGATTTTCGTGGAGCCTATCGTTGAGTTTGAGCTAGTCAGAAGTACTGTGCAGTTTTTGTCTTTTCCTGTTTATAGATTTAGTTAACCATTGTATTTTATTCAGATGTAGTTAAGTTGTATGTATATAATTCCTGAAGAGGACATCTCGTGATGTCGAAAACGTTCGATATTTAATTGTTGCGTAGTTTTGTGTTTTTGTAAACATAATAATCTTTAGTATGTTAAACTTAATATTATAGTTAATAAAATTTAATATATTAACTATAATAGTTAATATAATGTATAATAGTTAATAAAACTTAATATAGTCGTTAATATTATAGTTTTCACATTAAGCTCAATCCTATCCGAGTCTACCTCAAATCTTCTGTTTTTTTTTTATTCGATGTAAAGCTGTGACCCATTTTTCAGTTGAACAATTTTACGAAGCGTTATTTGCATAATAATCTTTAAATGAAAGCAATAGCCCACAAGATTTTGTAATTTTTTTCTTTGTTTATAGAACCATACAGCGAGATAGATATCAGAAGAGTTGCAGAGGAAGTATCAAGAGATATTGCGACGCCTTTGTCAGCCATGATGCGCAGGTAGATGTCTGTTTTCGATTTTATTTGCAAAAAGCTTCAATTTAATGCAAAAAATTTGATTCACTAGTAGCGTAAATAGAATGTTGCAGGGAGTTATTTTGGACACTGGATAATTTTAGGAGCCCAAAACTTTTCCAGTAGCCCCAGAGAGATAGAAAGTGCCGTAGGGCAAAGTGGGGCGTGTTGTCACAGCACGATTTCCATGTGATAACCCAAGCGCATAACTACGAGTTTTCAATGGAAGGCATAGTTTTCAGTTCTCTTTCGTACAAGCAGTGAAGGTTGATAAATTTGTCACCACAGCAGAAATTATGAAGAGTGCCATTGAATTTTGGGCAAAATCAGGTTTTATAACTAAACAAAAAATGGTCTGGCAAACTAAGGTATGATCATAACTGATCAGGAAAGATACCATTCGTTTGCTTTAAGCCTGCTCTTTTCATTATACCAAACAGATAAAACATGCAAGTAGAGATGTACACATGGTTGTTGAAACCACGTGATTTCATACCACGGGGCGTGTTGTCACAGCTGTGACTACACGCCCATGGTGTGCATTTTTGATGTTAAAAAACATAAAAAAATACTTTTGCTTGTACAACGAGGTAATCTGCGTATTTGTTAAAATACAACGCTTTTAAAAAAAAAATTAATATTAAATAAATGATACACACGTATATTCGATAGTGACACATAATTCTCAAGATGACATTTTTATTGCTTTTGACAATGAGCATAAAATTTTTACCAATATGTTGTAAATTAATTTTTTTGCATTTCGCATATTTTTTTATTCGTTCAGCCTGTATTAAAACCATTTTTTACTGGTTTCTGTCATATTTTAATCATAAAGCATGTGCATAAATTTTGTGACAACACACCCCGGGGTGGGGCGTGTTGTCACAGCCCATTTACTTGCATTTATGTAAAAACGAAATAATCTAGAAAAACTTTAGCTGTAGCTAAAAGAAGTCGAATGATACCTCTTTCAATTGCACTATCTAGCATCTCGATACCATTGGCACAGAACGAGATAGGCTATATGCTGATTTGTAAAAATTGTGACAACACGCCCACTTTGCCCTATATTTTGTTTTCTATAGTACGTGAACGAAGAACCATCTTGATCAAGCGGCGCTGGTTCAACTCTTGGGATGTGCGCTAGAGCAACGCATTTCAGGACTGCTCTCTATTTAGCGGCACCTAGTGAATGGAATAATTCCCAGGCAACAACGCTTCAACAATCGGAAAACTTCACTCAGCCAATCTCGGTAACCGGCCAGAACCGGTCCTGCGTCAAAAGCCTCTACAAGTACAGTAGCCTACAGTATGCAAAACTACTATGAATAACCTATCAAGGCTTTGTCAGTCCGAGGATAAAGATTCAAAACCAATCCTCTGAAGAGCTTTGATTGGAAGCCATGGGGCATAAAGTAGCCTACCAGAAGCTGTTTTAGTGCATTACCCATTCTCACCTACTTAAATAAGTAGATGACTTGTGCATTTATCTAAAACATGTTTGTAGATCACGTGTTCAATTGAGCAGTCGGGGAAACAGCTGCTTCTGCTCGGATTACTGGGAACATCCAGAAGCACTACGCCGTCAGAAGGCGTTAAATCGCAAGTACAGCGCAAAGATAGCAAATCGTTATTCTTCAACAAACTACATTCAGCAACATTAGAATGCTTATGCGTTGTTTGAAGTGGATTTAGTTGCTTGTTCTGTGAAACTCAGACTCGACTGTACAAATAATTATTTCTGAAACTTTCCAAGAGCAAAATCACCACTTAAGGACGGTTTCGTCTTTTGATACAGTGGATAGTAATTCCTTGTCAGCGTTTAATTGATTTCATTGGTGCAACGGTTTTCCCAAATGCAATAACGTGTCCTTAATCAAACAACGTGTGATAACATTTTGTGACAAGTAACCGACTATAGACAAAATTAGTGCATTAGCCCTGCCAAAACTGAATTGACGATTCTGCAATTTATATTAATAGCGTAGCTTTGAAAGATAGTAATTTTCATTTTGAGCCAGTGATTGTTTTTGAGTTGTGACGTATCGTAAACACACATGTAACTTTGCTTATTGAACAATAAAATAAAAAAAATGCAAATCCGGGTAGTAAGTTAGGTTCTGACGTCACCATTTTTGTCCTAGAAAATGATAACGTGAATCAGAATGAGCAACTCTCTCAATGCAACCCAAAACTTCAAGAGATTAAGTGTCAGATGTGTACCTTGAACTCGCATCACTCGGCAATGTTCGGCGTTCGATAAGGCGAAGGTTCGACACCGTTCAAGAGCATGTGGCCGTGTCTTTGGGAAGACACTTAAAAGCATGCTGTCGATTGCAGAGTGGCGTCCCTTCGACTATAGCCTTTGGTTTCTCTCATGATCATTAAAAGTGCACTGTTCTAGGGAAGAAATGCTTATGGGCCTGATAAACTGAACCTTAAACTATAATCGCATTTGCAAACCAAATTAGTGTTAGCTGATATACTTCATCTACTGCCAGACAAACTTGAAAGAAAACACAACTTACAACTTATGTTTCTATTAAAAATGTAATGCTTAAAATAAATTTTAACAAAGAACATAAAAGTGTACCGACAATAGACTGTGGAGAGTTGGTTCGGAGATCTTGGCCACGTCAGCACCGCACTGACAATATCCCAGCCAGGAAATCAGTCTTTTGTTATTACACTGATTCTACGTCTGCAGATGTTGAATCAATGTAAAATACGATTGATTTTCTGTCTGGGATGATGGCAACCAATAATCCCAAAGTGCATCCGTCCATAATCACGTGCATGGATGATAGCAGCACCGTAGTGATCATAACAAATAGTAAGATAAAAATAATCATCAACACGGCCAGTCTCATAATTAAAACAAACTACATTGGTGGACTTCAACTGACCATAACAATTTTGGTAATGAGGTCACTTTCTTCATCCATAACAAGATAACAAAGGTGACGAGGCCCATCTCCGGGTTCGTAATAAAGCCATTTGCGAGTCTTAAAAAACAACGTTAAAGAAAAACAGCAGAAAATTGGAAGACACTGAAGGTTAGGTCATGATATAACGAGGGTCATGCCCACAAAAAAATGATGGTACTCATCTCAAAACATGCTCCAAAACTTTTAACATTGCCTTAAACTTTGATAAAATTGGGTATACAGTACTTTCGTTTATTAAAAGTATATCATAGCTCAGTAAAAGACGAAATGTTGCTTTAAGTGTCTTCTGTTCCACCTTAAACAGGTTTGTATGTTTTTCGGTATACGGTTTGGGTAGTGGACTAAACGATAAAACCTTTCGTTTTACTAACATAACTACTGTATGCATTGCATACTGCTCGTCACCTTGGCCAAGTCAAGGAAGTGTGCAACTGGTTGGTACAATACAAAGGGCATGCAGATAACGATGCCAACCTCACACGAATTCCACAATGTAAATCAACTTGAACGTTTAAACAATATGTAAAGTTTTATTTTTGGAAGGCAGCTACTGTAATCAGAAAATCTGGAGGGGATGACCACATGAAGAACAATTCAAAAGCAAAGCAACAAATCAAAATAAAACGTTTTGGGATTATTTCAGCTTAGGTGTATTTTTGTTCAGTGAAATTAGGATGCAATAACCGACCATGTTCAAAATCATAGTGAACATTTTAAATAACCTCTTGGACCAACCAATCCAGCAGATATGCCCTTGCTACATCGATTCAACGTCAAATGACGGTCTGAAAAGGGACTGATTTGCTGACTGAGAAAGAACAAAAAAACATTGGTGGAGATATTTCAATTCAAGTTGCACATCATAATTACAACATAACCAAG
This sequence comes from Aplidium turbinatum, assembly GCF_918807975.1. Taxonomy (NCBI): domain Eukaryota; kingdom Metazoa; phylum Chordata; class Ascidiacea; order Aplousobranchia; family Polyclinidae; genus Aplidium; species Aplidium turbinatum. The sequence continues at coordinate 18,847,699 of NC_137488.1, forward strand.
TAATGAAATGTAAGATTATAAGTCAATCAGGTATGAGATTGTTACAACACTGCCAAAAATGTAGCGTCGCAACGTGATGCAAATATAGTAAAAATTCTCAACTATTAAATATGCTGAAAGCATTGACAAAGAAAAGCACAATCTTCTCAAAAATAGCTGAAAATATTTTAAGTCAACGATGAACGATGCATTGGACTTATCATGAGGCCACTTATAGTCAGAAGCATGCATTTTTGCCCAATCATTGTTCGCCACGTCACGATACCTCGGCTTGCTGCTGCGGGACGTTAATCCCTACTATTTTTGTAGCACAATCTTCATATTAGTCTCTCTGGTGGTGGGGGCTGCATAACATTCATCATATCATTCATACGAACTCCACCTTTTTGCTCGTTGGCAGAGGGACTGTACTTGCCTTCAAATGTTCTCTTTTTTTTCAATTTTAACACGCAATATACAATTATGCCTATGACAATTAACAGAACAACAACTCCAGCTACTGTGCAGCCAATTATAATAGGAGTGTTGTCGATAGGTGTCGCCGGAGTACTGCTTGAAGTGGCAGCGTCCGTGCTCATTTCAAAAGAGGTTTCAGCTGCTGTGGCACTGGTCATGAATGATTGATGGCCGTAAACTCCGCAGCATCCAAATGAGATGTTTTTCTATATGAGATGCCCGGCGGGGTTTTCTGGACGTTTCTTTCTTGCTTGTTGTTGTTCAGTTGTTCGAAAATATTTTCTAGCTTAGGTTTAATAATCAGGTCGTAAAAACAAATTCTAAATAAAATAAATTGTCATTATCAGTTCAAAGACAAAACTTGCTACCAAAGCTGAATCAACACAGTTTAGAGATAAGGTGACCATAGTCACTCGTACGGAACGAACCACACAGCTGCGGTATAACTTTGCATGTTGAACAGCTGTAACACATATCAACAGGAAATTAATCTCATTGCGGCCGTGTTAGGTCGGCTGCATGGCAGAATGGTGAAAACGTCTGCGCGTCGATCCAAAGTCGTCGGTTCGACTCCGACCCAAAGTACGAGGCTGTGTTAAGGTAAGCCACTTATAATGTCCTGCCTAAAATAATGGGAGTAGCGATTCCATGCTAAATAGTTAATTATAGTTACCAACAAGGGTTTTTCTACCAAATAGCAGCTCAGGTGAACGATCGTCATAGCACATGACCAGGAAACTGAGTTCCGAAAGCTAGTGCAATTCGCTATTGCCACAGCGAACTCTTAGCATCAGGCTAAAAAACGTCGTTACATTGTGAAGTAAGCAACGATCTTGCTGCTAAAAGCGAAACTCAATCAATTGCATAATTTTGGATTGCTTTACAAATTACGATACTATTTCTAATCGCGATTACTTGTGCTCTACATCTACAATCTCTACTTATACCCGATAGCTCAGTGGGTCACGCGCCCGACTTTGTAAACAAAGAATCGGCAAAAACCAACGCGTTAGTTCTGTCCTCGAGATCAAGCGGAGTATTTTCGACTCTTGGGGGTGTGAGTTCGAGCAAGGCATTTTAAAGAAAGCTCTCCATTCCAAAAAACAACACTTCATCCATCGGAAACTTCACTGAGTCAATCTCGGTGACGGCCCTGCGTCAGTGGTTCAAAGCCTCTACAAGTATGCAAAACTGCCAGGATTAAGCTCTCAAAGAAACTTCTCAGTCTGAGAATAAATATTCCCACACATCAGGGTTATCCTTTGAAAATGGCTAATGTGGTGTAGGTATACGACAAAATAAGTTCATTTCAAGAAATTATGCGTTATTGCATTCTACACGCCACAGAACAAAGCCACACTGTGTTGTACCATTGATTTGATATTTAATCTTTAAAACCTCAAAATCACACAACACTTAAAAATCGAGAATAAAAAGAGGTACTGAAAAATAGCCTACTATAACCAGCCAGCTTTCTACGCCCACGTCTAAAGCAAACAACTTCACAACCGGATAAATGTTTGCAACCACAAATAGACCACCAGGGTTAACAAAAACTCAAAAGACTTACACCAAATCACCCATGTCAGGTTTTCGGGTACTGTGCAAATCTCAAGGTGATGTTGCAACTCAATCTTTGAGGTCAGTGATGTCACTTCCTCATGTGGCAAGAATACAATGTGGGCTTGAGTATTTGAACAAGAATAAGTATTTGTGGTTAGAGATGAATTACGATTGGTTGTTGGCAATGCATTCATTAGCTCTGGTGCATAACCAGTCGGTCATCAATAAATATGACGTCATCATGAACTTCACGATTTCATCTCATAAGGGGTAGCATTATGTGGTGATGTCGCAATGTATTGCGGGAAACAAATATAAGTAAAACAATTGGATGATTTTGTTAAGAAATAGAAAGAGGAAGAAATAGAAAAATCTCTCAAGTTTCTCATCACATTAAGGGAACTTTGCTGAATGAGAATAACTGTCTAGTTCCTGTTTGAGATTAAGTGTCTTGAGATTTGCACTGTTTTCCTTCTGTTGGTTTTGTTCCCGTTCACTATTTGCAACTTTATCATTGCTGTTGTTTTCCGACAAAGAAAAATAAATTGAATTGAAGCTTTGATTTTTCTTTCCTATGCAACACAATCATAGAAGAATCTGATTATTCCAGCTACAACTATTGGTACCATACTTTTTTCTGATACCTATGCGAGTATGTGTCAGCACAAGTGTCAACCTCCACGTGGTGAGCCCTGGATTCGACTAATGACAACAAACCGACAAGTAGCAAAGAGCAAAGCACAAGTGTACGTTCTGATCAGGGTTGAGAAAAACCCAGGCTTTTTTGGGTTTTATTTTAAAAAGATGCAAAAAGGGTAGATTCATGCTTATTTCACCTCAAATACTAGCCTACTTTTTACCAATAAAGTGCCTCTCACTCACAGTACATGCTGGCATAACTCAATAAAATAATGCACTAGGGCTGTTTAACTATGAGGCCTTCTTGCATAAATGAGTTTTAGTGTAGTGCAAAGTGGCATCACTTGATTTTTGTGTACAGAAATATCCACTGTGTTTTCAATTTATCCTTGGAAATTTCCTTCACAATCACATCTTTAAGTCCTAATTTGAAGTTTGTTTTAAGTACCTTGTAGTACTTTGGTTCATTTTTTCAATTTTCTGATAAAAATTGGACAAATGTGATGCTCTGGGTTTTTTTATGGGTTTTTTTAAGTGTTTTTTTTTTAAAAACCCACCCGGGTTTTTTTGGGTCGGGTAAAATACCGACAACCCTGGTTCTGATACAGTAGCTTTGACCACACTCGACAATAAAAACAGAAAATGCAGAACCAACCTTTATGTGAAGAAAACTGTAGATCCGTAAGAACCAAACAAGCACTTCAATGTTAAGTGGAGCAGCACACAATCCTTCCCAAGACCATGAAATTGACGCGATGAGGAATTACAGAACTTAGCGCGGTTCGTGTTTGGTTGTCATGGTAACAACTTTATAACTATCACACTTTTACACCATTCAATGACCTGCTGAGATAATATATGGCCACAAGCTGTGATATGAGTAAGTGGTGCGCTTTTGAAATGTTTTCAAATAAGTTGCATCACAAAGAAGTGAAAGAATCAAAGTTATGAGAAACATGTCAAAAATGGGAATTCTATTGATAAAATACCGCAGTTCATCACTTCTAATAAACTAAATTTAATTGAAACCAATATATACAAGATACCTAGGTGACCAAGCTTGGCTCCGTGGTTTAAAGCCACAGTAATTCTGTCAAGCTGCTGCAATGACGCTTTGGGATTATTTGAATTTAAAAGCTTTCTGACAAAGAAGCATCTGAAAAATCAGCTTTTTACATAAATTTAATGCCCAAAGACGGTGAATCCATGTTAAAAAGACTGATTTGATTGCCAAGATAGGAAGCTAGAAAGTAAGATTTATAAGCACAGTTGGTCGAGTACCAATGAATGTTCGTCGAAAAACAATACTTGGTACGTCAAGCTGTCGAAATCATATACAATACTTCATGCTTTCACATTCTGGCCCCAAAAGATGCACCAACTAAAAGTAAATACTGTTTTTTTACAATATTTTGTTTTACCGAAATGCTCGTAAATTTGTTCTTATAAATCGACAAAAATAATTCCCATTTTTCGAACGAAATGTAACAACTAAGAGCTCCAGGTTTAGAAATACAAATTTGAAGTTGAATTTCCTTTGTATCATTGTTTCTGGCTGATCTAAGTTACCTGTTTAACAATTATATACCTTCTACATGGGTGAGACCCTAAGTCTCAAGACGGGATACTCACAAGGGGACAATATTACGTACTACGCCCAAAGAACAACATACGCATTGACATTCACTGCTACCAGCATATTCATAGCTTAATAACTGATCCAACCTTCAGCACGCAAGACGGCAATGGAATTTGTTTAAAAGATTTGTAATTTCAAAACCTCACTGTTAAATCTGTCAACGTTTATTTTGAAAGTGATGAAGAATGTTAGATCTGTCGTTGATGTTACGCAATATGTAGTTTAAGCAACGTAATTCACATATAGACAATATTCACACAGTTCTAAGTCAAATATAAAAGAAACCAAGCCAAAGCAGCCAGTCAAAAACAACAGCCAAGTAGTCAGTTACTTATTAAACAGACTTTTAAAAGGTAGATCGTGCGAACCAGTCGATGGCCAAGAGAATATGAAGAGAACGAAAGAGAACATTTGTGGCTAACCTCTTTGTTCAAAGAAGAGATTAGGTTTACCAATGACTATTACATTTCAATTCAAACAAACTTCGTGGAGCTTCATTGACCAACAAAGATTACGTTGATTTACTGAATCTCCCTTTTTTCAACGCGAAACTTCACCGTTCAGACAGACAACAAAGATCAGATTGTTGTTTTTGTGCACAAACAGCAAACATGTTAAACCTTACAAATTGAGTTGTTACTGTACTAAGCATGTACTAAGGCATCGCTGTCAAACGTAAAATCTACCTTGGCACTTGGCAGTGAAACCAACCAATTCGCAATGACGCTCCTTCTAACGAACTCTATCAACATTGCGCACATCAAATATTCAAACAACGCACCTGCCTGAGTTGTTAGCTGCACTGGAGTTTCAAGTTAACACAGTACAACTGCACAGCCTGCACTATACACCACAAGTTGTAGTGGTCTTTGCTGGCTCAACTTCTGACAGCACCGATCGAAAAAACTGTTTGAACACTAACTATTTAAGCTATTTGATGTTAAAAGTTGTTTTGAAAATCTAGCGTTAGATCACTGGTATTCCAAACACAACTTTGAGGCACAGAAAATGCGCACCTCACATCAACACGGACAAATCAACATCAAAACTTACTGTTGGATATGGCATCTACAAAGTTAACAGAAAATACACTCTGGCTTATGTCTTGCAAATAACTTAAACATACAAATGTAATTTTGAATTTTTTTCTCAACAAAATTCCAACACCTGATAGTATGTGAACTAACTTTAACCGAGGAACAAGAAATGTTTAAAAAATTATAGTTAGTCAACAGCAACTACAGTACTTGATGAACCTGAAGAACTCAATCTTACTTAACACAGCTGATACCTTTTCTGCACCAAACATAATTAAACAATATGTTTGAAGCAATCCCAATTTCAGAAGCAATTTTTCAGCTTAACGCTGTGTTGGTTAGTTCTTAATAAAGCCGAGTAGAAAGATTTAGCCGAGTTACTAATAGGCCTGCACAATCTCAGACGGAGCCATTAGTGACTGTCCGACAATGTAGGCCTATTTTTTACATCTATCTAACATAATTAGCTGCTGAATCAACGCCCGATGGCGAAAAATATAATCGGTTCTCGAGTAAAGACGCAGTTTCATGAGCACCAACGTTCGGCACCAGAATTCGTCCAAGTGATCGCTAGAACATAAGCTGTCAGACTTAAATCGTTATTAAAAGATTCAAACCAGGATTATATTTCCAATATGCCATCGCGATAAAAGGTTTGAGCACTTAACTCTCCATGAAATAAGCGCCAGCTAAAACGCTATTTGGTGCAACGAATAATTTAAAATAAACAAAAACGTCAAGAATAGAAGAACAAATCTTTTGACCGCCGATATTGAATAGTATACCATGTGCCACATGTTGTAGTAAATCTTAGAATCCCACATTAACCAAAGTCTTATTCCAAAATCGTTAGTGTTGCTATTAAAAGGCCTACTATAGGTTAAGTATAATCCATTCAAGTTTTCAGCAAAGTTTTAGTGCTAAACAACCTTGTAACTGGTTTCCCACTTCCCGCATTAGGTAACCAAAACAAACGCAAGTAAAACGCAGGCTTGTTTGATGATTGAAAAGTTTCTCACTTAAAAAAAGTGAGAACTTCCCGCATAGGCATGGTGCAATAAGTTACCCAAAGTTCCGCTGTCTTGACCGAGGCTACAAATGCAAATGAAACGGTATTTCCATGGTTGATGTATTTAACCTGACCAAAACTCAAATTTGTTTAATTGCTGAAACAAAAGCTGCCACACATTCAGTTGTTAATAAAATATAGCACACCCTAGCAGAATCCCCTAATACATTAAACCTAATTATTATAAAAATTCAAGGGTTTTTCACCCATAGAAACATACAGATTAGCATTGCCCTAAGCCCTATTATCATTAGCCAACAAAATACCACACCCAACAAAATACCACACCCAACGAAATACCACACCCAACGAAATACCACACCCAACAAAATACCACACCCAACGAAATACCACACCCAACGAAATACCACACCCAACGAAATACCACACCCAACAAAATACCACACCCAACGAAATACCACACCCAACAAAATACCACACCCAACGAAATACCACACCCAACGAAATACCACGCCCAACGAAATACCACACCCAACAAAATACCACACCCAACGAAATACCACACCCAACAAAATACCACACCCAACGAAATACCACACCCAACAAAATACCACACCCAACGAAATACCACGCCCAACGAAATACCACACCCAACGAAATACCACACCCAACGAAATACCACACCCAACGAAATACCACACCCAACGAAATACCACACCCAACGAAATACCACACCCAACGAAATACCACACCCAACGAAATACCACACCCAACGAAACCTAGATCAATAAAATTGTGTAGCAATCTGCATAAAATTTATTATATTATACCATGGCCACCTGGAGATGCGGCCTGATTTGTCACATTTTGCAGATTTTGATTATAGCTACTGCTAGTGCTTGACTGACATTTTTTTAGATGTTTTTACTTTTTGCGGTTTCCTAATGACATAAAACTTTTTTGTTGCCTTGGGGAAGCAGTAGCAAATGAGAAAAAGTAAGTTGAAAAACGCAAAATCAGACTGTTATTGAAAAATTAACAGTCTGACTAAAATCTTCGAAATCAAATTTTCTTTGTTTTTCAACATGTGAGAATGTTAAAACCTATTGTGTCATCTGGGGAAAAGAGTAAAGAAAGCGTAAAAATCTAATTAAAAAAAAAAAAAATTTAAACGTTCGCCCAAAGTTAGAAAAACCTGGAAATTTCTGCAAAATGTAACAAATCAGGCCGTATCTTTACGTGGCCATGATTATACAAATTCGTTTCTGTATCGTTCAAACTTTCTTACTATCCAAAGACTGATTGGAATTCGTGCTTAAAAATCAAGTCACTCTTATGTCTATTTAATGAAAATCAATTACAGTATCTTATCAGTCATCTGGTGATGTGATGGTAATAATACATGCCTGCCCCAAATTGCTGAAAATCCTAAAGCATTTGCGTCTTTGAGCAATGACAAGATAGAAACCAACATAATGAGGTAATTTTGTAAAATGAGAAAGGCTATTTATAGTAATAACCTGTTATCTCTAAAGAGGTTCCGTAATTTTCGAAAATCTGATGTTCAAACAAGTCAACGAAAAACATGAAGGAGTTCTGTTCAAAATGATTACAATTACGTCACAAATGCGCGAGTGATTTTCTCCATTGATGACGCAACAAAAAGCCTCGTCAACAAACAATTGATAACAATAGCGCGTGCTTCAAACTAATTGGAAGTCATTGTCGCCAAGGGATGTAACTGGAAATGTCTTGCTTCATGCACGGTCATACTTCTTGTCACCATTGGCAGACACGTAAGATTCGTTGAAACAAAACAGTGACGAAAAATTTAATCCAACATTCTTCTTTTAAGTGAGTGTATGAACGAAGTTTTGACAACAATTGATTTAACAATTTTTTACGTTTAGCAAAACTTAACAATAATTATCCCGGTAAATGATGTTGCTTTTGTTTTAGTTTGCTTTGGCAATTTCGTTTTGTAATACGCTTGAAAGGAAACACATCATATTCATATATTATAATAGACTGCAGAAAGAGCCCAAAAAGTCGCGATTTCGATGCTATTCAAATTCCCTTCAATGATGCCAAATAAGAGATTTTTCAACAATCTATACCAGTGGTTTTCAATCAGGGTTCCGCGGAACCCTAAGGTTCCGCCAGTAAGTCCAGAGGTTCCGCAAGTTTACATTCAAATCCGAGAGTCTATTTTATTATTATATGCATATTGTTTAAATATATTCAAATATTGGTTAGGTTTGCCACTATTAATAAATTTGCTACACTTTAACGCGTTCGCTGCGATCCCGAATTTTCGTTGTTTTCTTTAATTTGGTTTAATCTAGTTTTCTTTAATTTTTCGTTGTTTCTTTAATTTAATATTATTAATCAAACGATTTTTTTTACATCAGGCAATTAACTTATTGAACAGGAGTTCCTCGAGCTTTTGGAATGTTTCATTGGGTTCCGTTCCACCAAAAAGATTGAAAACCACTGATCTATACAATCTATATGAATGGCGATTCTGACACTCTTCCACAGCGTCATATGATTGCATTAGGAGTTTAAAACAAAATACACTATTTCGATTATACAATGTATATACCGTTTTCGGAAAAACGATTAAATAAACTTTGCTTTGAATTAAGTTTCGTCTTTCACGCAAAACGTTTGCGTATCACCCAAATTAGGTTCCTTAGCAGTTAGTAAGTTCTTTAAAAATATCTTGAAAATAAAGCTCTCTACATCTACAAGTTGTTACGTATATTATCTAGCTGTGCAACATCAGCATGACTGTTTGTTGAGAGGTCGAGCGGATCTGTTCAAGGGTGTAAAAGTACAACAAAAAATGTGTTAAATGTGGACAAATTACAGTGCTTCTGTTGAACGAAAAGATTTCAATTACCTGGACGAACAATTTGGTCAATAGATTAAGAAACATTTACTAGCTGTGGTTTGATATTTTTTAATTTAAGTTGAGCACTGCCGATTCTTTCATTTGTATTTAACTTTTCGCATAAGACTCCTGCAAACTAAAGACACTATTGGGTGCAAACTGCAGTCGACTTTTTATTATTTTGGTTACAGCTTGGATTCGGACAGCATACTAGGCCATGGACTATTGTTTCAGCGCAAGAATCCATTTGCCGTCTCATTAAGTTCGACTTTGTCAAGCAGGCAAAACAAAAAATGCAAAGCCGCAAAAAGTTGGTAAGTGAAAGATAAGAAAGCAGCAGAAACATTCGAGTGATAAGACAATTGGATAAGTTACAACTGAAAAGTTATCAGTTTGACTTGGAAAATTTACTGCTGGCATTTAAAGCGTCGAATCACCTCTAACCAAAGACCAGGGTGTAACAAATTGGATGGGCATTAGTAGCTGAAGAAAAGGCGGCCGTGAGTAAGAAATTTGCCACCCTACATTCGTTAGTGCCGAAGGCTGGGTATAATGTGAACCTTATTCTTCTCATTCCCCAAATGCTTGGAATCAAGTATGGAACTACCTTTAACTTTTTATTAGAACAGTCGCAGCTGTTTTTCCAAATAATGTATTTGAATACCGTATTTATCCGTGTATAAGTCGCATTCGTGTATAAGTCGCACCATAAAATTTGGCTCAAATATTGGTAAGAAATTTTTTTAGCAAATTTTATTGAAAAACAACAACCAAAATTTTAAAAGCTTTCAAACTCGTTTTCATCTTCACTGATGCCAAATAGTTTGTCCTGTCCCATTGTTCTTGGGGCATTTCACTATCTGCATCCCATGAAGGTGGGATGTCTTCTTTTCTCATTACAATCAAGCATGCCGCACACGCACATGCGAGATGTTCGTGTTAAAATTCACATACATGCTGTGCAGTGAGCATGTTAATGCGATGCTCGCAATCCTCGGACGCAAAATACAAACGCAACAGCGCTAACGCGCGATCTGTGGCATTCGTTTGTCAGAAGTTCAGAACCTTGTGTATAAGTCGCACCCTCGTGTATAAGTCGCATCCCAACCTTTTTGGGCAAGATTTGGTGCAAAATTTTGCGACTTATACACGGATAAATACGGTAACAATAACCGGGCAACGGCTTCCTACTCCTGGCTGCAAGTAGTCGTTGAGGAACATACCGCAGACCAGATCATCAACTATTGTACTATCCTACGTCCATCAAGTGCAGAAGGTTTGCGTGTCGTAGACGCCTTTTACGTCGCCAGATAGAAATACGCAAAAAAAACAGAGCTGTCCTAGTCTTACTGTGGTGACTTAGGGATGCCAGAACAAGCGAGGTATCTTCGTTGATACAAAATAGAGCTAACTAGTGTAGTTGACACCTAGTCCTAGTCTCAGACTTGCAGTCGGTAGTTGATACGTTTTAATAAGAATACTGTCTTTTGAAAGCAAGATTTAAGAAACCTGGATGGCCCGTTTAAATCTACAGCTTCGAGACACGTAGTTCACCCCTATCAGTTACTCCCTTATTGCAGGATACGCCTATTTCTTGATAGAGCAACAAAACATTTCACACATATTCCGCAGTTTCTGGAGCTAAACCTTCTAACAATCTTACAATTCACAAACAAAATGGACTTCGGCACTGATGCAACACCACATTACAATAAAATATGTAAGTTACAACAAAATATGCGGAAATATCTCCAAGCATCACTTGTTGTCACTTGAGTTGAAAAATGCGCACCGCAACATTACAAAAACAACTCCCCAGTCTAACCATGCGAAACGCAAAACTAAACTTCGCTTCTAGCTAAACAATACAGCAATAATTTCAGAGATATCTTTGGGCTAAACTTCTGCCAAGGTAAACAAGCCCGTCATAGAATCACAGAATAAGCTACCTAAGCCTGGAATATGTGGTAAGGCCTACACAGAAACCCGCACTGCAAACGATGAAATATTGAGAAAAAAAAACAAAACATAATAACAAAATGCATTGGTAAACTCACATTCGCATCTTTTAAATCTAAAGGTACGACATCGGCTTTGCAAAGATGTAACTGTTGTAGATTATTCAGTACACACTTCACAGTAACTCATCTTCAACTGTACCAGACTGACAAGCTCGCCTAACTGAAATGATTGACACTGTTTAATTAACAATGTTTCTAATCAACCTTTATTATCATACAAAAGGTAATTCTAATTTTACACAAAACAATACAACCTCTGCTGGCTTTATAAATATCAACTACTTTAAAAACTCATTCCAAAGAAACTTCGCTTCCACACAGAACTAGCATTGTCTCACCTGACATCTCCACCACGCCTAGGGCTACCTGCTTTGCCTGGTTCGTTTCACAAATTCCGTCTCGCATCGTCACGCTTCACTGCTTGGTTTGATGACGCGAAGCACCCGTGACGTACACCCTCAATCTTTTATCATTGTTGTGATAGAGAGAGAGAGAGAGAGAGAGAGAGAAACCTTTTATTTTGTCTGTTGCGAGAAAAGTATACGGTACAAAATATAGACAATGCAAATAAAATAGCACCATAACTAGAATCTACAAACAGACAGGAAGCAGCGAAAGACTATATTAGTCATCGAGTCAGCTGCTTCCCGTGTTTTTAATGTGACAAATGTCAAACATCGGCATTACGTTGAAACCAAGATATGCGTTAAAATAGGATAAGCTTAAGTTCCGTAAAAAATGAAAACAAAAAGTTGTTTACTGCTGCGACAGTCAAGTGAATTGCTGTGATTTTATTCAAATATCAAAAAGTATCATGCCCTACAAAAGTAGTAAGTTATGAGAAAAAAAACAAACAAAAAACTAAGCATAAACAACAACTTCTAACTGCTAGCATAAAAGACGAAACAGAAAACACTAAAAGTAGGCCTAATCATAGTATATAACTTTAAACCTTAACAAAATCAGTCAGTTTATAGGCCGACTTGAATACAGTTAATAAGATGACAGCCGTTAATAAATAGTACTTAGCACTAGTTCGTGAGTAGTAGACCTAGGTCTACGTAGTATCAACAATGTTCAATCCGAAAAATTTGCGATAACACTCGTCAATGTTGTGGCAATAAAAACAGTCACAGACAAAGTTTTTTCATATAATAAATTTTACATTTTTTTGTGAAAGTTTTTACACTCGTAGCCCCTACTACTTCAGAAGGTAAATCATTCCATATTTTTGGGCCTAAGAATTTCAAACTGCCTTGGCCTTTTCTTGAGCTGACACTACGTAAGTGAAAGTTATTTTTTTGAGAAGCTCTAGTGCCATGGCAATGTACTTCAGTAATTTCCTTAAAGTAAGGTTCAAAATAGCTTGGCAATAGCATATTTTTAAATTTAAAGACAAATTTAGAAATTTCTAATTGATGCAAGTTAGTGATGGGAAGTATGTCGAGATCTTGGTACAGTAGTGAAAGTTTTGCTCTTCTGTTGCTAAAGGTTATTGTGCGAATGATTCGATTTTGCATTGTCGAAATTTTCTTGAGCAGTTTTTGTGTGCTTGAACCCCAACATAAAATGCCATATTGTATTATTGATCGTGCAAGAGCATAGTACAGTGTTAACATGCTTTGTTTGTTTGTGTAGTTTCTAATTTTATAAAATATTCCAGATATTTTTGCCAATCTCCCAGATAGATCTTCAATGTGATAATTCCAACTCAGTTTGTCATCAAGAAATATGCCAAGATATTTGATGTTGTTTGTTTTTTGAATTTTTGTGTTGTTTAAGACTACATTTAGTTTTGAAGTTGACCCTCCTTTTCGTTCAAGTAACATGTAAAATGTCTTGGAGTAGTTGATACATAATTTGTTTGCATTGAACCAATCAGTGATACGCTGCATCTCAATTTCAGTGTTTCGCTGCAGTTGCAAAATAGATGTTGCTGAAGTAAAAAAAACAGTAGACCAGATAAAAACTCGCTCATTGACGATTCTTACTTCAGGATTATAAAGTGGCAGTGAAGGACTACAAAACCTTTCGTTTGATTTCCATTTTAATGCATAAAATGCACCAAGCTTTTAGGTTCTTACTGGCACTGAAGCAGATCATAAAACCAGTGATGTGTCATAGCAAATAACGAAATGATGTCATACACACAAGCGAAACAACGGTTTGTATGATGTCATAGCCCATCTAAAGCCATCAAAACATGGCGTATTTCACACATTGAAAAAAAATAAAACTATAACCGTTTTATATGTAAAATGCAGCTAAGCTCTAAAAATAATAAACTATGTTTTAGCTATTTATAAACAGCAAGATGAAATGTAGTAAAAAAGCAGCGTGCAGTCTTTTGCTGTAAGAACAGTAGTTAATTCATAAAACTTGAAACAATGACCAAAGCGCTATATTTAACATCGGATGAATAGTTTGCATTGCATTTTATTTTTGTATTTTAATCGGGCCTGTTAGTCTTTCAAAAAACTAACAAACTTTTTTCTTCGAAAAAAAACTTGTTTTCTTTTTTAAGAGCAGCTGACGTGATTAGCAATCCGCATTTATTTTCACACTGCGGATCGCTTTGATTGTTTTCCTAATAGGTAAACTGAACATTGATCAGAAAGCATGGGTAAAGCCTAGGTACATTCCATTACAAATAACATTCGAGTGGCTGCAGATCTTCCCAAATCTTTAACAAAACCATTCAATCTTTTTCTGTGGCTGAGTAGTCTTAACTCTTAATAACGGTGGCAGCTGCCACAAAATATGTTTATCTCCTGAAACGTGCCGTGAGCCAGGCGCGGATTTATGGGGAGGGCCCAGGGGGCCCGGCCCCCCCCGAAATTTTGTGAAAAATTGTAGAAATTGTATGTTTCCGCATCAAATGGTTTGATAAGCTTCTAAACAGCTGATATTAGTCCCTCGACATCACAATTGATGAAAATGGTTCTTTTAATGTCTATTTTATAGCATATCGTATATGTCGTAGTAAGCTATCATTGTTCATATCTGTTTAGCCTTTTCTTTCTTTTTAATTGATTTTCAAATTTTCTGCCCCCCCCCCGAAAAAAACTCTTAGATGCGCGCCTGCCGTGAGCCTAAAAAGGTTGGGATCCACTGGCCTAATGGTTGGTTTAATGGAAGGCTTCGGTATGTCAATGAATACCTTTCGTACAAAATACAATACGGTAGCCTAATTAATTATCTAACTGTCGGCTGCGTAGCCGAGTGGTGAGAACGTCTGCGCAACGTTAGAAAGGACGTGGGTTCGACATCGCTCCAGAGCACGCGGCTGTGTCTCGGCAAAGACACTTAATGGCAAGCCAAACTAAGGGGAGCAGCTGACTCGAAGACTATATGTCACTTCGCTGCTTCCTGTCGTCTGTTGTATCGCATCTGTGATCGCAGTGTACTGTATGTTATCGCAATGGGCGCATGATTAATGTTCATATTAGATGTGAGGTGTGCGCCGTGGACGTACGTCGTACGTAATAACATACATTACAGTTCGCTACTGGTAAATAAAACATCAAACAACAAAATCGCATATCACTGCCTCTGACCAGTGATAGCAGCGGAAGTGTTACATGACTAAACGCCGCATAAGCTTATTGAGGCATATTTTTGTATAATGCAAACGACTAGCAAACTTGTAAGTTATTGAAAAGCTGTAGAAAAGTTTGTTAAAGAAATATATATTTTTTAACAAACTTTTGTACAGATTTTCAATAGCCTACAAGTTTGCTAGTCGTTTGCATTATATAAAAATATGCCTCCATGCAGGCGCGAATCTAAGAGTTTTTTTCGGGGGGGGCCAGAAAAATTGAAAATCAATTAAAAAGAAAGAAAAGGCTAAACAGATATGAACAATGATACTACGACATATACGATATGCTATAAAATAGACATTAAAAGAACCATTTTCATCAATTGTGATGCCGAGGGACTAATATCAGCTGTTTAGAAGCTTATCAAACCATTTGATGCGGAAAAATACAATTTCTACAATTTTTCACAAAATTTCGGGGGGGCCCGGGCCCCCTGGGCCCCCCCCATAAATCCGCGCCTGCCTCCATGACTACGCCCCTGACTATACGGATTGCACTTGCTGACTCTGATTTGGTTATAATAAAAATTAATGGCAAAGCGACACAAATGACGTTTCTAAAGAACTAGATCAAAATAACACATTATCAGTTAGAAAAAAAATCAGTTGTGACACATAAGTTACTGTTTTCAGTTGGATCAAGGGAAACCGAAAGTTTCAAGCTTGGTCGAGTTTAGGTAGCAAGAATCTATCATTTTACATCAACTCAACGTCTGCACTAGTCAGTTTAAAGAAATCGCATTTTTCAGCTTGTGTTAGAAACAACCTTAACATTTCATCGTTCAAGAGGCCGACCATAAAATAATAGCCACCTGGAGATGCAAAATGTGCACGAGATGCACCTGAATTTCTGCAAAATGTGATAAATCAGGCCGTATCTTTAGGTGACCATGTAGCCGACTTACACTGTTTTTTAATCCAGGCTTACGCCAGGTGATTGAAGATTTAGATTGTTGACGGGAAGGCAAGGAAGCCAATCTTCGTGACCACCTTCAGGCATGCCTTTGCTTTAAGTGTCTCACCAAAGACACAGCCGCCTGCTCTTGATCGGTGTCGAACCACCGCCCTTTCGATTGCCGTTCCAAGGCTCTCACCACTCGGCAATGCAGCCGACCTACACTACTGGGGAATAATAACTCAATCAAACGGTACAAAATGCAATTCTCCAAACCATGTCATTGTATAAAAACTATTTCTTATATGGAATGCTCAGTAACCCAGCTTTAAAAAGGATATCACACATACTACCAACCAACACCAATGCAACAATGACGAAACAATGTGAAGTTTCCTCTTGTTGAAGTGTTGTTGCGTGTGAAATATTCCATTCACTACTGTAGATGATGCAGAATGCATCTTTTGGGGACTATTCAATATTCATAGCCATGGTACTGATTGCTATTCAACAAAATTTAGAAGACTCCACATTAGTATTGATAAGGGCTTTATGTGTGGCCGAAAACTGTCTCTTTATTATATTTTAGTTTGTTATGATGTTAAATATTGTGGTGTTGCTCAGCTATATCTGTCTGGTTGAAAAAAGTAACCTCTTTACCCAAACTGTATCCACATAAAATACCTCAAAACTACAATGTTTTTCACTCTTCCTGTTACAAAATGTGCTAAAGAGGATTTGAAAAGGTTTGATTTAGAAATTTAAAACAAATTCAAACGTTTGGGTTTTGTCGCTTCTACCTTATTCTGGACCTCTTGTATGTTTGTCATATATTGTTTTTTTTCGTTGTGATGGTCAGAAATAAAAACAAACTGAACTGATGAAGTACATGTGAAAGCGAAATGAAAAACATTGCATTGAAGATCATTATTGTATTTTGGCGCAACTACGGCATCTAGCGAATGGACTATTGTTTCATCTAAGTAATGGAATGCCGTTAGGTGATGCCAATTTTAAGGTGATCCAAATTTCTATCAGGGATCCGCTACAACCCAGACAAAAGAAAAGTATACTATGGAAATACTACTTATATATCAAGTCTTTTCAGTAATTATATAGTCAAGGAAAATGCACGACGATTCCAAATTACAAACACCAAGCGGAAACTTCACAGGGCTGTCAATCTCGGTGACCGGCTTTGCGTCAGTGGTTCGAAGCTTGTAGATCTACAACTTTGCGAAACTTCCAGGATCAAGATTTCAAAGAAACCTTTTCAGTTGGAGGATAAAGATTGATTGAATCTTTATTCTCGAACGGGAAAGCTTTCTTGAGAGCTTAATCCTGGAAGTTTTGCATACTTATAAAAGCTTTGAACCACTAGTGCAGACCCAGTCACCAAGTTTGGCAGAGTAAAATTTTCGCTTGTTGTTGATATGTTGCCCGTGAATAATTCCATCTACTTGGTGCCGTTGAATGGAAAGCAGTCCTCAGAATGCGTTGCTCAAACGCAAACCCCAAGAGTCGAACCAGCGCCGCTTGATCTTGAAGCTTTTCGTTCACGAAGTCAGGCGCTTAACCAAGTGAGCTACTAGGGCTACCTCAATCAAAGCTTAACTTGCAATGATCTATGAGACTATGACTCCGCTAAGTGGCATCGGGTTTGAATGAACATGTTGTTTTTTAGTCAAGCTTATTGAAATAAAATTTAGCATAAGGATTAATTATTATTATTTGAATAAGCTCAACAGAAATAAATATTTTGAATAAAATTCAATATTTAACGCAGTTAACTATGATATTATCGACTTGAACGGGCAATATGCCAAGTAAAGTCAAAATATGACTTGTATAATGTTGCTACATGGCAGATGAGAACCAGTAGGCTAAAGTTGATAAACTTCCCTAGCACTTCTACCTATTTAAATTTTTTAAACTGTGGCTATTTGGCAGAAAAATCTCAGTCTCCGTAACAATTGGCAAACCTTCCTCAAAACTACCAAATCTCAATTTTCTTTCTCATTAGCCCAAATATTTCTTCAAATAAGGAAAATTTCCCCTGCCAGCGTTGCATGGGCTTGTTTTAACATAATACATACCCGGCCGGCAATAACAACGTTTACGGTCCCTCGTCCAAATTTTATGCAAAAAACGCAACTATGTTACCCAGCCTACACTATAGTAAGATAGCCTACACCTACAACATTACACCAATATGGATTATACGGAAATTTATCTAAAATAAATCTATAAAAATAAGTTCATATAGCTGATATAATGCGAGAAATTTAGCCGCCAAAACATGATCATGACCAGCAAGGTAAGTTTTTGCAACATACTTTTAAACTGCTTTCAAACCAAACAAGACCTATAACCTTCAGCCAAATGTTTTGAGATATTTCCTAAAGCCTGCAATTTACTACATCATTGTTGAGTGAATGATGCATCCTTCATTCAAAAGTTATTTTCTTCATTGTGACGTTTGTTGAGACAATTTACAGTACATAACGCAACAGCCGATCGAGTTGAAAAACGGATGCTGCCAGATGGTAAATTTTGTACTCTATTTGGGGTCATTTTAAGGTTGTTGCAGACAAAAATTGCAATGGGAATAAATTTGAGGTCCCTGAAAGAACAACGGAGGAGAAGATAGAAGAGCACTCGTGAAATCAAACTGCCATCATGGAATTTTAATGTAGAGAAATACATTCAGCGGCATATGGCATCCATGTTGAGAAATCGACCTGTGTTTTGATCAATTTAATTCAATTCCTTTGATAAAGCCAGTTAGCCAGGGAACGAGAATAAATTGTGTTTGAATTTTGACCTAATTCTTCACTAGAGCCAATACGTTATTGGCTCTCTGGTTATAGTGTGACTTAAAAACAAAGCAGAAGTAATGTAAAAGAAAGCAACCACAATAGGCTCAGACTAATAAAGTTTCCTAACTAGTACAACATTGTGCGACTTGGCGTGTATAGAGTTGTATAAGATGAATTATAATTATACATTAACAAACTGTATAAAATCCAATTGCTTTTGGAGTAGCCTTATAAAAGACTGTAGCTATATCATAGAGACTAAGTGTAGCTAGTCAGACAATATTATGTTTATTGGACTGATTGCTTTAGGCCTACAGAAAGCTAGCCTAGATTGGTAAATACTTATTTTCACGTCTTTTGCCTGCAGTGACTAGTAGTAGCATAGATATCTTATATATAAGTTATCTATGGTAGTAGTAGCCTATAGGCTACAGACAGTAGGCTACGAATAACAAAAAAAATATTTTTTTTTGTTTTACATTTTTTCTGATCAATTTTGCTTATTTTACAACAAACTGCATTTTATTGTACGCCTAGCCTACTCAGACTTGGTCATTGAACGCAGAATTTTTGTTCAGTATTTCTGGCAACTATTATTACCGTTTTGTTTGTTCAGGGTATAGTAATGCGATACGGTATGCTACATTCGCGTTGCATCTGTTCAGTGAGAAGAGACGTTTCTAATACAAATTGATATATTTTCAAATAGCCTATACAGTAACCTACTCAGCTTATTCAATTTTTAAAAGTATATATCATGGAAGACCTTCGAGCAAATTTATTGAGTTTACAACAAACGTATTTCCAACTGTTTGTTTCTTTTTATGAAGTCAGCGCTTGTAAAAAATCCAAAACTTGGATCAAAACTTTGTACGCCAGTATCTTGATGTATGTTGTATATGTATTATACGTGTCCCATGAGGTTAGTTGGCTTACTATATATATTGTCTTTCGAAGTGGCTATTTTTAACTATATGTTGCCATAGTTGCAATTAAAGTTAGAGATAGTTAAGGTATGGGTTAGACTTAGAGTTAAGGTTAGGGTCTTGTTATCAGCGCAGGACTTCAAAATTTTTCAAATCACAAGTTTTTGTTTTTCAACGGCTTCAAACTTTTTCTAAATTAGGGCAGGATTCTTTTTCTGGCAACACTATTGCGGGAAATATAACCACTGCCTTTATCTTTAGATTGAGTCTGGTAAGAGATTTTTTTTTCTGTCTCGGTAAACAAAAACACAAGGACGTGGCCACAGGAAGGTCGGGGGCTAGCAATCGCCCTCTCATCCCAAATTTTATCTTGCCTCCTCCAAAAATATGTTTTTAATGCTATTGCAACGTTTAAATGGCATTGTGCTATGTTTAAATGACGTTTCATAAATGTTTGGCTGCATTCAGTCGTTATATTTTTAAACAAACTCTTCATTTCAAACATTAAAATATTTCTCCCTCCAACAGTTGCTTTTGCCCCCTCTAAAATTTTATATCTAGCTTCATCACTGCAATATTGTTGTACGGATACAAACTGATCTCCAAAACCTAGTTAAGTTCGTCACGTATTGTCCCCGTAACGAGGTTACGGTCATCAAGATTACAACAAACAGATAAACAATAAAAAGTTCAAAGAATTATTTTTCGCAGATTTGTCAGACATAAAGAAATCCCAATGTTTATCAAATGCTACAATTAAAAACCTCCCAATACCAATTATTATCTGAGTAAATAGAACAGTAGTTATGTAATAGGCTACTCTAGTCGGTTGTTTCTGCTTTATTTTGTCCCTTAGAGTAAAGTTTGTTGCATTTTCAAGGCGGCGTAGACATGTTTGTTTTGCGTTGCAAGCTGTTTGAGACAAAAGTGAGTTTCTTATCGAATATTATCAATGCAATATGAGAACAAGTGGTTTTGTTTTGCTTCAGGGAACCGAAAGCTTCTTATTTCGCTATCCAGTTCCACTCTCGAAGGATGTATCAAACAAAACGACAGAGGAAGATGAAACTCCACCTGAAATAAGACTTTACTCAACAGATGCAATCAAAAGCAACTTGTTTCAAGACCTCAACGAGATTCAACTTTACAGATTACCAAAATGTTCTATCTCTCCACCAAAACTACAAGTACAATTAAGATAACAAATATGTGTTGGTGCGTTTTTTTCTGGATTGCGATGATGATCTTCGTGGTCATTTCAAGCGTAATTGTGCAACTTCTTTAAGTCATTTTAACGTCTAGCGTACTGAGTATTAAATTCATTTAGTGGTCAGACTTCATTTTTTGCTTTCTTGACATAGTAGTCTAGTGGTGCACATTATTAATTAAAAAGCATACACCATATAACAGTGCTCTTCAACCGGGTATACTGTATACCCAAGTGTATACCAGATCAAAACTAGGGTATACAGCTGGAGAAGGGTATACGAAGGGTATACAGCTTAGATTTGTGATAGTGGAAGTCACAACAGAGGTACGGTGGCTATCGCGAGGGAAAGTTCTTTTGGTGTGTTTGAACTTTGCAAACAATTAGGGGCATTTTACACTGAACACGGAGACCCAAGGGCTTCCAAGTTTTGTGACACATTCTGGATTGCAAAATTGGAATACTTGGCCTCGATTTTTGATCGTTTGAAACAAGTGAACATCAGTCTTCAAGGGAGAGGGGGTGATATATTTCGGTCAACTAGCAAGAGCCATGCGCTGAAGATGAAAATTGCATTCTGGAAAAAGAGTGCTTTGTCGAGGAATTTCAATGACTTTCCTGTATTAAGTCAATACATGAAAGAGTCTCTGGGAGTTTGAGGACGTTTCTACTGAAGATAACTTGTCTGCCTTTATTGTTGGTCACCTGAAATTACTTGCTGACAATTTGACTACGTATTTTCCTGAAGATAACGAACAATGTCTGGAAGCAAACTCGTGGATTATCCAACCATTTAATGACGAACCAACTGAGGATGAGGAATTGTTGGAACTACGGGCTGATTTAAATCAAACATACTCGTTCCGAGAAGTGGATTACACAGAATGTTGGGTTTCTCTTCTTGAATTTCTCGATACAAAAATCTCGCGCAAAAAGCCATTGATGTCTTGGTGCAGGTGCCTAGGCCTATCACTCATTTGTGTGAAGAAGGATTTTTCAGTCTTGTTGAGATCAAGTCAAACAAACGAAACTCGATACTTGACATTGATTCTTTAATGCGGGGAGGAATAGAGAAAGAGCTAACACCACGTTATGTCCAACTTGCCGAAACAATGCAACAACAAGCTAGTCATTAAATCAACTTAAATTTTGACATTTTTTGCACTTTTGCAAGCGTAGTTTCTTGTGCCCAGTTCAAGACTACTATAATTACTTTAACAAATAATCACTATAATCACTTTATTTCCTGTGCACAATTAAACATTGCTATTTGCGAGGTATACGAAGTTATTAAAAATTAAAAAAAGGTGTACCACGGACAAAAAGGTTGAAGAGCACTGCCATATAACATTCCAACAAAAAGTAGTCAACCGATTTATCTGATTATAATTTGATGGGAAGGATGGATCTGGTTTTTTCGTAAAGTTTATTTTTGCCTTAACTTTGATTTGCACAAGCGTAGTAGATCCTCGTTACATCAGTGAGACAAAAAACACAACGATTTGAAAAAACAGCGCTGGTGTTTTTTTTTTCTATGAAAGTTGTGTAAAACACAAAACTGAGAAAAAGTTTGGATCATAAGCAGAAAATTAAATACTGAATTAGGAGTGAATAGAATAAAATATTATTTTGATGCAACATTTCTTCATCTTATTTAGTCTCTGCTCAAAAAAGACTCCTTGCAAAAAAGAGAAGGGCTTACTTTTCATTACCATATTAGTTAGATAGAAATGATTTTCATCATGGCCACCTAAAGATACGGCCTGATTTGTCACATTTTGCAGAAATTTCCAGGTTTTTCTAACTTTGAGCGAACGTTTAAATAAATTTTTCTAAAAATTATATTTTTACGCTTTCTTTATTCTTTTCTCCAGATGACACAATAGGTTTTAACATCTTCACATGTTGAAAAACAAAGAAAACTTGATTTCGAAGATTTCAGTCAGACTGTTAATTTTCAATAACAGTCTGATTTTGCATTTTTCAATTAAATTTTTCTCATTTGCTACTGCTTCCCCAAGGCAACAAAAAGTTTTATGTCATTAGGAAACCGCAAAAAAGTAAAAACATCTCAAAAAATGTCAGTCAAACACTAGCAGTAGCTGTAATCAAAATCTGCAAAATGTGACAAATCAGGCCAAATCTTCAGGTGGCCATGTTTTCATGAACCTATTTAAAGTGAAAAAACATATCTGTGCTTGCAGCACCACTGGCACTATTATATATTTCAATTTTGCATATTCTTAATCCCTAACTCTACATACAATCCACAGGGTCAACTGTTTGTATCTTTCAAAAAAAATCCCGCAAGTATGGCCACAACAGAAGAAAACAACCCTTTTGTTTCGAATGGAGGATATCACAAACCAGTCCATTGCATTGCACGTTCAAAGGTAACTCACCACAACAACCTTGAAACAATAATTTTCACAAATTATATCACACAAACCGTATATATGGATTTTCAAGTGTTCATTTGATAGTCCGCCTCGTTAACTCGGTGGTTACGCGCCCGGCTCAAGATCACGCGGCGCTGGTTCGACTTTCGGGTATGCGCTTGAGCAACGCATTTCAGGACTGCTCTTCATTCAGCGGCACCTAGTGAATGGAATAATTCCCCGGCAACAACACTTCAACAATCGGAAAACTTCACTCTGCCAATCTCGGTAACCGGCCCTGCGTCAAGAGCCTCTACAAGTACGCGAAACTACCAGGAATAACCCATCAAGGCTTTGTCAGTCCGAGGATAAAGATTCAAAACCAACCAAACCAGCTGCAACAATATTATCCCTTTACGTTTCTAGGCGGAGCAGTTACTTACGCAGAGACAAGACGACGCTTAAGTACTTTGAGTTCATTGCTGCTTTCACATGACTCTGTCATTGAGCACTTTTTGTTCACTCCTGCTGCATTTTTTTCTAGAATGTTTTCTACAACTCGTTTCAAATGGACTATTTACTTCACGAGTTCTTTGTTTCTGGAGTCTCCGATAAATCAGCAGTTGTGAACTGAGCAAATGAGTAGTGAGCTAGCAATATTTCAGCAAGTGGCTAAATTAGCGATCGATGAAACTGAGAAAGTGACAACTGAGCAAGCCGAAAACTTGGCATGTCACAAGTTTAGCAAGCGATGACCATACAAGTCCGATGCTAGCTGAAAATCTCATTTGCTGACTTGGACAGTAGCTGAAATATACTTGCTGAGTTTAAGAAGCACTTGCTGAGTTGTCGCATGCCGAGTTTCCCTTTTACCATACTCTTTTTCTTGACCTAGGTGGCTATAATCATCCCTTTTCGAGACCGTATGAGACATTTGCTCTATTTCCTGCAGTACATGCACCCCATTCTACAACGCCAACAGCTTGAATACAGAATATACATTATCAATCAGGCAAGTTTAGGCATTAGGCACTTTTTGTGGTATTATTACTGTACAGTAGTACAAGAGATAGCAAAGTATTTGTAAAGAAGACGGAGACGATTAGTCTATAAACTGCTGTAGTTTAGATAGAAATTTAGTTTTCTTTCAATGTTAAAATATTTCAATACTTATGTCCATCCATGATTTTTTAGAGTTTGATTTCATCAAAAACAAGTAGAATTGCATTTAATAAAAATTAGGTTGCGATGTAGCAGTGGCGGATTCAGAACGTAATTTATGGGTGGGCCTAGGAAATATCTTGGTGGGCCTTTTTACCAATAATGCTACGGCGGGCCAGCATACAAAAGCTTAGTGTCACCGGACTACCGGAACTTCTACACAAGGCGGAGTCTCCTAGGTTTCGAGTTAAAAAAGTTGATTATGTCATCATAATCCGAACTGCCAATGAGTTGTCTTTCAATGATGATCTCAAGCGCTTTTGGATCCTGTTTGTTGCGGAGAAAGGTCTCTCAATGCTGCAGGACGTGGAAGGCAGTGTTATGATGGAACTTAAAACACTGTTCATGTTCGGGAAAATGTCAGCAGGGCAGCTGTCCAGTAGGCCTACTTCAATTAATGTAGGAAAGTTTTTCCGATCCATTTTCCGTCTGATGTGTTGAATGAATACAGCATGTTCAGCATCTGCGATCTCAATGCCATACAGCGCACACGGGCCATTTAGAATGTGTTTGTTTGCCAAAAGTGGCAGATCCAGGTACAAAAGTGGCCGCTGCTCTCATTAATCCCTACGCGTCCATAAAGCGGCAGTTTAACTCCGTTGTCTGCCTGTCAAGGATACAGTTCCACAGCGCCCTTAAATCCTCATTGCTCTTGACAGCTGATGTTTTTCCCAGCGTTGTGGCTACAACAGACTTGTGAAACTTCGAAGGCAGTTTGCGTTCACGAGAAGCAACCACGTCCCAGTTACTTATGTCATGTTTTACCATCAGTTCTTCTGTCAGTTTGAGCACGTCACCACAGTCACCCTTCGAATCCTCGCGGAAAGTTGCATATGTAACTTTCAGTGTTTCAATCAGTGATATACAGTCTGTCACACAAAGTGTTGAGCTCTGCAGGCCCTTGGTGGCAAAATCGCTGTTTTCAAACAGTTTGCAAAAAGTCAGAAGCATGAAAACGAACTTCTTCGTTTGTATCTACGGTACTGAGCTACTCTGCTTCTATTTTCGTTTGTCCACTGGTTTCGGAAAAGCCAGCTAGAGCCTCTAGTAATACATCAAGCAACTGCAATGTCTTATCTTATGCACTTGGTTGTTCTAGTGTTGAACATTAATATGTTTTTTTTTATCAATCCTATTTTGGGTGGGCCCACTGTCAATCTGGGTGGGCCTATACCAATCAGGCCCACCCGGTAGATCCGCCCCTGCGATGTAGAAGTCCCTTTTGAACCCAAACTAACGGCTCAGGCTCAATAAAAGTACTGATATTTTGCGTTCAACTTACTAAGTGTAATAGTAATTTGGACCAAAATGTTTTGAGATTACAATTGCACAACAAAAAGTCTCAATTACAATTACATGAAAATATGTTATCAATTACATTCAATTGTGATTGTAATTGATCTAACCCAGGTTGTGACATTATTCGATTCATTTTTTTCTTAGTATGGTGATGGAAAATTTAATCGCGCTAAACTGATGAACATTGGGTTCGTAGAGGCGGATAAAGGGGGTTCGTTTGATTGTTTTATATTCCATGACGTTGATTTGATATTGGAAAACGACAAAGCAATGTACAACTGTTCAAATAGACCCCGTCATCTTTCTGTTGCTATCAATAAATTCTTTTATCAACTGAAATATAAAAGCATGTTTGGTAAGTATTATTTCTGCTGGCTTATACAACTCGCCACAGTTAAATATACACGTTTTAATGTACTGGGTTGGTTTCAAGCTCTTCAAGGTTTCAAGCAATAAAGATAGGTTTTCGTTTTTGGAACTGTTACTGTGTTAAGAGCAAAATGTTTAGAAATTTTGGTCAATTTGACTAACCAATAAAAACCACAAAATACAGTTGACGTTTGCAACCATTCTGAAACTAAACTGTTAAGCACGAATGATTAAAACAGTTTAGTTGTCGAAGAAGGTTGAAGCATTACTTTATTCTCTCCATTTTGGTAAGTATTTTTTGTTACTGTGTTGATCAGGCTTATGTCTCGGCTGTATAGCCGAGTAGTGAAAGCCCTGGTTCGACCTTCGCAAGGGCCCTGGTTCGACACCTCTCAAGAGCATGCGGCTGTGTCTTTGGCAGGACACTTAAAGGCATTCCTGAAGGTGGACAAGAAGATTGGCTTCCTTGCCTTTCCGTCCCTTTAAACTACCCAGACAGCAAAATCCGTCATTTTTAAATTGATTCAATGTCTGCAAACGTTGAATCAATGTAAAAATGACGGATTTTACTTTCTGGGTAAATCTTCAACTACCGGGGGTATGCCTGGATAGAAGGAAGAAACTTCATAGCTACTTTTAAGCGTGTTATGCCAAAACCTATCAGAAAAATCCCCATGCTCAATGTGGGAGTCGAACCGACACCCTTTCGAACGTTGGTCAAGCACTGAGCTGCGTTTATTCAATGTGGAAAATTAAAACCAACACCGAAAAATAATTAAGATCCTTTAATATATCCCCAAGACAGCGCAACAATCTATGATAGCAGTGTGATGGTCTGTTATTTTTGTCATGTGAGATATGTGCCCTTCTTGCACTAAAGTTGTAAATTACAATTTTCTCGTAAAAATTTCTGTTTTGTATTTGTACCTTACACAATAAAGTTTTTTTTAAGTTGGTTTAAAATAGTTGGTTTCATCGAAAGGTTGTATTGACAGGTGGAGTGTCAGAAATGACAGGGGAACTTTTTCAAAAAGTGAACGGTTATTCAAACTCGTTTTGGGGTTGGGGAGGTGAAGACGATGACATGTTTTTTCGGTTGAAGTTATTGGGTAAACGTAACATCACAAGGTATCCTGTAACTATAGCGAGGTTGGTAACTTTATGTTTTTGTTGACCAAATATTATTTACAATTTGGGTAAAGAGGTAACTTTTGTAAACCATAAACAGTTAGTGCCGACCATCTAAACAAAAAATATTACTTTGCTATCACATAGCAGGTGTCTGGAAAAAGGTAGAAGCGACAAAACGCAAGTGCGATAAAGCGTGCTCGAAACTGAAATGGTTTACTGAACAGCGAATAGGCCTACAAAGATTTGGCACGGTGGCAGCATTGTTACATGTTGTACATATCATAAGCAATTCATCAAGCACAGACCATATTTCTGGTGAATGTCTAACTTCACACATAGCCTACTGGAACAAAACCTCTGAAAACATATTGCTGTGGTGCGAGTCGTGTAGGGCCCAGGGGTCCGCAAATAGTGGGTCGCGACCCAAATTTGGGTCGCGAGACCATTCGCAGTGGGTCGCAAAACAGTTTAAACTTACCATAAATATAACTTGTATGGCAAAAATAAATACAATCATATTGTCTTTGATGTGCTGAGTTTCGTACAATTTGGTAGGCTACAAGAAAATTTATACTTTGGATTGCAGTACAGTAGTTAAGCTCACGGTTATACAGCCTGGAAGACACCTTGAGGCAGGCCATGAAAACTCCCTCAGCTTATCTCCAGAGCTGGCGACTGAAACTCAGCGAAACCAAAGCATTGGCGGCAGCTTTCCATCTACACAGTCGGGAAACTGATCGTGAGCTACAATAGAAAACTTCTGTACTTCTTCCCCGAACCAAAATATCTTGGGGTGGCACTAGACAGATCGTACACATATCGTACAGATCGTACCACCATTTGGTGTCACTGCGCAAGAAACTCACATCCCGCGCGCTGCACTACTCAAGCGCCTGGCAGGCGCCAGCTGGGAGGCGAGTGCTGACACTTTGCGTATAGCAGCCTTAGCCCTTGTCTACTCTTCAGCAGAGTACTGTGCATCTGTTTGGTGCCGCAGTGCTCACTGCCATAACATCGACACTGTCATAAACAGCGCCCTGCGCACAGTTTCCGGATGCCTGCGTCCCACACCATTGGACAATTTTGCCATTCTCGCTGGCACCCAACCTTTTGAGCTTCGTCGCGAAGAAGCCACTCTGTTTTTTGGCCGACGGGCACTAGAGCCTAACCACCTTCTCCACCACAAGATCTCTGCTCCCCCAAACCAGCACCCCCCGTCGACTGAAATCAAGACATCCATTCGTACCAGTCGCTCAACTTCTGATCAACGAAGCAGATGAACTTCCTCTCTGTGGCTACTTGGGCGGACTATAAATGGAATTCTGAAGGGAAGTCAAGTACCACCAGACTCCATTCGTTCATCCACGACGCCGACACATGCCCCATCGGCCTGACACTACAAAGAAAAGCATGAGTGCGCTTCAACTGTCTTCGTACGGGCGTCGGGCTTTTCCGCTCAACCATATGCACCAATGGGATTGGGGAATCGGCCTCTTCCTCCTTTTGTGATTGTGGTGCCGAGGAACAGACCGCAGACCACATCATCTATGATTGTACCATCTTCAAACCACCTAACGGAGTGGAAGGTCTGCGTGTCATGGATGATGAAACTAAAGACTGGCTACTCTGTAGTAGCCTTCCAGTGTAGTCCGGGAACATCGTGAATCTGGGGTGGTAAAAGGATAGACCCTCGGCTCAAGAGGCTTGCACGACGACGACGAAGCACACGGTTAATAGGTCCACCGGCTTATTAAGCCCAATTTGGTCCATTCCGGAATTACTGAAGGTATAGGAGTGGTAGAAAATTGTCCCCCACTTAATAAGCCAAAATCGTCCGGTCCCGATGTGGCTTTAATAAGCGGGGACGACCGTAATGGAATTGATATTAATTTGCAAAGTGTTTTGCGCATTCCGAAACGTTTGGGTCGCGAAGATTTCGAACGATTGCTTTTTGGGTTGCACCAAAAAGTATTTGCGGTCCCCTGGTGTAGGCTACTGTATATCGAACATTGCTGGTTTGACATCTATTAGATTCTTTCAGTTAGAAGATACTTCGCTTTACTTCTAGAAGTAAATTAACTTCTATAGCTATAGCTAGTGACATCTTCCTTATTTTCATGTGATACTTTGACAAGGACAATGTTTCCAGGTACAAAATGGTACCACACAAACAAGAAAAGGGAAATGAGAAAAACCCCAGGAGATTTTTACTTGTGCGCAGAATGCAAATGCGCATGCATTCAGACGGTTTGAACAATCTCCAGTACAAAGTAAGATTTCATCTGTTGAGGTCTAAATGCTAATGCTTTGCCAGCTTGCTTGAGATGTTGATACGCCGCTTATTATAATTGGTGCTTTCCTGGTTAGTTAATGATAAAATTTATAATGTAGTATCGGTAGCATTACAAGGATTTTTATCTTTATCTACCTTCATGCTTGGTTGTTGAAATTTCGATTTCACATGGGAAGGATTAGGAACAGGCAACGCCAGCTGAATGACGCTCTCTTTCACTGTAGCCAACTGTGCTGCTGCTTACATTATGACGTAGGTGTGCTGCAGACGACACTCACTACCTGAGTCACTTTATTGAAACTCAGGAAAATGCATTCCAGGTGATTTCTCAGCATGATTACCCGCTCTACACCAACATAACTGTCGACGTCCACGCACCAGAAACTACAAACCCAGACTGACGCGCATTTTCCTTGTCATGGTAGCTACAAAATTGTGACGCAATAGCTTATGGTGGGCTACTTTCATTGAGCGGTGATATCGGAAAGTTTTAAAGAAAAAGCAATAAGAAATTGCGTGTCTGGGGATTATACTGTATTTTCGCTGGCAGTAAGGTCGCCCTTTTCGATTTGTGGGCTACCATAAACTTTTCTGAAAACTTTTGTGAAGATTTTGCAAAGAAATAAGTTTGCTGTTTGTACTGTAGAATGCGGTTAATAAAATCCACTGAGGAACCAGTTGATTTTTGAATAACTGTTATTTTTAGCTGCAACATTTATGTTAACACTCAATCACTCATATTATACCATAATAGGCTACTATTTGTATACTGTTAAGATAACCTTGCCTGTATGAGATGTGCAAGTGGTTGTATTAAGTGTGACTGGATCTATTAGTCAGACTTTTTATAGTGTAGATTTGTAGAATGAATAGAAAAATTCTAATTCAAGTAATTTAGATGTAATAAGTATATCGTAGTGAATGCATCAACAGGATTCCATTGTGTTACATCTTTATAAATTTACTGTAAATGAAAATGAGAGGAAAAATTTATACCAGCTGTGTGAGATCTGCAATGCTGTACGGAAGTGAGACATGGTGCTTACGGAAAACGAATTGGCGATTTTAAGAAGAACTGGGAGAGCGATGGTGAGAGCAATGTGTGGTGTGAAGCTGATGGACAAAAGGAATACTGAAGAACTTAACTTGCTTGGATTGAATGAGAATGTTGATAGTTGGCGAAGGCGAATGGAGTGAGGTGGTATGGGCATATTTTGAGAAGGGATGAAGATGATGTTTTGAGAAGAGCGCTAGAGTTGCGAGTGGAAGGACAAAGAAAACAAGGAAGATCCAAGAAAACGCGGAAAAGGCAAGTTGAGAAGGAAAGCAGCAAGGTGGGCTTAAAAAAAGAGGACGCGTTAGACAGATCGATGTGGAGGCAGGGTGTGAAGGCGATTACGGAACTTTGAGGTGAATCCGGCCACCCTCGATAACGGGGACATCACCGGATTAAAACTGGACTACTACTACACTACTACTGTACTTGTATAGTGTATACCACTAGGAATCGAACAGGACAACTACAGTTGTACGAAGCAGAGCTTATAAGGGTTTGTTAACAAACTAATGTTATTTGATTGCAGAAACTATTTCTGTTTGCAGAAACATTTCATAAGCACTCCACACCATCGTATTGACAAAAAGCTGATTAACATGTTTTTTTTGAAGCTTTAAAGCAGGGGTGACGAACCTATTTGCGGTCGCTGGCCACTTTGTCAATTACACAGGAATTATCAGGCCACACAACTTAGCGCTTGTCAAAATTCCATGACGTCATAGATTGGAATCGACCAAAAATACAAGGTGAAGTTGGTGAATAGTGTTTTCACACCTTTACCTTATAGCTTTTCTATTTTCTAACTTTAAACCCTAAAAGTTAGTGTTTAGGGCAAGAAAATAGCAAAGGAAAGGTGTACCAGTGAAGGCATAAAACAGCTTTGAGATATCTTTTGTTGCATGAGCCATAGTCAAATTGTTTTGCGGGCCGCAGGTTCGTCACCTCTGCTTTAAAGTAATTGCTTTTAAATGATTGAACATGGAACCCAGTTGCCTAAAGTTTCAAACGCTGAACCAAACCAGTGCAGCAGGTGGATTTTCAAATTTCAGTAATATTGCGCATGTATGATGTGTTAGTGAACGTAAATAGCTGAAACGTTTCTATCAACCATTCTGACCTATTTATTGCTGCAAAGTTACCAGTACACGGGCATGGTTTATTTTGTTTTTGTCATGTATACGCCCAAGAATACTATTTGTATAAAAATATGCAGGTTTCCAAAAGGTGAGTTTCTCCATCCAAAAAATTACAAAAAATATGTGTGTATTTTCTAAACTTCAGAATGTGTTTATGACTCGAGTTCATTTTTAATGAAATCAGCCCAAGCTGCTGCCCGAAATTTAGATCGTAGCCTACGTATTTCCATGGGTAGTAGAGTTGGCAAGCTCATACGGCTGATTGTACGAAGTTTCCTGCGGGTTGTAAGCAAGCCTCGTTACCGTCAAGCTTTGTTCAGTTTGAAATAACAAACATTCAGAAATTTTACATTTTGAAAGCAAGCACAGAGTCGACACCCGAAGTAATGTCTTGCAAGGACTATTTGTCGGGCGACACAAAGGAACACAATACAATTATTGACGTAACAGTCAACAGCTTTGCAAAGTGCCTACACGTCAACCCCAAAATATATAGACCACAAATTACATCACCGTTATGTTTTTAATTTTGTGGTTGTACACATGGGCGTCCGCACATAGGGGCAAATGGGGTCAGCTGACCCCCCCTGGAAAATTGTTGGATGAAAAATGAAAAAGCGAGAACATGCAAAAATAGGCATGAACTCAATGAAGCTGTTCGTAACATTGAATCATACAGAAAAAAACAATCAGCCACCAATTTAGTTATTCAGTTCTTGAATAAAAAGTGAAGTCGACGTGGGTCTTTGTCGAATTTTTCGATGACTTTTTGGATGAACGAATTTTTGTCCGAGTTTATTTGGCTTCTGTGGACAGTCATCATACACAGCCCAGATAGCCTGTCGTCAGACATGGTTGATCTGAGCCATGTTTTGACCCGCCTCATTGTGCTGAATGATCTTTCTACTGTACAAGTAGTGGCGGGGAGGGTTATAGTAATGTTATCATCGCTTGACGTACAGCTGGAAAAAGTTCCATGTTTTTCACCAAGTCCACAAATTCCAATTCTTCCTGGTCTTCGGACTGAGGAAATTTTCCTTTTATGGTTATGTCATACCACGACATGGTGTCCTGCTGAAAATTGTCAAAGTTGTAGAATTGGTGTATGGTTTTGACCAGGGCTTTGTAGTCTGAACAGTCAAATTCCTCCATCTGCGCTGGATGCAGTCGGTATAACATGAATGCAGGCATGTTCGTCTCTGAGAAGCGGCTTTTCAGAGACTGGATTAAAGAGTCCATGTAAGGAACGTAAATGGAGCGGCGATAGTATTCCTCACTGGTGCCACCAGTATTTGCTCTGAATACTTGACGGACACATTGCCGTGGGACAGATAGGCTATGCATTGGTGACACCGATTTCTTCGGCTGACTTCAATGCCGCTGTATAAATGTTTTCTGCAAAAAGTGTTTCTGCATTTTGCCGATAATCACAAAACATTGATACGAGTTTGTCAATGTGCTTCTTGACACCTAACTTGTTCAGTTGGACTGCCTGAAGGGCTTGGGTGACAGGCTCCAAAACCTATAGCGTTACTACAAAAGTAGCGGTTCCAGAAGCGGTCCGCAGCTGGTGTGCGGTCTGCCGTCCCTTTGCATTCGATTCGTGCTGCGCTAAATTCTCCAACTGCCTGTGAATTTTGGTGAAATTTTCCGCGAAGAGTCTTATCCTTTTATATTTCGCGCTCCACCTCGTTTCACATAACAATGGCGTGTTTGGTATTAGACATCTTCGTTTCGGGCTCTCTCTAAAAAAATTTATTATAGCCTTCACTGTTCCAATAGTGTTCCGTACATCTGAAACTGCATTCAGATTGTTGACCACGAGGTTAAGGAGATGGGGTGAACAGTGGACAAATACTGCCAACGGATAGGCCTACTCGCTTCTAATACGTGCCTGCGTAGCCTACTCCATTTTGTTTGCCTGCCATATTGGAGCATCCATCGTATCCTTGACCACGTACTGTAGTTTATTTAAATTTGGACCGTACTTATTACACTGATTTATTATTGTCCCTGCAATCGTTTCTGCGTCCATTTCTTTCAATGACGTAAAACCAAGAAACTCTTCTCGAATGACAAGATTTTTTTTGTGGAAAAACCTCACTCCAATAGTCAGTTGCTCTTTTCCCGAAATGTCAGCGGTCTCATCCGCTAAGATTGAGAAGCCAACGGAATTGTTAGCTTCAGTAACAATTTCATCTCTAAACGTTTCTTCCATGGGCTCCGTTAGAGGGGGGCCGCGGGGGTGATTACCTCCCCACCAATTGGAGTGGGGGGGTAACTAATGCAAAATTACCCCCCCACTAATGTAGAGATAAAATTTAATTTTTATATTTCTTCTACTTTTGTGTTTTGTATTCATTTTTTTTATTTTGTTGCACAACTTTTTAGTTGTTTGCTTGGAAACTCTGACTCGCAAAACAACGCAAATATGCAATAGAGACCTGCATAATGCTATGGGAATTGTTCAGGAGCTAAGTAGTTTGCAAAATCAGTCTGGCAAGTTCAAAATCGCCCTGCAGGAAGAATCCCACCATGGCTTGCACACTTTGTGCCAAACAAGATGGCTGACACGTATACCGGCCATTTCTTCAGTCTTGTCAAACTACGAAGCTTTGCTAAACACACTTTAAAATTTCAACAATGCGAAATGATTAGGCCTTTATTTCCAATTATTGCAAGGCAACACATACTTTGCGTTGCAGTTTTGCCAAGTTTTATTCAAACCACTTGAAAAGATAACTGGCCTGTTGCAGACCTAGTCTTGGCCTATACCACCAGCGACATAATGGAGCTGGTTAAAAACTCAAAAGTTAAATACCAGAGTCTTAGAAATGAAGAACAATTTATGCAGTTATACAAGGAATTTCAGCAGCAAGTATATAGTTTAGGCTTAGCTAAAGTCCAAATTTCAAGAAAGCGCTGTGAGCAAAGTGCTTCCCATGACCTGGCTTCTCATTACAGAAGGCAGTTCAATGCATCTATTGACAGCATAGCGCAAGGCCTCACCCACCGCTTCAATGGCGAAGAAATTAAAACTCACCAAATGCTTGAAGTTTTAGTATCTGGCACAGTCAACGACAGTGCTGTTACAGCGTTGGAACGATAATGGCTTCGACGTGAAAATTTTGGGCCAAGATGTAAGCCACTTCCATCAGAAATTTGGGCTGATCAAGTATGTGTGCGATGTTCGAAACAAGTTAATTGGATTTAAGCCTATTAATTCTTGTCAAAGAGTTTTATGCCAGTGTGGAAAAAATTGCTATTGGTCAATGGCCCTTCTTCTGCAGAAGCTAAATGCTGAAACGCTTCATTTCACTGTGGGTGTTATGGCACAGGTTGTCGTGCTGTATTCATGTAATTGTAAATTAAGTTTTATAGAATATAGCTTTGACCTTAATGCTTTTGGCCTTTTAAATCTAACCTTTTAGCGTCTGAAGTGCAAAATTTGGAGGACTTGAGCCAAGGAAGAATACAAAGAGGGATTTTGCTTCCGTCCCCTCTTCCAGTCAAAATTGTCTCAAAACCTCAAAAAATGTGGCAAATGTTAAAAAGCTTTTGCTCGTGATTTCAGATTCGTTGAAAGAATTTTTCGATTTTAAATCGTGCTGAAAGGCAAAAATTTTGCGCTTTCGGCGCGAAACATGCAGCCTAAACGCGCTGTATAAGAAACTGAAGCTTTCAGTAATGCGAACGGGGTCTGAGGAGCGACCTTACGGAAGTATATGTGATAATCCAATAAGCCCTCGTCGATGTCAAAAGATCGTTCCCGCCCCTGCTTAAATTACCCCCCCACTCTCAGGAAGTGTCCGGAGCCCCTGGTTTCTTCACACAAACTTATCATCTCGTTTTGTATACGAGACAATGTATACTTAGCATTGTCACTTGCGTGCTCCATGTGATCTTTCAAAATTCCATCACCAGCTTTAATTCTAAAACTTAATAAATCATTCAGATTACCGGACTTGGAATCCTTGACGGTGAAAGTGAACCCACCTTGACCCCCCCTAACCGAAAACCTGCGGACGCCCATGGTTGTACACACCAGTGGCTATCGTTAAGCTTTAATCAAAGTGTACTTTTTTAATGTGGTTTGCTCAAATATAGTGACGCAATAATAAATATAGATGGCACATACAATACGCCTACAACTCAATTGGTATCAAAATCAAAACTCCACACAGTAGCACTATACAAGTACAAGCCTTCTTTTTCAACAAAGAAACTTTGTTTCATTCTAACTGCACTCAGGTTCCAAACGCGGAAGTTGTGATGAAAGCGAAATGGTTTCAATGTAAATTTTGTCAGTCCAAATCAGTGCTCTCCATTGAAACAAAACTTTCATAGCAATATACCAACCTACGCTTTCTATATTTTTGTTTCTCAGTTTACCGCCACGAAAATAGAAAACGCTTTTTTCCGTGCAGTGTGTGACTGTGATGTTAGAAGCAACAAGGAAATTTACAAGTATTTTTCTTTTTTCGTTTGATCTCAGTTGATGAAGCCTCGGGAGGTTTCAATTTTATTTTCTTTGGTTTTTCGTCAGTTTCACGTTTTTCTTCAGTCAATGGCGTTGACTCGTATCCAGGTGTTTGCTCTAATTCGGGAATCTTCTCCGAATCTTGTCGGGCGATCTTTTCAGTAATCTTTTCTATTAAACTCATAAAACATTCTCCAACGTTTGTTGCGTCACAGGCTGACGCTTCGATGAACGACGCTTCGAAACGTTGCGCCAAGCTGCGCCCTTCTTCGCTTGTGATGGAGCGTTGATGACGCATGTCAAGCTTGTTGCCAACTAGCATGATGACGCAATTGTCACCGAGAGTTTCGCGTATGCGCTCAAACCACTGCGTGGCGTGCTCAAACGACCTGACCTTTGTGATGTCATATACGACCAACGCACCTTGGGCTTCCTTGTAGTGACTCGTGGTTGACCTAAATAATATATACATGTTTCATTCTATTTGAATAAGTTCGACAAAAGTAGTTTAAGAATTATATAGTCTATCTTAGAATTAGATCTTCGCATGCACTTCTTAAACAATTGCGGTTTTGGCACCATTTCTGTTTGTTGGTTTCGTTGCTGTATTTTATTTCTACGATATCGTTTCTTTTGCATTTCGACAAAAAAAAATAAGTTGAATTGATTATTATATCCAGATAAACATCTCAAAACTACTGTTTTAACGGATACAAGCGAATAAGGATGTGTTGTAGCCTACTGTACTTGCAAACATGAATGCTATGAAACGACATTTTAGTTTCAAAAAAAAAATGTTCGTCTTGGTTTTGTCAAAGTAGCCTAAATACTGCAAGAGTCCTATTTAAATTCTACATGCTGTTTTGACGTCACACAGTAGACCTGCTGGCCTATATGTTCAAGCATGATCATCAAGTCACTGCAAATCTCTAACAACTCAGTTTAAAAGCTTCAGTTTAAAACTGAGACTTTTTCTTCTGGTTCTGGTGTATATTATTCAGTCATACAGGTTCATTTTCAGATTGTGTAGTAGTCTATTAAACACTTTTAAAATGGTAGATCTACCACACGACTGACTGATTGCATACGCTTTCTAACTTCTTTCCTACGATACTTTAAGAAAAAGATTTGTTATCAGTTGCCTTGAAAACTTGTTTAAAACAATCTTTTAATTGTTGGGGAGATACTGATACGTTGTGTAAGCGGCTTTGAGAAAAAACTAAATTTGTTTATGTTTACGTTTGTTATGAACTCACGAAAACGCTTCTCTTCCGGCTAAGTCCCAAACATGAAGCCTTATGTCGCTATTTTCAAGGTTCTTCAGCATACAATCCATCATTACTGTTGGTTCAGAATCTACAGAAAATGTGTTGTCCATAAATCGTGCAACAAGCTGGGACTTCCCCGCACCTGAGTCTCCAACAACGATGATTTTGTAAACTTGATCATTCTTTTTGTTGTCGCTCGGCAACAAAGTGTTTCTCACTCTAAAACAGCGTTTCTTAACCGGGGGTGCTAGCACCCCTTGGGGGTGCTGGAATAGACTGTAGGGGGTGCTAAATGCATGCAGTATAATACCAAAAAATGAAATTTTACTTTTCTGCATTTTTTCATCTTTCTACCAGTATCAGCAGTTGTTATATCAGTGATTGCTGTTTCGAAGTAGCCAACATGATTTGTTGTAATTGTATATATCTCCCAGTCAAGTACTCAAATTGATCCTGAGTAGATTGTGCGAACTTATCTGGTGGGTGCTTTGTTGTAATATTGTTGCTCACCTCTCACTTCTACAAACCACCATGGCAAAATACGTTCCCACGAGTCACTCATATCCAGAGTGGATACAGCAGCCCTTCTTGGCAGACATGAGTGATGATAATAGACTAAAGGAGGAGCTGATTGACATGCAGGTGAATCAGAGTTGTTGGACAAAATTTGGTCCTTCCGCTTGCTGATTTCTGGTGTGATCAGTTGACAGCATATCCTGCATTGGCACGAGCAACACTGGAATTGATCATTCTATTTCCGACTACCTACCTGTGTGAAAAGGCGTTTTCCACCATGCTCCAAATAAAAGCAAAGGAATCGCCTTCAACATGGGTTGCTCCACGATATGAGAGTGGCTTTGACCAACACGAAGCCTCGAATAGAGAAATTGGTCACACATAAGCAACAACAGAAATCCCATTGATGCATGTGTAGGCTAACTAGTTACCCAGCTGGGTAACTTAAGTATGCTTAAGTTTGTCCATGTTTTTTCACTATTCTCGGGTTTTCCTATTTCTTTTATCACCAATGACGACAGTAGTTTTGA
Organism: Aplidium turbinatum; assembly: GCF_918807975.1. NCBI lineage: Eukaryota > Metazoa > Chordata > Ascidiacea > Aplousobranchia > Polyclinidae > Aplidium > Aplidium turbinatum. Next base: position 18,886,106 of record NC_137488.1, read on the forward strand.
AGAATAAACAAAATGATCAGTTTGTACATCGCTTTCCTTTCAATAGTGCAGGCCAATGGCGGCGCCGAAATTTTGACATGCTTTTTGATAGTTGGCAGTATATTTTGTATTTTTTTGTCGCCTAACAAACTATGCTGTTGTTGAGAGTTGATTCACTTACATATGGTTATAATTGAATTTCTGTTGGTGAATGAAAGCCAAATACCAAATCCTGAATCAACTTCTTTAAAACAACTGCACAGTTTGTTAAACAACAAGAGACTTCATTACAAAATATATCACCAGAGATCTGAAGGCATGTCAAAATTTCGGCCTCTACTAAACTTTTGGTCGGCACTGTAGTAATCGTATGTCAACAATAGTAAGGGGGTGCTAGACTGGTCAGGCCTGTTTACAAGGGTGCTAGAGTCAGAAAAGGTTAAGAAACGCTGCTCTAAAACATAGTTTTTGTAGCAGGATTTGATACTCGAAGGCATATTTGGTCTGGCAATGACGGTTGTCCTATACTTAATGTTGAAATAAAAATCACATGGCTCTAATCTAAAACTTTGGTTGAAAACATTGCAATGTATATTCACTACAGGAAGGCCTACCTGTTGAATAATTTTTATCAATTTCAGTTTTGAAAGCATAAAAATTATCAAATAATGGTTTATATCGAATATTATGATCATGAAAAATTATTGAACAGCTTGTTATTTATCAAATATCGGCTATCGCAAATACGAAAATTATTATCAAATAAATACTTTGTCATAGCCTATATGACAACTTCTGGCTTTCAAAATCTTCAGGAAATGGCGCAAAGTCGCGATTAATCAAAGACGGCCACGACTTCTAGGCATGCACAGACTTACTTCATTTCCATCTCGCATTTGTTCTGTAGTTGGTTTTAAATGATTTTGCGTTGAAGGAAACAGATTCGAGAATTCATCATTTGAATCAATTCAAGTTGTTAACGTATTGAAAATTTTTACAGTCCAAAAAACTTTCTGCTCAACAGCAGCAGTTTTAATAATAGGTGAGCCTGCAAGTCGCTATTCAAAAGTCTTCCAGCGTTATTCATATTGCACTGGTACAACTATAAAGTAGCTACTTATCAACCCACACTTGTCTTATGCAAGACTGATACTTTCGGCAAGACTTCGTTCACCGTCGTTAGACTAGCTGACTGCTGGGATTGTTTGCCTATTTCTATGACCTTGTGAAAGCAGAAATTACATATAAAATTTAAACAAAAGCACCAACTAAATAGCTACTTCCTAACTCTATTCTAGCAACTATTTTAACCAACCCTTTTGCAGCTGTTTGTTCTCTGTCTGCGTCGTGAACAGACTGCAGCGCCGTGATGCATGGTTCCTTCTATACAGCGTTGGATTAATGCTGGCCTATTGGTGCAACTTCAAACCATGCAGTTTGATTATAATATTTTGATTTATTACAACTTGGTGATCTTCCCGTTGGATAAACCGGCATGGTTTATAAAGCTGTTTACATACGCTAACTTCGGACAATGAGCTAGGAATAGAAACTTATTTCAGAAACTAACGGGTCACAATATACAGGTCGTATTGCTTCTATTTCCTCGTTGCGATGAAACGTTACAATTGCAAAGCCAGTCATTGAATAAAGCGCCTTTTTCAATGCGTGGGCAATAGGCATGCCACGCGACAAACAAAAGTAATCGAGATGTTTCAAAATCAAGCCCAAGGTAAAACAGTAGTCAATGAATGCTTGTAAACCGTCATCCTTGCTTGTGGCAGGTTTAGATTTTAATTTGCGCTTAGCTAACATACCCAGGGTGGTTTAAAACTAAAGCGATCTATACTGACAGGGCGTGTGAGCACCATCTTACCTCCCTCCCCCCGAAATCCACTGTAGTGAGCCCCTATGTTTAGTGATGGCTTTTAAAAATAAGGCAATAAAGCGTCAGGTTATGGTCGCAAACTCTTTCAATGTAGGAAAAAAATCATTTCAGTAAGGAATAAACAACTCTAAAATCTTTTAAATAAAGTAACTTTAACGGGTTTAACATATTACACGTCGTCGTCGTCTGAGCTTCTGGGGCCGAGGGTCTATCCTTTTACCACCCCAGATTCACGATGTTCCCGGACTACACTGGAAGGCTGCTAGAGAGCAGCCAGTCTTTAGTTTCATCATCCATGACGCGCAGACCTTCCACTCCGTTAGGTGGCTTGAAGATGGTACAGTCATTGATGATGTGGTCTGCGGTCTGTTCCTCGGCACCACATTCACAGGAGGAGGAAGAAGCCATTCCCCATTGATGCATGGTTGAGCGGAAAAGCCCGACGCCCGTACGGAGACGGTTGAGGCGCACCCATGCCTGTCTCTGTAGTGTCAGGCCGATGGGGCGTGTGTCGGCGTCGTGGATGAATGAATGGAGTCTGGTGGTGCTTGACCTCCATTCAGAATGCCATTTATGGTCCGCCCAAGTAGCCGCAGAGATGTCTTGTTCGTCAGCTTCGTTGATCAGAAGCCGAGCGGCTGGCACGAATGGGTGTCTTGATTTCAGTCGGCTGGGGTGCCCGTTTGGGAAGGCAGAGATCTTGTGGTGGAGAAGATGATTAGGCTCCAGTGCCCGTCGACCGAGAGACAGAGTGGCTTCTTCGCGACGAAGCTCAGCAGGTTGGATGCCAGCGAGAATGGGGAGATTGTCCAATGGTGTGGGACGCAGGCATCCGGTCACTGTGCGCAGGGCGCTGTTTATGGCAGTGTCGATGTTGTGGCAGTGAGCACTGCGGCACCAGACAGGTGCACAGTAGGGGAGACTCGGGTAAGTTGGCCCAGCAAAATGAAAATTTGAATTTGTGAGCTGATAACAAAACATATGTTAAAGCGAATGCTATTGAAGAGTAGAGAATTCATCACTCTAAAAGTGGACATATTCTTGCATCAAACAAACATTCTTAGGTATATAATTTTTCAAGTTTTCCGAAAAAAATAAAATGGACCATCTTGCCTTCATGTGCAGGTAATTTGGCCCACCATGGAAGGTAAGTTGGCCACGTGGGAAACATGTCCATCTACGGTATATTAAACAGTGGAAAAGTTCTCTTTCTCCCCAATTTGATTTTCTTTCTAATTATTTCTTGGTTTTATAGAGGCATACATACCGTACATAAATTATTCTATGTATGCATTCATGTATGGTTTATAATAAAATCTACTATTAGGCTATAATGCTGTATTTTACCTCAGTAAACTTTTTTTACATGAGTAGCCTACACCAAATAAGCTTTCGAAAATAACAAAGGTTGTATCAAACATCATGTAGTTGGAACGGCATGCCTTTATTCCTAACGATCTGGTCACCTTAACGATACTGATAGGTGGGACCTTGTTTGCAATAGGCTACAAACCCCATTTTTGCATGGGTACCAATATCGGAACATTTTTTAATGTATCTCCGAAACGAGGTACGTTTTAGACCGTCGCTTGAGAAGTGGTTGATACACATTTCCGCGATTGGTTTTCTTGATTAGGCTACTTAGCCTACTATTATTACCATATGGGTTAGGAATAATTTGTGGCATAAAAACGATGTTAGGAAGTGTATTATTGTTATTGATCGCTTAATGCTGATGTAAAGCCGCGATTTACTTACTTTGGATACTTGATGATAGGCTACTTCAATCTTGCAAAAATAAGTCATCGTATTAATTAGTCAATTATTATCATTCTATGTAATACCTCATGAAGGCAAGTTGGCCATGGTGGCCAACGTACCCACCCACGAAATGGGCCAACTTCCCTGCATGGCAACCACATTGCAAAAACTAAAATTTATGTCAAACTATCGAGCTTCTAACAACGGTTTCACAGTCAAAGTGAGCCTTAATAACCACTCTAGCGCTGCACTCACTAAATAATAACCTTTCTTATATAGTAAGAAAAAAATCACTCGACATCTAAAAAATTCTAAAATCCAAAAATTTCAAAAATCATAATTTTTCATACAAAAATCGTGCTCACATGTTTATACTGCTTGCTAGAGCCTCCCAACCTGGTGATAAGATAGTTTCAACAGCACTTTCTCAGTATGCGTACGATACGTAACAATAACTATTTTAGTTAAAAAATTATTTAGAGTGGGCCAACTTGCCTACTGGGCCAACTTACCTGAGTCTCCCCTACTCTGCTGAAGAGTAGACAAGGGCTAAGGCTGCTATACGCAAAGTGTCAGCACTCGCCCCCCAGCTAGAGCCTGCCAGGCGCTTCAGTAATGCAGCGCGGGATGTCAGTTTCTTGCGCAGTGACACCAAATGGTGGCGGTATGTGAGCGATCTGTCTAATGTCACCCCAAGATACCTTGGCTCGAGGCAGAAGGACAGAGGTTTTCCGTTGTTGTGGACATGTAGCTCACGATCAGCTTCCCGATTGTGTAGGTGGAAAGCTGCCGCCACAGTTTTGGTTTCGCTGAGTTTCAGTCGCCAGTTCTGGAGATAAGCTGAGATGGTTTGCATGTCCTGGCTCAAGGTGTCTTCTAGATTTTCCCACGACTTTGTGGAGTGGAGAATTGCCAGATCGTCCGCATAAGCGTATTTTGCGGAGACCGTGGTTGGCAGGTCGTGGGTGTAGATGTTGAAAAGAAGTGGAGCCAGGACCGATCCCTGTGGGACGCCGTTTTTCAGGCGTCTCAGTCTGCTTCGCCGTGGGTTGCCGGTGGTGAGGGTGAAGCTTCGATTCCTGACAAGTTCCATGATCATATGGACCATATGTCGGTCAGGAAGCAGGCGAAGCAGCTTGTAAGTAAAGCCGCGATGCCATACAGTAACGTAGGCAGCTGTGAGATCTAGAAAGACAGCGCCGGCCTTCTTTTTTGCCTCAAAGCAGTCCTCGATGTCCTGGGTCAACAGTGTGACCTGATCTACAGTGGATTTTCCGCGCCGAAACCCAGCTTGCTCTTTTGGAAGGAGCGGGTCGATGATTGGGTTGACGCGGGCATAGATCAGTCTTTCGAGGATCTTGAAAGGAACACAGAGGAGGGATATCGGACGATAGCTCTTTGGGTCCTCTGGTGGCTTGTGAGGCTTAGGGATCGCAACTACTAAAGCTCTTTTCCAGATTTTTGGGATTGTGAGGTGGTGCAGGCAGGAAGAGAGGAATCTACGTAACCAGGACTTTAGGGCATGGCCAGCATGGAGCACAAGCTCAGGGCAGATCTTATCGGGCCCTGGAGACTTGTGTGGTTTCACTAGGCGGAGGGCGGTGGCGAATTCCTCTGGAGTGAAGTCTCCAGAGATTGTTTCTTCTGGTGGTGTTTCCACTCGCCATAGGGCAGATACTTCCTTGGCAACAAGGCGGGATGCCTTGCGGTCCTTTGTCTTGTACACCCCGTTCTGCACTAGCTGGGAAGCGATGGCATTAGCAGAAACGGGGCACTGACGAGGGGAGTTTGCTGAGCGCCCAGTGAGGTTGTTGATGATGCTCCATGCTTTGCGGCTTGAGTGTGAGAAGTCGATGGTTTGGACAGCTTCGTTCCACCGCTCAAGCTTCTTTGTGTCCAGCCGCTCAAGTAGTCTGGTGGCGGCGGTGTTAGAAGCAGCACCACTTGTGGCGGCTAGGTATGAGCGGTAGAGAGCTTCACACTCAGAGTCCCAGCATGGTTTATAGCTGGTTCGATGGCCACGTGGTATTGTGGCCTTTGCCGCAGTTATTATGGCATTGCAGAAGTCCTGGTATGCCTCGTCTGCGTTGCATGTTTCAGTCGGTGGTAACTTTGCAGCAGACTCATTGGTCAGGAGGCTGTATTGATACCAATCGGCTTTTTTGAAGTTCCATCGCTTCACCGGTGAACTCGGGACAGGAGCCACAAGTTTTGGGGCGATGATGAGGGACGGCCGGTGTTGGGACCGCGGGAACTTCTCAAGCACACGTCTGTCTGGAAGAGAGCTGTCGACACTCGCGAAGGCCAAGTCAGGGTTTGTCCCTGTTCCCCAGCGGCCGGAGTGAAAACTGGCTGGTTCCTTTGGATTGAATAGGAGGGCAAGATGGTTTGTAGAGGCCCAGTCAGCCAGCAATTCTCCGTCGCTGCTTGTGTTGTTGTAGCCCCAGTCGATGTGCTGGCAGTTGAAGTCGCCAGCGTAGAGACTGGGGGAGGGGAACGTTGGAAGGGATGATGGCAACATTCGCGAGGGTGGGGGCTTGTAGATGTTGACAATGTTGTAGTCTGAGATACATATGCACACCCACTCAATCTCGGCATCAGTTGGAGATTGGTCGACAAACGTCCACTTAAGGCTCTCATGCACAAACGTGGCAATGCCGTGCTTCCTGCTTAAGGTAGACCCGGCTAGCGTGTAGTTGGGAATGGCTAGCCTATCTGCAGAAGTGCAGTGGGTCTCCTGGAGGAGGATGACGAGTGCCCGATTGGTATGGGCAAGCTGCTCCACAACTTTGGTCTTGCTTGTTGTGTAGCCTTCTATGTTGAGCTGCAGAATGGTGGGGCGTCTGAACTTATCAATTGCCCCTTGCAGCTGTGCCGTCCGGGTGGAGGCTCTTTGTTGACAAATTTCGTTTCTCATCTGGTTGGAAGCAGATGGTACTCACAGGATGGGGCACGAGGAGCCATTTGTCGTCCATCTAGGCATATTACACAAACAAATATAACACAATTGGAATAAACTCAAACGTTTTCGACACATAGGCTACTTGTGTCCTCATCAGGAATTACAATATACATAAAATAAAACTTATAAGGTAAAGGTGACTATATATATAATATATGCAGTATAATTATAACGTTACTCCGAAATGAAAGGCACAAACTACAAGTGATTCAAGAATGATTACGAGTAAATAACACGGCGGAAATGAAGTGTAAAATACAAGCATGTGACAACAATTAGAATTTTTGTGGTTCAACAAAGCGATCTCTCTACCAAAGCTTTATCTGTCTACATATTGCTGATTAAAGCTGTAAAAATTTATTGATTTGTAGCATTCAATTGTGTATTTGCCTTATAATTTCCTTCTTTGTCGCATGCTTGCTTCGAGAAATAAAACTTTCTGATGTGAAAGTCCTAGTAGCAGTTGCTAATAATTTACGCTTGAAAAAATGATGTGACCTAGGAATAATCATCCAGCAAAATCCGTCATTTTTACATTGATTCAGCGTCCGCAAGTGTTGGATCAATGTAAAAGAACGGATTTTGCTGGCTGGGATCTCTAGCTAACGTGGAGTTACACAGTTATACGGTAACTGTCACAATCAATGTGCGAGGTCTCGCGGCGGTTTGCTTTGTATCTTGACCGAAAGCGCTGTTTTAATTATGGAATTCTTGAGCGGTGTGTTGTTGTCGGTCGGTGACCAGTAGTAACCTTTGATTGTGAAATCGTTGTTATGTAACGTAATTCTAGATCATTCTGTAAGATGCGAATCTGGAACATTCTGTTGTTTTCACAATTGCCAATATCGTTTGTCATGATGTCACAAGGTTGTTTACCAATGAATCTCTGATTGCGAAATCATTATTATGTAATGTATTTTCTAGAATCGTTTTCCCTACGTGACAATCTAGAGACTTCTGTTGTTTACGATTTAATGCAACTTGACTGAACAATGAGTCCTATGATGTATCATTACGTAACCTTCTCGAAGTTACTAGACCGAACAAACCTTCTATAAATAGTGGTGTAATTTGCGTAATCATTTTTATGATGAGTTGATTATTATGATGAGTTGATTATGAGAGTTGTGTTATGAGTTGTGGATTGGTAATGGGTGCAGAGACTATTGGTGATTGAGATTTGAAGTAATTGAATACAAACAGATGAGAATTGATGCTGACATGGCCACCTAAAGTGACATCTCCAGGTGGCCATGGTGCTGATATAAATTGTGTTCGAAATTAGAGTTATTTGAGAAGCCGTTCGTTAAAGTCCTTCAAGAATTTTCATTATCATTTCACCAGTAGAACTTATTCGACATTTAATTGACTGCTTTTCGGTTGTAACCATGGCGTACTTAACAGAGGCCAAACCAACGTGCGTGCTGGAGTCTAAACTGGAGGCGAACATTTTCATTGCCATATTGCATTGCAAACACAGTATATTTAAACCTAAAACGATTATAATGAAAATTTTGCTTTCAAATTTCAAAATGTAAAATACATTTTCATCCATGGCATTTCATATGCTTGACATAGTCTATTCCAATGAATAGTTGTTCCCGTGTGTGTTACAATAATAAAAACAATTACAATAGATGTGTAAGGTTTTAACTTTGAAGTTATTATTTTGTATAGAGCTGATTCACAAAAATACAATGTACCTACATGGTCAAAACTACTACATGAAAGGACTGTGGCCAGTAGCGCAACCAGAATTCTAGTAAAGTGGGGGGGGGCTAAACCAAGCCCCCCTGGTTGCGCAACTAATGTGGTGCTACTTTAGCTCAGATAATGAACGAAAAAATTATCTGTTACGACAACTTTAAATAATATCAGTGCAAGGACTTCTCAGGAATGAAAATGGACATTTAAAGAAGTTCTATAACAGTCCTTACAGAAGTCTCAACAACAAAGAAAAACAAACAAAAACAAGTTTTTAATGCATAAGTTTTAAAATCTTTTGTTTTACTTCCTTTTCTGATACAGGTGAAAATAGACAACAATAATTTTTAAACATAATATTGGCCAATGTAGCTGCATACTTTTTGTTCACAGATAACTGGTATTGATCTGATATAAAGTGAAAAACACGACATAACGAGGTTCTGCAACAGTGGTTAACAACTTCATGAAACATGATATAACCATAAAGTACCCATTGGCAAACTGTGTCACCTGGTATATGCATATATATGGTATATTTCTCTTCAGGATTTCGAGGTAAACGAAAAGTTGTTTCTTTGTTTGCCTCATCATAATTTCCATGGCAATTAGTCACACATATATATGGTATATTTCTCTTCAGGATTTCGAGGTAAACGAAAAGTTGTTTCTTTGTTTGCCTCATCATAATTTCCATGGCAATTAGTCACACAACATTTTCTACCCATCTTAATTAAATATCAAATAACCTCTTAACATACTGTGAAATATACATGAAGATGTAATGAAAACTATGCCTGCACTAACTATCGGAATGGCCCGTTTCAGTGAGTCCGATTCGGTGAGTCCGATTCGGTTAGTCCGATTCGGTGAGTCCGATCCCTTAACGGGGGATTTTTTCAATTTTTTTTTTAAATTATCGGGTACCGTAGCCTAATTATCATTGCCGTTTTAGGGTTAGGGTTTAGGGCTTAAGGTTAGGGGTTAGAAGTTAGGAACTCACCGAATCAGACTAACCGAATCGGACTCACCGAATCAGACTCACCGAATAGTAGCAGACCCCTAACTATAGGCTACACTTTGCAATGGCACAAGTTTGACAAAATTAAGGTCACAAATGATGCTTTGAGACCGCATGAACTGACCAAATTCAACTTATCAAACTTTAAGCAGCACAATTTAAATGCATAGTTTTTATAAGAACAATCTAAACATGGTAACGTTTTGCTTTTTTTTAAAAAACTTTGCTGGTCTCAAAATTGGAGACTAAATTTTTATTAATGCACACAAACTTAAAAGCGTTTGTTAGACTATTCCTTCTTATACCACATTAGACCATTCCTATTTATACTACATGCACAGTATAGAACAATCGGGTATTTTAGACGGCAACAAAATTTTAAAACCAGGTTCGAAAATAAGAGTGTCTCTTAATTCCTGGGTGCCTTCATGCCACATTTTTGCTGTACTGTTCTACAGTGTAGCAAAGTATTAGCCTGCACAAGTCTAGCCAGACTAAGCAATTATTTTTTTAAAGTAGAATTTCAAAATGCTGCATAGGATTTCTAGATTTGTCTGAGCCATGGCGACCTTGAAATACTGACCATGCAAGCAATTTTAGGCTCAAGAGCTGAAGGCTGACCCTGCAATCATGCGTTTAATATACTACACCTCTACTAAAAATAAAAACAGCTACACCAATTTGGAAAAAAAAAACAAAGCTAGCCTCAACAATTCCCATCATTCTCAAAGGTACCGTACAGTAAGTTACTTTTCACACAATTTCATAACACTTCTGGGTGTGCCCTCAAGTAGCCTAACATTATTTTACCAAAACCGACGCGGCTACCGGCATTCGCTAGCTAGCCTTCAGCCTCGGTACTCAATATTTGTTTGCATGGCCAGTATTTCAATAAATCAACATTTCATTTATCCAAATATCCTACCCTAAATAACATTTCAACAGCAAGCACCTTAAAAACCACCGCAAAACCAGGGTTGCCAGATTGATAAAACAAAAAAGGCCAAATGCATCCCCAAAAAAGGCCAAATTATAGAAAAAAAGGCCAAACCTGAGGTTCTGTTCTCTTTGTTGAAATCAGTGGTGTTTTTGCACTTATTTTCAACAACAAATTAGAAAATATGTACCCAGTTTCTATTGTTCTACATGTTATCTGTTAAAGAAGAATATTGCTTAGTAAAATTCCTGAAAAAATGCAATCCATAAAATACAAACAGATACCGTAGGTGTGGAAACAATTACAATACAACTGAAATATGTATATAACCAGAGATGTACGTATATTATACGCCGCAAATTCTACGCTGCATACTTGCGGCGTATACTTTTTGTTTGCGCTAGCGCTTACGGCCACATTTTTTTGGATAGTTTGCGCTTGAGGCTACGCCGTAAAGTTTTTGCGGTTTTTGAGCGCATAGCGTCAACGCATACTTTTTAATGTCTTTTTTTCGCTACAACACGCCAATACCTTCCAGTGCTGCAGTTGAAAGAATGTTTTCAATGGGCAAAGACGTATTGGAACCAAAACACAGCAAAATGTCAGATGAACACTTTCAGATGCTTGTGTTTCTATGTGGAAATTCAAAATAAAACTTGTTTGTTTCTAGTGGTTTATACCGTGTGAATGTTTGGCACCTAGCAAACAAAATGAGTTTACGCTAGTGTATGCATTCAACCGAACACCGCCAACTTTTTTTACAAGTTACGTTGACGCATAGCCTACAGCGTATGGTTTTTCGAATGTTTGCGTTTACGCTGACGGCGTCAATATTTTTTGTATACGCGTACATCACTGTATATAACATTAAGCTAAGCATCATCCTGTTGCATTCATGTCCAACATCCTTCCACAATGAACACTCCTTATTCTAGGAATGCTAACGCCTCTGCCATTTCGTTACTGCTAGTTTCACCATAAACGATATCAGATGTGAAACGCCTTATCATTATGGCCCTGGCATCAAAGTTTGTGCAACATGTTCCATTCAGCAGCATGTCCGTTCGTATTCGCAAAATCGCTTCCAAAAGCTCAGTCTGCATTTTGTTTCGTGGTTTTGTTTTCACTGCAGTAAGTAATGAAAAAATCCTCTCTACTACTGCATTACTGACAGGGATGCAGAGACATGTTAAAGCATAGCTAGCAAGGTCTTTGAAATGGGCATGATGTAAAACGCTACACCAAAACTTTTCACTGTTGCTAGGAATAACCAAAAGAACTATAAAAACCAAAAATAAAAAAGGCCAAACAAATGCCAATCGGGAAACTAAAAAAGGCCAAAAAAAGGCCAAGCGGCCAAACAAAAATTGTCCGGCCAAACACTTTTCAAAAAGGCCAAATTTCTGAAATTTGGCCGTAAAAAGGCCAATCTGGCAACCCTGCGCAAAACCTAATTCAATTATTGAACACAATATCAGTGTTGCCAGAAGTTTAAAACAATTAACTTTTTAAAGGAAATGCCATGAAAAGGAGTGCAATTTTCAAAACAAAGCTGAGTAAAATTAAAAAAATTGTTCAATATATAAATTATAAAAACCGCAGATAAAGCTGCTAAATGAAACGTTTAGTAAAGTTTCATCACATAGGAATTACATTAAAATTGAAAGAAAAAAAAAGTATTTTAAAAACTAAGACTTTTCTGCGCTTTTGAAAAGTAAAGATAGTTCTTGTAGATTTTTCCTGTTCAAAGAAGGGTATGTTAAAACAATTCTGCAAATTCAATAACAGAACAACGGGACAGTACCGATTAAAGCACACAGATATCTGTTGGGGTTTTCACACCTGGCAACTCTGCATCGTTTTAGTATGCTTGCGCAAATGGCGAATGAATATACAATTAAAAATTGATTTTCTAGCAAACTTTTTCATATAAGACAAATATTTAAGGTGAAAAACGTTCACTTCAACTTTTTATACATATCTTTTCAATATGGTATGTCAAAGTCATGAAAGCATGTTCGCCTCCAGTTTAGACTCCAGCACGCACGATGACATGGCCTCTGTTGAGTACGTCATGGTTGTAACCCATTAAACTACGTCATTGAACCTTTCCAAGTCTCTTTTCTGGTAAGAGATAGAAAGAAATCGTGACAGTAACCTAATTACTTTACAAGCAATGCAAATGGTTGGTAGGCTACCTGAGTGCAAAATGAACAACTTTGCATTTTGCTGAGCTGGTTTCCGTTTGGAAAGCTGATGTGTTTGTTTTTAGATTAGAATAATTGTAGTGAAGTTAAATATCAACTTAATTACTTTACAAGCAATGTACATGGGTAGTACCTGATTCTAAGACAATCAAACGTGCCTTTTGTTCGGCTACACGTTTCTAGTTTATAAAAATGTTTAACATTCAACAACGATTTCAAATGTAACAAAAAAACTAGTTGGCAATAAGCAGAGATGTGTGGAGCGTCTCTTCAAAGCTGTCAACGAGCCTCCGGAGCAACGTGTGCCAAACCAATCAACCATGAAACTTAGAAACATAAAAAGCAGACATCAAAGCGTTCGGCAGCTTCATAGTGGTGAGATTTATCAGGCGAACCTGTTATCGGAGTTATTTTGACCGCCAGGAATAAATTGGAGTAATTGCAAACAAAATACTCAATGCAGCAACAGAAAAGCTAACATGGATTAGTTTAGCACTACCAGAGGTATCATGTCGGATAACAATCATCAGGCGCAACACTTATTCAATTAAAATCTTATTTTAGAGCAAGCAGGTGCTCTCATCACTCGGCGATGTGGTGTCATTATAATTTTAATCCTTATAACAATTATTTGTAAGATTACATGCAAATAAAATGTCAATACTCCCAATAAAATAAGAAGATGATCTCTGTCTTTATTTGACTTTACACACACATGATTGCTTTGCACATCTTTCAGAAAACTTATTTGATGAAGTAAAAACACTTAAGAATTGATGAAATCCAACATAATGTCTCCTTCCAAGTCTAATGTCACTTTGTCGGGGTGGTGTGAGTTTTGATGCCATACAGTTGTCAAGTCAAAATAATTCAAAAAAACAACATTTTTCAAATTCATAAAAATCTTTCTAACTATGACTTCAACACGTTGATGGTTCCAATTATATCCTTTGACAACATTCATACCTTTGATAATAAAGCGTGTTTCCGAGAACGTCTTGTGGTGAAACATAATCGCATTTTTGATGCCCTTTGCTCTGTGTATGATTAACGATGGGTCATAATATGTAAAATGGGGCCCAATATTAACCACAACATACACCCCTTTACCCCCAACTGGTATACCAGTAATGCAATCACTTATGTAAATTTGTGTTCCAGAAGGCCCCCCATTTGTTAAAGGGAGACCATGGGCTCTATAGTACATTGTCAGATTGCTCTCTTGATTGGGCTTTGAATAAGCAATTTTAGGTTGATGACCCACGTTTTCACCATGCAAAAGTTTGACGTTTTTTAAATTGTAATCAGCAACAAACTTGAAATAAAGTTGTTTTGCTGTTGAGTCACCAAAAAAGTAAATGACTTTATTTTTTAAAGGTTGTTTGACATTCCGCTTCGAGGCACACAGCAAAGAAATCCATTTATTGTTTTTCAGATAACCAGTCACAGTATTGGGAAATCCCTTTTGAGTGAACAGATCGCCACATGACGGTAATCCATTGGAAAATGTGTCAGAAGTCTTTTCCTCTATCTTCGAAACATTCAATATCTTGTTCGACTTTATTTTGCACGAGTAGTGTTTACAAATTTCTGTCTTGTCAATAAAATGCCAATGATAAGTTGCATTGCGAAGTTGCATGGAAAGTGGATACCGACTGGCTGGAAGTTTTCTGCATTCTGTGAACAGGATTGGAGAGCATTTTCCAGACGGAGGCTTCAAACAAAACCATGGTGCCCCGTTACGTGGGTTGCTATAATCGCACATTGATGAATGCTTGAGCCTAAACATGAAGAAAAACTTCTCACGATTTTAAAGAAATTAGACAAACTGCGTCTTTTATCCAAAATGGGCTCTAAAATTTTTAAATATTTTATCAAAGTGCCCTTTGGCTGATTTTACGTTCGACGGGCTGAAAGGTTCTTTGAGAGCTTAATCCTGGCAGTTTTGGATGCTTGTAGAAGTTTTTAATTACTGACGCAGGCCCGGTCACCGAGATTGACAGAGTGAAGTTTCTGATTGTTAAGTGCTGTCTGTGAATTATTCCACCCACTTGATGCTGCTGAATGGAGAGCACTCTTGAGATGCGTTGCTCAAGCGCACACCCCGAAAGCCGAACCAGTGCTGCTTGATTTCGTTTATTTGAAACTCAACTAACTTACTCACTTTCGCATAGGCCAAATCAGGGCTTCCCAAACTGGAGGTTGCGACCCCGCAAGGAGTTGCGTGACAAATGCCAGGGGTCGCAGAGAGTATACCAATTTTACATAAAGTAGTGCATCCTATGGTACTTTTCAGTCGTTTATTTTATAACGCAGTTGTTAAAACTGATGTAACCGTTCAAAACATTATTCTTAACTGAGTTGTAGATTCTGCGTAAATAGGCCTAGCCCTGATAGTGGGCTAGCTTGAGGACTGCATGCTAGTAGCTAAATATTGAAAAAGTGAAACTAATCGAATCAATCGAAAGCTGGTCAAAAAAATCGAACGGTAACGATAATTTCGTCAATTTTTGCACGAAAATGGAGCTATTTTGGAAGGACTGTTTTCGCATGTCTATTGAGGAAGCTTCTGCAATGACAGACATAGTTGGGTTTCACGCAAAAGTGCGATTTGCGAGTGATAGGCCTACACATATTGCATTTACACACTATAGGCTATGATTCATTGTAAGACCTTTTAATAGCTAAAGTGAATATATCCTCATCGAAATGCTATTGTGCAAGATGCTGTGAAAATATTAACTTTATTAGTCGCGCACTCAATACCCGTATTTTTGCAAGTTTATATGGTGAAATGGAATGAGAGTTCAGTTTAAATCCCTTTTACTGCATTGTGAAGTAAGATGGCTCTTTAAAACAAAACTTTAAAAATGCTATTAACGTTGAAAAATGACGTCGTGGTTTTTTCAACGGAAAAAAAATCAAACTTGGTTCATCATTTCTGCAATGACATCTGACTTTCAAAGTTATGCTATTTGTGAGATTTGCGTGAAAAATGGAAAGAACTTAATTTATCCATCTAAGGAAAAAACACCACTGTTTTTACATTGAAATCAAGTAGGCCTAATCAAAAACTTAAAGCGTTCGTTAAAAATTTAAACATCTAGAAAGAAGAAGTTGAAAATGATTCATTTGGAATTTTTTCATCTACTGTAGAGTTTTTAACTAACAGTGATGTGGAATCAAATGTTTAAGCCTGTGGTCATCGGCCACTTCTCAAATCTGTTAAAACAGTTTTAAAAGTATTTTCTTCCAAAATTAAACAATGCCAAATTACATTGGATCCAAAACCTATTTGCAATACAAAAACAAAATATATGGCACCTCTCTTCCAAATCTCAGGCATAACATACATATTTTCTGACTCTACGTTGCGGCTTGAATTTTCTGGAAAAAGTTTCACACTTTTTGGCTGGTTAAAGCGGAATATCTATAGGCCTAATGATCTCACTCAGCAGTGACTGCACTCCTGTCCTTTGTGTTCACGCGTCTGTGCGAGTCAACCGGAGTCAACGTTATCAAAGTTGACGACAATCGCAAGAAATACCGTTCCAGACTAAGCAAGATTGAAACCGCCTTGAGACCAACAGTAACAAACATTGAGCAACGACTGGATTTGCTTTGCAGCAGAAAGTAGTCGCACTCATCACACTGAATAAATGTTTTCGGTTGTGTTTTGTTTCCAACAGGCTACGTGCAAAGTAGCAGGTTTCGAGTATCAGTAGTTTGATGCTACTCTACTTTCGTTCGAATTAAGCTTTTAATAAATATCACAATTGTATATTTTGCTCTGTTTATCATGTAAACTGTAAAGGGTCGCAGAAAATTTTAGGAAATTAAAAGGAGTCGCGAGCAAAAAATTTGGAAGCCCTGGGCTAAATAACTAAGCTGACTGCATTATTATATGATTAAATTTGCTCTATTTTTTGAAAACTTTTATGGTAATCACAAAAGATAAAAAGATTATTTGATTACTTCAATACTGTACAATATAGGCCTACCTGATGTAAATGATATCAAAACATTAACTATCGTAAGTATTACCGTATTATTATAATTGTAAATTATTATACAACATTATAGGCTACTATCGGTATCTGTAGACTTAATTATGCTGTTCCTCATTAGCGTGAGCCGTGAGATCTACACCACTGAGAGCTATTTTCATTTACCACCACTCAGCGCGAGGTTAACAACTGCATTATCTATTCATTGTGATTTTAATTGCAGTTATTAGAAAGGTTAAGGGTAGTTTCTTCAATAGCTGTGCAGATCATATCAAAATAAACCGCGGTGATATGATACGAAAAGTCACTGTGCAAATCAAGCACGTGTTTGGAACATTCTGAAAATATAAACATCCAAATAGATTGTCATCGTACGCCATTGTAGCCTACTTTTAATATCATCATATCGTTATAAACTTACTTTTTTGCTGATAGGTCAGTGTCGCATTGAACCGTTTCCCCTGATTCTAATACTCCAAAGAAGTCCCTGGCTAACCAAATCTCTCTTTCTTCTTGCTGCTTATTGATCTCATACAATCCTTCAACTGATATTATTAGTAAGACATCCAACTTCATTTGACCTTCGTGAACAATGGGAGCTTTGATTGTGTATGTTCCGTTGCCATGGTCAACAACACGACAAGCAATTCCATCTTTTGGTCTTCTGGACTTGTCGCGAATCAAACGCGCGTGTAAATAATCGCCACCGAATGTCTTCGCTCTTCCTCCAGAGTCGCGTGCTTGGACAGTCGCGACCAATTCATCGCCAACATTATATTTACTTTGCCGAAGATGAAGAGAAAAAGTGTGGGTAAAATATTTTGGGTTTTTTAATGGATTTTCTTTTTGATATTGTTCGAACGCGCTCGCGACGTCGGGAAGGTAAGATTTCCAATCTTCATATTTTTGATTGAAAGATGGAATTCCATAATCGCTCAATGGTAGACCATATGTGTCCTTATAAAACATACCATAAAGCGGTGATTTTGGGTTGTGAGATGTTTTGCTGGACTTATTCAAAGCCTTTTGTAATCTTCTAGTTCCTGACAGAACTCGATAATTTAACTCTTGTTCCTTTACAGTCTGCAGTGCATGTTGTTCATCGGATGGAACATGTCCCAGTTTAAGTTTTAATTTGTTTTCTCGAGATTTCCGACCTTTAAAGGGAGGAAATATACGAAGGAAAGCTTGTGGTGGTTTCTGAGCATTAAGATATTCCTGAAATATACATATGCAAGTCACAGAGACAAATATGCATATTAAAAGTCGTAAGCGTAGCAAAAACCTCATGATCTTCTTTTTCGATTGTTTCACTGGATTGTAAAAATCTCAACGTTATTTTTATCGTTTAATTCATCGGTCTACCTGCAACTGTCATTAAAGCATTGCCTTTGTTCTGCTGTGAAACTGTCATCCACGTATAGCTTACTTCGTGCACATGCCAAGCCCAGCCGTTCTGGGCTCTCCAACAGGCATACAGACCGATTATTATTTCCGGTAAACGTCCTTAAATTTAACTAGAAATCTACGACTGTTTGTGAGTACCCTTGTAGCAAAGGTATGGCGTTAGTTGCAAGCGTTGAAATAAGTTTATTGAGTTTTAAAAATGTTTCAGGATCTTCAAATTCAATCAGTTTTGTTTGCAATAAGATTCTATGCCAAAAATCACAGGCCGAACAAATAATGCAAATCATAAGAAAATAAAACTTTTTGGCATTGAATCAAAAAAATATTGTTCCAAACACACACAGGCCATGACAAAGCGCAGCTTAAAATTTGACTGAAGGTCGATTTGTTTGTAGCCAAAATTGCTAGTATAAGTTGATAGTTTCAGTGTTAACTTAGTTAATGTATAGGCTACAACGGACTAGATTTTGGGCACAAGTGGTAGAAATCCAAAAAGCGTCTGGCAACACTGATAATTTGTCATATTTTTGTCAAGATTTGTCATATTTTTAACGAGAAATTAAGAGTTTTGCAATGATTTGAGCTTCAGTGATCACACTTTGGCAATTCGAATTCTCAAAACTATCATTTCAAAGGGATATGAAGTAAATTTAGCTTGGAGTTCAAAATCGAAATTACATTGGCTTTAAGTTTGCACATTGTCAAGGCCTGTGTAGGTCTATTGAGGGGTCTGCAAGCCGCGCCTCAGGAACCGCATGATTTAGCTCTTTAACTCCCCTAAAGCGGCTTCCTTCTAGATTTGAAAAAACTTAAGATTTGAATTTGCGTTTGCTTATTTTACAATGTAGATACTAACGATCAGTGGTGTTGACAGAGGAGTCCAGGGGGTACTTTTGGACCCAAGATGATTTAGGGGTCCGTAAACTTTCCAAGAGGACCAGGAACTTGAAAAAACTACCGCGTGTTTTTAGATGTATAGTAAATTTTTCTTAGAAATGTCTTGATTTGGGGCCCGATGATCCCTTTGATACCGGGCCAAATTATCCTTTCAACGGCCCTGCTAACGACCTGTTTTAGCCTGATGCTGCGAGTTTGCTGTGGTAGTAGCGGTTTGCACTAGCTTTCTGAACACCGTCACGCTTATGCGTACGTCAGACTTATACAGGCCAGGCTTATAGGAGAAGTTTATTTACGATCCAAAATCTCACTTATGCGCGACTTATATAAGACCGTTTTAACCCATATCTTCCTAGCGTCAGTTTAAACTGACGCTAGAAAAAAAACGTCACTCATACATGAAACATCATATAGGTCAAAATACCGTTTCCAGCGGCCCAATAGAGAACTATCTACATAAAAAAACGCTTTGAAATGTTTTTGACATTGCATAGTATAATTATATCAATAAAAATAACTAAAAAATCCTTTTTTCTTTTTTTAAATACATTTTCCACTAGTGGGCGCTTTTGACAATCAAAAGTTTCCAAAATTGTTTCCGCGGTAAATTGGTTCTTCAGCAGTCAAAATAAGTTGCAGTTGCAGAAAAAGATTGTTTGACTGACTCCTGACATCCGATCTGCTTCCGTCAGTTTAAACTGACGCTAAGAAGATATGAATGCTTTTTTCAACGTAAATAGCAGTTTTGTGCTGTTGAAGCAAACCTGGAGTTCTTCAAACTGTCGGTTTTAAATTAGTTCAGTTGAGTTTTTAAATGACCCTACACCTATTCAGTATCAGATTTAAGTTAATTATGAGCATGAAGTAGCAAAGTATAATGACTTCAGTAGGCTAAGTAACTAGCAGGCTAGGTATGATCTAGTCATGCTGGTATTGAATGTGATACTGGCAGTAGCACCTGTGCCAAAACAAACTGATCAGCTGTGAGATAGGCCTAATGATGACAGACATGCCCTGGTTTTTCTATGTGTAGGTTTCCAATACCACTATGCTATTTGTTCTTGCCAGTTTATAGGCCTGACAAGCTAACATTATTATAACCAATTGAACAGTAGGCCTACCGGTACTTCTACTGGCAGTTCTGTAAACTGCTGGTTCATCCTACAAGTGACTGGATATATCATTCTTATTACCAGTGTATTGCTTGCAGGTTTTTAATTACATAAAATCATTGTTGTGCAAATACAAGTTATACTGTAAAATTCTTCGAATTTAATTTTTTGAAGCATTAGAAGAAATTTGTAACCCTGATACTACAGAAAATCTTGGTTCTCTACATGAAGCAAAATTGGTGTTATTTCCTCCTGATGATGACTCTGATACAGATGAAGATGATGGAGTAGAAGACATTGTTTGCATTCCAGATTCCTCCTCTGGATCAAATTATCATATTGTAATGGATAATTTTTTCACATCTCCAGGACTACTACATCACCTGAAACAAAATTCAATTGCTGGAACAGGGACTGCAAGAACCTGTCGAATGGAAAACCCTCCGTTAAAAACTGTTGAAGAAGTCAACAACCTAGAAAGAGGTGCATCAGACATTCAGACGTTGCTGTTCAAACGTCATCCAATATTGCAGCAGCTCGGAAAAACAACAAGGTTGTGAATGTTCTTTCAACGTTTGTAGGAAGAAAAAACTCCCTGAATACAGCAAAACGCTACAGTCAGAAAGAGAAAAAGAGTATAACTATTCCCCGGCCAAATGTTGTTGGGGTTTACAATCGATACATAGGTGGAGTTGATCGGATGGATCAAAACATATCATGCTACATGATCAATTTACGAAGCAAGAAATGGTGGTGGCCTCTGTTCCGTTTTTGTGTTGATATCGCAGTTAACAATGCGTTTCACTTATACCGGCTTCGCAAGTTGGACAGTGGAGAGAGTCGGATGGATGCACTTGGCTTTAGAAGAGCAATTGTGGAAGCGTATTATCACCTTCATAGGAAGGAACTTCCACTTACCCTATGTCCTGGAGCACGAGCAACTCCTCGAAAGCATGTGAAACAAAGCTCTGGTGACCATTGGATAGTGAAGGGGAAACAGCGTCGCTGTGCAAAACGAGGATGCACTGGAACATCTTTATTTTACTGTGAAATTTGCAATGTTGCTCTTCATCCGCAATGCTTCAAAGCCTACCATTTTGAATAGTCATTGAACATGAACTGGTGCTTGGATAGCTTAGATTTGTTGCAAATTAACACTGAATTCAAGTGTAATGTGTTTGATTATTGACTTCATGTTCTTTCTAATAGATTTGCATTTTGATGAATAACGTGTCATGCAGAAAAAAAATCCGTGAAATTTTGCAACTATATCTTTCTAGCGTCAGTTTAAACTGACGCACATAAAACTGGCCTTACTTCCGGTTAAACACATAAGTGTGCAAAAATTCGGTCAAATCTGTTCAACTTACCGTAAAACTAAGGTGCAAACAAGATATCGAACAAAAATAAGACTTCAGGATGATATGGGTTAAGCCTCTTTTTTTTGGCGCGAAAAAGAAATTGCTATAGCAACTCTTTAGTTGAGGTCGTGAAGCTTAAAACTCAAGACTGTATGCCAGGGATGTCCAACCTGTTTTCGCCAAAGGGCCACATGCGGTTTACGAATGATTGCGCTGGCCACTTGAGTGCTTAATCTCAGAAACGGCTGTGTTATGATTTCTAATTAAAACCCTCACACCAAAATTCTAATCATAGAAATGTATAATATCCTTTTTTACAATTTTAACAACAATGAACATACGAAGATTTAGTAAAGTCAACAAAGTCATACGTCGACATTTCAAAGTGAAGTTTGGCAATATTCGGTGAAATGGACGATGTAGCAATGCGAAGCGAATTTTCCATATGGCTGTCAGAAATTAGTGATCTCACAGGGATTTGACCCTAGACAGCCACCATCTGGTCCAGATCTGACCAGACTCTACCAGATCTGGACCAGATAAAGTGGCTGTCTGGGATATGGTTCATCCGCGAAAAAACTTGCTCTCACAAGTAAGTGCTGCCGAATAATGAGGTCACAAAAGCTGCCAATATGTGAAACCTCTGATATTTTCATTTAAACACACTTTTTCATATCACTGCAGAGTGTAAAAAAATATTTTCGCTTTACGCGAGTTTCTGATATCAGATGTACCTTGGTTGGCTTAATAAAGCAAGAAATATTACTGAGTCAGTACTGACTGACTAACTCATGACTTTGGAAGCACGTGCACGATTGTGTGGAAAGGATGTGGACGCAACAATGTGCATTGTGGTGCAATAAAATTAACTTGAACAGTTGTGCATCCCTGAAATAGAGACTATAAAATGTAGAGTAAGTTATCTACATTGTAGGCTATAATAATAATCCAACACAAATTTAAATTCTAAGTTTTGTCAAATCTAGAAGGAAGCCGTTTTACAGGAGTTAAAGAGCTAAAGGAGCTAAATTATGCGCCTCCGGAGGCGCAGGTTGCCGACTCCTGAATGGACCTACACACTATACAGGCCTTGACAGTGTGCTAACTTAAGGCCAATGTAATTTCGATTTTGAAGTCCAAGCTAAATTTACTATATATCCCTTTGAAATGATAGTTTTGAGAATTCGAATTGCCAAAGTGTGATCACTGAAGCTCAAATCATTGCAAAACTCTTAATTTCTCGTTAAAAATATGACAAATCTTGACAAAAATATGACAAATTATCAGTGTTGCCAGACATTTGTTGGGTTGCCACCACAGGTGTCAAAATCTAGTCCGTTATATTCATTAACTAAGTTAACACTGAAACTATTCACTTATATTAGCGATTTTGGCTACTAACAGATCGGTCTTCAGTCAAATTTTAAGCTGCGCTTTGTCGTGGCCTGTGTGTGTTTGAAACAATATTTTTTTGATTTAACGTCAAAAAGTTTTATTTTCTTATGATTTGCATTATTTTTTCGGCCTGTGATTTTTGGCATAGAATCTTGTTGCAAACAAAATGAAGATCCTGAAACATTTTTAAAACTTAATAAAGTTATTTCAACGCTTGCAACCACCAGATGGTGGCTGTCTGGGGTCAAATCCCTGTGAGATCACTAATTTCTGACAGCCATATGGAAAATTCGCTTCGCATTGCTACATCGTCCATTTCACCGAATATCGCCAAACTTCACCTTGAAATGTCGACGTATGACTTTGTTAACTTTATTACATCTTCGTATGTTCATTGTTGTTATAATTGTAAAAAAAGGATATTAGCCTATACATTTCTATGATTAGAATTTTGGTGTGAGGGTTTTAATTAGAAATCATAACACAGCCGTTTCTGAGATTACAAATTAGCAATAAGCACTCAAGTGGCCAGCGCAATCATTCGTAAACCGCATGTGGCCCTTTGGCGAAAACAGGTTGGACACCCCTGGCGTACAGTCTTGAGTTTTGAGCTTCACGACCTCAACTGAAGAGTTGCTATAGCAATTTCTTTTTCGCGCCAAAAATTAGAGGCTTAAAACGGTCTTATATAAGTCGCGCATAAGTGAGATTTTGGATCGTAAATAAACTTCTCCTATCTATAAGCCTGGCCTGTATAAGTCTGACGTACGCATAAGCGTGACGGTGTTCCGAAAGCTAGTGCAAACCGCTACTACCACAGCAAACTCGCAGCATCAGGCTAAAACAGGTCGTCAGCAGGGCCGTTGAAAGGATAATTTGGGCCCGATGTCAAAGGGATCATCGGGCCCCAAATCAAGACATTTCTAAGAAAAATTTACTATACATCTAAAAACACGCGGTAGTTTTATCAAGTTCTTGGTCCTCTTGGAAAGTTTACGGACCCCTAAAATCATCTTGGGTCCAAAAGTACCCCCTGGACTCCTCTATCAACACCACTGACCGTTAGTATCTACATTGTAAAATCATTGTTTGTTACTTGAAACAAATCGAAACGAATGTCCATAAGTGCAATGTGTATAACACCTAACCTCCAGCAAAAGAAATCGTGGCATGGATATTGGATAGGCCTACAGCTTTGCAAGGAAAAGGACAGATTTTTAGTTCACGCCGTTTTCAGCATCCGGTTATGTGCAGCCTACTGTTTTAATCATATTTCTTGCAAGTAATTTAACAATTTCGTTAAGGCTGACCATTCCTTGTTGAAAAAAGATAAGGCTTGGCTAGCTGAAGATCGTGCCTGATTTGTCACATTTTGCAGATATTTGCGATTATGGCTGTCTGACTGAATCTGTCACAAAATTAGTTACTTTTTACACTTTTTGCTGACTCTTAATAATATAAAATCATTAGTTGTCTTAAGGAAGCATAAGAAATGAAAAAAAATAGTTAAACGTTCAGTCAATAACTTTTGCTGCGTAGGCCTATACTGTAATGATCTAAAACAGAGGTGACGAGCCTGCGGGCAGCATGCGGCCAGGCAAAGAATTTTGTGCGGCCCGCAAAACAATTTGACAATCGCTCATGCATTAAAGACAAAAGACATCTCAAAGCTGTTTTACGCCTTCACTGGTACACCTTTCCTTTGCTCAATTCAATGCTTCAAGGTTATTTTATTTTATACTTCAATATTGCATTAGATATCTTCAGCTGTATAATTCGCATGGGCTTTTGTTTGTTGTGTGAAAAAGAAATTTCATTAACTGATTTTTTATTTCGGAGCATACTGGTCGAAACATTTAGTCAACTTGAGCAAAAAGGATAGAGCCAAAAAAAGAAGAAATCATACTCATATGAAAGCAAACGCTTCGAAAATTAAACTGTCTTCATTATCAATGCAAGTACTGTTGCTCTATCATTTCTGCTCAAGTTGATTTGTTTTTATTTTTTACTGTTGTAACTTGAAGCCTATGTTTGGATTCTACGTAAGATAATTTCAACTGTGAGGGTTTTATTACTTTCATCTGCCGTTTGTTACTTTTCATGAATAATATCTTGAGTCGCTTCTAAAAGATTTCATAGTAGGTTACGATTAAAAAGTTGTGTGGCCCGGTGTAGCCTATAATTGACAAAGTGGCCCGCGACCTCGAAAAGGTTCGTCACCCCTGAATTCTAAAACGATATAAACGATTCTTCAAGCGTAAAATTCTACTTGCTGGCGAAACGTGACCTCTTTGTAGGCGATGAAAATATGGTAGGCCTGGGTTGTGTTCCAGACAATTGTTCACCTAATCAAACGTCATATAAAAACCGTTCAAGTCTACTGAATATTACGTCATGGAAATTCCTAAAACATGAGCCAAAATTGCACCATCGTTCGTAAGACTTGTGTCAAACCTGTTTAAACCTGTTTCAGTTGAAACCTGTTTAAACATGAAATGTTGCGTCGCGCTAACTGCTGGCGTGCCTTTGAGTTATCACAAATTTTTCTGATTCATTCTCGAAGTTGTTTGTTGGAAGTCGGTCGCACATTTAACTGGTTTATTTGGTGCTTGCTAGCTGGACAAATTCTCCGTCTTTTATCCAAGTAATCTGTATCGTAGTGACAGTTTTAGAGGTGTACGGCTTTGCATCTCGATTTCGATAGCCGCGGGCTAATTTTACAGGAATACACTTTTTGAATAGACGTTTCGAGGAGTGTTTCTTTTTCGGTCACTACATGCAGACAAACGGATCCGGGAACTTTATGTTACAATTTTCCCACGAAGAGATTATGGTTTACCGCTGTGACCAGGTTGCGATCCCTCAATAGACCTACGCAGGCCTTTACAATGTGCAAACTTAAAGCCAATGTAATTTCGATTTTGAACTCCAAGCTAAATTTACTTTATATCCCTTTGAAATGATAAATTTGAGAATTCGAATTGCCAAAGTGTGATCACTGAAGCTCAAATCATTGCAAAACTTTAACTTCTCGTTAAAAATATGACAAATCTTGACAAAAATATGACAAATTATCAGTGTTGCCAGACGATTTTTGGATTTCCACCACTTGTGCCATGTTAAATCTAGTCCGGTATATTTATTAACTAAGGTAATACTCAAACTATCAACTCATACTAAGGATTCTGGCAACTAACAGACCGGTCTTGTCAAATTTTAAGCTGCGCTTTGTCATGGCCTGTGTGTGTTTGAAACAATATTTCTTTGATTCAACGCCAAAACGTTTTGTTTTCTTATGATTTGCATTATTTTTTCGGCCTGTGATTTTTGGCATAGAATCTTATTGCAAACAAAAACAAATTGAATTTGAAGATCCTGAAACATTTTTAAAACTTAATAAACTTATTTCAACGCTTGCAACTAACGCCATACATTTGCTACAAGGGTACTCACAAACAGTCGTAGATTTCTAGTTAAATTTAAGGACGATTACCGGAAGTAATAATCGGTCTGTATGCCTGTTGAAGAGCCCAAAACGGTTGGGCTTGGCATATGCACGAAGTAAGCTATACGCAGAGATGGGCAAGATCACCAGTATTGGTGATCTTGAAGATCAAGATCACCAAGAATAGGTGATCTTGAAGATCAAGATCAAGATCACCAAACTATGTGATCTTGAAGATCAAGATCAAGATCGTGATCTTGAAGATCAAGATCACTTTCAAGATCACTTTTTGTGTACTTGAAAAAAAAATGAAGTTTTTGATCAGTGATGTTGCAAAAAATAATTACTATGAGCAACCTGGGTAAAGGTATATAGTTGGTATTGCTAACTTTTACTTTTAACTACTCGATCGCTGGCCTAAGAATTGTGATAAGTTTGTGACTGTTGCTATTAGGCCTATCAATTGTTGATGTAGTTTGCGTAGAATCGCAACGTCACACCCAAGGCCGAGGTTAATTACAGTAGTTCTGAAAAAGTCGCAAAATTTGGAATTAGTTTTATACGTTTTATTTATAATAAATAAATAAAAATAAACTTTGAACTGCATCATTTTTTTACCAAATTTTTGTCTGGTTCATGTGGGAGTTTTTATTCGTGTTACTATAAGCAGTTTTAACTTTCATTTGGAATTTTTTCATCTACTGTAGAGTTTTTAACTAACAGTGATGTGGAATCAAATGTTTAAGCCTGTGGTCATCGGCCACTTCTCAAATCTGTTAAAACAGTTTTAAAAGTATTTTCTTCCAAAATTAAACAATGCCAAATTACATTGGATCCAAAACCTATTTGCAATACAAAAACAAAATATATGGCACCTCTCTTCCAAATCTCAGGCATAACATACATATTTTCTGACTCTACGTTGCGGCTTGAATTTTCTGGAAAAAGTTTCACACTTTTTGGCTGGTTAAAGCGGAATATCTATAGGCCTAATGATCTCACTCAGCAGTGACTGCACTCCTGTCCTTTGTGTTCACGCGTCTGTGCGAGTCAACCGGAGTCAACGTTATCAAAGTTGACGACAATCGCAAGAAATACCGTTCCAGACTAAGCAAGATTGAAACCGCCTTGAGACCAACAGTAACAAACATTGAGCAACGACTGGATTTGCTTTGCAGCAGAAAGTAGTCGCACTCATCACACTGAATAAATGTTTTCGGTTGTGTTTTGTTTCCAACAGGCTACGTGCAAAGTAGCAGGTTTCGAGTATCAGTAGTTTGATGCTACTCTACTTTCGTTCGAATTAAGCTTTTAATAAATATCACAATTGTATATTTTGCTCTGTTTATCATGTAAACTGTAAAGGGTCGCAGAAAATTTTAGGAAATTAAAAGGAGTCGCGAGCAAAAAATTTGGAAGCCCTGGGCTAAATAACTAAGCTGACTGCATTATTATATGATTAAATTTGCTCTATTTTTTGAAAACTTTTATGGTAATCACAAAAGATAAAAAGATTATTTGATTACTTCAATACTGTACAATATAGGCCTACCTGATGTAAATGATATCAAAACATTAACTATCGTAAGTATTACCGTATTATTATAATTGTAAATTATTATACAACATTATAGGCTACTATCGGTATCTGTAGACTTAATTATGCTGTTCCTCATTAGCGTGAGCCGTGAGATCTACACCACTGAGAGCTATTTTCATTTACCACCACTCAGCGCGAGGTTAACAACTGCATTATCTATTCATTGTGATTTTAATTGCAGTTATTAGAAAGGTTAAGGGTAGTTTCTTCAATAGCTGTGCAGATCATATCAAAATAAACCGCGGTGATATGATACGAAAAGTCACTGTGCAAATCAAGCACGTGTTTGGAACATTCTGAAAATATAAACATCCAAATAGATTGTCATCGTACGCCATTGTAGCCTACTTTTAATATCATCATATCGTTATAAACTTACTTTTTTGCTGATAGGTCAGTGTCGCATTGAACCGTTTCCCCTGATTCTAATACTCCAAAGAAGTCCCTGGCTAACCAAATCTCTCTTTCTTCTTGCTGCTTATTGATCTCATACAATCCTTCAACTGATATTATTAGTAAGACATCCAACTTCATTTGACCTTCGTGAACAATGGGAGCTTTGATTGTGTATGTTCCGTTGCCATGGTCAACAACACGACAAGCAATTCCATCTTTTGGTTTTCTGGACTTGTCGCGAATCAAACGCGCGTGTAAATAATCGCCACCGAATGTTTTCGCTCTTCCTCCAGAGTCGCGTGCTTGGACAGTCGCGACTAATTCATCGCCAACATTATATTTACTTTGCCGAAGATGAAGAGAAAATGTGTGGGTAAAATATTTTGGGTTTTTAAATGGATTTTCTTTTTGATATTGTTCGAACGCGATCGCGACGTCGGGAAGGTAAGATTTCCAATCTTCATATTTTTGATTGAAAGATGGAATTCCATAATCGCTCAATGGTAGACCATATGTGTCCTTATAAAACATACCATAAAGCGGTGATTTTGGGTTGTGAGATGTTTTGCTGGACTTATTCAAAGCCTTTTGTAATCTTCTAGTTCCTGACAGAACTCGATAATTTAACTCTTGTTCCTTTACAGTCTGCAGTGCATGTTGTTCATCGGATGGAACATGTCCCAGTTTAAGTTTTAATTTGTTTTCTCGAGATTTCTGACCTTTGGAGGGAGGCGATATACCAAGAAAACCTTGCGGTGGTTTCTGAACATTAAAATATTCCTGAAATATACATATGCAAGTCACAGAGACAAAGATGCATATTAAAAGTCGTAAGCGTAGCAAAAACTTCATGATCTTCTTTTCTGATTGTTTCACTGGGTCTTAACGTTATTTTTATCGTTTAATTGATAGGTCTACCTCCAACTCCCATTGAAGCACTGTCTTTGTTCTACTGTGGAACTGTCATCCACGTACAGCCTTTCTACGTGCATTTGCCAAGCCCAACCGTTTTGGGCACTTCAACAGGCATACAGACCGATTATTATTTCCGGTAATCGTCCTTAAATTTAACTAGAAAACTACGACTGTTTTTGAATACCTTTTAGAAATAAACAAGTTTTAGAAATAAATGCAAACTGAACAGTAAGGAAGCTGTTAATGACAGTATCTTTGCCGAGACACTGCCGCGTGCTCTGGAGCGGTGTCGAACCCACGTCATTTCGAACGTCGCGCAGACGTTCTCACCACTAGGCTACGCATCCGACATTACAAGCTTAAATTACAAGCATATAGGTAAGTAGGTATGTCAGCATCATTTGCACTGAATGGAAATCTTCGACAAATTTTGCAGTAAAACGCGTCATATAGCACATAAGCTCAACAGACAACATTCAAGACTGCAACCTCAAGCCAAACAAAAGAGCCGCATAAAACAACCACACACTGACTCCAACACCATTCATTATTAACACATGACTAGGAAACTGTGTTCCGAAAGCTAGTGCAAACCGCTACTACCACAGCGAACTCGCAGCGTCAGGCTAAAAGAGGTCGTTTGCATGGCCGTTGGAAGGATAATTTGGGTTCGGCATCAAAGGCGTCCTCTGGCCTCAAAGCAAGACATTTCTAAGAAAAATTTACTGTAGGCTTAGATCTAAAAAACACTTTACGAACCCTAAAATCATCCTGGGTTCAAAAGTACCCCCTGGACTCCCCTGTCAACACCACTGATCGTTAGTATCTACATTGTAAAATAATAATAATCAAACGCAAATTTAAATTATAATTTTTATCAAATCTAGAGGAAATGACGCTACAGCAGCTCAAGATCCGCTATAGAGGAGCTAAGAGCCGTATTTGGCCCCGGAGGCACGGGTTGCCGACCCCTGAATAAACCCACACACACAGGCCTTGACAATGTGCAAACTAAAGGCCAATGTAATTTCGATTTTGAACTCCAAGCTAAGTTTCATTTATATCCCTTCGAAATGATAGTTTTAAAAATCCAAATTGCCAAAGTGATCACTGAAGCTCAAATCATTGCAAAATTCTTAACTTCGCGATAAAAATATAGCAAATCTTGACAAAAATATGACAAATTATCAGTGTTGCCAGACGCTTTTTGGATTTCTACCACAGGTGCTAAAATCTAGTCCGTTATATTTAATAACTAAGTCAATACTGAAACTATTAACTTATACTGGCGATTTTGACTACTAACAGATCGGCTAGCTACTAACAGATCTACTAGCGATTTTGGCTTCCGTCAAATTTTAAGCTGCGCTTTGTCATGGCCTGTGTGTGCTTATGGAACAATATTTTTTGATTCAACGCCAAAAAGTTTTGTTTTCTTATGATTTACATTATTTTTTCGGCCTGTGATTTTTGGCATAGAATCTTTTTGCAAACAAAACAGATTCAATTTAAAGATCCTGAAACAGTTTTAAAACTTAGTAAACTTATTTCAACGCTTGCAACTAGCGCCATACATTTGCTACAAGCGTGCTCACAAACAGTCGTAGATTTCCAGTTAAATTTAAGGATGATTACCGGAAATAATAATCGGTCTGTATGCCTGTTGGAGAGCCCAAAACGATTGGGCTTGGCATATGTACGTAGTAGGCTGTACGTGGATGACAGTTCCACAGCAGATCAAAGGCAATGCTTTAATGGCAGTTGCAGGTAGACCAATCAATTAAACGATAAAAATAACGTTGAGATTTTTACAATCCGGTGAAACAATCGCAAAAGAAGATCATGAAGTTTTTGCTACGCTTACGACTTTTAATATGCATCTTTGTCTCTGTGACTTGCATATGTATATTTCAGGAATATTTTAATGCTCAGAAACCACCGCAAGGTTTTCTTGGTATATCGCCTCTCTCCAAAGGTCAGAAATCTCGAGAAAACAAATTAAAACTTAAACTGGGACATGTTCCATCCGATGAACAACATGCACTGCAGACTGTAAAGGAACAAGAGTTAAATTATCGAGTTCTGTCAGGAACTAGAAGATTACAAAAAGCTTTGAATAAGTCCAGTAAAACATCTCACAACCCAAAATCACCGCTTTATGGTATGTTTTATAAGGACACATATGGTCTACCATTGAGCGATTATGGAATTCCATCTTTCAATCAAAAATATGAAGATTGGAAATCTTACCTTCCCGACGTCGCGAGCGCGTTCGAACAACATCAAAAAGAAAATCCATTAAAAAACCCAAAATATTTTACCCACACATTTTCTCTTCATCTTCGGCAAAGTAAATATAATGTTGGCGATGAATTGGTCGCGACTGTCCAAGCACGCGACTCTGGAGGAAGAGCGAAGACATTCGGTGGCGATTATTTACACGCGCGTTTGATTCGCGACAAGTCCAGAAAACCAAAAGATGGAATTGCTTGTCGTGTTGTTGACCATGGCAACGGAACATACACAATCAAAGCTCCCATTGTTCACGAAGGTCAAATGAAGTTGGATGTCTTACTAATAATATCAGTTGAAGGATTGTATGAGATCAATAAGCAGCAAGAAGAAAGAGAAATTTGGTTAGCCAGGGACTTCTTTGGAGTATTAGAATCAGGAGAAACGGTTCAATGCGACACTGACCTATCAGCAAAAAAGTAAGTTTATAACGATATGATAATATTAAAAGTAGGCTACAATGGCGTACGATGACCATCTTTATGGGTGTTTACATTTTCAGAGAGTTTCAAATACATGCTTGATTTGCACAGTGACTCTTCGTATGATATCACACCAGTTTATTTTGATATGATCTGAACAGTTATCGACCAAACTAACCTTAACCTTTCTAATAACTGCAATTAAAAATGCAATGATGAATTTAAATCACGAGTGATAGATAATGGAGTTGTTGACCTCGCGCTGCGTTTTGGTAGCTGAAGATAGCTCTCAGTGTTGTAAATCTCACTCACACTAATGGGGAACAGCATAATTAAGCCTACAGGTACCGATAGTATGCTGTATAATAACGCACAATTATAATAATACGGTAATATTTATGATAATCAACGATTTGATATAATTTACATTAGGTTATATTGTACAGCATTGTAGTAATCAAATAATCTTTTAATGTTTTGTGATTTTCATAAAAATTGCCAAAATATAAAGCAATTTTAATCATACAACAATGCAGTCGGCTTAGTCATTTATGCGAAAGTGTGTAAGTTAGTTTTTCCCGCCAAGGCCACTAGATAGGTTACACACATAGATATGAAACGATCAAGATCAAAAAGCGCTGGTTCGACTCTCGGGGTGTACGTTTGAGCAACGCATATCAGGACAGCTCTCCATTCAGCGGCACCCAGTACATGGAATAATTCACAGACAGCACTTCAACAATAACCGGAAACTTCACTCTGTCAAACTGGGTAACCGGGCCTGTGTCAGAGGTTAAAATCTTCTACAAATATGCGAAACTGTCAGGATTAAGCTCTCAAAGAAACTTCTCAGTCAGAAAATAAAGATTGCTTCAATCCTTTAGATCCAAATCGCCCGTCAAACGTAAAATCAGCCAAAGGGCCAAAGCGCACTTTGATAAACTGTTTAAAAAGTTTAGAGCCCATTTTGGATAAAGACGCAGTTTGTCTAATTTCATAAAAATCGTGAGAAGTTATTCTTCATGTTCAGGCTCAAGCATTCATCAAAATGCGATTATTGCAATCCACGTAATGGGGCACCATGGTTTTGTTTGAAGCCTCCGTCTGGAAAATGCTCTCCAATCCTGTTCACAGAATGCAGAAAACTTCCAGCCAGTCGGTACCCACTTTCCATGCAACTTCACAATGCAACTTATCATTGGGATTTTATTGACAAGACAGAAATTTGTAAACACTACTCGTGCAGAAAACACTCAAACAAAATATTGACTGTTTCGAAGTTAAAGGAAAAGACTTCCGATACATTTTCCAATAGATTATCGTCATGTGGCGATCTGTTCCATCAAAAGAGATTTCCCAATACTGTGACTGGTTATTTGAAAAACAATAAATGGATTTCTTTGCTATGTGCTTCGACGCGGAATGTCAAAAAACCTTTAAAAAATAAAGTCATTTACTTTTTTGGTGACTCAACAGCAAAACAACTTTATGTCAAATTTGTTGATGATTACGATTTAACAAACGTCAAACTTTTACATGGTGAAAACGTGCGTCATCAGCCTAAAATTGCTTATTCAAAGCCCAATCAAGAAGGCAATCTGACAATGTATTATAGAGCCCATGGTCTCCCCTTAACAAATGGGGGGCCTTCTGGAACACAAATTTACATAAGTGATTGCATTATAGGTATACCAGTTGGGGGTAAAGGGGTGTATGTTGTGGTTAATATTGGGCCCCATTTTACAAATTATGACCCATCGTTAATCATAAACAGAGCAAAGGGCATCAAAAATGCGATTATGTTTCATCACAAGACGTTCTCGGAAACACGCTTTATTATTAAAGGCATGAATGTTGTCAAAGGATATAATTGGAACCATCAGCGTGTTGAAATAATAGTTAGAAAGATTTTTATGAATTTGAAAAATGTTGTTTTTTTGAATTATTTTGACTTGACAACGGTATGGCAGCAAATCTCACACCACCCCGACAAAGTGACATTAGACTTGGAAGGAGACATTATGTTGGATTTCATCAATTCTTAGGTGTTTTATTTCGTCAAATAAGTTTTCTAAAAGAAGTGCAAAGCAATCATATGTAGCCTACTTGTAAACTCAAATTAAGACAGAGATCATCTTCTTATTTTATTGGGAGTATTGACATTTGGTTTGCATGTAATTTTACAAACAATTGACACCACATCGCCGCGTGATGAGAGCACCTGCTTATTCTAGAATAAGATTTTTAATTGAATAAGTGTTGCGCCTGATGATTGTTATCCGACATGATACCTCTGGTAGTGCTTAACTAATCCATGTTAGCTTTTCTGTTGCTGCATTGAGTATTTTGTTTGCAATTACTGCAATTCATTCCTGGTGGATGTCAAAATAACTCCGACGACAGGTTCGCCTGATAAATCTCACCACTATGAAGATGCCGAACGCTTTGATGTCTGCTTTTTATGTTTCTAAGTTTCGTGGTTGATTGGTTTGGCACACGTTGCTCCGGATGCTCGTTGACAGCTTTGAAGAGACGCTCCACACGTTTCTGCTTATTGCCAACTAGTTTTCTTGTTACATTTGAAATCGTTGTTGAATGTTAAACATTTTTATAAACTAGAAACGCGTAGCTCAACAAAAGGCATATTTTTTATTATCTTACAGTCAGGTAGGCTACTGTCCACGTACATTGCTGCTGGTAAAGCTATTAAGTTAATATTTAACTTCATGCACTACATGCTTTCTACTCTAAACACAAACACATCAGCTTTCCAAACGTAAACCAGCTCAGCAAAAGGCCGACTTGTTCATTTTGCTCTCAGGTAGTCTACCAACCATTCACGCTGCTTGTAAAGTAATCAGGCTACCATATAACTGTGTAACTCCACGTTAGCTAGAGATATATTCCTAGGCTACATCTTTTTTTTAAACTTAAGTTATTAGCAACTGTTACTAGGACTTTCACATCAGAAAATTTACAGCCTATTTATTTCTCGAAGCAAGCATGCTACAAAGAAGGAAATTATAAGCCAAATGCAAGGTTGATGGCAACAAATCACTGAATTTGTACAGCTTTTATCATTGATATATAAACAGATAAAGCTTTAATAGAGAGATCGCTTTGTTCAACCATAGACAGACAAAACAAGGTAACTTTTACGGGTCTTACATAATGTATTACAGAAAAATTTCTAACTGTTGTCACATGCTTGCATTTTACACTTCATGTGAGTTGTGGCCAGAGATGGGCAAGTTACTAAGTACTCTTAACTTTCACTGTATTATGTTAAAGTTTATTGCACCATTTATCCACCTGGCAACGTTGATACTGTTGTCTGCTATCAAAAAAGTTCAGAGGTTTGCGGTCAGACAAACCGCTTCATACTCAGACCGTAAACAAGTCTTGGTCTGGTTGATTTGCTTCAATAAACCACTTTACATGACTAAAATCGGCTGGATTCTAAAATTTTTAACACCGCCATTCTAGACTTTTGAAACATCTAAAACTGGATTAAAGAAAGCAAACATTTCTTTAAAATTCACACATGGAAATTGTGAACAAAGTTAAATCATATTTATTATACGTCAACATAAAGTAGTACACGGAAGATGACTTCTTTATTATGACCAACACAAAAAACTTTTTCAAATTTGAAATGGCAACACTGACCAGATTATATGGAGACTTTAAACCGTCTTTTGTTGGACACATATCACATTAACAGTGGCTTAATGGTAGTAGTTGCCACTAATTACTTTGTACAGTACGAGTTCTAAAAAAATGCCTCTATCTAGTAAGTAAACTTCAATTTTAAAGTGATCTTGATCTTATTGTTCTTCAAGATCAAGATCACACAAAAAAAAGTGATCTTAGATCAAGATCAAGATCACCAAAAAAAAAGTGATCTTGAAGATCAAGATCAAGATCACGATCTTGATCTTCAAGATCACTTGTGATCTTCAAGATCAAGATCACGCCCATCTCTGGTTGTGGCAAATATCTAACAAATTTTGTAAGCCACACAAACTAGGTGAGATGCAATAAATGTCATCAGCAAACATAATATCAAGAGTTGCCGACATAGCAACCAACTTTTGTTTTATTGAGCTCACAAGAAAGCTGATCAATGTATACGGTAAAAAGATAGGGGCTTAATACCCACCTTGTCTGACTCCATTGGACACAGATAATGATTGGGACAGGTGACTTCTCCCCCTCACCAGCGCCGGAATAAGGCGGGGGTTGACGGGGCTGCAGCCCCAGGACCATCAAAAAATAGGCCCACCGAGAATAACTTACTAAGAGCAACTGACATGCTTATTATCAGGATCGAAAGAATAAAGGACGAAAATCATAGAACGAATGCTTCTTAATGGATACCGTAGGCCAGGGGTCCGCAAATACTTTTTGGTGCGACCCAAAAAGCAATCGTTCGAAGTCTTCGCGACCCAAACGTTTCGGAAGCATATAATTTTGCGCAAAACACTTTGTAAATTAATATTAATTCCAATACGGTCGTCCCCACTTATTAAGGCCACATCGGGACCGGACGATTTTGGCTGCGGGAGACAATTTTCTACCACTCCTATACCTTCAGTAATTCCGGAATGGACCAAATTGGGCTTAATAAGCGGGTGGACCTATTAACCGTGCGCTTCGTCGTCGTGCAAGCCTCTGGGGCCGAGGGTCTACTCTATCCTTTTACCAGCCCGACTCAAGATGTTCCCAGACTACACTGGAATGCTATTAGAGAGCAGCCAGTCTTTAGTTTCATCACCCATGACACGCAGACCTTCCACTCCGTTAGGTGGCTTGAAGATGGTACAGTTATTGATGATGTGGTCTGCAGTCTGTTCCTCGGCACCACATTCACAGGAGGAGGAAGAGGCCAATTCCCCAATGGCGCATGGTTGACCGGAAAAGCCCGACGCACGTACGAAGACGGTTGAGGCGCACCCATGCTTGTCTTTGTAGTGTCAGGCGGATGGGGCATGTGTCGGCGTTGGGGATGAACGAATGAAGTCCGGTGGTACTTGACTTCCTTTCAGAATTCCATTTATAGTCCGCCCATGGCCACCTAAACATATGGCCTGATTTGTCACATTTTGCAGAAATTTCCAGGTTTTTCTAACTTTGGGCGAACGTTTAAATAAATTTTTCTAAAAATTTGATTTTTACGCTTTCTTTATTCTTTTCCCCAGATGACACAATACGTTTTAACATCCTCACATGTTGAAAAACAAAGAAAATTTGTTTTTGTAGATTTTAGTCAGACTGTTAATTTTCCATAACAGTCTGATTTTGCGTTTTTCAACTTACTTTTTCTCATTTGCTACTGCTTCCCCAAGGCAAAAAAAAAGTTTTTTGTCATTAGGAAACCGCAAAAATTAAAAACATCTCAAAAAATGTCAGTCAAGCACTAGCAGTAGCTGAAATCAAAATGTGACAAATCAGGCCGCATCTCCAGGTGGCCATGGTCCGCCCAAGTAGCCGCAGAGATGAAGTTCATCTGCTGCGTTGATCAGAAGTTGAGCGGCTGGCACGAATGGTTGTCTTGACTTCAGTCGACTGGGGTGCTGGTTTGGGGAAGCAGAGATCTTGTGGTGGAGAAGATGGTTAGGCTTTAGTGCCCGTCGGCTAAGAAACAGAGTGGCTTCTTCGTGACGAAGCTCAGAAAGTTGGATGCCAGCGAGAAAGGCACAATTATCCAATGATGTGGGACGCATGCATCCGGTAACTGTGCGCAGGGTGCTGTTTATGGCAGTGCCGATGTTATGGCAGTGTGCACTGCAGCACCAAACAGGTACACAGTAGGCCTACTCTGCTGAAGAGTAGACAAGGGCTAAGGCCAGGGCCGGATTAAGGCGGGGGCTGACGGGGCTGCAGCCCCAGGCCCACCAAAAAATAAGCCCACCGATAACAACTTACTAAGAGCAACTGGCATGCTTGTTATCAGGATCGGAAGAATAAAGGACGAAAATCATAGAACGAATGCTAACTGTGTGAACCAGTGGTTCTTAACCAGGGGGGCGTCAGCTAATTTCCAAGGGGGCACGAGATCTAGCGTTATTTTATATGAGTTAAAGCAGTGGTTTTCAACCAGGGTTCCGCGGAACCCTATAAGGTTCCGCCAGTAAGTCTAGGGATTCCGCAAGTTTACATTCAAATCCGAGAGTCTATTTTATTATTATATGCATATTGTTTAAATATAATCAAATATTGATTAGGTTTGCCACTATTAATAAATTTGCTACACTTTAACACGTTCGCTGCGATCCCGAATTTTCGTTGTCTTCTTATGGTGTGATTACCTTTAATTTTCTGCTTTCCCGCCAAGTTTCGTCAACATGTTTTCTTTGCTTCAAGGAGTTCTTTCAGACAGTTTAATCGTTTGTACACCGGTGGGTGTACAAACGACTAAACTGTTATTAATCAAATGATGTTTTTTGCATAAGGCAATTAAATTATTGAACAGGGGTTCCTCGAGCTTTTGGAATATTTCATTGGGTTCCGTTCCACCAAAAAGGTTGAAAACCACTGAGAGTGAGTTAAAGTTATGGTCGTGCATAATGGAACGATTTCATAAAACTAGTCGGGCGCTGCAGGATAAAAAAATTACTTTGAATAAGACAACAAATTTGCTTCAGGGTCTACATGACTTTGTTCAAACATTAAGATCCCAATTTCAAGAATTCGAAGAAAAGGGGAGAGTAGTGGCTGTCAATCTGTCATCATCATATTGAAGAAAGTTCAAGAAAGAAGGGAAGAAAAGTAGGCTATGCTTAGCTAGCGAAGGTAGATCTGAAGACACATTACTTGATTCATCGAGCAGATTCAAAGTAGACTCATATTTGCCAATCATTGACCAAATTATTTTGTGTATGAAATCCAGAATTGCAGCATACGATCGTCTTCAAATAAGATTTTCGTTTCTGGCGGAATTAAACACTATGTCTAACTGTAAAATTGAAGAGAGTGCTAAAGCATTGCTTCACTATTATCCAGATGATCTAGAACAGGGGTGGGGAACCTGCGGCCCGCGTAACTGTTCTAAGTTATGTGGCCCGCGTCAAAATTTTGTCAAAATTTCTTTTTTTTTCTTTTGCAAAAGTGAAATCATTTGAAGCTAAATTACATCTGTGGAAAGTACAACTTGAAAACAATAACACCGCACATTTCCCTACCTTGCAAGAGCAAAAGCTTTCTACAACAGCCAAATATGCCCATGTATGTGTCAATCTTATGGAGACATTTAATGCAAGATTTTTGGACATAAAGAGTAAAGAAATGGAGTTAGATATTTTTGCCTCTCCTTTCAATGTGGTTGTAACTGATGTTCCTAGTAACTTCCAACATGAAATAGTAGAGCTCCAGAGTGACGGTACGTTGAAAGCGATGTACCAAAACATTTCACTGCTCAACTTTTATCAACGCTACATAAATGCTGATAATTTTCCAGTCATGCGGAAACATGCTTTGAAATATGTGTCTCTGTTCGGAAGCACCTATACCGTTGCGAGCAGTTTTTTTTTCCAAATTGAATCTAACAAAAAGTCGGCTTCGCTCCAGACTGACTGATAAAAACGTGGAGATGCAGTTAAGAGTTGCAACATCTTCCGTGTCAGCAGACATCACACGACTCACCAAAAATAAAAACTTTCAGCCATCCCACTAGCTGTGAAAGTGAAATAAATCATTGTCTACTTCGCTGCATTTTTTATCTGTAAATAAAATTTTGAAATTTTTAGTGGCCCGCCTGTGTTATTTCTCATTTTATGTGGCCCGCAATACTAAAAAGGTTCCCCACCCCTGATCTAGAATGATCACTGCCTGAAGAGATGATTCATTTTTCTGCACTGCTAAAACAACGCCATTTTAACAGCGAATGCAGCAAAGAAACTTAAATGTTTTAATTCACCAATGAAAATGAGTTTATGCATGCATTTTCTAATATATCTGTTGTACTAAGAATGTATCTTTGTCTGAAGATTTCTAATTGTTCATACGAGCGCTCATTTTCAGTGCTTAAAAGAGTAAAGAATCAACTGCGTTCATCCATGGGCCAGAAAAAGTTGCATTCCTTAGCTCTACTCTGCATTGAAAACAAAATTTTAGAAAAAATAGACACCGATGATGTTATGAACAGCTTTGCTTTGTCTAAATCCAGAAAACATGTCGTTTGATTGTGTTTAATAATTAAATACTGTACTTCGGGTATAATTTTTGTCATTTCATTTTAATTGTGATTAGTACAATGAGGGGAATGAAATATAGGCCTTAGATTACCACATAGCCCCAGGTCCATCAAAACCTTAATCCGGCCCTGGCTAAGGCTACTATACGCAAAGTGTCAGCCCTCGCCCCCCAGCTGTGGCCTGCCAAGCGCTTGAGTAGTGCAGCGTGGGATGTCATTTTCTTGCGCAGTGACACCAAATAGTGGCGGTATGTGTACGATCTGTCTAGTGTCACCCCAAGATATTCTGGTTCGGGGCAGAAGGTCAGAGGTTTTCCATTGTTCTGAACATGTAGCTCACGATCAACTTCCCGACTGTAGGCTATAGGTGGAAAGCTGCCGCCAAAGTTTTGTTTTCGCTAAGTTTCAGTCGCCAGTTCTGGAGATGGCCTAAGCTGAGAGAGTTTTCATGCCCTGGCTCAAGCTGTCTTCCAGGCTATATATATAAGCGTGGGCTTAACTACTGTACTACAATCGAAAGTATAAACTTTCTTGTAGCCTACCAAATTGTAGCCCTACGAAACTCAGCACATCAAAGACTATATGATTGTATTTATTTTTGTCATACAAGTTATATTTATGGTAATTTTAAACCGTTTTGCGACCCACTGTGAATGATCTCGCGACCCAAATTTGGGTCGCGACCCAGTATTTGCGGACCCCTGCCGTAGGCTACTAAAGGAAAAACCTGACTTGGCGATTTTCCACGTTCT
Organism: Aplidium turbinatum; assembly: GCF_918807975.1. Classification (NCBI taxonomy): domain Eukaryota; kingdom Metazoa; phylum Chordata; class Ascidiacea; order Aplousobranchia; family Polyclinidae; genus Aplidium; species Aplidium turbinatum. Next base: position 18,926,760 of record NC_137488.1, read on the forward strand.
TTGTGTTTAACATACTACTATAAAACGATTTTCAATAAAATTTTGCCCCATTGCGGTCTCATCAGCATTCCGCACGTGCTTTTGTCAGAGCTTAGAGCGACTGTACAGTCTACGTAACAAACGACTAGCCATCAGCTGATAGCGCAATACTTGTTACTGCGGGCGATTTAACTGTAGGCTATGTATGTAGGCTATGTACGTCAAAACATCAGATTTCAACATCAAAACATCACACAGTTTGCTCAAAACATCAGATCTGGTGTTAAAACATCAGATGTGGTAACTTAGCTTTTGTTATTGCTGTCGATAGTGAGGTAGCCTATTCTTGAGCAGTTTTCCACTTTTTGGTTATTTTGACAAAATGAAAAATAAATGAAACATTGGACTTTGGGCCTTTCCAGTGCCATTGAAAACAAATTTTATTCGGTAATTTTTTTGATTCTTGAATGTTCAGTTTACGCATTTTAATGCTTAAATCCCGTTTGAAAATTTCATTTAGTAGGCTAGGCCTTTAACCAGGGGGCGCGTCGTGCATAATGGAATGGTTTCATAAAACTAGTCGGGCGCTGCATGATAACAAAATTACTTTGAATAAGGCAACAAATTTGCTTCAGGGTCTACATGACTTTGTTCAAACATTAAGATCCCAGTTTCAAGAATTCGAGAAAAAGAAGAGAGTAGTGGCTGTCATCATTATATTGAAGAAATTTCAAATAAACAAGAGAAGTAAAGTATGCTTTGATAACGAAGGTGAATCTGAAGACACATCACTTGATCCATCGAGCAAATTCAAAGTGGACTCATATTTGCCAATCATTGACCAAATTATTTTGTGTATGAAGTCCCGAATTGCAGCATACGATCGTCTTCTACTGTAATAAGATTTTCGTTTCTGGCGGAATTAAACACAATGTCTGACTGTAAAATTGAAGAGAGTGCTAAAACATTGCTTCGCTATTATCCAGATGATCTATTCTAGAAGGATCACTGCCTGAAGAGATGATTCATTTTTCTGCACTGCTAAAACAACACCATTTTTTAACAGCGAATGCAGCAAAGAAACTCAAATGTTTAGATTCATCAATGAAAATGAGTTTATGTAGGTAGCCTATGCATTTCCTAACCTATCTGTTGTAGGCTACTAAGAATGTATCTTGTCTGATGATTTTTAATTGTTCAGGTGAGCGCTCATTTTCAGTGCTCTCTGCTGGAAAAAGGATAGGATGAAAAGAGTTAAGATTAAGAATCAACTGCGTTCATCCATGGGCTAGAAAGGATTGCATTCCTTAGCTCTACTCTGCATTGAAAACAAAATTTTGGAAAAAAACAGACACCGATGATTAACAGCTTTGCTTTATCTAAAACTAGAAAACATGTCATTTGAATGTGTTTAATAAGTAAATACTGTACTTCGCCACACGCCAAGGGTGCATTTTATCTCCTTCTCTATTTAATATGTACACAGAAATGGTCATGAGGAGAGCAGGGTTGAATAATTCCAATATAGGAGTGAAAATCGGTGGCAGAATTATAAACAACTTGAGATATGCAGATGTCACAACCCTTTTGGCCGAGAACGCACAAGATCTTGAAGACTTAATCATCAAAGTGAAAAAGGAAAGTGAAAGGGCTGGATTGAAACTCAACATCAAAAAAACAAAAATTATAACAACTGGTAAAGCAGATAACATAAACATCAAGATCGAAAATCAAGAAATTGAAACAGTGAATGAATTCATATTTTCAGGCTCAAAAATAAGCTGGGATTCTAATAACTCATCAGAGATAAGGAGAAGAATAGCGCTGGGAAGAAATGCATTTGTTGGAATGAATAGCATTTGGAAGAGCAAGGATATAAAATTAGAAACAAAAAAAAAGCTGATCAAAACTATAATATTTCCAATTGCAACTTACGGATGCGAAACATGGACAATGAACAAAACAGACAGAAGAAAGATTGACGCATTTGAATTGTGGTGTTGGAGAAGGTTACTGCGTGTTCCTTGGACAGCCAAAATAACAAATGAGAAAATTCTTGAACAAATTAAACCGGACATATCCCTAGAAGCTAGAATAGTCAGGCAGAAACTTTCATATTTTGGCCACATAATGAGAAGCAAATCAATGGAAAAAGACATCATGCTTGGTTTGGTGAGCGGAGGAAGAGGAAGGGGGCGCCCAAAAACAAGATGGCTTGACACGATTGTAAATGACAGTGGTATGGGAGTGCATGAATTGAAGGAGGCTGCGTGGGATCGAGAGATGTGGAGAAAGATGACGTATAGAGTGACCGAGAGTCGTAAACGACTGAACGGATGATGATGATGATGACTGTACTTCGGGTGTACTTTTTGTTATTTAATTTTAATTGTGATTGGTACAATGAGGCGAATGAAATATAGGCCTCAGATTAACAGATTGCCCCAGGTCCATGAAAACCTTAATCCGGCCTTGCCCCTCACTGGCATGGTTTGTTTACTATAGCCTACCAGTATTTAGAACTTGCGTTTGGCTTGTTTTGGCGTTTGATAAGGACGGTCTATCAAATGATGCAGGAACTTTTTGCTTTGAAATACTTCAACATTCAGACTTCAAAGACCTAGCTTTGTAAGCTATGCTTGCTTTTCAAGCTCCGTGAATAATGCTGTGTGCAAAAAAAAAATGTTCTGATTTCTCTGATTCTAAAACTAAGCCACGCAACAGAATGCAGGTAATTAACTAATTATGCTTGAAATTGAATCAATTGTGAGAATTGGAGTAGAAATGATATTTGCATGTTGCAAGGCCTTTTATGCCACCAAAGACATGTTGCAAATTTACATCTGACATTGGTTATGTATCATACGTTGAGACCTCTTTTTAAACTGATGCAAATTCTACAGAAGACTTGAAACTATTTTAGTAGTGAAGTGTTCGTCTTTTAACAGCATTGTAAAATATGTGTCTTCACAATTTTATTTCTTATAGTTTAATTAGCATGTGAGCGTAGCCTACTTGCTGCTGGAAAAAAGGAGAATTAGAAAGCTTTTGATCAGAAAGTTAAGATTTGAAGTAGGCTATGCTTTACACTGTTCAATGCTGTTGAGAAAAAATGCAGTTCCTCCAGTGTAGGCTACTTGAAAGTTCTTCTTCATGAAACTTCACTTCTACTTGAAACTTCACTTCATTCATGGTATTGAAAAGTGTTAGTATTACACATTTTCTTTACCTAAATCAAATATAGTTATTACTATCTGAATCCTTAACAGCCTGTTTCACCTACACGGATCATCAGAAGTTCTTATTCAAATAGAACTTAATCCAAGTTAGTTTTTTTATACTTAGGTGTTTTTCTTGTTTTCTATGGGGTTTTTATAGGTAAATTGTATTAGGAATTGAATTAATTGTATATGAAAGCATTTGTCTCGTTTTTAACCTGTTTGGATTAATTTTGAAGTTGGTGTGGCTTTTTTTTCTGAGTTTTGAATCGTATTTCCAATGCAAAGAATAATAATAAACATAAACCCACCAGGTTCTCATGTTTAACTTTTCAATTTCAGGCAACATTCAATGTACCGGTACGGTACCAAATATTAAGTTAATTTAATAGTGTTTCTATATCCATCACATCATTTCATCAAGTGCAGATCTGTAGGCTACCGGTACCATGAATGAATATATTCTTGTCATTAAAACTGAATAGATCTGCAAACATGCGTCTGCAACAACGATTTCTTGTCACCTTGATTGTCATAGTGGTGCTGCTGGTTAGTTATTTGATGAGCTTGTGCTTTTCTATTGAACCAGACGTTAAGCCATTTTTTGATCATCTACTCGCAAGAGAGAAACCATTTACCATTAGAAACGAAATAGAAACATTAAACAATCAAATTCATTCAAATGAAAACACCTTTGTAATTCACGGACCGAAAGCAGCCAAGGAGAGAATTTATGAGCTACCACTCCAACCTATAAACAAAAGACTGCAAGAAGCTTTGATAAGCTCAAACAAAACAGTTCACGACCCAAAGTCACCTTTTTATGGATTGCAATATAAAGACACATATGGTTTCCCATTAAGTGATTTTGGAATTCCATCTTTTAAGCAAAATGAAAAAGATTGGAAAATTTTCTTTCCTGATATTGCGATGGCGTTTGAGAATTATCAAAAAAATAATCCGACACAAGACGCGCATTTGGCAACCCATTTTTTTACTGTATCTCTACACAAAGCGAACTACAGCCTGGGCGACGAATTGGTCGCGACTGTCCAAGCACGCGACGCTAGAGGGAAAGCGAAGACATTCGGTGGCGATTATTTACGAGCGCGTTTGGTTCGCGACACGTCCAGAAGACCAAAAGATGGAATTGCTTGTCGTGTTGTTGACCACGGCAACGGGACATACACAATCAAAGCTCCCATTGTTCACAAAGGTCAAATGATGTTGGATGTTGAACTGATTCTCCCAAGTGAAGCGTTGTACGAACTGAACAAAGAACAAACTACAGCTCAAGTATGGAGCTCTAGAAATTTCTATGGAACTTTGACTACCGGTGAAGTCGTTTATTGTAGCGTGAATTTGAAAGCATCAAAAAAGTAAGTTATTTTTGATATCTATTGTTGGTCGACAAAAAGAAACTGGCCCCTTTACTCTTGTAAAGGAGAACCAAACACCCTTACTCTATAGTAGTGTAATGAAAATTTCTAAATCCACCAGAAAAACTACACTTTACAATTTTACTGTCAACATTGTTTTTTTAAATAACGTCTATCGAACTTATGCTTGACATGAATGTTTTGATGAAGGGATTGTCCACCCCAATAGCTCAACTGGTGAGCGCGTGCCTTCTGGAACGAAGAAGCTTCAAGATCAAGCGGCGCTGGTTCGACTCTCGGGGTGTGCGCTTAAGCAACGCGCGTTTAGGACTGCTCTCCATTCAGCGGCATCTAACGGATGGAATAATTCCCTGCAACAACACATTCAACGATCGGAAACTTCACTCTGTCAATCTCGGTGACCGGGCCGGCGTGAGTGATTCAAAGCCTCTACTAGTATGCGAAACTGCCAGGATTAAGCTCTGCAAGAAGCTTTCCTGGTCCGAGAATGAAGACTCAATTAATCAAATCAATTTCTTGACAACTCTACATCACATGGCAGCTAGGCCTGTTCGACTCAAGTGAATGCAGTTTAACGCTGTCCTTGTTAGTCAACCGTTTAATAGGCATGTGTATCTCACATTCACAAAAGTTGCTTGACCTTTCCCTTAGAAAAGAGTAGGCTGAACCATGGCCACCTAAAGATACGGCCTGATTTGTCACATTTTGCAGAAATTTCCAGGTTTTTCTAACTTTGGGCGAACGTTTATAAATAATTTTTTATAAAAATTAGATTTTTACGCTTTCTTTATTCTTTTACCCAGATGACACAATAGGTTTTAACATCCTCACATGTTGAAAAACAAAAAAAATTTGATTTTGTAAATTTTAGTCAGACTGTTAATTTTCAATAACAGTCTGATTTTGCGTTTTTCAACTTACTTTTTCTCATTTGCTACTGCTTCCCCAAGGCAACAAAAAAGTTTTTTGTCATTAGGAAACCGCAAAAAGTGAAAACATCTCAAAAAATGTCAGTCAAGCACTAGCAGTAGCTGTAATGAAAATCTGCAAAATGTGACAAATCAGGCCGCATCTCCAGATGGCCATGGCTGAACACAGCTAAAGTTGCTGTAGGCCTACGGTATTGAAGTTACTCCGCCCCGATAACTCAGTTGGTTAGCGCGTGAAATCGTGAGCGAAGAAGCTTCAAGATCAAGCAGCGCTGGTTCGACGCTCGGGATATGTGCTTGAGCTACGCATTGTAAGGGCTGTTATCCATTTAGCGGCAACTATTGGATGGAATAATTCCCTGGCAACAACACTTCAACAATCAGACAAACTTCACTCTGTCAATCTCAGTAACCAGTTCTGCGTCAAAAGCCTCTACAAGTATGCGAAACTACCAGGAATAGCCTATTAAGGCTTTGTCAGTCCGAGGGAAAAGATTTAAAACCAAACCAACCAGTCTCTTGCGATTGTGATGTTTGTGATGCCACATATGGGTAAAGCAAACAAATAAGCCACTTTTAGATTTATTTTGCCTAGACTCTGAGTGATGATTTTCTCTTACCTCTTTGTCTGTTGCACTTTTGGTTTTAAAATCGTTGAGAGAATAATCTGACCTCAAAGCTAATGAAGGGGCGCGGTCTCTTAAGACACCTCTAAAAAAAAGACTCCAAAGACTACTTGAGTTTTCTTAGTTTTATGTTTGTTTTTTTAAATTCCGGGACCGGGAAGTATTACCTCCTGGGCCCTTTTGTCAACGCTTCTGTCGATTTGTCATCCTTCAATAATAATCTTTGAAAGGCCCGCTGCCAATCCATAGTTCCTACTTTAAATATAAAGCGATCCGAACTACGGTAATTATTTTTTTTATTTCATCCAGGCTCAAATATTCACCAATGTGTGATTATAGTAACCCACGGAATAGGGGACCATGGTTTTGTTTGGTGCCTCCGTCCGGAAATTGCTCTCCAATCCGTAATATTCACACAAACCGAACACGAACATTGGATGCAGTTAATGCTGAACAAATAAGTAAAAAGTATTTGACACAAGGACGCTTCCAAAGGAAAATTTATGTCCATGAAAGTTTGAGAGATAGACATAACTTGACTGATCATCATTTACCGGTGTGCAACGATTTATACAGCAAGGCTAGTTCTATTTCCAGTGTAAGTGGATACATCAGCAACAGCAGTTGGATTTCTTTGCAATGCAAGCCTCCTCTAGGAAATAGAGCAGATGCTTTGAAAGACAGAATTGTTTACATGTTCGGTGATTCAACAACACGGCTGCTATATTTTCAATTTGTTATCAAGTACGGACTTAAGAATATAGAGTTTTATCCATCAAACTATTGGATTCAACCTCGATTGGCGTATTCTTTGCCCAACAGCTCTAACACGAATCTAACTTTCTATTACAGGGCACACGGTCTGCCTATGACTAATGGAGGACCGTCTGAAACAATGCCCTATATAAGTGATTCCGTTATTGGAATTCCAGCTGGAGGCAAAGGAGTCTATATTGTCATTAATATTGGTCCCCACTTTGTAGGGTATTACCCAACCTTGTTCATCCATCGAGCAAAAGAGATTAAAAAAGCGGTTTCTTTGCACCATAAGAATTTTCCTGAAACTCGTTTCATCATTAAAGGATTGAATGTAGTGAAAGGAAAGAATTGGAACACTTATCGCTTTGAAGTTATTTTAAGAAAAATGTTTGAAAACATGAGAAATGTTATTTTTTTGAACTTTTGGGAATTAACAACTATTTGGCATCAAGACAACGTTCACCCTGATCAAGCAACACAAAATATAGAAGAAACCTTAATGTTAAACTTCTTATTGTAACAGTGCTACAAACTCCATAGTTTTATACCTCACCCGGTGGCACGCCCTCTGGTATGGACCTTCCCCCACTAGCGTTAACAGTGGGTCCAGAGAGTACTTTTGGATAATTTTAAGGGCCCATAACCTTTTCAAGGGGCCTGGAAACATGAAGAAATCACCGCGTATTTCTTGGATACAATGAATTTTTCTTATAAATGTCTTGATTTGAGGCGCAAAGAAGGCAACGAAGGCGCAAATGTCTTCATTAATACCGGGCCCAAAACATCTTCTCAACGGCCCTGCCTGCCCCGACCGACATGGATCAGGCTCAACAGAATTCAAACAGGAGTCGTCCACTTCCATTCCAATATATGCACAATAATAATCCTGTTTTGTTTTGCGCCCACTACAACAACATACAGTACTCTGCGATCATAGATGTGATGCAAGTGGGGTTTGGCTCTTTCATCGACCTGTGAATGCGGTGCGGAGGAAGGAACTGCTGACCATGTCATTCTTGAATGTCCCATTTACAAGGTGCCAAATGGAATGCATGGCATACTATTGGCATAGTAGCACTGGACGCAGCTACACTCACCTAACTTTTCATCACCTGTACTAAAATCTGAACATTTCTATCTCACACGAAAGCAGAAGTAGTTAACCGCACGACTCAAGATCAAGCGGCGCTGGTTCGGCTTTAGGAGTGTGTGCTTGAGCAATGTATTTCAGCACTGCTCTTCATTCAACTGTAGGCTACGTAGTGGATGGAATAATTTTCCGGCAGCAACACTTCAACAACAATCGGACACTTCGCTCCATCAATCTCGGTAACCAGCCCTGCGCCAGAAGCTTAAAACCCCTACAAGTATGCAAAACTGCCAGGAATAATCTATCAAAGGCTTTGTCAGTCCTAGAATAACGATTCAAAACTACGTGTAAACCAACAACCCATCATATTTTCATATCTTCTTGTTTTACACGTTATTAACTTTTAGCCTTGCCTTTGTAGTACTGTAGTACTGTACAGTGTAGCCTACAACTGTACATCCATGTTATCACGGTGATAGGCTAAGTGTCATAGCGGATGCTGTATTTAATGAACTAGATAATGAGCTTGTTGTCGCATTTTTGTTATTTCAGAGTTCTCTTAATGTTATTTGACGTTCCTCTTCATTGTCTAGTTGTTTTGTCTTCAAAATTGCATAAAAATATAATTCTTTTTCTGACCTCTCCCCAGCCAGCTAAATCTGTCCTTTTTACATTGATTCAATGTCTGCAGATGTTGATCAATGTAAAAGGAACAGATTTTACCACCTCCTATAAGAAGCGACAACCGAAGCAAGGTTGCTCATAGTTTTCAACATTGTCCAAATGTCCATATCTCAGGAATATCAACGCAAGCACCTGTTTAATTCATATAAAGCGCCAACAAGTATGATAAACAGCTGTTTGGTTGTGCTCTATGTCAGGAAGAGCAGTTTCTTTGCTAGTTGGCTATAAATTTCAAGTGTTTTTCTATCGGCCCACTGTAAAAAGACCTGCATATGTGACAGTCGGCCATATTCTACTAGATGGCCATGTAGGACCGAAACAAGGTTCAATTTCTTTGTTTTTACATAACCTATAAAAACTATAAAAAAATTTACATAACCTATAAAAATTACATTATTTTGTAAATCAGAAAAACGTAACTTTCAATGTAGGTAGCCCACGCGTATCAGCCTAAAGCGGATGTAGTTTTGCATCCCCATGATCTAAAATCCCCAGCATGATTAGTTGATTACTCTGAATTTTATTTTTATTAATTGCTAAAACAAGATATTCTATTGACACACCACATGGTTATGACTCAAATGTCAGCTTCAATATATTTAACAGCAAAACCGATAGCTCAGTTGGTTAGCGCGTGACTTCTGCAACACAAAACCTTCAAGATGAAGTGGCCTTGGTTCGACTCTCGGGGTGTAGCCTTATACGCTTGAGCAACTCACGTTACGGACTGCTCTCCATTCAGCAGCATTTAGTGGATGGAATAATTCCCTGGCAACAAAACTTCAACAATCGGAAACTTCACTCTGTCAGTCTCGTCGACTGGGCCTGCGTCAGTGAGCCAAAGCATCTACAAGTATGCGAAACTGCCGGGATTAACTTCCGCACGAAGCTTTTCCAGTCCTAGGATAAAGTTTCAATCAATCAAAAGTCATACGTAATTATCAATAGAAGATTCTTGGTCATCCTGCACTGGCCTACTCATGTCATAGCTCACTATATTTTCTGCTTTTTTTCACTTTTTTTTACATTTTCTGTGTCTACTCTGGCTTTTCCATCAAAGATTGGAGACAACAAAAATTTATTTCAAGACATTATGAAATTCTTTATTATTTTTCCTTCGAAACTTAATACAGGGTCGTTTGGATGAATCTCATTTAGACGCCATACTGCAGTCAAGTCCCAGAAATTAAGATGCACAACATTTCTCATATCTTTGAATACTTCTCTTAAAATAATTTCAAATCGATAAAGATCCCAATTATGTCCTTCCATAACATTCAATCCTTTAACTAAGAACCGAGTTTCTGGGAATTTTTGATGATGAAAATTGATTGCTTTTCTTATTCCTCTCATTCTATGTATGAAAAACGATGGATGGCGCTCAGTGAAGTGAAGTCCGAGATTAAGAACGACATAAACGCCCCTTCCCCCAACAGGAATTCCAATGATGGAATCACTGATGTAGATTTGCACGGTAGGCGGGCCCCCATTGTTGAGTGGAAGACCATGCGCTCTGTAATACAATGTCACATTGCTATCATGGCGATGACGCGTAGAAAAAGCAACTTTTGGTTGATGACGTGTACCGATCGGCCTTCTTACAGTTATTGGAAACTTTTTACCATAAGGTTGAAAACTTTTAAGACGATAGCGAACAACAAACATGTTGTAGAATTGTCGTATTGTAGAATCCCCTAAGAAATATACGATTCTGTTTTTCAAGATTCTATTTGAATAAGTTGACGCTGCTGCACAATGCAACGAGATCCAAACCCGATCACAAAAATATCCGCTGATGGGAAAATGAGAAACTGTTTTAGTGAACAAGTCACCACATAGAGGCAGGGAACTGCCGATTTTGCTTCTTTGTTCTATTTCAGTGTTTTTCAGTTTCACGTTATTCTCCTCTTTTATACTTGATGTTGCTGAAATGTAAATTTTATGATGAACGCGTTTTTTGCAAGCAAACTTTCTGCAAATTTTGTTGATGTTTATAGATTGCCATGTCTTAGTTTTTTCTCTGTTAGTAAACAGGATTGGAGAGCAATTTCCAGAAGGAGGCTTCAAACAAAACCATGGTTCCCCATTACGTGGGTTGCTATAATCGCACATAGGTGAATGCTTGAACCTGAACAACAAAATTTTCAGTTTAAAAAACGTCAATAAAATGACTTCGCACAAGCGTTGTTTATAGTTTAACTTACTTCAAAGTACTGCAGTTTCAAGCAATGACGAACCTCCTTGGTTGGTTGGTTTTGAATCTTTATCCTCGGACTGACAAAGCCTTGGTTGGTTATTCCTGGTAGTTTCGCATACTTTTAGGGGCTCTTGACGCAGGGCCGGTTACCGAGATTGACAGAGTGAAGTTTTCCGATTATTGAAGTGTTGTTGTCGGAAAATTATTCTATTCATTAAGTGCCGCTCCGCTGAATGGAGAGCAGTCCTGAAATGCGTTGCTCAAGCGCACACCCCGAGAGTCGAACTTGCGCCGCGTGATCTTGAGCCGGGCGCGTAACCACTGAGCTAACGGCGAGTAACCTTCTTCTCACCATATTCTAGTTCTATTGGTCATTCCACGAATTAACTCTTCATAGTTTAGCTTCAGTCGCAAGAGGAAGTAAAAGAGGTAAAGAAAGAATATTTGCTAATAGGACTCAGGTATCTAAGTTTACATTTGTATCTATGTCTTGTAGGATGCAAATGAGCAAATAAAATCAGTAAATGAAAACAGTCAGGTTTTGTAACTCGAGCTTTTAGTTGTACCAATGCCATGCTCTTACACTGTGCATGTTTTGAGGTAAATTGTCACTCATGAACCAGATATCAATTATTTCAGTGGAAGATATTTTCTGACTACACACCATGCAAAAGAGTTGCTTGTAGCAAGCGTTGTTGTGAGTACAAGCTTTGTTATAAACTTTGGCATATCTTCAATGATTGAGAAATCCTCAATTACAACTATTGCTTATTAAAAGATCAACACAAACTTACTTTTGGACAACTCTAAGATTGACGTCACAATGAACAAGTTCACCCGTTTCCAAAGTTGTAATCGCGTCCTCGTCGTGCCAAATCTTTATTCTTCTTTGTTGTTCATTGAGTTCATGGAGCGCTTCCACAGAAAGCATCAGTTCAACATCCAACATCATTTGACCTTTGTGAACAATGGGAGCTTTGATTGTGTATGTCCCGTTGCCGTGGTCAACAACACGACAAGCAATTCCATCTTTTGGTTTTCTGGACTTGTCGCGAACCAAACGCGCTCGTAAATAATCGCCACCGAATGTCTTCGCTTTCCCTCTAGCGTCGCGTGCTTGGACAGTCGCGACCAATTCGTCACCTACGCTGTAGTTCACTTTCTGCAGAGACACAATCAAAAAATGGGTTGCCAAATGCGCGTCTTGTGTCGGATTATTTTTTTGATATTTTTTAAACGCCATCGCAACATTTGGAAAGAAAGTTGTCCAGTCCTCCTCACTTTTCTTAAAAGATGGAATTCCAAAATCACTTAATGGGAAACCATATGTGTCTTTATATTGCAATCCATAAAAAGGTGACTTTGGGTCGTGAGCTGTTTTGCTAGAGGCCATTAAAGCTTCTTGCAATCTTTTAGTCAAAATCGGTTCATCAAACTGTACCGTCTCTTCCCCTAATATGTTATCACATTGAATTGGCATGCATTTGGAAGCCAAACTTGGAACAATCGTTTGAACAATTTTATCGACTTGATAAAGCTTTGGTAGAGAGTTTGCTTTGTTGAACCATAGAGAAATAAAACATAGTAACTTTATCGGGTTTAGCATACTTTATTTCACACAAAATATAACATAATTAAATAAAATAAACTCAAACGTTTTCGACACGTACGTGTGTCCTCATCAGGAATTAAATCTGCAATACATCAAATGAAAAATTGTAAGATAAATTTGACTATGCACGGTAACTGTAACGACACTCTGGACTGAAAGCACAAACTGAACAAATGATACGAGAATGATTGCGAGTAAATTATGCGGTGGGAAACAGATCACGTGATGTGTAAACTACAGGCATTGGACAAAACAATTAGAACACACACAAAAGGAACGATGAGCCACAGGCGAATAACTGCCGGTTGAGAGATGGATTGTTACGTTTGATTCTTAAGGCTTCCATGATCTTAGTCTGAAAATCAGATCTGCCTCGAGAGATGATTTTAAATTGGTCGATTGAGACATTGTCAGTGCACGTTTCACAAGAGGCGATGTGCTCTTTAATTGCACTTTTAGTTGTTAGGTTTGGGTTTAAGTGCTCCCCGGCCCTTGTCAACAAATGTCTGGTTGACATACCAATGTATGTCTGGTTTGCGTCACGCAAACAACTAAACTTATACACAACATTTGAAGAAAGAGCAAAGGGGGTAGGCGACTTCAATTGAAAATATTGGTGCACTTTAAATGTTTTATACACAGGATGAATGTCACATGAAAATTTCTTTTTTATAAGTTTAGCTAGGTTTTTCGCAAAAATTGTTGAATCTTTTCTTAGGTAGGGTATATTAATGAAATAACTAAAATCTACTTCTTCAGGCGTGTCTTTTGGTTCATCAGCCATGAAGGTGTTTAAGACTTTATTGAAAAAGTGAAAAGGATATCCATTTAAATAAAACATGTTTTTTAATTTCTTGATTTCTTTCTGAAACAACTGATCATCAGAACAAAAGATTCAACAATTTTTGCGAAAAACCTAGCTAAACTTATAAAAAAGAAATTTTCATGTGACATTCATCCTGTGTATAAAACATTTAAAGTGCACCAATATTTTCAATTGAAGTCGCCTAACCCCTTTGCTCTTTTTTCAAGTGTTGTGTATAAGTTTAGTTGTTTGCGTGACGCAAACCAGACATACATTGGTATGTCAACCAGACATTTGTTGACAAGGGTCGGGGAGCACTTAAACCCAAACCTAACAACTAAAAGTGTAATTAAAGAGCACATCGCCTCTTGTGAAACGTGCACTGACAATGTCTCGATCGACCAATTTAAAATCATCTCTCGAGGCAGATCTGATGTTCAGACTAAGATCATGGAAGCCTTAAGAATCAAACGTAACAATCCATCTCTCAACCGGCAGTTATTCGCCTGTGGCTCATCGTTCCTTTTGTGTGTGTTCTAATTGTTTTGTCCAATGCCTGTAGTCTACACATCACGTGATCTGTTTCCCACCGCATAATTTACTCGCAATCATTCTCGTATCATTTGTTCAGTTTGTGCTTTCAGTCCAGAGTGTCGTTACAGTTACAGTGCATAGTCAAATTTATCTTACGACTTTTCATTTTATGTATTGCAGATTTAATTCCTGATGAGGACACACGTACGTGTCGAAAACGTTTGAGTTTATTTTATTTAATTATGTTATATTTTGTGTGAAATAAAGTATGCTAAACCCGATAAAGTTACTATGTTTTATTTCTCTATGGTTTTATCGACTTGTAGAATAATTATCAATATATCCCACATGATAACGGCGAGAATGACTAAATATAGACCACGCAACAGAGGTGACATTTTTACATCAATATTTCAACTTCTGTTGAAGCACCAAATAAAGGAAAGTAAACTTGTTCATATGTTTTCAAAATCAAGAGAAGTATTGGCATGAAAGAACTGTATGCAACACATAGAATTAGAGTAAAGTGAGCTCTAGAGCTATTTAGAATATTTTGGGAACTCATTTTTGAGCAAAATAAGTGACCTGGTGAATGATGCAGTGTACTAGGATGTGCAGAAATGCATCGCGGGCCGCACTAAAACGTCTTCGCGGCCGCATGCTGCCCGCTGGCCGTGTGTTTGAGATCCTTGGTTATAGCCTACTCAGGTCCTAAACAATTTTTATAGTTTGGTTGATTCACTGCAATAAGCCACTTTACAGAACCAAAGTCGAATAGGGTGCAGTTTTTTTTATCATCACCACTCTAAACTTTCAAAACAGCATTGGATCAAAGAAAGCAAACACGTCTTTACGACTATAACACAAAAGGCTTTTCAAATGAAATGAACAAACATCCCATGAAATGACAACACCGACCAAACTGACAACCAAACTGACAACACCGACCAAACTGACAACACATGACAAACACCGACCATCGCAGAGTACTGTGCACCTGTCTGGTGCCGCAGTGCTCACTGCCACAACATCGACACTGCCATAAACAGCGCCCTGCGCACAGTGACCGGATGCCTGCGTCCCACACCATTGGACAATCTCCCCATTCTCGCTGGCATCCAACCTGCTGAGCTTCGTCGCGAAGAAGCCACTCTGTCCCTCGGTCGACGGGCACTGGGGCCTAACCATCTTCTCCACCACAAGATCTCTGCCTTCCCAAACGGGCACCCTCGCCGACTGAAATCAAGACACCCATTCGTACCAGCCGCTCGGCTTCTGATCAACGAAGCTGATAAACAAGACATCTCTGCGGCTACTTGGACGGACCATAAATGGAATTCTGAATAGAGGTCAAGCACCACCAGACTCCATTCATTCATCCCCGACGCCGACACACGCCCCATCGGCCTGACACTACAGAGACAGGCATGGGTGCGCCTCAACCGTCTCCGTACGGGCGTCGGGCTTTTCCGCTCAACGCAACTGCACCAATGGGGAATGGCTTCTTCCTCCTACTGTGAATGTGGTGCCGAGGAACAGACCGCAGACCACATCATCAATGACTGTACCATCTTCAAGTCACCTAACGGAGTGGAAGGTCTGCGCGTCATGGATGATGAAACTAAAGACTGGCTGCTCTCTAGTAGCCTTCCAGTGTAGTCCGGGAACATCGTGAATCTGGGGTGCTAAAAGGATAAACCCTCGGCCCCAGAAGCTCAGACGACGACGACGACCGACCAAACTAAATTGAAACTTCAAAGCAACTTTTGTCAAGCACATGCGATATTAATAGCGGCTTAATGTTAGTAGTTGCCACCAATTACTTTGCACAGCCTAAGAGTTCTAAAAAAACGTCTCAATCTACAATAGCAATTCAAGTTAAATTCTAAAGTGATTTTCTTGATCTTCAAGATCAAGACCACGCCCAAATCTGGCTACAAATAATGCGCATACTGCTTAGTCAGTCCAAGGATAAAGATTCAAACCACTATGCGGCGGTTTTTTCAAGTTTTTCGGGCCCCTTGGAAAGGTCACAGGCCTCTAATTTCATCGCGGGCCCGAGTCTAAAAGTACCCCCTAAACACCTCTGTCAACGGTACTAACTAAAACTATTAATTTCCAATGAAACTTACGACGTATTTTCCTCTATTTTCCTCATTTCCCAAGATAACGACCCGAATTGTCACTTTTGCCTTAAATCGTTTTTGAGTATTTATTTATGACTGTTACATAATTCCGGCGTAACAGTCAAAATATTTTTCAAAACTCTTTTTTTTTACAAATCTTAGCATGATTATGAAAACCGAAGCCCTATGCTGTAGTGTAGCAGCTGTTTTAGATAATTACAACATAGCT
This sequence comes from Aplidium turbinatum, assembly GCF_918807975.1. Lineage (NCBI taxonomy): Eukaryota > Metazoa > Chordata > Ascidiacea > Aplousobranchia > Polyclinidae > Aplidium > Aplidium turbinatum. Next base: position 18,942,948 of record NC_137488.1, read on the forward strand.
AACCTACACTTCAATTCTTGACTTGTTTCGAAGTTAAAATTTTTGCACAATGCAATTTGCTTCGTCTCGTGTCTCTAAGACCTACATTTCATAAACTAAACAAGGTGCTGCGTAAATACGTTACAACAACGATACCAGACGTAACTGCTAAGTTTTTACGGCTTTATCAAAAGACAAGCTTTGTGCTCCGTACCACATTATGAACACTTCCTAAAAAATTCCAAAAAACTTGGCGGTGACAGAACAGTCGTATAGCAACATAAAGCTAGCACAGTTAGAGCACATTTAGCAAGATATAGCCTACATCAAGCGGGCAAAACCTAAAATAGGTCATTCAATATTTGAATGAAACGAGGGTAAAGTATTTTATCGAATGAGAGCCCAGCCTTGTAGGCGCAGTAGGCTACGGTGTCTATCGCTGTCAATTCTTGCTACAATCGGCTTCCGAAAAACAGAATTAACTATTGTTAGAAGCAACTTTTTCATAACGAAACAAGGTTTCACTGTATTTGTTTCATTTCAAATGAAAAAGTTCCTTCGAGCAATAATTATTATCAACTCCGATTGTCACTCGATGAACTAATAATTACTATTTTAGATGATTAAATATATAATTACTATTTTAGCCTTGTACGGTTCAAACGTTGCATGACACATTTTATTGTTCTTCGTCGCCCTCTTACGCCTACGTGTTGCCAAATGTGACCAAACTTTTCAAGGTTTATTCTGCTATACGACTGACACCCGTGCGAAGACGGTTGAAGCGCATTCACGCCTGTTTTTGTAGTATCGGGCCGGTGGGTCAGGTGTCGGCATCAGGGATGATTGAATGGATTCTGGCTTCCATTCAGATTTTTATTTATGTTCCACCCAAATAGCCGCGGAGATCTTGTCAATCAGCTTCGTTGATTAGAAGTTGAGCGGCTGGCACGAATTGGTGTTGATTTCAATCAACGGGAGTGCTCGTTTAAAAGAGCAGTGACCTTTGAGTGAATAAGATGGTTGAGCTCCAGTGCCCGTCGACCGAGAAGCAGAGTGGCTTGATGACTGCCTAAAAATGACAGTAGATGTCACTAGAGAATAGGTTTAATCGAAGGTTTAGGAATGCTTGTGAAAGTGTTGAGTCTATAAAGCACAATAATTGTCGTTCTACATCACTGCGCATAAGACACGTGAATAATTGCACTTTTTATGAGGTTGTAGTAGTTGCCTTTGCCACAAGACGTGAGACCACTCGACATGCGACAACTCAGCAGGTAAATTTCAGCTAGTCAGCAAATGAGATTTATTTGCTCAGTTTGGACTAACTTGGTCATCGCTTGCTGAGTTAAATTTGCTGATTTGTGACATGCCAAGTTTCGGCTCGCTCAGTTCCTTCATTTGCCACCTTCAGACACTTACTGAAATGTTGCTAGCTCAGTTGTCACTTGCTAAACTGCCATTTGTTCAGTTCACAACTGCTGACTTGTAAAAGACTTTTTGTCACATGCTTTACTTCAACTTGAATAGAAATGTAGTTTTATAATAGACATGACACCTGCCTGAGTGCCTAAGCATCGATACTAGACCGCTTCGACACCACTGCCCAAGGGTGGTAAAAGGCAAAGTCGTTCGACCCCTGGAGTGGGGAAGAAGGTTCACACAAAGACATAGCCGTAGGAAAATATTTTAAAATAATTTTAAAGAATAAAATAATACATTTTACATTCATTGAAAAATATTAACGCAGGCTATCTCATAAGTCATAACAATTGTATAAAGTTTCTGAACTGATGAGACGTCGACACATCATTGTAAGATTGATTTGCCTAAATAACCGGACACTTTTGCCCAAATTCGCGACGTTTTTTTTCCGAAGGAAAGCGACCGCTCTCCCGCCTTCCCCCCATCTTCTACGGCTATGTACGAAAAAGGTGCATTCCTCTATTCAGTGCCGGTCTTTGGGGTGTGCAAACCGTGCAATCGCACAGGACCCGCAAATTAGGGGCCCGCAGTTTACTCAGAAAATGCAGTAATTTTGTCATTTCCAATGGAAAAATTCAACAAGTGAATTCAACAAAGGAATTCGCAACAAGAAAACATAGAGACTCAACGAGTGCAACCTATTTCGTCCCCTGAACATTTTGTACCCTGAAAAGATCGAGAAAAAAAAAACATAGCCGAAGTCGCTGATCGGAGTTGCCGCAAACATTTCAAAATTTCTCTAGATCTTTTCAGGGAACGAAATAGGTCGAAATTTGATTTTGTTACACGATTTCAGGGTACCGGTACGAAATCGGGGTACGAATTTTCAGGGGACGAAATAGGTTGCATCCAGACTCAACATAGAGGCATAGCTTTATTTCCGAAAAATGTTAAAGAAAGTATGATCTTATCCTTTTGCTATGCCACCGGACAGCACCATTTTATAGTAATATTCATACCCAAACTTTTGTTGAACATGCTCTCAGAATGCCCCAAATTCAAACAATTTTTTCAATTTTTCTGGAGGAGGCCCTCCCAAACCCCGGCCGCTGGGTGTCGCCTTCGGAGATCACCCCGCCACCACCCCCTCTCCTTTCTAAATACCTAGCTACGCTACTGAATTGGATCATTGTCATTGGGGCCCGCAAAGCAGATTCCGCACAGGGCCCGAAATACCCTAACACCGGCACTGCTCTATTGGTTCGTATATGATTCATAGGTACACCCCAAACCAGGATTCGAACTCTGGTCTATCAAGCCAAAGACCAATGGTTTTTTCAGCCACTGAGTGCGAAAGCTACAAATGTACAAAGCTCTGAAAAAGTTTATTTGTTTGAAGTTCTTTGTTTTTATTTGTGATTTGTTGTTTGCATTTAGGTTTTGTGGCCGTGCTAGCTGTAATACGTGTAGCCTGCCTTACTTGACTGACGCCTTTGCAAGATTCAAGATTTTGTCACTTTATTTTGTTCATTTATGTGCTGGCTGAATGTCGTGGTTTTATTTCGCAAATCAAGTAATTTTGTTTCCTTGGTGTTTCCATTTATTTGTGAATGCAAAAAGTGCTTAAAAATTTAAAGCGTATGGTCTTTCGCAATACTTGTTTGTCAGACAATAAAATTGAAACTTTTTACGTTGATTTAACGTTTTAAACATTGAATCAACTCAAAAATGGCTCAGTGGATGAAAAAGTAGCGGATTGCGCTTTCTAGATCAAAAGAAATCACTTTTTGTCGAGGGTTTGATGTCACTTGTACACAAAAACAACGTAGAAATGAAATAAGGTAGTTTATCATCGGTCATTTTTTTCGAGCCATCGGTATAACGAGTTTGCTGTCTCGGATTTCAAAACCATGAAACGCTTGTACCTTTTTTGTTGTTGCGATGACATGCAACGTTGTATCTCACTGGTATGGTCGTTTAAATTGTTGAAGTCATAAACACAAGTGTTTGCTGTTGTTGGTATCCCGGCAAATGTGCAACAATAGGTTGCTATGCTCGTAACCTTATCGAGACCTATGAATCTATGTCTATCTATTGTAGCACCAAAGATGGCGTCTAAACCATTCTCAACGCCAACAAAGATAAATTCCGCTGGGCTTTTTTTTTAATGTCATGCTAAACTGGTCAGCTTAATGCTAGTATTAACCAACCATAAAGAAAGTGTTTCGCCAAATTAACATTTGACACATCGAGTTTCTACAAACTTTGCGTGCATGCAAACTAGAAGTATACATTTTGATATTTTTTGTGTTTTTATTTAGCTTCTCCATTGGTATCGCATACTACATGTCATGTATTTTTTGTGGCATTCAGGCATATGTTTGGAAAAGAACTTATATTTACCAACTTGGTGTGGTAGGCTACTCTCTACTTTTTGATTATTTTGATCACGCTACACATCCTATTGTATCATTGATAAATTCAAAGAAAGATTTTAATAAAATGTTCAGTGAAAAAGTTTTATTTTGGAATTATGTTTGGAGGCTGATAATAATTTATAGGTTATTACGGAATGGACCGAAATGCAAGGAAGTTACTTAATGTGTTCACCTGCAAGCGTGCCATAATTTCTTCTCTACTGCTCCCATTTTACATAACGCAGAGGATCTTGACCAAACCAAAATGTTCATGTTAGGCTAAACATACATATATGAGAATGTTTCAAATAAATTCAATGTAAAATTGACAGGATAACAAACACTGCAGTTTTCTTGTAGCGTCAATTTTGCATTGAATTCATATGAGAGGTAAACTTTACTGTGCAATGACTTTAAGTTTATTTGACCATGAAAATAAACCAGTAGGGTTGAATTTGTCATTATCATCATTGTCCTATTTTTCGTCATTAACGTATTCGGAACAAAAAGGTAGTCCTTGATACAATAAGCGATATACCATTTTTGTCTTAGGGCCTATTTAAAGATGTTATCACGTTATTGCCCGACCTATCTACATTGCTTTACGTAAGGCAAAACACAATCGGTACCGCTTTTAAAGTCTCTGGTCTGCCCTGACCTGGAATCGGATCCGGACCTACACGAAGTATTGTCCTGATCATTAACCGATCGGTCACTGAACTCGTGTCCTGAGTTAGATGACATAAACCACGAGATGACGTTCTCCCTACGTTCCCATGGCGAAGGACAAACAATATCCTCACCAAGGTATTTACCGGCTCTTTAAATACATTTTTATTTGTTCAAATCATGAGGCCTGGCAAGCCTTGCCGCCGATGAAAGACGCGCCTTTTGTAAACCGCAAGTATTCACCTCACAAACCTCCATTATTTCAACAACAATTCAACGTTCGAAGATTTCAAACCATCACAAAGAGGGAATTCCACTTTCCGCTTGACCCACCCTTCTTCCCACGCCCTTTCCGTTGTCCTAACACTTTTTATTTTGCATCAATTTTACGTGTGCAGACGTAAAATCATTGTGAAAGGGATTGTTTTATTGATTTGTGAGAATCTATTGTAGGTCAGAGCGGAAAGATTTCAAGAATTTTTTATAATTTGTGCTCACATTGTTAGCGAAGTCAAGTCTTTCCGTTGCTGCAATATTGTATAATGTTGTAACATTGTAACACTGAGATGAAATATCAAAGTTCTTTGTGTTAAAGTGAGCATACAAACATATGAATAGAAAGTCATATGCCGGTCTTTATTCTGTCATGTACTTTCACAGCGTAAAATTCATTCTCTTTCACATCTTGTGACTCAGCAAAAAGTTTACTTTGTCAAATGTCCTATTTTAAACTATCAATCGTCGTCGTCGTCTGAGCTTCTGGGGCCGAGGGTCTATCCTTTTACCACCCCAGATTCACGATGTTCCCGGACTACACTGGAAGGCTGCTAGAGAGCAGCCAGTCTTTAGTTTCATCATCCATGACGCGCAGACCTTCCACTCCGTTAGGTGGTTTGAAGATGGTACAGTCATTGATGATGTGGTCTGCGGTCTGTTCCTCGGCACCACATTCACAGGAGGAGGAAGAAGCCATTCCCCATTGGTGCATGGTTGAGCGGAAAAGCCCGACGCCCGTACGGAGACGGTTGAGGCGCACCCATGCCTGTCTCTGTAGTGTCAGGCCGATGGGGCGTGTGTCGGCGTCGGGGATGAATGAATGGAGTCTGGTGGTGCTTGACTTCCATTCAGAATTCCATTTATGGTCCGCCCAAGTAGCCGCAGAGATGTCTTGTTCATCAGCTTCGTTGATCAGAAGCCGAGCGGCTGGCACGAATGGGTGTCTTGATTTCAGTCGGCGGGGGTGCCCGTTTGGGAAGGCAGAGATCTTGTGGTGGAGAAGATGGTTAGGCTCCAGTGCCCGTCGACCGAGGGACAGAGTGGCTTCTTCGCGACGAAGCTCAGCAGGTTGGATGCCAGCGAGAATGGGGAGATTGTCCAATGGTGTGGGACGCAGGCATCCGGTCACTGTGCGCAGGGCGCTGTTTATGGCAGTGTCGATGTTGTGGCAGTGAGCACTGCGGCACCAGACAGGTGCACAGTACTCTGCTGAAGAGTAGACAAGGGCTAAGGCTGCTATTCGCAAAGTGTCAGCCCTCGCCCCCCAGCTAGAGCCTGCCAGGCGCTTCAGTAATGCAGCGCGGGATGTCAGTTTCTTGCGCAGTGACACCAAATGGTGGCGGTATGTGAGCGATCTGTCTAGTGTCACCCCAAGATACCTTGGCTCGGGGCAGAAGGACAGAGGTTTTCCGTTGTTGTGGACATGTAGCTCACGATCAGCTTCCCGATTGTGTAGGTGGAAAGCTGCCGCCACAGTTTTGGTTTCGCTGAGTTTCAGTCGCCAGTTCTGGAGATAAGCTGAGATGGTTTGCATGTCCTGGCTCAAGGTGTCTTCTAGATTTTCCCACGACTTTGTGGAGTGGAGAATTGCCAGATCGTCCGCATAAGCGTATTTTGCGGAGACCGTGGTTGGCAGGTCGTGGGTGTAGATGTTGAAAAGAAGGGGAGCCAGGACCGATCCCTGTGGGACGCCGTTTTTCAGGCGTCTCAGTCTGCTTCGCCGTGGGTTGCCGGTGGTGAGGGTGAAGCTTCGATTCCTGACGAGTTCCATAATCATATGGACCATATGTCGGTCAGGAAGCAGGCGAAGCAGCTTGTAAGTAAGGCCGCGATGCCATACAGTATCATAGGCAGCTGTGAGATCTAGAAAGACAGCGCCGGCCTTCTTTTTTGCCTCAAAGCAGTCCTCGATGTCTTGGGTCAACAGTGTGACCTGATCTACAGTGGATTTTCCGCGCCGAAACCCAGCTTGCTCTTTTGGAAGGAGCGGGTCGATGATTGGGTTGACGCGGGCATAGATCAGTCTTTCGAGGATCTTGAAAGGAACACAGAGGAGGGATATCGGACGATAACTCCTTGGGTCCTCTGGTGGCTTGTGAGGCTTAGGGATCGCAACTACTAAAGCTCTTCTCCAGATTTTTGGGATTGTGTGGTGGTGCAGGCAGGAAGAGAGGAATCTACGTAACCAGGACTTTAGGGCATGGCCAGCATGGAGCACAAGCTCAGGGCAGATCTTATCGGGCCCTGGAGACTTGTGTGGTTTCACTAGGCGGAGGGCGGTGGAGAATTCCTCTGGAGTGAAGTCTCCAGAGATTGTTTCTTCTGGTGGTGTTTCCACTTGCCATAGGGCAGATACTTCCTTGGCAACAAGGCGGGATGCCTTACGGTCCTTTGTCTTGTACACCCCGTTCTGCACTAGCTGGGAAGCGATAAAAGCAGGGAAACTGCATAGCAACCTTAGCTTTGAGTTTCACAACAGTTCAACTACAGCATATGCAGTAGCGTTGACAAGAGGATCGAGGGGGTACTTTTGGACCCTATTCCGATATAATTTTAGGGGCATTTAACCTTTCCAAGGGGCTTGAAAACTTGAAAAAACTAGCGAGTATTCTTTGGGTATACGACGTTTTTCTTGGAAATGTCTTGATTTGGAGCTCGAGAGTCTCATTGGTACTGGGCCCAAATTATTCTCTCTACGGCCCTGAGCCGACTGCATAGCCGAGTGGTGAGAGCGCTGGGACGGCAATCGAAAGGGCGCCGGTTCAACACCGCTCAAGAGCATGCGGCTGTTTCTTTGGCAGGACACTTAAAGGCATGCCTGAACGTGGACACAAACATTGACTTCCTTACCTTCCCGTCCACTTAATCTAAATCTTCAACCACCAGGAATAAGCGTGGATACGACAAAAAAACGACTCTGAGCATATGTTTTCAGTTGCCCGACCTTTGCACATCCCTTTGCAAAAACGAACTACGTCTGATGGAAATGAACACCTGAGAGTAAACAAGTTAAAAAGCAACCGTTTCTGGATACAAGTGTTGCGAAATTCCTGCTTGCAAATACGTGTTTGGAGTTGTCAGCACTGGCATGCATTATTGTCAAGTCAAGCCACTGAACTTTTAGACTTTAACCAATTTGAACCAACACGGTTGGTCCTAATGTTTTCAATCCGACAGAAGAGAGATAGTTGAAAATTGTTTTATTAGAGTCCAGGGCTTCCATAGCTTTTTTATTATGTTACCTCCATTTCAAAAAATAATTTTGTATGTAAACTCTATGCCGCTATGCGGGTAGTTCACATTGTAAACTACTCGCTGTAGGCCCACTTTAAAATTGTTTGACGACCCTAAAATTACGATTTGTGACCCTGTTTGTGGTGGCGACCCGTAGTTTGGGAAGCTCTGTTAAAGATAGACGGTTGTCAGCTGGATCCTTAAAAGTTTCTCAGAGTGGTGAAAAGTCCACCAAACATGTTATTGCAGTTTTTCTCAATAAATGAAACAAATTTAAAACACGCAATCAATGAAGTAAAACGTATTGCCATGACTTGTACCTCAAATAACTCTCGTAGATTTTATTCTACACAGCAAACCAGTCCTTTTTTTGTTAATTTAATGTCTGCACACGTGAAATCATTGCGAAAACGAACAGATGTGAAACGAAACTTCCAAAGCAAGTCTTTGATAAAACACACGATACAATCACACAGTTATTCTTGATGTGTTGTTGGGGATAGGCTACAGTCTTGGGTTGAGCTTTGACGTTTCTAAAGTGTTAGTTCCTTGAAGACCAACTCCACTTCCTCGCAGAAAGGATTGGAAACGCTGAGACAACGTTTCGGTAGGCCAACGGAACTCTGGCACTAGCAATGACCTGTGCTAGTCAAATCATGTTTCAACACATCTCATCGATATTACAAAGAATTCATACAACAAATCATAGGAATCCTTGGCCTTTTTATATTCATCTGAGGCCGTCGATGCCTGGCTCAGGCAAGGCAATTGAAGAAGAATAAGACGAAAAAAAAGAAGAACGAAAAAGTTTTGGCTCAGTTGGCCTAATAAGAAAAACGCCACCTGAACTCTCACCCAACGTTGTCAAGAACCCTTCAAAAAGCATATCTTACTTCCCAGTGTCACAAAGTTCCAACGTTTAATTGACTTTGTTTTCAAAGTTGCCAGATGTTTTTAATCAAAGTTGAAACAACGGAACCAACACAAAAATGGCAAGTTATGTTGACATTCTGACGTGTGCCACGCAGGGAATGTTTTTAATATTTGCTGATGTCGCAAACATGAAGTTTGTATAAATGTTGCTGAGAGCTACGTGTGATGAAACCGAATTGAAACGAGTTGTGATGACTATGATTTTGTGGCTTGTACCCCAGACAGCAAAAGCAAAACTGACTGATTTGCTGTCTGATACTGTGTTGTGAAGGGGCGAGTCCAGCATGTAGTTTTAAGGGGGGGGGGGGGGGGCGGCGATTTTAACGAAACGCAATGATGTATTGCAAGGTCTACAATAAGCCAACTTTGCAAAAACATTGTAAATGCAGTTACTTTTTTGTGTTTTAAGGGGGGGGGGGGATCGCCCCAATTCTCCCTTCTCTGGGATTTTCCACTGGTGTTGTCTAGTCTCTTTGTGAAATGTAACCATCCTAAAAATATTCAATGAGGCTCTTCACTAAGCATCCAACTTGATGCTCAACTCAACAAGTTACGTCACTCTTACCATTCGTCAACAAACTTGCCCATGACCGTTGAAGCGATAACTTGAGCCTGGTACCAATACGACGAGACCTTCGGCCCCAAAATCAAGAAACTTCTAAGAAAAACGCACAATGTTCGAAGAGTAGCCTACATGGTGTTTTTTTAAGTTCCTGAGCTCTTTAAAAAGGTTACGGGCCCTTAAATTCATCTCGGGTCTGGGTCTAAAAGTACCCCCCGGGCCCTTGTCAATGCAACTGAATTTGGTTACATGCCAACAAACAACAAAGTAATTGGGCACTTTTCGTATGAATATTATCTGGATAATTCAACAATAAATTTTATTGATACTACAAAAAGTGCTCAATGCCAAGCAAAGCGAATTAAATCAAATATAGTTATAGTCTCTAAACCCTTTAGAGCCTGTTTCACCCTAAAAGGATGATCCTCCTTTTAGGGTGAAATAGGCTGTAAAGGGTTTAAAGACTATAACTATATTTGATTTATCTGGATAATTCATATTCTTTGTCATCTTCAATTTTTTCCTGACCGTGTTGCCACTGCGTGGAATCTTTGTACTTGGCAGCATTTGTCGGTTTGAAGTACGAGGTTTGTCTGGTTTTGTAGACCGTTTCTAATGGTCAGAAAAAAAACAAACCAACTAAAGCGTTGCGCATTCTTTTGGTACCGGCAACTTAAATGCCTTTTGTTGTGTTCATTGTTCAATTGTTTGCTACAAACGTTACTGTAGCTTCTTCAAGATAGAACAGAGTAGTTTCATGTAGACCAATTCTCAGACAGCAAATCAGTCATTTTTTGTATTGATTCAACGTTTGCAAACAGACAAAAAGGGCTAATGTGTTGAGCTGGTCTTTCCAAGCTTTCAACAATGCTTAGGTGAAAGTCTGTTTGTGATCGTATTTGATTACGTCAGACCACCCAGATAGGGTCGCCATTGTCCACGGCTAACTGACGATTTGAGCTACAAGCAACAAACATTACCTAAAACTGATTTTTAGAATATGTGTTGTTTGTCACACAACGTACTTCATGTGCATCATCGGTGGTTATGTAACACTATTTATATTTTGACATTTCGGATAACATTTTCGAAATGGCCAGTTTCCTAAACTAAGTTATCACAGTCTTGATAGAGTTTTCGCGGTGGGCGATCATGTATGACCCTCAATAGATGTCCGTTGCTTCGATACCGATTGTGAACAGAGAAATGAATCTTGGCAAGCGAAAAAGATATTTATCAGCCTTTTAAATGCGAGTCGAAAAATAATGGAACACAAAAATTTAGCAGTAGAAAAGACTAGCAGCACTGAACAACCGTGCGGTTTCTAATCAAAATGCTGCCTGTCAGTTAGGAAAAACGTGTTCGGGAATAGGAACGGGGATACTTCCCGCCCACTTGATTAAAAATCGTCAGCTGTAAACTTTATGCCGCCAAGGCTGGATACGGCAAAAACTTGAAAGTTTGTTGATTTAGAAATACTAAAACATAATTTTGACTAAAGATAAAGCTATTTTGCGTTGGTTTGGTGGCTGTGCCTAATTATTTTCATCGACACATAGCCTACACCTTGACGCTTAGAGCCTCTTCGCATGCACATCTTGAACTATTATGATTTTGCCATATTTTCCTTTCATTGGTTTTTGTTTCTGTGTTGTATTTTCAAGATGCCGTTTCTGTCGCATTCCGACAAAGACAAAAAGAATTGAAAGGAGATATTGTGCGAATGCGTTTTGTGTGTGCTACAAAATCCACACAATGGCATAAAATCATAAATGAAGACAGGGGCTCTATCCACTTTTAGAATTCGGGGGGGTGATTTTTGGACAGTGGGCTAAAATCGTCATAGTCATTTCAACTTCTGGGGGGCACAGCCCCCCAGACCCCCCATTGCAGCATCAGCTTCTTTCTGATCGAAACATAGGGGTTCTAAGTCGTTTCACAAAGTATGTTTCGGAAAGGGCATTTTTGGGTAAGCAAACTGGTAGTCACTTAACAAGAAATAATTCTGGCACTGCAAATGTAAACTCGAACCAATCATAAACTACGTTTTCCGTGACGTGAAAAAGGGCGAAAAGAAGATGATACAAAGCAAATCAAGTGATGGATTTTCTATCAGTTGTTTGTTTGTTTGTTTATTTGTTTTTCATATTTTTACCCTGCATTGCGAGAAAGCGGACTTGAGCGCTATGCATCGGTGTAGGCCTACGCCTTCTGACGTACACCTGACCCACGCTGCAGCCGACGACAATGTCTGTTTCCGGTTGTCTACTCTACTTATGACTTAAATTTGGTACTACCCATTACTCAAAATCGATCACTGGATAGAGGCAATTATACTTATAGTGAAGTTTCTTCCCCAGAGAAACAACAGCAAGTGCGGGGGGGGGGGGGGGGGGGTGGAGTCGAACATGCAGGCTCTCGACTGCGAGCCCAACGCGCTAACCACTCGGCCACTGCTGCCGACTAAGTTAGCAGCTGGTTGGCTTTTTAGGGGTTAGGGTTAGAAATTAGTTATTTCATTGACGTGGGTTCGATTCTCACAACTGCTATTGCTCTTTTTTTTCTGTAATTACCAAATAAAGTTCAAAACAAGGATAAACTCTCTGGCTGAGTGCTAGAAGGGTCACCATTAGACGGTAGCCTCTTATAACATGTTCTGATTGGTTGGCGGTGTCATTCTAGTCATTTGCAGTGGTAGAATTTTTTTTTGTTAAAGTGGCTACCAAGCAAACTAAGTTAAAACACAGTGTAAACGCCTGGCTCGTAGTTCAGGGTTGCCAAATCAAAAAATCATATTGAAATGAAATATATATTCATATTGATAAAAAATTCAACATGTGCTAACAGCGAAAATATATTTTTCAAAATTTGATCAATGAAATATCACAAAACCTTTTCAAAGCCAAATGAGTGGGGGGGTGATTTTGCATTGATCACCCCCCACTCCAATTAGTGGGGGGGTGATCACCCCCCTCACCCCCCCTTGGATAGAGCCCATGAATGAAGAGAACAGTTGGTTGAAGAAACTTAAAACAACAAAGTTGTCAAGTAGTCCAGACCAGTGAAGTGACTGGCAGGTGTTTTGAAAACTTCACTAAGTTGAATAACGTGCTATTGGCATAAGTTGATTAGGTTATGATAATATTGATAGCAATGTTTAAATAGACAAAATATAACTTAATGCAAACGGGCGTATGGAAATGTTTAAACACGTATGACTTTCTTGCATGATCAAAGCAAAAATATGCGTGAGTTGAATCATGCAAAATGGGTTTCTTTTCCTTGCCAAGAATCATTTAAAAATAATTTCAACAGATTTTTGATTTCAAAGGTCACTTTACTTTACGTTTAATGAATAATCGTTTTGAACATATTGAAATATTGGCGCTGTCGATAAAATGTATTCAGTAAAAATCAAACCCTCACACCTAAAGCAACGCAAAAGCATTTAATCATTAATTGTTTATGAGCTATAGTCCACTGAAACAAAACTGGTGGACATTGCAAAGAGTTTGTCGAAGTGCATTGCAATGCGCCTTTCACATGCGTCACTGCTGCTAATGCTTAGTGCCGGTTTATTGGGAATGTACGAGCCATGTTATGATGTGCACACTGCACATTGCACAAGCAATAAATTATTTGAAACAATTTGCAAGCACCTTTTCCTATCTTTGAGCATTGTCAACGCAGTTTGTAAAGAATTATAAGACGATTTGAGGAATTTTACATCGCTGGTATGACTATGATTTCTCTGTGAAAATTGCCAGCTACATATTTTTTACACCTCACAATAAAAGTTACCAAAGCAATCTGAAAATCTCTTCACATATTATTTCATCTAATGATACTAGACAGGGCTGTGTAAAACATAGATATTTCGATTCAACCCTCACTATTCCTTGAAGTGATTTTTCTTCTATTGCTTCGAAACAAAACATACAGAATCTCGAAGCCCAGAAGACTTGGCCTTGTAGGCTATAGGGTTTTTTAAAAATTTACAAACTAGTCAGGCCTACAAGTAGTAGCGTTGATAGAAGGGTCCAAGGCATAACTTAATTTTGGACCCAGAATGGGGCTCATCATTTTACTAAGGGGAAATAAAAAACTTGACGAAACCACAGCGTATTTTTGTTTTTATAAGTGTCTCGTTTTTGGGCCCATGAATCTCATTGGTATCGGGCCCAAATTATCGTCGCCATGGCCCTGCCTACAAGGTTTCAAAAATCTTTCGAAACTCAACTTAAAATACGACTTCAGGTAAATGTATGGTGAGGTACAAGCAGCTTGTGTTGTGACAGGCAGGCTATTACAGACGCAACAGCATTATCTGTTTCGGTGCGCCGGTCTTCTGGGAGTTTCTGATTCGGCAGACGTTAGTTCGTCCGCTTAGGGAACGTTCAAACATTACGTAACGCTTTTTTCCCGAATTTTTGACCCCCCCCTCCCCCATGTAACGCCAACGTAACGCTTTTTTCAATCTCCCCCTCCCCCGTGTAACGCTTTTTCACTACGAATTCAGCACAAAAAAACTACCATTCCGTACTCGAAAGCGTTACGTAACGTTTTGCTTGAACCCCCTCCCCCCCGATGTGACGCTAACGTAACGCTTTGCATAAACCCCCCCCTCCCCCTCGAAGGCGTTACGTAATATTTGAACGTTCCCTTATCTCCTTATGATGATCACAATTTTATCATAATGCCACTAAACAAGGCTGTGGAGTTGGGGGGATTTTAGCGTGTCCAGAGTCAGCCAGTCAGCCTATAAACCGAGGAGTTGGAGACGTACAGTTTTCGTTGGACTCCACAGTCCTTCCATTCCATTCCTGCTTAATAGCATCTAACAGAGAAGAAATTAATTTTAGTCATCCTTACACAATGCTGTACATTTTGGTAACCGCACAAAAACTGGATGTAAAGTAAAACTCCGACAGCAACGCACATTAAGCATTCAATGAGCGGTAAGCGACACTATCTAAACTATAATATTTTTTCATGGCTGACTGCAAATTTTCGAGCAATAAATGTCTCAGCAAATACAATTACTATGACTCACTGTGGCCTGTTAATCATTGATTGAACTTCCACCACGATTAAGCAAGGATAAATGTTTGCAACAACTTCGAAAAACAAAACCACCAGCATCTCAACAAAGTAGCTTCGTTTGATTGTTGATCTGATATGCAGATCAATTTACTTCAACACAACATAACCTTTCGCACAAATAAAAGCATCAGCAGCAGATAAAGGTAACACATTAGAGATTGAACGCAAAAACAGCCCATCTTTCAAAAGACTTATTAAGCTAATAATCCGATTAGTTAATCGAGAAACAGTTTGTGCACAGTTTATTAGTGATTTTAATCAACAGATTACGGTTAACGGAACTTAGGCCCACAAAAGAAATTAGTCCGCAAAATAAGTTGGATATTCCCCAGATTAACGTAATCGGTGAATAATCCACTGCTGGTGCATCTAACTCACCGTCAGCTTTTGTAAAGCACTGAGAACTAGAGGTGGATCTAACAAGGATGTATGGCATCACATTTAGCTCTTAAAATTTGACTACCCGCATGCAAACAACGAACAAAGAAAATATCTCAAGTAATTCAACTGAAGCTCTTGACAACAATATGATACAAAACTATTCCCATAAACCTCCCACAGAGTGAAAAACCAGATCACAATACGCAAACATCGTAAAATTCAATAATGTTACACTAAATGGAAATATCCTTAGGAAAGAAGGATACAAAGGTGTCTGTATAAGATAGGCGGTCCCTGCTTTGGGGGCGTGTTCGTGGCACACAACGTTTTTATGGAATCTTCAATAAAATAAATCAACTAGCCCACTAAGAACACTTTGGAATTGTACAAAACAGCGGGAAGGCTGACAAAATTTACATGCTCAGCATCTGGTTGGCCAAAGGCTGCATTGGATATGATGCAAAAAGAAGCACACCCATATCCGCAAAAGATGTCACCACTCACCATTACTTTTACCTACTCTTTGATTTAACAGTAGCCCACAGGGTGTTCCAAACGTCATGGGCATGTTTAAAACAAAAATAATAGATTTTGCATTAAAGTGACACCAGTTTCATCTTAATAATAATATGCACCTATCTTAGTCCACCAGATAAAAGGACTTGAAATGTGCCAGAGACTTCTGTACCATCCAGCATTTTCAAATTAAAGTTTTATGACAGAATGCATTCTCTGTGCCATTTGGTACATATGACAAAATGAAATGAAGCAAACTACTCAGCCTAGCACGGAATTGTGTGACCTGACGACATGAAATCTAACATTTTCTTCTCGTCAACGATACTTGAAGGCAAGTTCGAGCCATTTCAAACTTGGAGACCGAACCCCTTTTATACAAGTGGAGATTGTTGCACAGTCGGTTTACCACTGCCGTTTTGCCGCTGAACAATTTGACGCGCGCCAGTACCGTTTCACTGGATTGCCAATAACTAGCCTAAAATTACTTTTGTTTGTCTCGCAATTTGCTAGAATGCCATTAAGCTGGTGTCAAAACTTTGAATTGCGTTAAGCGCTTGCTGTCACAAAAAGTTTTATTATCATACAAAGCATTTGATATGGCGTGCCTTTCGCAGACAAAAACTAGCATCAGGTTAACTATTACACAAAGTATTTTTCTCCAATATGGCAATTGTCAATATAAATCAATGTAATGGCATTGTGACATAGTGATACTTTGTTTACTGATGTGGTGTAAGTGTTTTCTTATATCCAACATTTGTTGGTGTAACCGCGCTTGACACTTGTTAAAAACGTGGTTTCAACCGTAGTAGAGAGCGCAATATTCGCTGGGGAAAAGTCCTAGTTCCAAACAGTTCAGATTGCTGTAAACCACCTAACAATTACTGTCAAACAGCCATGCACTGCACATTACTACAAAATCGTTCAATTACTTTCATATTTAAGCACTACACTGAGAGCTGTTGTTTCTATTATTAGTATAATGCCATAAAAGCTACGAAACTTCGGGAAATTGAGGTTTATTGCCTGAAACGCTTTGTCATAGTTTGGATTGTTTATCACCAGAGCGTATCATGTTATAGAAAAGCTGTAATTTTAATTCAATCTCACTGGTAGAGCTTTTGTCTCAGGAAGGTGGTTTCGATCAACAGAAACAACCTTCTCATTGCATTCAACCTTCTCATTTTTCTCAGGCTGGCCAACAATCAACTAGACTGACCTATCTATCTTACGCCTTGTTAAAGCTGATTGAAACTGCAATAAATACTTATTTTTTATCAGATTTAAAATTGCTATCTTGCCGTTAATGAAAACCTCAAGTTCGACTCCAGGAAAAGGTTTCAAAAGAAATCGATAACCCATCTTGCCACATCAATTATGCTCCAGTTACTGCTACAATCAGGTTGAAGTGTTTTGATTCATTCTCAAAGAGTTTTTAGGACAATACCAACTATAACTGTGCACTTCTGTACAAAATAGATTACATATGATATGTCTGTACTACATGCGTGTGGTGCCATAGGCGCCGACTTTTATTTTTGCACGGGGTGGCGGATAGCACAATATGGCAACCTAAAAACTTTCAAACTGCATGTTTTTGTTTGATTTTTACTAAGCGTGTTTCGTAGATGCAATTGTCTTTTTACGCCTGATATGTAGCTCGATAATTTACAAAGCAACTTTAAAACAAAGCACAGGAGGTATGTCGTGAATTTGATTGTTACGTTGCTGCTCTGACACTTAACATTTGGCAAAAGTATTTTTGCGAACAGCAGCTCTGTCAATCCAACTGTTAATCAACTGGTCAAGTTGTAACCGTGAAGCTTCAGCTTGATAAACATTTAAAATTAGGACGTGGTTCAATCGCTGTTGCGTCATGGTAGATCGCAAGTAGGGGAAAGTGGTGTAACGTGGACCAGTGTGTAATTTGGACCAGTCCCCTAACTCAAAAAATAAAAATCGTTCTGTCAGTATTTTTGAACAGCTTGAAAGAAAAAATAATAATAGCCCGGATGTGAAAAACTCAGCTCATTAGGTTTAGAAACGTGGACGGGAGATTGGAGTTTATGGTTTTGGGTATGCTGATGTTATTTTGGGGAGTTGATTGCTAAGCGCTGAGACGTTATTGGCATGACGTTTGAGTCTGATATGATGTTGGTATTATCTTTAACATATAAGGAGATGTTGTGCTCAATTACAAGACTTATAAACAAGTATGGAAGTCATAGTTGGTAATTTTTCACAGTGCATGACAGTGTGTAATTTGGACCAGTCATCTCACCTATGCAGCATCGCGTCAGTTCGAAATTCCCAAAGCTGTAGTGTTAAAACATGTCCAATGTCCATAACAGGCGACCAATAAATATGCTACACAAGTGTCAAAAACCATTGGTCGACAACTTGATCTTCCCGAAAATATTGAAGATCAACTGGTCAAACATGTTTTGGAAATGGAGTGAAGATTTTCTGGGAGCCATAGATTTAAGAAAGCTTGCATATGACATTGCGTCTGCCAACAATATCAATACCCGCTTCAACAGTGAAAAGGGTCTGGCTGAAAAAGATTGGCTTAAGGGATTCTTGAACCGTCATCCAGAAATTTCATTTCGAAGACCTCAAGCAACTTCAGTTGAAATTACATACTCCAATGGTCCAAAATACACACCCCAATGGTCCAAAATACACACCATATGTGTAATTTGGACCATTTTTGAACATTTTTTATTGCTTAATGATTCTGTATTTTTTTATTGTATGTGATTTATATTTTCTACACTGGTTTGCAAGTACCTAGACTGTATCTGGGTGAAGAATAATACACATTGACCGAGAGTTGGCTGAGTTGTGCTTATTTTTCTTTAAGGGGTTCAAAATACACACCTTTTCCCTAGGTTAAAATTAAAAAAAAAAGATTTTTGAGGGAAGCAATGGAAAGATCGTATTTTGTTGATTAATAAATCACATTGTAAACCTAACAAATGTAACAATGACTTATGACAAGTAACAAATAAAACGATCGCAACAACAACAAGGAAAAAACTCGTGCCACGTGGTGCGTAATCTTCACGTAGCTTGCTTGATGTTACGCGAGTATCATGCTTGTGACAAAAACAATCATTTTCTTCGTAATACTGTATTGGTTCACCTCTTGCTTTACGTTGACTTGAAGCGAAAACCAATGATCAAAAAAAGATTTAAACGTCCGTTCAAATTACATTTATATATTTGCAGTAAGTAATGTATCCTAAACGGGGTGGCTGCTACCCCGTCACAGCGGTTACGGGGTGGCGTGGCCACCCCGTAACCCCGTAAGTCGGCGCCAGTGTGTGGTGCAACATATTTCTTTTTCGAAATCAGGTTGAATAACTGCATTTTATAGTCAATACTTCACTTAAAATATCATTTTCGATAAATGCTTCGACGGTAATAAATGGAAAGCGTCAATAAATTGCGATGTCCGTAACAGAATTTTGCATTGATATTATCATAATTGCATTGATAAAAAATAATCCACAAACTCATCAGCTTCTACTACATAACGTACAGAAACAAGTGGAGTAACAGAAAATATCTGTCTTTCACAAACAAAATATTACATTCACAATTCACATATTATTAAAAATTGAATAAACAAACCATTCAGCTAGCAGATTGCTCCCTTCTTGCAATGATTCAATGTTTGCAGACAGTGAGTCAACGCAAAGGGGCTGATTTTCTGATTGGGATAGAGGGTTCAAATTGTCATCTTATCGCATTCTTGTCATCGGAAAGGGGTGCAATTATATGGAAACGTAAAACGTCTAACCTGCAGCATTGACTGCGTAACATTAACAATGTGGGGAACATTCACGACGATGAGCGCTGTTTGCTTTGGCTTTGAATAAGTTAGGCTTTGAAAGTATTCAATGGTAACTAAGCCGGCAAAATATAGTCACATTATATTGCTGAGTTGGAAACGGTCACCATTGGTTGGAGGTAGTTTTACTAAGTGACCTAATTTTGTGAAGGGCAATAGCTGATCTAATTGGTTATAAATTTTCACAATAAAACCTTCCAAGTGGTCGCAATTGGCAATTTGAAACTAAAACATCCCTGATGGAGGTTCTTCAATCTGACAACTATCTAAAAGCTGAACAGATATGAAATACTCGTTTATATTTGAATAGGCTATGATCATAGACATTTTCATAAGATAAAATTTGAATGAAGTTAAAGTTTTGACCTTTTTACTTTTGTTAGAGTGTAATATTAATTTTGATATTGAAATAACGTGTGGCCACTTGAAAACAATTTTCCAAACCAAAGGATCTTGACTCATAAAAACAACTTTTCACCATCAACAGTTAAATCCATATAGATCAGTGAAAAAGTATGGGAGTAGGCCTATATACTTAAATTACTGTGCAGTAGTGGAACTCCAAACAGCAATATCCATCATTTTCACATTGATTTAACGTCTGCAGACATTGAATCAATGTAAATATGGTGCTTTGTAGTCTAGTACAGTTGTCTGATATATTATAACAATTATTTCATTAAAACTTATCAAAATTAAAGTTGAGAAAGATTTCAAAAGTATATATATATATATACTCGCTGATTGAAATCTCATCGACTAAAAGTATTTCCACGTTAACGATATTTGGCTTGATAACATTTTATAACCTAATAGTACAGGGTAAAAAATTAAATACTTAGAATTAATTCACATTCAAAATTGCTTCACTACAATGCTTCACATTCATTTAAACAAAACACAACATTGAAAACAAAAACATACCGTATGAACAAAACTAAACATAAAACTATTCATACAAATTGTTTCAAAACAGGCACATTATTTTAAAAATTATGACGTTTGCACTAGAAAACTAAAATTTAACAAAGTAATTTTGAACTTCTTATTGAATTCGTTGAGCATGATGCTGAGAAAGATCACACCAAAAAGCAGTAATTGTGAAAATACAATACAAATTAACTTGGAAATTTGCAAATTGTGGGAGAATATGTCAACTGAGATGAAAACAGATTCATGCACTGATTTACCAATCTTCCTACACTATAAACGGTTCATAAATAGCAATGCGATTTCTTGGATAACATCATTCAAAGAATACTGAACCTGACAACAGAATAAATTCAACTGTTTTCAACACATCATCTGTTTATTGTGTAGAAAAATTGGTAAATCCATGCGTAACTCTGCTCTTCATCTCAGTTGAAATATTTGTGATCAACTAGATGGCCTCCAAAAACAGGAAAAGGCAATAACGATCTACTGTACATACACAGGCCTTGGCAACGTGTGCGAACTAGAGGCCAACATAATTTCGATTTTAAACTCTAAGCTATATTTACTTTATATCCCTTTGAAACGATAGTTCTGAGAGTCCAAATTGTCAAAGTGTGTTCACCGAGGGTCTGCTACTATTCGGTGAGTTCCTAACTTCTAACCCTTAACCTTAAAACGGCAATGATAATTAGGCCACGGTACCCAATAATTTAAAAAAAAATTGAAAAAATCCCCCGTTAAGGGATCGGACTCACCGAATCGGACTAACCGAATCGGACTCACCGAATCGGGCCATTCCGGATCACCGAGTATCAAATCACTGCAAAACTTCTAATTTTACGTTGAAATAAATAACAAATCATTTCCTATTACCAGTGTTGCCATACACTTTTTTGATTTCCAGCGCAAGTGCCAACTCATTTGCATGGGTAATGATAGCATATACTAGCCCAAAATCTCACAAAATATACACAAAGACTATATTTATTGACCTACCCAACACTCAAACTATCAACTTATATAAGCGATTTCGGCTATTAAAAGATTGGCCTTTAGTCAAATTTGAAACTGCACGTTGTCATGGCCTGTGTATAAAGGTCGCCATGAAAAAGGCCTTCTACGAACAAACACCATCAAGCATATATAAAGATGCATATATGTGCAAAAATTCAAATATAAACTGTGTGAAAAGGACATCACTTTGAATATGAGCATACCTCTACAGCTAAACTATTCAAAATAATGCTGTTAATAACAATTGCATAAAAAGATGCATTCAATTTTGCATACGGTACATTACCGATTACTAACCCATACTTTTTGTGATAATTTTCACACTGTATTACCATTACTTGTCCGAAATTGAAACTCAAGACAAATCGAAAAAAAATTGACAAACCATATTGATTCGAGTGTAACTTGCACTCCTAACTCAGGTACGTTGAAAGTTATATATAATAAGTCGCAAATTTGAAAGTATCTAACATTGTGAGTAAAGGCTTGGTACAAACATTTAAATCTCATACACAAATAAACACAAGAACATCTTTGTAAACGTTTTGAGTCTTTCAAAGTAAATGATACAAATTGTTTTTCTGAAAGATAAAAAACAAGTTCATAAAATAACACAAAAATGTGGCCAAGCCGAGCATATCGCAACATGACCTATCATGACAAAAGTTTTGATCCAGTGTCATGCTCATATTCAAAATTAACAGATTGTTCTAAAAAGTATGCTCAACCTTTCGAAGTGTAAATTACATAAATTAGGCTACTTCTATACCAACATATAATCATTTAACCATCCAAAATAAAAGCTCATGCAAACGTGTTTGGCGATATTTTTTTACTCAAAATATGAATTCTATATAAATGCTCACTTAAAAACAATGTGAATAAAATAAGCCAATATCCAAGTTATACAAATAAAAATAATGAAATTTCTCTCGATTAATGCTGAACTTGTCTAGATAATAGGTTAACATATTGATATGAAGATGAGGTCAGAGTCCATTTAATTCACTCATTTGGATACAGTATAAGCATTTAAACTATTGAGTTTTGCCAATACTTCAATTAAAAGGCACAAGTTTTTCCAGCAACATGATCATAACAACTTACGAAATAAGTAAACTTTCTTTGCAAAGCATTTTAGACAATGTTCACTTTAGATAAGGAAACAAAATAAAAGAAACAATAAGAAGTCATATAGAAAACAGAAAAAATGATCAAGAAGTTCAAAATGACAAGGTTTGGAGACTAAAAGAAGTGGTAATAATGCAATACTTACCTGATCAAATACCTAAGCAAGCAAAAACAATAAGTTGTAGGTAATAGTTTCACTATAGACTTTAGCTATTCAGTATACACCTGTGTCATCAGTGCCATGTATTGCAGTGGTCATTTTGTTTTGCAAGGTTTGCTTCAAAAACAACAGGTTGATATACACCAGACCCAACACGGTTATGCAATGATCGCCCACCCAAGGCTGTTGACCCATCACTAGCAACATACAACTGTAGATGATCACCATCACAACCAATTGTGTTATGTGTGAAGTCCTGGCTTTCAATGAGCCTACTTACAACATCATCAGCACTAACTCTTGTCTCTCCTACTCGATTTTGTGACATATCAATGGTTTTAGCATGCAACGGGGGAGGAGGCCGTGGCAGTTGTGCTGCTTTGTTAGTTTGAAGCGATAGCTTACGTATAGACTTGGCATATCTGGCAGTGCCTGTAGCAGAGTCAATTTCAGTGATTGTACCCCTAGTTTGACTAAGACTACTTGGTGTTCTTGAATGTAAAGAACCATAATCCGATTTTTTGGAATAGTAGCTGGCAGAACTAGTATTGCGAATATGTCCAGGACTTTGTTCAAATGAATCAGAAAGCTTATTTTTTCTGTGTTGAGGAGAAGTATTTGGGAGGCTGCCAAAGCCACTGCTATCATTATCTGCTTTTGCAGTTGTAACACAGTCTGCAGAATGACTTGGAAGCTTTAAAGTTGTGTCACGTTGCACAGCTGGAGTTTTGAAAACTGCATCTCCTGATAACAATTGCATATCAACCACAATTTTTAAAATGGAATTGTCCGATCTCTTCTTGTCATTATAGCTTTCCAGCAGGCAGTGACGTGATGTTTGTCCTGAGCCAGCAAGTTCTGCTAAATTTAAATCAACATAACCAATTTTATTAGTATTTTTCCCACCACGTACTTCTTTCCTAACTGATAATCGAGCAATGCAAGAGTCCAAGATCCCTGTTCGCGGATCAGCAGATAATTTGCAAGAATATTCAAATCGTTGACGCCAGTAAACACAGTGATCTGTTACATTTTGTCGCTTTGTGCTGCTGGTATATGTTCCACCATTTTTCAAACGTAGCTTGCAATATAGGACGCCAGTTACAAATGGTACATCTTTTAGTTCGTCGACCAGCAATGTAACTTGAAACTTAAATCTTTTCTTCGTCATCGGAAGTGGCTTGAAACAGCTCATGACAAAAAATAATAAATTTAATCAATGCAAAATTTACTCATGTTTTTAATAATGCTGCAAAATATATATGCTAAGTCGCTTCCTTGTTAAGCCATTAAATGCTTTTCTTATATTCAATAAGTCCACAGTCCACACTCCCATGAGTTTGCAATTCAACATTTGTCAATTTTGTAACCAAGTTACATGACTTAAGCCTAAGGTCATTAAAAGTTAAGTAACTATGATCACATAAAATACTGTAGGCCTGCTAATATTACCAATATCTTCTCGGTTTCCACAATTGTTTTTTTGGTGATTGTTTATTTAACCCTTTACGCCCAATTGGACAAATTCGTCCAGTAATATGAAGTTTGCATTTACATTAGTTTCAACGGCTCTTTTCCAACTTTTTAATAATAGGCTTTTCAATGGTAATCTTTACCAATGGTCAATAATTGATATCAAAGTAATAAATGTTAATCACTTGTCACAAATATTACATTTATATTGCAGGTTTTAGAGCTTTTACATATTTCAAGGAAAAAGGATTGAACACCTCACTGCCCAGTAAGGAAATTGGTTTCGATGCAGTCTACCTTGGTAGTATAAACCAATACAGCATGATTTAGACATTGATCATTCCTAGATGCAGCCTTTTTTGTTCTTGGATATGACAATGATAAAGGCAATATGCTGCAAGACACATGGCCAAGGTTAGTTTTACATCTATGTTGAGAAATGTTGTAAGAGTAGCACAATGATTTTGCAAAAAAAATGTAGACAGAAAATAACAGCTAAAGCCATTATCAACAGCTTTCTATAATAAATAACAAAGTCTATGTTTGTAAACATGTTCAAACTTTTGAAGCATTGCATGCGTTTATATGTGCGGTTTGTGCAAAGTGCTGGATTTATGTAATAAACAAACTGTTGTTGTGTTACTATTTATGCAAAGAATATTAGAAAAATTTCTGAGATCTTTCCTTAGAACCTGTTGTTTCTACAGTCTACACTTGTACCTCTCATCATGAAAGTTCATCAGACATAATGTTGACAACTAGTTATCATTGTTGCACAGACCTAGAAGTCTACAGCACAATTTCTTGACCTTTTTTGTGCTCGTAAGCCTCGTATCCCATTAGATGTCTAGTCCACACATGTGTTATGTGACATAATGTAAAACTAAGTCATTTTAATACTAGCAACAAAGCAAATTGTTTCACCACAATAACTTTTTGGTATATTACATAGAAGAATAGATATGAAAAGGTAGTTGGATTATGAAGTAGGCTACTAAACGGTAGCCGTCGGTAGGCGTTCCTCTGATTTAGAACATGACCTGTTGAACTACTGCATTGTATATACTTGCAAGTTATGGATGCTCTTCATGTGATATTGTAGTATTTTATTGCTGTTTGTACTTATTGCAAATATACAAATTCACTGGTTACAAATATTTTTCGTTACCATGCTCATTGCTCAAATGGACAAATTTGTCCATCAAAGAAAAAAAAAACTCAAAAAATTAAAACCAAAATAATATTCAATAGCATTAGGCCTATAAAAACATATCACAATTTTTTTTTAGCCAAGAAAATAAATTGGGTAGTAAAGGATTAAATGCATGAGTGGCAACTGACTCTGGAAACCCTTTGGGCTTTTTCTGTCATCCTTGTTGTGTGAAAAATTTATTTATGTTTTGCATAATTTTTTTTTTTTGCCAACAAAACTAATAAACTGAACTATATATAAGCTAGCCTACCTACGAATTGTACAATATAATTCTTATACATTGTTGCTATTGCCTATACTAGCATATCTGGGTTAAGTATTTTCATTTATGACACTGAAAACACATCTAGCTTCCTTTTATGAAATAAGTCTTTATTGTATTGGGTTTATGACTACACACAGGCTACAAATACTATTGTAACCTACGCTTGAAAGCCATTTTTTCTCCATAGATAATGATTTTTTTCAGAAACTGCACATATTCAAGTATAAATGACGCATTTTTAGATTAGTTGTTGCAGTGAACATTCACAACCTATCAACTAAAAATGCACTCAAGCCACCAACATAAGCATTGCACAGCACTTGCCTCAGCCATAACCTCATTCCGCAGCAATTTCTAAATCCTTTCTGTACCAGGCATTATTTGTTTCGGTCGCAAGAAATTCTCAACCTTAATGTTTTGTCGACTCTATTTTTTTTTTTATCCCTGCTGTGTAATGAAAAGGAGTAAAACCGAACTTTGTTCTGATTGCGGGTGCTGGTCCATGCCGGTCCTATGACTGACATTGAGTAGGCTAATGATTATTGCCAACTGGCAACTGCACAACAGGGTTGTCAGATTAGTTGTAGCCTTCCTTTCCAGATTGCATGCCAGATTGATTCTAAATTATTCTAAATTTATTCTAGACATTTCATTTCAAGTCTAAAACAAAATACCATTAAATATGCAGTGTATATTGTAAATATGATATATAGTCAAGTGGGGTAAAAAAAAACTTTTTTCAGAAAGGTTGTCCTAGATTTTTTAGCTTATCAAGTATGACCACTAAAGTTGGTCACAATATGCAGACCATGTATGTCTATCATCCCCCAATGAAATTTTTTAAATCCATTAACTGGTTTGGAAATTATGCCCAAAATACTTGAATTTTTTTTTACCCCAGCTTTGGGGTAAAAAAAAGTTTTCATGGGGTAAAAAAAAACACCTGTTAGTATAGCAGCTTCTTCTTCTTTATTATTATAATATTGATTTCATATGCTTTGCTATTGATTTCATATGTAATGTAAATGATTCTCCACCAGAGGAAAGAAGCTTTGTGTAACTCATATATCAAGGACTGTGAGAGATGCTGAACCCATACTCGAAACTGACCGGATGGGTCATGATGATGATGTAAACGATTTTGCCCACAATTTTTGTATGTATGCACTTTTTATTAAAATACACATTCTGAAATCGCAAAGTCTCATTACTGTAATAAAAACAGCAGTAAGACAAAAAATTGCGTCTAGTATACTTATGCAAGCCATCCTGAATTTTATCTGCAGCTCTGGTTTGAACATGCAAGTGGGCGATTAAATTTCGCGAATTGTGAATCCTAAAAAATCAACCAGCAGTTTGTGAATGAACATACAACTAAAAAACAACAGACAGGAAATAAAACAACAGTTTGTGTATGTATGATTGTATGTGTTGTGCACTATCAATCAATGGATCACTCTGTACTCTCAATCTGCGCTATTGATCGACTAACCCGCAACACTAACCTTAAGCTCGGACCCCCTATTCCAGAAAACATCAATTGATTGTGCATACCACATGCATACATTGGCACTGATGCATCCAGAAGTTTGTTTTTGTATTTTTTGGTGATATACTGCTTGGCAGTTGACATAACACCAATACAAAGCCAAAACATTCCATAAAATGCACTGTTTTTTTTTACCCCAAATCAACGAATTTTATTGGGGTAAAAAAAAACACCTCAATAATAATTTACACAAACATTTGGAGGCTCCAGGCTTTGTTGCATCTAGTAGCCTCACAACATAGTACTCACAATATAACATTAAAACATTCATACTACCTATCACTAAAATTTAGCAAAAACTTTTAATAAACTCCTGTGCTCCGAACCTTTTTTTGCACCCTTTGCAGGCCATATTTACTCTATTAAACATAGCTCTTCTTTGTCAAATCCAATCTTTTTCCTCTACCCCTTAAAGTAATGTAATCTCCAAAGACCACTTAAACACACACTAAAAAAGTTGAGTGAATATCTACTCATTTTAGATGTGAGATGGTAAGTGTTTTTTTTTACCCCAATAACCCCACTATTTTTTTTTACCCCACTTGACTATAACTTACAATAAGTAGTGGTGAGAATCTTCATGTTGAATTGAAAATATCCCTAAGATAAGATGATGCCAGCACATTTTTTATCAAGTTTTGTAGCCTTTGTTCACCCCAATTTTATGTCTGTGCCTGCGTGCTTGTTGAAAAAGTTTGTCAAATGATTGGCAGTGTAAACGATGTACCGTATGCTGACAAATGAACACAGCAAGCGAAAGAGCAACTGTTTTTTCTTTATATCATTAGAATTCTTGAAAAATGTACGTAGGGTTGCCTCCTGCTGAGAAGCCTTGCCCAGTTTTTGCCCCTTTGTGTAAGAGCTACCTTTAATAAGTTAATCGCTGTATATCTGCTAAAAAATTTCATACCGTACGTACATACAAATATTAGCTTACCCTAAAAGTGTTTCCAGAAAGCACTACATATAATCCATTATTTGAGTGTAATTTTGCAAAAATTTTCCAGGGGACATGCCCTCGGACCCCCTAGAATACGCGTGCCTTCGTAACGTTCTTACCCCCTGCGAGTTTTATTGCTTCCCTTCAATCCCTTGCTCAACCCACCAGGATACGCCACTGCGTAGAGCCATATTCTTCCTACAATAAACTTCACATACGCTTGGATTTTTAAACTTCTTATCTAACTGCTTCGATGCAACAAAATATGAAAATCAATAAATATCGTACCGGTACTTAACAACAACTACGGTACTGCATTCTGTAACAACCTAAAAACATAACAGATTAAAAGTAAACTTAACATACATGGAAATACAACCTAGTGTTAAGTGAGCGGAAAGTCCTGTCAGCTAACTAGGTTGCGTCACACTTCTCACAGACAGTCTTTCGTGCCAGAGAGCGTGCAATTCAGCAACACAGTTTCAATAAAAGAGACGGAACTAGGGCAGAAAGTTACGCGCACGCGTTGCAGCTACTAAATGCAATGAAAAAAAGACAATTACCGAAACAATCTAGACTTGTCTAAACAATCCCAATTTGCTTCTAAAAATTATTCCAGATTCCAGACATTTTTTTTCCCTACTAGACAGTTCGTTAACCAATTATTCCAATCTGACAACCCTGCTGCACAAAGTGATGAAATTTATTGCGTCATTCAATGAAGTTAACTATTATAAAAAAAAGGGGTAAAAAATCCGGGAAAAGCGGAATTAAACCAGAGATTGTTGAAATCAATCAATCAATCAATGTTTTATTTGTCAGTAACAGGAACATAGGTACATGTTTGAAATATGCAATATACACAATACAAAAGTTACACAAGTTCCCATACCGACAGGGAGACAACGAGACGACCATACGGTCTACTTGTCAATTGCCACCCTACGGAAATTACGATTTTGCCATTTAAAGTAAGCTTACAAGAGAAAAAATAAAACGTTGAAACGTTCCCGCGCTTCAAAAACAACATACGCAGAAAACAAAAAACAAAAAAAAAACAACATATTGATGATAACGTAGGCCTAAACACAAAATTCCATGAAGCAAGCAGAGAATAATCAAGTTTCCGAAGAAACTGACAAGTTGGTTTCCATAACATATCACTTACGATGCACTGTAGCTTTGTAAAATTAACGTTTTGATTTCTTTTTTGAAACAATGAAATGATAAGTTTTTTAGCCTACTTGGAACCTCTGACCAGAGCATTGGTCCCAATACCTGCATGGACTTTTTGCCATATTCTGTGTTAGATCTATTTATAAAATAGTTGTTGCTTGTTTGATATCTTGTGTTATGCTGATGAATAAATGAAGCATTTGTAAATAAATCACAATACGTAGACCAGGACTTCCCGATTGGGGGTGCTTGCACCCCCTAGGGGTGCGAGAATCCACCGAGGAAGAAGAGCTATACCGTATATACATATGGATTTTGTTTAACGCGGAGGTGGTGATTATCCCGCAAAGCATTCTATGTTGGCCTGTAGGGTTTGTACATTTTACAGGCCTATACAGCATAATGCACAACAACAAAAAAATACACCCGACAAGTTGCTGATAACAAAAAGGCTGTGGTTCGAACGTCACGTGATTGGTGGCGGGATAATGCGGTAATATTATGATGGCAATTTCTTATCGTACACCTTGGGAAAGAATGCCTTTTAAGCGAGAACGATGTTTTTCAGGTTGTAGACTGTGTATTGACTTACGAAAAAGAAAGTGTCAGCTACTAGTCAGGCTAAAAACAGAACTGATATTGGCCTGACTAGCAACTGGATTGGTTTTTCTGTCGATTTGAGTGAGCTAAGTTGGGCTGATTAGCCATTGGCATTACACGCCAGTGGCTCTTGCAATAAAGGAATGCTTTTAAAGTTGACTGACGCTTTTGGAGGTGCTATCGAAGTCAAGAATCCGTCGGTCCAGGCTGTTTGTTGTTGATAATAGGCATTGCTTCTATTGTCTTTACAATTGGCTTGTAGTGGCTCGAAACTTTCTGGTGCAGCGTTCAAACTGGGTATCCAACTCTGGCTAAGAAAGTATTGCAAGTTTTGGTTCTGTTTGTTACCACTTGGCTGTGTGAATCGGGATTTTCATCTCTGCTTTCCATGAAGAATAAATACCACAACGCCCTGGAAAGAGAAAATGATCTGCGCATTGCCATGTCTCACAAGGTTCCACGTTTCGAACAGACAATTGCAAAGAAGAAGCAGGAGAAAAGTCAAAGATCTTGATCAACGCCATTATGTTCTCAGTTTGTGTTATTTCTTTATTTATTCGCTTTTGCATTTTGTGTGATTGCGTTGTTAAAGGTTGCCCTTTTTCCTATTTGTTAGCCATATAAAGGCCGGTGATCTGCTTTTCTGCGTTGTTTTCGTACGTATTTTGATTTTTTTCTCAGAACCACTCCGCTTCAAAACAGGGGGTGCGAGATTGGCTTCATCAATCCCATGGGGTGTGGGGTGATAAACGAATCGGGAAGCCCTGACGTAGACGGATACTGATTCATATGAACTTTGTACATATGTTTTTTTATTTCAATGTTATGTATGTCTTTTAGTTTCAAGAAAGGCTGGAAAATGTCATTCCAAAATTTCAAAACTTGTTCTTGAATTTCCTGTTGAGCAAAATGTATTATCAAATCATATCAAAAGTCATTTGTTTGATACTTCCGGAACTTTTACGCAAAATTACACTTTATATTGATTTGCATTTGAAAATCAAAAAAGTAGGCTACGGTACTAGGCTACTCTTTCTTTCCATGCGTAGCCTCAGTGGTAGCGCAAGACGCAAGTGAAAGTAACACAGTTTCTCAGACTAGGAGAGGAGCATCTTTTGTGTTCTGCCAAGTTATTCTCTTTTTATTCTGTATTCAGCGGCACCTAGTGAGTAGAACAATTTGCCGGCGACAGAGACAGAAGGGGAGAGTATGAAAGGAAAAGAGAGGAATACGGTAATTTATTTGCCAATCAGATTCTATAATAGTAACTACAGTACAAAATATGGTTATTACTTTCTAATAGGCTACCTCTACAACCTGTATTACCCTAAAAGGGGGATCATCAGAAGGTGCTGAAATATATACAAAAAACAATAAATCGGTAATAGCCTAGGCTACCTGAAAAAATATTAAATATTATGACCTTAATTTAATTTGCAAAAAGACTCATAATTACAATTTACAAAGGGCTACCACGACCAGATGCCACAAAAGCCTCAGCCCTCAATTAAGACAAACAAGTGAAAACCAACCAGATCTTAATGTAACAACATTTGTGACGTCATGGAGAAGCAAATGCAATAAAAATGTGAAGGTAACCTGTAGCTACAAATCAGAGAGAGAGATAGAAAACTTTTATTTTGTCTGTTGCCAGAACAGCACGTCTGTTGCCAGGTAGTCTACAATACAATAGCAGCCTAAACAATACAAATAAAATAGCACCATGGTAACTTATATAGTAGGCTACCGTGTAGTATAGAATATGCGGCGACTTTTTTAAGTTTTCGAGCCATTTGGAAAAGTTAAGGGTTTCCATAATCATGCCTGGCTCGAATCCAAAAGTACCCCCTGAAACCCCCCTGTCAACACTGTGGCAGAAGCACTGAAGCAGTGCCGCTTCAGAAAGTCGTTCGAAAAATCAGGCACTAAACCAACTGCTGAGCTATCGGGACGGACATGCAAAACTGCATTGATTGAGGTCTCAAAGAAGCTTTCTAACTTCGAGGATAAAGATTTAATCAATCAACTAATCAAGCAATCATACCGTTAGATGTTAAAAAGGAACTTTATAGGCCTAACTCTCTGTAAGTTTTTACGTGGTGCTACTACAGTGACACCAGAGCACTCCGAGTTTATTGAAGTAAGCTATCGCGGCTATAGCCATGGTAAGTTATAGCGTCGCTAAAGCTTACGAAGTCGAAGTAATAAAACGAAGTCGTATCGATCGTCCAGCTATTTGGGGAGGAGTTAGGCTACCTACTCCCACAGTAAAGCAATCCAGGCTTCTTTTGTTGTTGCTTGGAAAATTGCTCGAGCAAAAGCGCCCCATACAGCAGGAGAAAACTTGGTTAAACTAGCGGCCGTCGAAATGGCCAGGATAGTTTGCGGCGATGCCATTGCTGATGAGTTAGCTATAGTTTCTTTGTCAAACAATACAATCAAGCGACGCATTCAAGAAATGTCAGTGGATATTAATACTATAGCTGCTGTAAAAGTAGGCTAAGTGGAAAATTTAGTTTACAATTGGATGAAACTACCAATATAGAAAACGATGCCCAGCTTATGGTCAGGGGCGCCGGAAGCGGGGGGTAGGGGAGCGGATGCCCCCCTTGCCCTCAATTTTTCTGCAGATAGAGGGGCAGGGGGGCAATGGTTCCCTTTTAAAGTCATATAAGCTACTGCACATTTTGCAATATAACAATTTCTGCAATTTGCTTTTAGCCTAATTATAATCTTTCATTTTTGCCTCAAAATAATATTTACGGCACAAAATTTTGCAACACAGTACAGAGTACAGGCATTAAAAGTCTTTTTTTTTCAGCAGCCATCGTGGCCTACCGGGAGCTCCTTCTCGGAGGCCAACTCTGCGTGCTTAGAGACCAAAATACAAAATAAAAATAACGATAGCACAAGTAAATAGAATTAAACTTGCAACAATGCTAAAATGATCACTTAGCGTTGTTGAAGTCTGGGCCTGGGCGACGTCCTACAATAGAATTGTTGCACCACGCAATAACTGCTTTATCCGGACTGTAATCCAGTACTGGGGGACCATCTAATGACACTCGCACGAGTGTCTCCAATGTGGCTGATTTTAAAGAAGTTCGCCACTCCTCTAGAATTCTTTTTAGCAACGAAAAACAACGTTCTACATGTGTTGTCGATGACGGCAAGGTAATAAAATAAGTATTTCAATGATGTGAAGGACATTACTAAAAGAAGCCCAATTTTTGCAAAATATGATCAAAAAATGTTTTCCCCTCGGATGTCAACTAACCTAGTTCTCCTTTTTAACAACGATTCAATGTCCGACAACATCGAATCGACATAAAAACGACAATATTGCCAGCCGATGTAAATTAGCACTTCGGATTAAGACTTTGTTAAAAATAAACGTCGCTACTCGGGAATTACAAACAAGACTCAGCCTACAGCGCTGGTGATCGCAGATGGATAGATTCCATTAATAACAAATATTCCTGCACAATCCAACAGTGGCGATTATGACGCGCTGACCTAATTTTGCGTCACTCTTTGATACTACATATTTTCGACAGTTAATCCACGATCATTCTATTGCGAAATTAAATAATTGGCTATAAGAGACCGGCGGCCAAACTTGTCAGATTTAGGAGGTAGCACCGGCGGTCATTCAAACACTACTTAGCGGCCATGGCCGCAGGCTGCTTTAACAGTAGGTTACATCATTATAACATAGCATGATGCCCTTCTTTGTATACTGGACACTTGTAGGCTATCATTACTCAATACATAGTGAGCTGTTAGATTAGCATTGTCGCTATATCTTATCTTAAAACTTGAAAACAAATTGGCCTTTTAGTAAACAAAAGTGCCTTTTTTCGTAATCTTGTCCCCCCCCAGTCAAAAATCGTTCCGACGCCCCTGCTTATGGTGTTTATACGATACCGTGCAAGTGAGGACTACGGAGCAATTTCTTTTTTGCCGTCAACTTACTAAACACACTACAGGAGAAGAAATATTTAAGAAAGTATAGATTCTTTTTTAGAACATCAACTGTCATGGACTGACTGTGTTTCTGTCTGTGCCGATAGTGCTCCGTCTATGGTGGGAACAAAAAAGGTTTTTATGGGTTTCGTGAAATTGGAAAACAAAGACATTTTAGTTATTCATTGTCTTCTTCATCGAGAAACCCTGGCAGGAAAAGAGATTCAAGAAGACCTAGCCATAGTTTTCAATGAGGTTGTATCTGTGGTTAATTATATCAAATCCCGCCCTTTGTGTACTCGTATATTTCGAGCGTTGTGTGACGAGATGAGTACACTGGGCTTTACAGATGGGTACACTGTACACGTACACTACACTGTACACTGGGCACACTGGGCTTTTATTTCATTCGAACATCCGTTGGCTGTCACGAGGAAAAGTGTTAGAAGGAGTGGCTAGCCTACGCAATGAAATCGGTGCTTTTTTAAAAGAGCAGAATCATAAACTTGCCAAGCGATTCAGCGACAACGAGTGGATAGCCAAATTGCTGTTCTTATCTGATTTTTTCAGCCATTTAAACCAGCTGAACACTACTATGCAGGGAAGAAATAAATTGTTTTTGGATGTATCGGAAGACATTGTCGCATTTAAAGGTAAAATGAAACTGTGGATGTATCGAATGGAAAGTGGGAAAATAGCTGCTTTTCCTGCTTTAAACGCATTTTTGGAAGAAGAAGAATTTGATTTGAAGAGCATCGGTGGAATCTTTCTTGAGCACCTTACTTCATTTATGTTCGAGCTGGACAGATATATTCCTTCCAACAATTTCAAAAAAGAGTTTAAGTGGGTACAAAATCCCTTCGAGGTCTCAGCACTACTGGTTAATCCGGAAAGAGATTGCATTAGTGAACAACTGGTTGTGCTGCAATGTCGACAGCTGTGGAAAGAGAAATACAAAAATGTTTCTCTGACTAAATTTTGGGCTAATGTCCAAGTAATGGAACCCAATTTATTTGAACTCTGTTTGCAGGCAACAAGAGCTGTTTTGCCCTTTCTGACAACAATACTTTGTGAAGCTGGTTTTTCAGCACTAGCTATGATTAAAACCAAGTACCCCAACCAACTACAACCAGAAGACGACATCAGATGTGCCATAACGACCATCAACCTCAATTTCCATTAACTGGTGAAGCAAGTTCAGGGACAAGGTTGAAATTTGAGAATGTGAGCAATAAACAAATTTCCCTAAAACAAGTTCTTTTGTGATTGCTGTAACATGAGTCTGCAAAAGTTTGGGCTATTGCAAAAATATTCCGTGAATTGAAAAGGTTGAAAAACACTGGGTATAACCTATAGCCTACAACATTCACAGATAAATGTAAAACCAAACCAACTTAATATGAAAGTAAAACCAAATTCTTACTGCTTTGGGGAAAATCTTTAGTTTCAATGCAGGTATATTTTTTTATTTCAGAACACCACATCAAAAATAACACTGGTAAACCACATCCTGGCACAATAAATAAAATTTAAAAAAACTTGAAACGACAATGCTGAAGCCAGGGCTGAAACGTGAAAACTTGGCTTTAGGCTACTTCAGAACAAAAAAGGGTGAAGATAATGATGGAAATGAAAACTAAAATGTATAGACCTGCACGAGTGAGCAAGATTATTGTAGCCTGTTAGAAAAGTAAACAATTATCATGGCAATGATGTGGTATTGAGAGTGTTAGGCAATTCTGTAGAACGCCATTCAACTCCTCAGCCGTGTTAACTACAATATTGAGGATGATCCATGAACCTGGGCTTGCCCATATTGTACAAAGGTGCTTTAGAAAATTCTCAGAATAAGTTAGGTTGTTTTTTCGATGTTAGAGTTGATTTCGAAAATCTTTTTGTTTTTAAAACATTTTGCGATAATTCAGATGTATAACGATCAGCTTATAATTAACGCACATTGAGCAAAAGGATTATTTCTCTGACGTCCGCCCCGTTAACTCAGTGGTTGTGCACCCGGCTCAACATCACGGCGCTAGTTCGATTCGCGGGGTGTGCGCTTGAGCAACGCACTTCAGGACTGCTCTCCATTCAGCGGCACCTAGTGAATGGAATAATTCCCCGGCAACAAGACTTCAACAATCGGAAACTTCACTCTGTCAATCTCAGTAACCGGCCCTGAGTCAAGAGCCTCTATAAGTATGCAAAACTACCAGGAATAACCAATCAAGGCTTTGTCAGTCCGAGGATAAAGATCCAAAACCAAACCAAACGTAGGCTATCATGATAAAATCACCAAAAAAGGCAATCTTAGTTGCATGAAAGTGTATGAAGTGGCCCAGCCTATACTTAAGACTGCTCGCTGCCTAAGTGACTACATTGATACGGAAGAGAGTGGTGACATCGAACAATGAGCTGTTTCAGATGATCTTGCATTTTCGTTTGCACAAGGAAATAACATGGTAGTCTACGTAGTAGGCTATTGCAAAATTAGCGTGTGGTACGACAAACAACTCTCTCAGACCGGGTTTAGACTTATACAAAGCAGAGATATAGGCCATGAATGTCTTTTAAAAGATTCTTAATATTAGTTTAAGAACGAGCAAGGAAGTCACCTAAAAAAAAAACAGGTCTATGTAACCCCTATTAGGGAATTTTGTTTTTCCTGGAACGGTTGGACACAGTAGCGTGGCGTGACATTTGATTGAGGGGAGGACACTCCAGAAGCACAAATGGTTAATTTGGCATGAGGGCTTAGCTTTTATATGCAGTTTTTAGTTTATAAAATTTAAACTTTTACCCATCATTCAGTTAACGCATCTATAATACCACCTGGCTATATTCATCGTCCTGATTTGGCATATTTGCAAACTCATACGATATGCACGACACGAAAAAAACTCATGTAGACAAGTAACGTCAATAAAGTCAAGTTTTTTTTAGTAAGTTGTTGAGGTGTGATTTTAAGTAGGCCTATAACAGTTCTGGACACAAGGAGTAGGTTTTAAAATCTTAACTTGATAAGTCAATAAAAAGTCAATTTTTTATGATCAGGTAAATTTTTTAATTCTTGATCAATAAAGTCCGTTTTATGTAATTGACACGTCCAGTCCAAATATTTTCTTTCATACGCTGAGAACAACTGATAAGTTACTTCTTGTTTATCATTCTCAACCAGTGCTTATCTCTAAGTAGCTACAAGAGGCTGGGTCACCCTAACCCAGTGTTTGTCAACTCCTACTCAATTGAGTCCGCCGATGGTTCAAGTCAGCAAACATTAAAAAATAAAAGTTTTCAATTACTTTCTACGCTTGTCGCGGAATATTTTTAGTGGTTTGGTGACTTCCACAACTTAAATTTACAAACTATTCAACCGAATAGTGAATTGAAAATCGAATATATTAATTCGGTGGTCAAAATTCGCAACCTAGCGCGTTTGGAAAAAACAAAACAAAAGAGCGCTTTTGTGTTGCTTGCTTGTAGAGTTTTTCGTGATGTCACCTACAGTCAGTTTATGAGGAGAAAATTCCACGAGAAACTGCTGACCTTCGGTGTAAAATCAGCACATTCCTGAATGACCAATCGCTTCATGCGACAATTGGATTGCCACTTTGCTTTTCTCAAGTGATTTGTTTGAGCCATGTAGGCTAAACCATGAATGAAAATCTGTTACTATCAAAACTGATCCAAGGCAAGAGAAACCAAGGAAGACCTGCACAAAGTTTCATGCGACGGATTCGAGCCCTCACTGATCACAGCTCGAAAGAGCTGCGAGAGTTGGCTGAAAATCGCCAATTATGGAGACTTTTAATTAACGCTATTTTGCATCCTACTGGTGTGAAATAAGTTATTATCATCAGTCAAAGCCATCTGAACTAGGCTACTTTATGGAAAAATAAAACAATTTTTAGATTGTTCGCACGGCAGTGATGCGTTCAAATGGAAAATGAAATTGTTGGTGCTGTGAAATGCGTTTTTGTCGTTGACTTGTTTGTAAGACTTGAAGAAATATTTTCATGCTGTTTGTCAAATCAAGTTTCTGGATCGAATCTTTCGTAGGCTACTTGAGAGCATCTGTTTTCGAGTGAAATAACTTTATTTTTCTTTCAACTGAATAGGCCCTACCATATCGTTTTGAAGTATCAGCGCTACAGGTTTGGTTTGCATTACAGAACAATTGAATAAGTTACTTGAAAATGGGGATGGCCCAAGCCCAAGTGATGCTATTTCGAGAAAATCAAAAAAACTTCATAATTTTTTTTTTGTTAAAGATATCAAAGCCTGGTTAACGTGGGTAGTTACTCATGGGAATAAACAACAAAAAAGCTGTATTGTGTGTTGCTGTGCGTTATAGTTTATGCGGTGCGGATCGTCAAACTCACTGGATTTGGACCCTTCTTATATTCAGGACCTCACAAATTTGTAATGCACTGCGCTTTGCTTGGATATATTGGTAGACAGAACCTTACCCACTGGCGTAGTAACCCTCCTGCAATACCTGGAGTCGCAGGGGGGCCCACACCTAAAGAGCCCCACGTGGGCCTCCTCTCGAGGTTGAAGACTTTTTTTGTTTTGAAAAAAAACTTTTTTGGGACAAAAAACGGAGCGTATCTTAACTGAAGATGCAGTGACAAAAGCCACGCAGGGGGGGGGGGGAGGCGCTCTCGCCAGGTACGCCACTGACCTTGCCCCATTGTCATATCAAAATACATTCATTATGAAAGAAATCTGAGACTTTCGTTATGTACAGTAAAAGTAGATTTTCAGTTCATTGCGTAAGATAAAAGCAGTTTGTGTAAAAAGTAACTCTTTAGTTTTCATAGTCTGAGTTTTGTGCATCAAAAAATGCATCTTCCGTTGTAACGAGTTGGTCTACCATGTCTCTTGTTTCTTGGCGCAAGTATTTTTTCAGTTTGATAACATCTTGCTTCTTCGCAGCCTTAATCGGTACTTGGCTAGTAGGCCTATAGCACTGACTAGCTTCTAAAATAGGAAGAGCGTTAGGCTTAAGGATCCAAAATTTAGTTCGAACGAGTCCCATCATATTCTTTGAAACGTCAATTTATGAAAGAATGGCCTAAGAATAAGAATGTATATGGCCTAAGAATGTAAAATATAAAAAAATTTATTATGAAAGAATGGCCGAAGTCCTGAACTTGGGCCATTCTGCTAGTCATACAAATGTATTTGCCTTCGATAACACGTTTCAAAGCGTGGATTTGGACATTTCATTTGCTCATAATGTAGCGCTAGGCGTTAGTATTACGATGGTGGGAATAACTCATTTTGCCAAAAATGTGGACTTGGGCCCTTCTCATTCTCAGGTATTCAATTGGTTGAGTTGCAAAGTCAACAAATGTGGAAATACAAGTTTAAATTAATTGTGGTCAAATGTTCAATCAATGGAACTAAAACTTGAAGTGTGAAGTGTAAAACGGTATCAAACGCGCATTGTAAAACATAATTCTTAATTTCAATAAACTTGCAAAAAACTTCAAGAAGATTCTCGTTGAGATTTGCAGTGTGTGTGGCAAATTAACAACTAATTTTGTTAAATTCACAGAAGGGTTGATAAGACTGCTTCAGTTTTTGTAACTCATAGCCTACTTCTTTGAGTCCGCGAATATTTATGCTTGTCAAAAAACAGTCCGCGGCCTGAAAAGGTTGACAACCAGTACATTAACCGGTTAGGTCCAAAACATTTTTGACACAACACTTACACTGCATGAGTCGGACACTGCTTCATAGAAAGCTATAACTGTGATTAATTTTATATTGATATCAAAGCTAACTATTCCTTTACAGAAGTTATATAAATTTTACTTTTAACTTATACAGAGTTTTACAGAGCAACGTTGATTGTAAAAAGATACGACAATATGAGGTGGTCAAAGTATGAAACAAAGTCAAAAACTTATTTTTATCATCGAGACACTGAAACTTACGATGAAGCTCAAGACATTTGCCAACAAGAACATTCGGGGAATCTTGCGATCATAAAAGACGATGACACATTACAAGCGATAGTAGACAATGCCCCGAAATCGGGGTTGTATTTTTATTACATGTTGGGATTGCGACGCAACCAAACTGGCGAACCTTACTTGTGGGTTGATGGAAGTGAGTTTGATAGCAATTGGAAAGCAATCACTCACAGAAGGTTTGCTGGAAGCTGCAATGGCGTGGCATTGCATGTATCAAGGTCTGCCTTTTACGCTGTATCTTGTGATAGAACTTGGCCATTTCTGTGTGAGACAGATAACCGTCTGTCATTCACCGCAATCAGTACAAAGACACCTCAACTTGCAGTGAGTAGTAGAGCCATGACAATATCAACGAAGACGCAAAAGGGACACGAGGTTACCACCTCGCCAAGCCTGTACAGCACCGATGTTAATGGGGGCCAAACTGTACCGGCCTATTATTTAGGATTATTTGGAGGTTTAGCTGGGGTGGTCATTTTGTTGCTTGTCATAATTATAATTGTGATTGCATGGAAAAGAAAGCGGAAGAAGGCTTCAGATATTAAGAGTAAAGTAGTTTCAGAAGCAAAACCACAAAACGTGGTTGGTGGCAGAAATGTTGCAGATACATCGGCTAGTACATCACCTAACTCTGGAGGTGTCGAGGGTAGGATTCAAATGGGAAGGTTTCATAATTCGCTAAGAAATGCACCTTTTCTACAAAGTGGCGGTGCAGCAAATGTTGTCATTGCTGATAACATTTACCTCAGACCACTAACTGAAGACACTATATCCCCATATGCCATAAGCAGTGAAAGTGCCCCAAGCAACCGAAGGGCAATCGGAGAAAACACATCACACAGTGATGCTACAGCGCAGCGTGTCATTTATGTCAATGTGTGACGCAAACCAAAGACTCAACTTGAAACATCCGATCAGGTTATCAAAGATCGTGTTGCGATATCTAAGAAAAGCAATAAAGATAGCGCAACCTGTCCACAGCGCGGTCAACAAGAAAATTGATCACGCGGACTAATAAACTTGCAAAAACGAAACCAAGTTCAGTTTGTTTTTATTTCTGACCTTTCAGTATTTGGTATAACATGATATTCACCTTAGTTAGCGCGTAACCGTAACTTCTGGAACGAAGAAGCTTCAAGATCAAGTGGCACTGGTTCGACTTTCGTGGTGTGCGCTAGAGCAATGTACTTTGACTACTGCTCTCCATTCAGCGGCATCTAACAGTTGGAATAATTTGATTGATTGATTGATTGAATCTTTATCCTCGGACTGGGAAAGCTTCTTGCAGAGCTTAATCCTGGCAGTTTCGCATACTTGTAGAGGCTTTGAATCACTGACGCAGGCCCGGTCACCGAGATTGACAGAGTGAAGTTTCCGATTGTTGAAGTCTTGTTGCCGGGGAACTATTCCATCCATTAGATGCCGCTGAATGGAGAGCAGTCCTTAACGTGCGTTGCTCAAGCGCACACCCCGAGAGTCGAACCAGCGCCGCTTGATCTTGAAGCTTCTTCGTTCCAGAAGTGACGCGCTAACCAATTGAGCTAACGGGGCGGACAATTTCCCGGCAACAAGACTTCAACAATCCGAAACTTCACTCTGTCAATCTCGGTGACCGGGCCTGCGTCAGTGCTTCAAATCCTGTACAAGTAGCCTATATGCGAAACTGGCAGGATTAAGTTCTGCAAGAAACTTTCCCAGTCCGAGGATAAAGATTCAATCAATCAATCTTACGCTGTAAATTTCTTGGCAACTAACTGTGACTTACTCTTACCGAAACCTTTGAGAAAATGTTTTGCGTGACATCAATTGCATTGTACAAAGGTAACTGCAGAATCTAAACACAAGTCAAAAAGGGGTACAATAAAGATGGGTGACATTTGTGTGTTCTATAGAAACCCAACAATGGCTGGTGAAGTTATTGCAGTATTCATGTGTCCCTTCATGTTATATCTCATACTGCTATTGCATGAACCGTTGTACAATGTAGGCCTACATATCGACGGTCGAAAACAAAAAAGTCGTGACATTTTGAGAAATTCCCTTTTTTGCATTTTCAAAACCTACGTACTTAGGGCTATCTAGCCTACTACTATTTTACTACTATAGTTACAGATATTTATGCTCAAAGTAAAAGCATTAACGAAATTCAAAAAAGAAAAAAAAAAATTGTTTTTTTGGCCTTTTACTCCAAAGTGTAAAAATGCACTTACGACTTTTTTGCTTTCGACCGTCGATATATGCTACTTTCGCACATAGAAATCTGTGTAGCCTACGATTAAAAAATGTAATCAAGCTGGGTGTGCCCAGAGATGGGCGTGATCTTGATCTTGAAGATCAAGATCGTGATCTTGATCTTGATCTTCAAGATCACTTTTTTTTTGGTGATCTTGATCTTGATCTAAGATCACTTTTTTTTGTGTGATCTTGATCTTGAAGAACAATAAGATCAAGATCACTTTAAAATTGAATTTTACTTCCTAAATAAAGGCATTTTTTTAGAACTCGTACTGTACAAAGCAGTTAGTGGCAACTACTAACATTAAGCCACTGTTAATATAATATGTGTCCAACAAAAGACGATAGTCTCCGTCTAATCTGGTCAGTGTTGCCATTTCAAAATTGAAAAAGTTTTCTGTGTTGGTCATAATAAAGAAGTCAACTTCCGTGTACTTTATGTTGACGCATAATAAAAAATGATTTAATTTTGTTCACAATTTCCATGTGTGAACTTTAAAGAAATGTTTTTTTTCTTTGACTCAATTTTAGATGTTTCAAAACTCTAGAATGGCGGCGTTAAAAAATCTGGACTCTAGGACGCCGACTTTGGTCATGTAAAGTGGTGTATTGCAGCAAATCAACCAGACCAAGACTTGTTTAAGGTCTGAGTATGGAGCGGTTTGTCTGACCTCAGAACTTTTTTGATAGCAGACAACAGCATCAAGGTTGCCAGATAGGTAAATGGTGCAATAAACATTGACATAATACAGTGAAAGTTAAAACTGCTTAGTAGCACGAATAAAAACTCCCACGAACCAGACAAAAATTTGGTAAAAAATGATGCAGTTCAAAGTTTATTTTTATTTATTTACTATA
Organism: Aplidium turbinatum; assembly: GCF_918807975.1. Classification (NCBI taxonomy): domain Eukaryota; kingdom Metazoa; phylum Chordata; class Ascidiacea; order Aplousobranchia; family Polyclinidae; genus Aplidium; species Aplidium turbinatum. Next base: position 18,985,799 of record NC_137488.1, read on the forward strand.
AATAAAACGTATAAAACTAATTGCAAATTTTGCGACTTTTTCAGAACAACTGTAATTAACCTCGGCCTTGGGTGTGACGTTGCGATTCTACGCAAACTACATCAACAATTGATAGGCCTAATAGCAACAGTCACTAACTTATCACAATTCTTAGGCCAGCGATCGAGTAGTTAAAAGTAAAAGTTAGCAATACCAACTATATACCTTTACCCAGGTTGCTTATAGTAATTATTTTTTGCAACATCACTGATCAAAAACTTCATTTTTTTTTCAAGTACACAAAAAGTGATCTTGAAAGTGATCTTGATCTTCAAGATCACGATCTTGATCTTGATCTTCAAGATCACATAGTTTGGTGATCTTGATCTTGATCTTCAAGATCACCTATTCTTGGTGATCTTGATCTTGATCTTCAAGATCACCAATACTGGTGATCTTGCCCATCTCTGGGTGTGCCATATGCAGTTAAGCAGTATATTATAGGCTAGTTATGAATAGTGTCATGTGTGAAGTCGTGGTTTTCAATGAGCCTATTACTAACAACATCATCAGCGCTAACTCTTGTCTCTCACCCCATTTTGAGGCAAGTCAATTGTTTTAGTATGCACGTTACACTGTTGGAGTTTGGAAAACTACAAGATCATTCAAACCATTGGCACCAGGAGGCCTCAAAAAAACGCAAGGTTATTCAGCCGAGGCTTCCTTTGGCATTCTTTAGAAGTTAAAAAAATATATGTAGGTCTACAAAATGAAAATAGTTCAATAAAGAGAGCAAGCTTGTTACAGCACAAATCCCAACACGCATCGCACAGAACCACAGCGAAGGCAAAATACACAAAAACAGTCACTTTCCAAGATCCGTCAAACCGCAAATACATACACTATGATGACACAACTGGAGGCATCGAAAAAACCAAGATTATCTAAGTCAGATGCTTCCACTGCTCAACATGAACAGCAAATTGACACAACCCAGACACACAGCCACTCCCGTGCATCTCAAATCCTCCAGGGTCCCACAATTCCAGACTCCAGAAAGAATTGATGACTCCGTGCATCTCAATTGCCAGACTCCTGCACGATACGTGCTGAAATAAGTTTAAGTTTTCGTATACTTTGCCATAGCACATGCCTAGGGAACAGTGCTCTGAAAGCTAGTGCAATTCGCAATTACCACAGCGAACTCGCAGCATCATGCTAAAACAGATCGTTAATATCTACATTGTGAAGTAAGTTTGAGAAGATCATAACCAGAGAAATGTAGAGTTAGACTATAATCGCCAACGTCTGTATCAGTCCAGGTACATAATCATCATGATCACGCACATGCTACAAATATGAGCTTACGCTTGAAAGCCAGTTTTTTCCAAGACAACACTTTTTTCAGAAACTGTAGCCTACATGCTCAAGTAATGCAAGTATCAATAACGTATTCTTAGATTAGGTGTTGCAGTGGACATTCACAACCTATCAAATAAAAATGCATCCAAGGTCAAAAAGCACAAGCTTAATCCAAGTCGCTAGCCTAAGCCAATTTACCAGCCTAGCCTGGCCTAGTTGACAACAACACTTCAATATTCGGAAACCTCATTATGTCAATCTCGGTAACCGGCCCTGCGTCAAAAGCCTCTACTAGTATGCGAAACTACCAGGAAAAACCTCTGGTCAGTCGGGTTGGAGGTCAGTCAGTCGCTTTTTCAGTCCGAGGATAAAGATTCAAAACCAACTATAAACCACTCTTAACCCTCTGCCTACCAAAAAATACAAATATTTTCCAATGGACTCCAAATTTTAAAGTAGCCTACTTGTTTTGGACAAAAAATCAGCTCCAGTGATAGTTAAAGCTCAGCAGGAAAAGACATGACAGATTACAAAAACCACAACTTACAAACAGTGCACGAAATTTAACAAACAAGTCATAGCCTACAGTAGCCCATGCACAAACTAACCTGATACGGAATTGATCTGTTCTTGAGTAATGGTCAAACTATTGAAAGATTTAGCTAAAAAAAGGATCCAAACTCATATTACATGATACCGTAGTTCACAAGAACTATTGTGAGTAGTCGCGTTGATTGCAAACGATTTGACAATGATGTGAGAATGTTTTTGTCAAACGTTTGAGTTTAAAAGTAGACTAGTACAGAAGTGGCTGCATTTTCGGTCTTTGTGTCTTTCGGAAAAGATCTAGCCTTCTTTGATTTTGGCGCCTGAACTTCAATAGCTGTTCCTTTTCTTTTATTTTGTTGCGGAGTTAGATGTCGTGTTGATGTTGAAGTCGATGATGTTAATCCAGCAAGCTCTTTTCCTAATTGGATCATGGCCACCTGGAGATGCGGCCTGATTTGTCACATTTTGCAGATTTTGATTACAGCTACTGCTAGTGCTTGACTGACATTTTTTTAGATGTTTTTACTTTTTGCGGTTTCCTAATGACATAAAACTTTTTTGTTGCCTTGGGGAAGCAGTAGCAAATGAGAAAAAGTAAGTTGAAAAACGCAAAATCAGACTAAAATCTTCGAAATTGAATTTTTATTGTTTTTCAACATGTGAGAATGTTAAAACCTATTGTGTCATCTGGGGAAAACAATAAAGAAAGCGTAAAAATCTAATTTTTAGAAAAATTTATTTAAACATTCGCCCAAAGTTAGAAAAAACCTGGAAATTTCTGCAAAATGTGACAAATCAGGCCGTATCTTTAAGTGGCCATGATTGGATCAAAAAAATTGTTCTCTTTTCAATTCTGAATGTGCTGCTATTTTCGCCTTGCAATTGTTGCCATATCACAAAAGCATTGACAGTAGTGACCAGGGCCTCTGAGAGAAATTTTCACTAGGGGTACGAAGAGTCATTCCGAGCCCCCTCTCACTTCGGGCACCCTTTGTCTTGGGCAAAAAGTGTGATGTTTGCTTAGGCTATTGCACACCACACAACACTTTACTGCAGAATTGGACATCTGTGCGCAATAATAGTAGGCTATCAGGCTGCAATAAAACTATTATTTTGTGTTGTGCATATCATGTGATCTGACCCTCGCCAATTTCTGTATCCTGCATTGAATTCGTGTGTCAGTTATTGATGGTGCTGTAGGCTACTGCTGTTGAGAGGTGTCGCTTATTGTACATCTTTAATGTATGTAAAATTTTTAAATTCATTTTTTTATTTCCCTTAGATGTAGCTTATAATTATTTCTGAATAGGACACTACCGGTATGTCATGTCGAAAACGTTGGATTTTGTAGTTTTTTCATGTTTTTTTGTGTGTTTAATGTTAAATCCATTAACGTTACTGAGTGTTATATGTATCTGGTACAAGCCAAGCTCTCTACCAAGGCTCAAACATAACATCTTGTTAAAACATAATCAAGTTAATCATCTGACCAATCCTATAACCTTTCTTCATTAACTTTTGCATTCACCACATGCCCAGCACTAGCAAAGGTGAACGAGAGAAGTCCCTTTTTTTGACTCCGGCCCCGGTCGCAACTTTCCAAAAGGTACCATTAAAAAATCCCCTTTGAGCAACAAAAGAAAAACGCAAATAATAGCTAAATTAAGTCATCCGTTTTCCATCGGCTAACTTGGCGCAGAGGGTTAGGGCGGTGATATAGATAGTCATTTCATCGATGTGGGTTTGATTCCCACCAGTACTATTGCTCTATTTTCTTCTGTAATTACCAAACAAACTTCGAAGGGGATTTTTTAATGGTACCTTTTGGAAAGTTGCGCCCCGGTCCTGCTCCGAAAGTATTTTCCGGCTCCTGCTCTAACTCCGAAATTCATTTTGAAGTGAAATAAGCGTGAAACTATCTCTGTCAAATAGTTTTTAAAAAACAAAAAAAAACGAAAAACACCCGGGTTTTTTGCCTGGGTTTTTCTCAAACCTGCTTTTGCTACACTATGCCCCTCCCCCTCCAGGACAGGAGAATAACTAACTTTTATGATTTAATTTAGGGTGCTTTTAACAGAACATTTTTGCACGTAAAGTATTAAATTACCACTTGGGCCCCTGATTTCCTCGAAAGGCACTCGATTGCCTTTCTGGGCCCTTTTGCTAGATTATGGGCCCCCCCCCCCCAGGACTTGCTTGAAATCAGTCGTTTAGGATGGTTTTAACCAAACATTTTTGCGCGTAAACTAGGCTATAAAACCACAATTTTTGGCCCCCCAACAAACACAGGCCTGGGCCCTCAAGGGTGCGCCATACCCTCCGTACCCCCTTCTCATAGGCCCTGGTAGTGACATCAATCATATTGTAAAATAGAGCTACCGCCTACCGGCCTACACACTAGTGTTTACAGGACATTTACAAACTTAATATAAGCAATCCTATACTCACAGACAATTTCGAAATTCGAGAACAGATATGGTTTTTGTAACAACATCATCAGCGCTGTCATGATAAAACCACCAAAAAAGGCATTCTTAGTTGCATGAAAGTGTATGAAGTGGCCCAGCCTAACTAAGACTGCTCGCTGCCTAAGTGACTACATTGATACGGAAGAGATCGGTGACATTGAACAATGGGCTATTTCAGATGATCTTGCATTTTCATTTACATAAGGAAATAACAAGGTAGTCTACATAGTAGGCTACTGCAAAATTAACCTGCGGTACGACAAACATACTCTTCCAGACTGGGCTTAGGCTTATACAAAGTAGAGATACTGTATAGGCTGGCTATAAATGTCTTTTAAAAGATTCTTAATTTTAGTTTATGAGCGAGCAAGGAAGTCACCTAAAAAACAGGTCTATGTAGCGTATATTAGAGAATCGTATTTTTCCTGGAACGACTGGATGCAGTGGCGTGGCGTGACTCATTTGATTGAGGGAGGACACTCCAGAAGCACCAAGCACCAATGGTTAATTTAGCATGAGGGTTTAGCTTATGTAGTTTTTAGTTTATAAAATTTAAACTTTTACCCATCAGTCAGTAAACGCATCTTTAATACCACATGGCTGTATTCATCTTGCTGATTTGACCTATTTGCAAACTTATACGGTATGCACAACACGAAAAAACTCATCTAAACAAATATAGTCAAGTATTTTTTTTAGCAAAGTTATTGCTGTGTGGTTTTAAGTAAGAATTCTGGACACAAGGAGTAGGTTTCACAATCTTATTTGATGGGTCAATAAAAAGTCAATTTTTTATCATTTGGTCAACTTTTTAATTTTAGATCAATAAAGTCCATTTTATGTAATTGACACGTCCAGTCCAAATATTTTCTTTCATACGCTGAGTACAACTGATAAGTTACTTCTTGTTTATCGGTCTCAATCAGTGCTTACTCTCTAAGTAGGCTACAGGCAGTGATGGGCATTATCGGCGATAATTTATCGGCGATAATTATCGGCTATAAATTTTTATCGCTTATCGTTGTCGCTCAAATATTTTTTTCAGTTATCATTTATCGTTATTGCCAAAGGCAATATTTGATTATCGCCGATAATTAATCGCCGATAAATTTTATTTCGGATCAACGCACAAGTGGAAAGACCATGAAAAGTAATGTTTTTACTAGCCACCTAGTTAATGAAACTAAAATTAAAACCAGTTCTTCTTCAGTGCCTGAAGTGTGTGTGCACAGGTCGTTGTCAGGGGAGGGGGCACGCCCCCCCTGCAGCGACGACCCTGGCAACACAATAATTTTTAGAGTTGGAAATTGCAATGCAATGAAATGCATGCAACAAGTCTCTTGTTGTTTTGCTGCAATCGGCAATCACGAGTGAATTTTACAATTAAAATGTAAGCGCACAGGCGGTACAGATTCCTTTGAAGCGAAGCAAAAGAAATTTGCAAGTGGTTTGTGAAAGTGTCGCAATACGAGGCCGCTTTCACATCGGAAACATGGTCTTTCACGCCACCTCACCATCAACTATTTTATTCTTGTGTTTTCTTTTTTCGTTGGAAGTGTTAGTTTTTAGTAGCCTAATTGTCGTAAAAAAGTAAAATCTCTCTCGTCAAAACATGAAACTTACTGTTTTAAGCGCATTAAATCTTTAGATGAGTAGATCAACTAAAATTGCAAGAACTTGCCTTGAGACGTGCGGTTACGCCACAAACTCAGTTTAAAAGACAAAATTCACACACAATAACAACACAAGATCGGTTATAGACTGCAAGATCGATTTTTTTCTAGCTTGGCGATATAACTTTAATTCAAAAATAATAATCAAATGCGTAAGTGCCATTTAATTAAAAAAGTTAACCCATTTGTGCCGAAAATGAAAGTACTTAAAAAAAATTTTCGGAAAATTTAATATTGCATAATTATGACCTAAAAAACATATCACAATTATTTTTTTCATAATTGTGTTTGTACTTTTTGAGAAAAAAGCCGTCCTATATATAAGACGCTAGGCAAATCCGTTATCAAATTTCACAAGTTTCTTGTGCGTAATGCTTAAGCGTTATTACATTTTACTTATCGCTCAAAGTGATAAATGGGAAATGTCTTGTTCAATGTTCATGTCTTGTCATGTCATGTCATTATTGTCATCGAGCATTTTATTGAAATGAAAGTTCAAAAAATATGAAGATGAAAATTAGCAAAATAACACAACATCACTCAGGCGCGAATCTAAGAGTTTTTTTCGGGGGGGGCCAGAAAATTTGAAAATCAATAAAAAGAAAGAAAAAGCTAAACAGATATGAACAATGATACTACGACATATACGATATGCTATAAAATAGACATTAAAACAAACATTTTCATCAATTGTGATGCTGAGGGACTAATATCAGCTGTTTAGAAGCATATCAAACCATTTGATGCGGAAACATACAATTTCTACAATTTTTCACAAAATTTCGGGGGGGGGGGCCCGGGCCCCCTGGGCCCCCCCCATAAATCCGCGCCTGACATCACTGAAACAAGTCATTGCGGAATATGATATTGCTTGAAGCATTTGACATGCAGACCGACATCACATTTTTTGCATCTTGTAGTAGTTTTGCATGACAATAGGCGCATCGAGTTGCGTGGTAAAATTATGCTAAATACAGTATAACCTTTCTCATTTACCTATGCGACATAGCCTACTTCAATCAAATATTTTTATTCCCACTAATACAGTGCCTATATTGTAATTCTTATCTCAACAACTCAGCGTTCGGCCATTGCTTTAATGATAATGTTCACAAGGAAAACAAAAAAAATTATCTGAAATTATCAGTAAATTACGATAATTATGTTATTGTTCTAAAACAAACACGACTAATTTGACAATCTTGATGGATTTCACAGTATGCACATTTTTACTACCAATAACGCTTAAGATTACTGATAAATTTTGAAGTATTTTGCGTTTTTTGGAATTTTTTTAATTAGGCTATTGCTGACTTTGCTGTAAACAGCCCTTTAAGCAGAAAGCAAAATACAAAGTTTGGAATTTTTTATGGGATTTTCATTTGATTTAATTATTTTGCCTACTGCAGGTAAGCAGCAGTGTAACTCAATTGATAAAAGCATCCAACTGGTATCTGAAGGTATAATTATAAGCACGGCGGTTACCTCAGTGGTTTGATTCTGGATCAAGAGGTTGAAGATTCAATACCTACTGCTGCTGTTGCGATTCTATTCATGCATAACTTACAAAAAGTTTTAACCCTTTACAGTATATTATGTTCGATTTTTTGTCATGTTGATGAAAACAGTTCGTGCTGCATGGGATGGGGCAGGCTAACCAAGAAAAAAAATTCTCGTTATCGGGACATTATCTGCGATAATTTATCGTTATCGCTTAACTTTTTTTTGATTTATTGTTTATCGTTATCGCTTTAGGCATTTTTCGTTTATCGATTATCGTTATCGCTAAACTGAAAAATGAGTTATCGCGCCCAACACTGGCTACAGGTGGCTAGGTAACATAATAACCCAGTGGTTTTCAACCCCCAATCAATTGAGTCCGCACATGGTTCTAAATAAGTTCGCAAACTTGAAAAAATAAAAATTTTCAATTACTTTCTACACTTGTCGCGTAATATTTTTTTTGATGCTGTGGTGACTTCCACAACATAAATTTACAAACCTTTCAACCAAATAGTGAATTGAAAGTCGATTATATTTTCTCGGTAGCCAAAATTCGCAACCTAGCGCGTTTGGAAAAAACAAAACAAAAGAGCGCTTTTGTGTTGCTTGCTCGTAGAGTTCTTCGTGGTGTCACCTACAGTCAGTTTATGTGGAGAAAATTCCACGAGAAACTGCTGACCTTCGGTGTAAAATCAGCACATTCCTGAATGACCAATCGCTTCATGCGACAATTGGATTGCCACTTTGCTTTTCTCAAGTTATTTTTTCAGCCATGATAGGCTAAACCATGAATGAAACTCTGCTACTATCCAAACTGATCCAAGGCAAAAGAAACCAAGGAAGACCTGCACAAAGTTTCATGCGACGGGTTCGAGCCCTCACTGATCACAGCTCGAAAGAACTGCGAGAGTTGGCTGAAAATCGCCAATTCGGGAGACTTTTAATTAATGCTATTTTGCACCCTACTGGTGTGAAATAAATTATTATTATTATTATCAGGCTAAGCCATATGAACTAGGCTACTTTATGGAAAAATAAAAACAATTTTTAGATTGTTCGGATAGCACTGATGCGTTCAAATGGAAAATGAAATTGTGGATGCTGTGAAATGCGTTTTTGACGTTAACTTGTTTGTAAAACTTAAAAAAAGATTTTCACGGTGTTCGTCAAATCAAGTTTTGGGATCGAATCTTTCGTAGGCTACCTGAGAGCATCTGTTTTCGAGCGAAATAACTTTATTTTTCTTAATTCGACTGGATACGAAATCTTTTTGAGGCATCAGCGCTATAGGTTTGGTTAGAGATGGACAACAACAGCAGGTACATTACAGAACAATTGGTTGAGTTGCAAAGTCAACAAATGTGGAAACACAAGTTTAAAATTGCTTCTCTGATTTAATTGTGGTCAAATGTTCAAATAATGAAACTAAAATTTCTAGTGTAAAACGGGGCCAAACGCGCATTGTAGCCTAAAACATAATTCTTGATTTCAAAAAACTTCAAGAACATTCTCATTGAGATTTGCAGAGTGTGTGGAAAATTAACAACCATTTTTGTTAAATTCACAGAAGTGTTGATAAGACTGCTTCAGTTTTTGTAACTAATAGCTTACTTCTTTGAGTCCGCGAATATTTATGCTGGTGTAAAAACAGTCCGCGGCCTGAAAAGGTTGAGAACCACTGCACGAACCGGTCGTGTAATACTGTTGTAATCAAACGAAATGATGGAAAGGGCCAACCCAGATAGCAAATCAATCGTGTTTTACATGGATTCAATGTAAAATACGACTGATTTTCTTTCTAATGGTGCAAGCAATGCAAGCACTTCAGTGAAAATACTTGCGGCATTAACAGCTACATTAAAAAAAGACAGAAAAATAATGACATTTCTATAGAACAATGAACATGGAAAGACTAGAAAGTTCACCCAGTGTGCTACTCCAACACTGTCAGCCCACATCTGTTTCTGTAGCCTACAAAAAAGTTTTTCGATGCTTTGGAAACTTTTGGTCAAGGACAGAAATTTTAATGTCGAAAGTGTGAAACATTTCATTAAAGTTGCATTTCAACTTTGGTCTTGGTGAACGTGATGCTCATTGTGGAATTAATTGCCTGTTTTTACCCTTCAGACAAAGGGAGGGATTTTGGGCAGGCAAGCTATCCTCGCACTGAAGTGACACAAAACTGCCCTATAACGGATCAAAATGATACAGTCACTATCAATTAAAATGCAAAAATAATGAAAAAGGCAATATAACGCAAGAGAACAAGTGCACGCCCCAGGCCCGGATTTAGGGGGGGGGCAGAGGGGGCAGTTGCCCCGGGCCCCCCGACTTTTGAAGGGCCCCCCTATGTGGAAAAAAAATGTGATTTTGTGTTATTTTATTCCTTTTGACCTTTAAAGTTTCTGCAAAATGCTGTGCAGTACTGGACTGATGCTACTGTAGACGTAGAGATGGTTTTTACGCGCCGTAGGCTTGAAAAATTTTTTTGCACGGGGCCCCCCGATCTAAAAGTGCCCCGGGCCCCCCATCAGCTAAATCCGGCCCTGGCACGCCCAGCAAGCTGGTGCAAGAGAGAGGCCCAATTACGGACTCATAGGATGCACTGCCTAATAATTATAAATTCAAGAAAAATGTACAAGTCCAATTGATGTCAAGTTATCTAAAGGCTAAAGAGTCTGGGAATGTTTACCAAACATTTTGACACAACACTCACGATGAATGATTCGGACACTGCTCTAGAAAGCTAGAACTGTGATTAATTTTACTTTGATATCAAAGCTAACTATGTCTCTACAAAAGTACTATTAATGTTACTTTTAATTTATGCAGAGTTTTACAGAGTAACATAAGTTGTAAAAAATACGACAATATGACCAAGTGGTCAAGGTATGAAACAAAGTCAAAAACCTATTTTTATCATCGCAACAATGAACCTTACGATGAAGCTCAAAACATTTGCCAACAAGAACATTCGGGAAATCTTGCTATCATAAAAGACGATGACACATTACAGGCGATAGTAGACAATGCCCCGAAATCGCGGAGTCTAAAAACTGACTATTACATGCTGGGATTGCGAAGCAACAAAACAAGCGAACCTTACTTGTGGGTAGATGGAAGTGCGTTTGATAAGCAATGGAATACAATTGAATACGGAAGTTTTGCTGAAAGCTGCAATGGCGTAGCATTTTTTGTACAAAATCAGGTTTTCCTCGCTGTACCTTGTAATATACCTGTGCCATTCCTGTGTGAGACTGATTACCGTCTGCCATTCACCGCAATCATTACAAAGACATCTCAACTTGCAGTGAGCAGTAGAGCCATGACAATATCATCAAAGACGCAAAGATCAAATGCGATGGGTTACGAGGTTACCACCACGCCAAGCCTGTACAACAACGATGTTAATGGGAGCCAAACTGTACCGGCCTACTATTCAGGATTATTTGGAGGTTTAGCTGGGCTGGTGATTTTGTTGCTTGTCATAATTATAATTGTGATTGTACATAGAAGAAAGCGGAAGAAGGCTTCAGATATTAAGAGTAAAGTAGTTTCAGAAACAAAACCACAAAACGTGGTTGGTGGCAGAAGTGTTGCTAATACATCACCTAACTCTAGAGGTATCCAGGGTGGGATTCAAATGGGAACGTTTCATAATTGGTTAGGAAATGCACCTTTTCTACAAAATGACGCTGCAACAAGTGCTACAAGAAATGCACATTTTCTACAAAATGATGCTGCAGCAAATGTTGTCATTGCTGATAACATTTACCTTAGACCAATAACTGAAGACACTATATCCCCATATGCCATAAGCAGTGAAAGTGCCACAAGCAACCGAAGGGCAATCGGAGAAAACACACCACAAGGTGATGCTACAGCGCAGCGTGTCATTTATGTCAATGTGTAACGCAAACCAAAGACTCAACTTCAAACCTCCGATCAGGTTATCAAAGATCGTGTTGCGAGAAAAAAAATAAAGAAATACAGATAGCGCAACCTGTCCACAGCCTGGCCAACAAGAAAATTGATCACACGGACTATTAAACTTGCAAAAACGAAGCCCAGTTCAGTTTGTTTTTATATCTCACCTTTCAATATTTGGTATAACATGATATTTATTTTGGTAGTTCATCTTACGTTGTAAACTTCTTGGCAACTAACTGTAGGCTACCTACTCTTACTGCAACCTTTGAGAAAACGTTTTGCGTGACATCAATTACGCTGTACAATGGTAACTGCAGAATCTAAACTCAAGTTTAAAACGTTTACAATATAAATGAGTGACATTTGCTTGTTCCATAGAAACCTAACAATGGATGGTTAAGCTATGGTATTATCCATGTGTCCCTTTATGTTATATTCTCATATTGCTGTTGCATGAACCGTTGTACATATATGCTACTTTCGCGCATGGAGACCTGTTGTAGCCTACGATTAAAAAAATGTGATCAAGCTGAGTGCGCTATATGCAGTGCAGCAGTATATTGTAGTTATGAATAGTGTCATGTGTGAAGTCCTGGCTTTCAATGAGCCTACTAACAACATCATCAGCGCTAACTCTTGTCTCTCACCCTATTTTGTGGCAAGTCAATAGTTTTAGTATGAACGTTACACTGCTGGAATTTTGAAAACTGCAAGAATATTCAAACCATTGGCGTCAGGAGGCCTTGAAAAAACCAGGGCTTTGGAGCAGGCATAAATGTTAAGTTGCTCCAGCTCCTGCTCCGGCACTCTCTTTTATCAAGATTTTTAGCTCCAGCTCCTGCTCCGGAGCTTACTGATACCACTGCTCCGGCTCCAGCTCCAGGCTCCGAAAAGTGCTTTCGTTAAAATAATGACGACATATCAATTTAATTTTTAAAGCTTAAAATTGCCAGCAGTCAACTGTTGCTAAAAAATGGCACAACTTTGTGAAATTTAAGGTATTTTCATCAAAATGTCATAAGGAAATGTCATTTCCAAGCATATGCGTTAATTCGACATCTGATTTACGCAAATAATTATTTAGTTTTGTGAAGGGTTGCTGTTAAATTATGTGAATTCATCCAATATTAGTAGGGTTATAGGTGAATTGTTAGTAAACAGTTGGTCACAGCGATAAACCATAATCTCTTCGTGTGAAAATTGTAACATAAGATTCCCGAATCCGTTCGTCTGTATGTAATGACCGAAAAAGAAACACTCCTTTGAAACGTCTATTCAAAATTGTATTTCTGTAAAATTAGCCACCTGGCTGTCGAAAATGGAATGCAACGCCGTACACCACTAAAACTTGTCACTACAGAACAGATTACTTGGATAAAAGACGGAAAATTTGTCCAGCTAGCAAGCAATAAGCAAAACAGTTAAATTTGCGACTCACTTTCAAGCAACAATTTTACGAATGACGAAAATAATTTTCAATATCTCAAACTCACGTACGCAGTACTGTGACGTCATAAAGAAAGACATTGTCACGCAATTCAAACCGGTGTTCAAAGGTAGTGATGCAATATTTCATCAGGTCTTACGACCGATGGTGCAATATTTGGACATTTTCTAGCAATTTCCATGACGTAAGATGCCAGCTAGTTTAAGTAGACCATAACGGTTTTATATGACGTTTGATTTGGTGAATAATTGTCGGGAACAACAGTTGTTCGTAAAACAATTGTTCGTAAACAGTTGTTTGTAAAATAAATTCTTCGTAAAACAATTCTTCGTAAATCATTTCTTCGTATACATTAATTGCTCGTATAGTGAATTGTTCGTAAACAGGTGATAGGCCAATTGTTTTTGAACAATTTTTCAGTTGTTATTCAGGGGCGCCGGAAGCGGGGAGCAGGGGGACATCATGGGGACAGGGGGCAATGGTGCCCTTTTAAAGTCATGTAAGCTACTGCACATTTTGCAATATAACAATTTCTGTTTTTCGCTTTTAAACTAATTGTAACACAGGCCAACAAAAAAATTTTGGCACAAATAAAGATGAGAGTCATTTTAAAGTATTTCAAGGCCCCTGATTCCGAAAATGCACTTAGTTTTTTTCGAATTGGCTCTATTTTTCGCGATATTCGACAATGAAAATATTTTTGAAATTGTTAATCATAAGCTTTCAATCAAAAGCTCAAAATAATATTCACAGCACAAATTCTGCAACACAGTAGGTTACATCATTATAACATAGCATGATATCCTTCTTTATATGGCCTACCGGACACTTGTATCATTACTCGATAGTGAGCTGATAGATGAGCATTATCGCTATATCTTATCTTAAAAGTTTTAAAAAAATTGGCCTTTCAGCAACAAAAGTGCCCTTTTTCATACTCCTGTCCCCCCCAGTCAAAAATTGTTTCGGCGCCCCTGTTGTTACTCGTGCAGGACATTTCCTTTGAAAATGTTCAAATTTCCAATACGTAGTTATTTGCCCTTGTGCGTTAAGTGCACTATAATCTTTGTATTAAAGCTGGCCACCATACAAAAGTTTTGGCTTTCCTTTTTCGCTGCCATTCTGAATCAGGGACTCACACACAGTCTGCTCGTCTACAGCATGTCACATCTAGCACATCTCTAGCATATAGCCTACGCTACGTCGCTACCCTAATTAATTTTTCGTAAAGAATTGTAACTGTTTTACGAACAATTAGTATTACGGTCAATTGCATGCACGAAGAAATGTTTTACGAAGAATTGCGTTACGAAGAATTAATTTTACGAACAATTGTTTATGAACAATTGTTTTACGAACAACTGTTTACGAAAAAAACGTCGGACATAGTAGCATCTTATGAAATACATCGGAGCCGGAGCTATTTTTCAAACAACTGGCTCCAGCTCCTGCTCCAGCTACACTTGAATTTTACGAAGAGCTCCCGCTCCTGCTCCGTTGAATATACACGGTTCCGGCTTCTTGCTCCGGATCCAAAGCCCTGGAAAAGACGGTTATTGAGCCGGTTATTGGTTATTGAGAAACGTTATATAGTTATTAAGTTTTAAAATTGGAAGGCGAGTCAAGGAAAATCTGTTAAAATTTGAAGAAAAGTGTGCGACAGGAAACATCCTGCATGTCCACTTTCATTCAATCGAATAATAATCGCTGCGAAGCTTCTCATAAAGTTAGTGAAAACGGTTATTGGTTATTGAGCCGAGGCTTCCTTTGGCATTCTTTAGAAGATAAAAAAATATATGTAGGCCTAAAAAATGAAAACAGTTCAATAAAGAGAGCAAGCTTGCTTCAGCACAAATCCCAACACGCATCGCACAGAACCACAGCGAAGGCAAAATACAAAAAAAAAAACAGCTACATTCCAGGCTCCGTCAATCCGCAAAGACATTATGATGACACAACTGGAAGCATCGAAAAAACACAAGATTATATAAGTCAGATGCCTCCTCCGCTGCTCAACATGAACAGAAAATTGACACAACCCAGAAACACAGCCACTCCATGCAGTGCATCTCCATTCCGCCAGGCTCAATGCACGATACGTGCTGAAATAAGTTTAAGTTCGTCATAGCACATGACTGGGGAACTGTGTTCAGAAAGATAGTGCAATAGACCGATCCATCGCCTAGCAACGCTCAGCCAATCAGAGCGAAGGAGAGCAAGCTATTTTTCCTATCCCACTATCTAGCATTGCTTTTATGCAGTTTCCGTCACATTTATGCTGTGATTTTTTTAGAAGTAGAATTTTCTTCTGCAGTACTTGCAGGTTTGACAGCAAATACCTATTTGAGATGTCTTAAAAAACTTAAAATCGGAAACCTGCTGCAAATAGTGCTTTCTAAGACACAGTTTAACTGGGTTGAATTAGAGCCATGCAGTGTTATCAATGATTTGAATAGTTTATCATATTTTTATAGAAGAAGTTATACAGCCTGGATGGTGTGCTGTGCTGAAACTGCTACGTTGTTTGTTTGATTTGTTACATTTCACTGGAGTGAAAAATTAATCTATAGGCCAAATCTTTTAAATGAAACCCATTTCTTAGCCTGCAAAGAGTCAAAAGTGGCTGATTTTACAAAGACAATTTCAAACATTTTTCTTTGCATTCTTTGTATTTAATGGCACTTGTGGCATTTTGCGTCAAAAAATCAAACAGGGTTTTAAATTGCACGTGACCTAAACCAGTATAATATGCAGACAATTCATTAACAGGAGAACTTAAAATAGAACTTACACTAAAAAATGACCCTTCTTGCAATTGTAGCAAAAAAAGAGATTGCGATTCATATTGCATTTTTAGACCACAAAGTTCGTCTTTCAAAGCTTGATTTTCAGTTACCAGCTTGTTTTTTTTTGTTTTGTTTTATTACACTTAGATATATCTCACTTTTTATTATTTTGTTTTTCTGAACTCATATATGGTCACACCATAGATATCTTACATATGTAAGATATCTATGGTCACACTGAACCGGTTTTATGAAACTTTGTCTTGCTGAGTTATTCCTTTATGACATCACAATTTCATTTTGCTTATTGTCTTTAAGACTACAGTACTGTACCTAATTTCAAAGTTTGAGAAACTTTTCAGGTCTTGAATTTGCTAAAGTTTTAATCGCCCTTATTGCAAGTGTTAATAACATTGTACGCACGTTTTTTTTTTTGTAAAACAGAGAGAAACTGAGAAAAAACAGCAGTAGGCTATGCATGCATTTTTTTTTTGTTATCGTATCCTTGCTTTTGATTAATTGTTTCTAAATTCGTACGGCGGTCATACTGAGCCGGTTTCCTGTAATTTTTGCCTTGCTGAGTCTTTTATGCCATCACTTTTTTTTAATGCTTTTAAGACTCTCAAAGCAAAAGTTTAGGCAACTTGTCAGCTTTTAGATTTCTTCTTTGTGTCATAAAGTTTAATTGCCCTTGCACTTGCAAGTGTTTATTGTAATTGAAGTAGGCTATATTTTCACAAAAAAAAAGTTTTTTTTTCTATCTCGCTTCTAGGTTTGGTGGCTATGCAATTTTAAGATAGTGGTAACACTGTTTTATCGATGTATATTTTAAACCTTTAGGTTTTGCCATCTTTCCCTTTTGTTGGTGTCAAATTCGTATGTTTACTTTGCCGTTCTGTACATGTTTGTGCCAGCAACAAAAAATAAATTGAATTGAATTGAATTGAAACTGCATAAAAGCAATGCTAGACAGTGGGCTAGGAAAGATAGCTTGCTCTCCTTCGCTGTGATTGGCTGAGCGTTGCTAGGCGATGGATCGGTCTATTCTCTATTACTACAGGGAACTCGCAGCGTCAGGCTAAAATAGGTCGTTAATATCTACACTGTGAAGTAAGTTTGAGAAGACCATAACCAGAGAAGTTTAGACCATAATCGCCAACGTCTGTATCAGACCAGCTACATGACCATCATGACCACGCACATGCTACAAATACGAGCTTATGCTTGAAAGCCAGTTTATTTCAAGACAATATTTTTTTTCAGAAACTGCACATATTCAAGTAATGCAAGTATGAATAACGCATTCTTAGATTAGGTGTTGCAATGAACATTCACAATTTATCAACCAAACTGCACTCCAGGTCCAAAGGCACAAGCTTAATCCAAGTCGCTAACCTAGTCTAGGCTTGGGGCAATGCGACAGCGACAGGCATTAGACCCCACGGTACAAAATAGTGTAATTTTTTTGTACGCTACAAACCATTGCTTGAGATCAATAATTATTATATTCTCTTAAAGATCAAGCAAAGCTATGAAAATTCAAAGTGTATCGGTATCGCACCTGCTATATGTTCTTAAAAATCACAGAGCGAAATTAGTTTTGGATCCATTGGACTCCATTGTAGACAGAGGGTTAAGCAAGGTACAGCACTTGCCTCAGTCATAACCTCATTCTACAGCAAGTTTTAAATTCTTTCTACTTGGTAGTTTTGAGCATAGGCTACAGGCCAATCCGTTATCACTTCGGTAACAAGAAATTCTTGACCTGTATTTTGCGACTCCATCTTATTCTTGACACCCGCTGTGTAATGGAAAGTGAATCGCTTTCGCTTTGATGATCAGGAATGAAACTGAGTTTTTTTTTTCTGGTTGCAGGTCTTGGTTCGACAATTAGGGAACTATCAGGAACCAACTGTAAAAAGTAATAATATCCATTGCGTCCTGCAATGAGTTTAATTGTCATTCAATCAAAAAAACATGGAGTAAAAATTCCGAGAAAAGCAAAGTTAAAAGGTTGAAAAAACGTCATTCCAAAGTTTGAAAATTTGTTCTTAAATTTCCTCCTGAGCAAAAAGTATTATGAATCATATCAAAAGGCAAATTTATTTTGGCATAGACAGCATTTAGACAAGATAGCCGCATGGTTGTTTAGGGCTGCTCAAACTGTTGAACATTAAGATTTTTATATTTTTAACTTGCATTTCAAACCAAAAAACAAAACACTACCAGCACTTCCTACTTTCAGTCTCAATGGTAGTGCAAATGAAAGCAGAGATGACTTACGACTTTTGTAAGTCATCTGTAGTGAATGGATTCTATTCAGCGGCACCTAATGAGTGGAACAGTTTACCGGCAACACTGCTAAATTTACTGACGATAAAGGAATAATTTTAGGATACACGAAAGTTAAAAGTTTCACAGAGACAAAAGATCACTTAGTTTACAATACAGTAGCATTTAAATTCAACTCAAACCAAATTCTGTTAGGCCTACAAACAATTCAAAGGAAAGAATTGAAATATTTCGGAGACACAACAAGGCAAAACTAATAGAAATGAAAAAGTATGGAATAAATAATGATAGACCAATAGAAATTTCAAATGTTGTAAAAATTCTTAGGATGTTAGGTTGTTTTTTTCGATGTTAAAGTTGATTTCGAAAAACGTTATGTTTTGGAAACATTTCGCACAAGTTTAGATGCAAAACAGCTTTTAACACACTTTGAGCAAAAGGAATATTATTGCGCTGACGTAGGCTATCACGATAAAACCACCAAAAAAGGCATTCTTATACTTGCATGAAAGCGAATAAAGTGGCCCAGCCTAAATTTAAGACTGCTCGCTGCCTAAGTGACTACATTGATAAGGAAGAGATTGGTGACATCGAACAATGGGCTATTTCAGATGATCTTGCATTTTCGTTTACACAAGGAAATAACAGGGTAGTCTACGTAGTAGGCTGCTGCAAAATTAGCGTGTGGTACGACAAACAACTCTCTCAGACCGGGCTTAGACTTATACAAAGCAGAGATATAGGCCATGAATGTCTTTTAAAAGATTCCTAATTTTAGTTTAAGAGCGAGTAAGGAATTCGCATAAAAACAGGTTTATGTAGTCTATATTAGGAAATCATGTTTTCCTGGAACGGTTGAACACTGAGGCGTGGCGTGACTCATTTGATTGAGAGGGGCTGGGGGCTCTCCAGGAGCAGAAATATTTAACTATTAGGTCTAGGAATTACAAGATAAATGAAGCGGTGCAAGCAATGCAAGGACGTGACTTAGGAGAAGATACTTACAGCATTAACCGCTACATTAATCAAAGACAGCAAAATAATAACATTTTTCTTGGTGTTGGTCGCTTCAAACACAACGGTTTGTGTGACTCACCAGCCTGTGTTTGCCGCGAACCTCAAACAGACCCCAGCACTAATCATTGCCCAGTGTTTCAACCTGCAGAGCATGTAGACCTCATGACATAGAGTAAAGACCTTGATATGAAGACATTGCACTGGTTGCAGCAATTGGAAGATGTTGCCTGAATTGCTGCCTCATAAGCAAGAGAACGAAGAACATGGAAAGACCAAAAAGTTTACCAGCTGCCTGTTGTGTAGGGGAAGAGGGGGCAAGAAGTCACAAAATTTACTAATTAAACCATCTACACTCCCTGGGTGGGAATTTCATAAACATTTACGAACTAAGGTTTACTGTCATACTTCCAGTACTTGAAGTCCATATAATATTCCACATAACTATATTCTTTATCCAAATTTTTCAACATTTTAAATGAGCACTGAGGTGAGACTTTTACCCCCGCCTCAGGGTTAGTTGTCACAAACCTTGGGGTAAATTGTCACATGCAGTTTGTAACGCATAAAGTTTATGATAGAGTACAATGGAATGAATAAGATAATACAGATAGGCTACATTAAAATGCCAATTATACATAGTAGGCTATTCACTTTACAAGTACGGTGTGGTATTTGTTGTTACTTAATTGGCTTTTGTGTGGAGTCCAAAACTACTGCACATTGTATTCAGATAATTGAGAGCAGTGAAAGCTAAACAAGTTTTCTCCTCGTTTTGTTTGTCCACAAACTAGAGTTGGAGGCTTGAAGACAACATCCTCTACTGGTGAAGGTAAGTATCAGGATTTTCAGGAAAATGAAACTGCATGTTTTCAAATTTATCAAGGCATTTTTTCCGCATGAAGTTTGATCTACTCTGATCTTCGGTGACTTCTAAAACTGTCCCAACGTAACATTGTGCGGCTCGATCACTTTCGAATTTCACAAGAATGTGGTCGTCAATATCTATGTTATCAAGACTAAGTGGTGTCTGGACACAACTTTCATCATCTGAGTCTTCATCGGTGGCATCATCGCACAAGGCTGTTTCATCTGAGCTTTTATTGTCATCACTTGATGATTCTGGTGCTGGAATCTTGGTCTTCTTTTGAAGCTTTATCACTCTTTTAGCGGCTGTTTTCTTCCCTTTCCTTTTGCTGTTCTTTTCTTCTGCCAACCTTTTCATAACAGGTGAGTCTGTGTATATCTCGGATTTTCCCTTCTTCCTTTTCCTGGACTCTGCTAAACTATCCTCCATAGTTGTGGTCAGCACTTGGTGGTGAGAAGTATAACCAAGCTGGGCGTTTTTCAAGTTGTTGTTGTTAGCCTTATAGCTTGGAATGTAACGACTTAAGGTTTTGTAGTTAACATCATTGTTGCTAGCAGATTTTTTCTGAAGCTCAGGCCACCATTCACAACCGCTTCTGCAGCAGCCTCCGTCGCGTCTTTCAAATACCGTCCACGTTCAGTTTTCCTTTGGTAGTTACGCATCTACAAAGATATAGCCTAAGCTACCGGTTTTATATGTCAAAGAAAAAAATAGGAATTATTGGTAATACAGTAGGTTTACCCTAAATATAACAGAATTTACAGAAATACACTCTGATTGAAACAAGAGGATTCATGAATTATTACAATTGATCATCGGGGTAAGTTGTCACAGAATGTGACAACTTACCCCACATCATCTTGAGTTTCAAAATTCCAAATTCTGGTCAACATGCTTCAGCATTTTAAACGAAAGTTTATCCATATATTACTGACATTAGTCACTACTAACAGAAACAAAAAGATTCCGTATATATTCAGAAACGTTTAAGTTATATCAAAATACCTACCTTGGGCAATTCGTCTTCGTAAGAAGCAGAAAATCACTACAGGTTATTGTCTAGATTATGTTCACTTCTGTTGCTTAAAACAACATGGCTGATCTCAACGTGTAACCAAGGAAGTAGTACTCGCTTTTTATGACGTCAGAAAGTAGTTTCCTACATTGGGTGCGCTGAACTCACGCTTGTGACAACTTACCCGTGTGAATTTTAGCCCCTCTCTCCCCTACTCCAGCATTGTCAGCGCACATCTGCTTCTGTAGAAAAAAGTTTTTCGATGCTTTGCAAACTTCTGGCCAAGGACCGAAATTTTAATGCCAACAATGTGAAACATTGTATAAAAGTAACACTTCAATTGTTCTTCGTAAACATGAAGTCCGCCCCGTTAGCTCACTGGTTAAGCGCTCGAATCAAGATCACGCGGCGCTGGTTCGAACCTTGGGGTGTTGAACAACGCATTTTAGAACAGCTTTCCATTCAGCGACACCTAGTCGATGGATTAATTTTTCGACAATAACATTTCATCAATGGGAAACTTCACTCTGCCCGTCTCGGTAACGGGCTCTGCGTCAAAAGCCTCCACAAGTACTCAAGTAGCCTATGTGAAACTACCAGGAATAACCTATCAAGGGCTTTGTCAGTCCGAGGATAAAGATTTAAAACCAATACAGTACAGAAAATACAGAATATAAAACACAGAAAATAGTGATTCACTCAGTTCAATTTTTTTAGGTCAAAAATCCAATTTTGTTCAATTTATATGGCAATAAAATTTTGCCCATAACAAACAAAAGCGAAAATACAATCCCGCGCAATTACGGCCCGGGGTTCTTGATTTCCTTGAATTTGACAAACGGATTTTAAAGACTAGTTATTGAAATTAACCTGCATGTTCTCTTGCCTATTATTTGTAGTCAATAACGGATCTGGAAAACAATCGAATGAGGAAGCACCGGAGTTTCAACAAATCAAAGATTCAAGAAAAAATGGACAATGCAGAACTTTAAGTCCGAAAGCAAAATAGGCTAGACAAGCAAAGAGTCTGCGAGATTTACCTCTCAAAAAATCTTTGACACAACACTCACACCGAATGAGTCGGACAGTGCTCTAGAAAGCTGTAATTGTGATTAATTTTGCTTTGACATCAAAGATTACTATTTCTTTACAAAAATACTATTAATGTTACTTTTAATTTATGCAGAGTTTTACAGACAAACGTAGGTTGTAAAAAATACGACAATATGAGGTGGTCAAAGTATGAAACAAAGTCAAAAACTTATTTTTATCATCGCGACAATGAACCTTACGATCAAGCTCAAGACATTTGCCAACAAGAACATTTGGGGAATCTTGCTATCATAAAAGACGATGACACATTACAAGCGATAGTAGACAATGTCCCGAAACCGAAGGAACTAAAATCTTTTTATTACATGCTGGGATTGCGAAGAAACCACACAGGCGAACCTTACTTGTGGGTTGATAAAAGTGCGTTTGATACTCAATGGAAAACAATTGAACACGGAAGTTTTGCTGGAAGCTGCAATGGCGTAGCACTGTTTGTGCCAAAGGTCTGCCTTTAAGGCTGCATCTTGTCATAGTTCTTTGCCATTCTTGTGTGAGATAGATAACCGTCTGTCATTCACCGCAATCAGTACAAAGACACCTCAACTTGTAGTGAGCAGTGGAGCCATGACTATATCAACAAAGACGCAAAGATCAAATGCGATGGGACAAGAGGTTACCACCTCGCCAAGCTTGTACAACACCGATGTTAATGGGAGCCAAACTGGACCGGCCTACTATTCAGGATTATTTGGAGGTTTAGCTGGGATGGTGATTTTGTTGCTTGTCATTATTATAATTGTGATTGTACGTAAAAGAAAGCCGGAGAACGCTTCAGATATTAAGAGTGAAATAGTTACAGAAGCAAAACCACAAAACGTGGTTTGTAGCAGAAATGTTGCAGATACATTGGCTAATGCATCACCTAACTCTAGAGATGTCGAGGGTAGGGTTCAAATGGGAACATTTTATAAATCACCAGGAAATGCACCTTTTCTACAAAGTGACCGTGCAGCAAGTGTTGTCATTGCTGATGATATTTACCTTAGACCACTAACTGAAGACACTATATCCCCATATGCCATAAGCAGTGAAAGTGCCACAAGCAACCGAAGGGCAATCGGAGAAAACACACCACAAGGTGATGCTACAACGCAGCGTGTCATTTATGTCAATGTGTAACGCAAACCAAAGACTCAACTTCAAACATCCGATCAGGTTATCAAAGATCGTGTTGCGATATCAAAGAAAAGAAATAAAGATAGCCCAACCTGTCCACAGTGCGGTCAACAAGAAAATTGATCACGCGGACTAAACTTGCAAGACCCAGTTCAGTTTGTTTTTATTTCTGACCTCTCAGTATTTGGTATAACATGATATTCACCTTGGTTAGCGAGTGACTTCTGGAACGAAGAAGCTTCAAGATCAAGCGGCGCTGGTTCGACTCTCGGGGTGTGCGCTAGAACAATGTACTTTGACTACTGCTCTCCATTCAGCGACATCTAATAGATGGAATAATTCCGCGGCAACAAGACTTCAACAATCGGAAACTTTACCCTGTCAATCTCGGTGACCGGGCCTGCGTCATTGATTCAAATCCTCTACAAGTATGCGAAACTGGCAGGTTTAAGCTCTGCAAGAAGCCTTCCCAGTCCGAGGATAAAGATTCAATCAATCAATCTTACTTTGTAAACTTCTTGACAACTAACTGTACCTACTCTTACCACAATCTTTGAGAAAACATTTTGGGTGACATCAATTACATTGTACAAAGGTAACTTGAGAATCTAAACTCAATTTTAAAATGTTTTCAGTAAAAATGGGTTACATTTATTTGTTCTATAAAAACCCAACAACAGATGGTAAAGTTATTGCAGTATTCATGTGTCTCTTCATGTTATATTCTCATATTGCTATTGCATGAACCGTTGTACTGTATATATAATGCTACTTTCGCGCATGGTGACTGTCACAACCAATGTGCGAGGCCTCGCGACGGGCTGCTTTGTATCTTGATCGAGCGTGCTGTTTTGATTGTAAAATTCTTATGCTATATAGGTTATCATCGGTTATTGTCTTTTAGTAACCTTTGATTGCGAGATCTCTATTATGTAATGTATTTCCAGAACATTCATTCTGAACAAACCTGGAATGTTCCTTTGTTTTCCATGATTGTCAAATGTCGTTTGTCATGACGTCATAAGGATGTTTACCAGTAGATCTGTGATTGCGAAATCTTTATTATGTAACGTGCTTTCTAGATCATTCTACTGCTACGTGCAAATCTAGAAGCTTCTTTAAACTTGCTTGTTTACGTTTAGTGCAACGTGACAGAACAATAAGCCCTTATGATGTAACATTACGTAACCCTCTCGAAGTTACTAGACCGAACAATCTTTCATAAATAGTGGTGTAAATTGATGAATTACGATTATGAGTGGATTATGAGAGTTGATTATGAGTTGATTATGAGAGTTGTGTTATGAGTTGTGGATTGGTAGTTGGTGCAGAAGTTATTGTTGATTGAGATTTGAAGTAATTGAATACAAGTAGATGAGAATTGGTGCTGATATAAATTGTGTTCGAAATTAGAGTTATTTGAGAAGCCGTTTGTTAAAGTTCTTCAAGAATTTTCATTATCATTTTACCAGTAGAAATATTCGACATTTAATTGACTGCCTTTTGGCAA
This sequence comes from Aplidium turbinatum, assembly GCF_918807975.1. Lineage (NCBI taxonomy): Eukaryota > Metazoa > Chordata > Ascidiacea > Aplousobranchia > Polyclinidae > Aplidium > Aplidium turbinatum. The sequence continues at coordinate 19,010,424 of NC_137488.1, forward strand.
TGTCCCATTAAACTACGTCATTGAACCATTCCAAGTCTCTTTTCTGGTAAGAGATAGAAAGAAACCGTGACAGTGACCTGTTGTAGCTTACGATTAAAAAATGTAATTAAGGTAATTAAGCTGAGTGTGCTATATGCAGTGACGCAGTATATTATAGTTATGAATAGTGTCATGCATGAAGTCCTGGCTTTCAATGAGCCTACTAACAACATCAAAAGCGCAAACTCTTGTCTCTCTCTCACCAGATTTTAAGACAATTCAATTGTTTCAATTGTTTTAGTATGAACGTTACACTGCTGGAGTTATGAAAACTGGAAGAATACTCAAACCATTGGCGCCAAGAGGCCTCGAAAAAACGCAAGGTTATTGAGCCGAGGCTTCCTTTGGCATTCTTTAGAGGATAAAAAAAATATAAGCAGCACCAAAAAATGAAAACAGTTTAATAAAGAAAGCAAGCTTGCTTCAGCAATAATTCCAACACGCATCGCATGGAACCACAGCAAAGGCAAAATACACAAGAAAAAACAGCCACATTCCAAGATTTGTCAATTCGCAAATATACTCATCATCATCATTTTGTTCCTTCCTCGTCTGGAGGGTTGGATACAATGCGCCATTGTTCTCGACCATGAGCTGTGCGTACTGCACATTCATAAGTTAATTTTGTCCATTTTGTGATGTTTGTTGTCCAAGTCATTCTTGGTCTGCCTTTACTTCTTTTACCGTTTATCTTCCCTTCTATTAATGATCTTTGTAATGAATTTTGCCTTATTGTGTGTCCGAAATACTTCAATTTTCTTCTTTTGACTGTTTGTAAGAGCATTTTGCTTGAATTGAATTTGGAGAGTACTTGATCGTTAGTGATTTTTTGTTTCCATGAAATTTTTAATATTTGCCTGTATGTCCAGAGCTCGAAGGCATCGATCCGTTTCTCCATTTTTTGTGATATTGTCCAAGTTTCAGAACTGTATAATAGGGTCGACCAGATATAGCATTTTAAGATCCTGAGACGAGTTGATAAATTTAAACGTTGATTGGTTAAAATATTTTTCATTTTTCCAAATGTAGTTCTTGCAATTTCTATCCGTCTAAGAATTTCATGGTCACACCTCCCATCTTCAGTTATTAAATGACCAAGATATGAAAAAGATTTTACTTTTAGTATAATTTCATTGTCAATTATAATTTGAAGTACTGGAGTGTCTGGTGATTTTGAGATTATCATTGATTTGGTCTTTTTAGCGTTAATTTTCATATTAAATTCTTTACCAATTGAGTTAACATTGTCCAATATTTCTTGAAGATCTTCTTGTGATTCAGCCAACAGAACAGTATCATCAGCATAGCGTAAATTTGTTATATTCAAGCCACCAACTTTTACTCCTTTCATATCATCAATGGATCGAAAAATCATTTCTGTATATAAATTAAAAAGACATGGAGAAAGTACACATCCTTGGCGTACTCCACGCTTGATATCAATTCCTTTAGACAAATCTTTTTCCATGCGAATAAATGCTTTTTGATTCCAGTACAAATTGATAATAAAACGTAAGTCTTTGCCATTCATACCAATATTGGACAAACAATGAATCAGTTTCTCATGGTTAACTCTATCAAATGCTTTCTCATAATCAATAAAACATGCATATATACATCTTTATTTACTGCATTGTAACTCTCACAAATTGTTCTGAAGTTAAGTATACCCTCTCGTGTTCCTTTACCAGTTATAAATCCACTTCGAGTCATGCTAACCTCATTCTCAATAGATTTTCGATTTCTTAATAAAATTATTCTCAACAAAATTTTCAGTACATGACTGATCAAACTTAATGTTCTAAAGTCACTGCAGTTCTTTGCTTTGGATTTCTTTGGTAGTCTGACAAAAACAGTTTCATTCATTTCTTTAGGTATAAATCCAGTCATATATATTTCATTACATAATTTGTGTATGCGTTTTAAACTTATGCCATTGAGTGCTTTTAGCATTTCTGGATAAATGTTATCCTTTCCTGCAGCTTTATTACATTTCAGATCTTGAATGGCTTTCTCAACTTCAGATATCAATATTTCTTCTCCTTCATTATTGGTAATTTCAGGCATACATGTTCTATCATCATCATATAATTCTGTTACATACTCTTCCCATCTACTCTTTATATCCTCTTCCTGAAATAACATTTTTCCTCCACTATCCATGATGCAGCTGTTTGCTTGTTCAACTTTCTTCAAACATGTTAGCTGTTTAACTTTATTGTGTAATTCAAGTGACTTATGAGATGCTTCTAGATGTTCTATTTCACTGCATTGATTTTCCCACCACCTTTGTTTAGCATCTTTGCATAATTGGGATATTTCCTTATTTAAAACTTTATATTTCTTGTGATTATTGAATTTGTTTTTCTTTCTCTGTTGCATTAAGTCAAGTATCTTCTCAGTAATCCAAGGCTGTTTAATGTTTTTCCTCTTTGATGGTAAAATATTGGCAGCTGCATCATTTAAGGTTTCTTTAATTTCATTCCAACTTCTATCTATAGTTTCTTGTGTAATTACTTGAGGAATTTCTGTTTGCTGTAATACTTCAAACTTATTGTTTACTGCAATACTCAATTTCTCTCGATGTTGTTCATTTTTAAACATGTTCATGTCCATATGTTCTGACATATATGTTCTTTTCACTCTTTTTAGCTTTATTTGGATTTTCATAACAACTGGATTGTGGTCAGACATTATGTCACATCCTGGATACGTTTTAACTTGTCTTACTGCATTTTTGAACCTATGGTTTATCATAACATAGTCAATTTGATTCCGAAATTGATAACCTGGACTTTGCCATGTATACAACCGCCTAGCAGGATGTTGAAAAAGAGTGTTCGCTATTACTAAATCATTAAGTTTACAAAACTCCAGCAACCTTCTTCCACGTTCATTTAAATTGCCAAATCCATAACGACCAGTTGTGGGATATTCATGATGATCACCCACTATTGCATTAAAATCGCCCATTACTATATTAACTTCTCCACTTTTAGTATATTTAAGTACATCCTTTATTGACTCATAAAACAACTCAATCTCTTCATCGGTATGTTCTTGGGTTGGTGCATAGATTTGTAATATATTTACATTAAATGGTGCTGCAGACAATTTAATCATCATAACTCTGTTAGAAATTGGCCAAAATCCAATGACTGAGTTAGCTATTTATTTTTTCATTATCATACCGACGCCGTACATATGCTCTTCTCCTCCTGAATATACAAAAAAAAATCTATCTTCTGTCACTTTACCATCACCTATCCATCTAGTTTCACTTATCCCAATTAAATCAAAGTTCATGACCGACATCTCTTGTTTTAAATTTTCGTATCGACCTGTTTTATAAAGGGTTCTTACATTCCATGTTCCTATTTTGAGTGCCCTTTTTCTAGTATTCAGCAGTCTACCATCAGACTTATGTCTTCCAGAGGGATTTGGGCATAAGCCATCATCACGAGCAGCTGTGCACATAGAAGAGGTTCCTCCTTACCTGTAGCTTTTAGGGGACTTCACAGCAGGGGGCCCTGATCAGTCTCCATGACTCATTTTCGTTTTAATAGCTAGCATTGTTTACTATGGAATATATACTTGGTAAGGCTCCAATCTTTTCCATGGTGACCAGCCACTGTACTCTAAACGTCAAAAGTGTGCCTAAACGGGTCACATCGTTTTGCTATCATGCCTTCCAAGCCATTGACTATTTATGGTTCTTCTGCCTTTTCAGCCATTCTAGACTTTATGCACTTAAAGGGATTGACTTCCCTGCCATGTTAAAGCTGTTCTAACATGCGCCTCATTTAGTTTAGCCAGCATTATGCCGTTACCAGGGTGTGGCCGTTGGTGTGCATTACCAACTTCGTGGAGCCATAAATGAGACTTGGAGTTTATATGAAGGACCAATGTTACCATTACTCTCATATGAGAATATGGAAGAACTAGAGGTGCTACCTTTCACACAAACCCCCATACACCCCAAAATATAACTATGATGAATACTATGATGACACAACTGGAGGCATCCAAAAAAAGACAAAATTTTTGTCCTTGGAAAATAATTGCTATTTTCTGTTTGCTTTTGCCAAAAAAAAATACAAAAAATATTTATTGTACCACAATAATTTCAGGTTTGTGTTCCTCAGATTAGTTTGAATTTTTTCTCATTTCTCATGAAAATAGGCATATACATAACGTTGAAAATTTACTGTCAGCTGCTTCCAGCAATATTTACCTAATAATGGGTATAATTAAGTAACAATTGGATTCTGTGTGCACACAAAGCCTTGCAAGGTTTTGCTTTTGTGATGAAACAAAAAAGGCTGAGCATTTTTGCAGTCGCATACCTTACTTGAGCAATTTATTCACATTTACTACTTTGCGAGATGCAACCCTGCACAGTGTGTTTGTCTTGTCTTCAACTCCGAGTTACTGGTGAAAAGCGCCCTTACTACCACAAATAAAAAAGATATAAACGATAGCGTCGGAAAATTGTCATTGACCAGGTCCAATGCTGAGCTACTCATTTCTACAATAGAGGAATGGGACTTATTGGATGACAGTGTTCAACTTATTTCACAAAGAAGTTTTTCCGTGTTCTAGACATTTAAAGACAGCTTATGCTATTGCCATGATATAGAAGAACTCTTTCAGGCTAAATAGGCATTTCCTGCTATCCTTGAGTGGAAGCTCTTCATCGACAGCTCATGTAGAAGTCTCACAGCTGTATTGTTGAGTAGCCTAATGCAGACAAGTGTCCCTCTATTCTTCCGGCTTACTCAGTTTATATGAAGGAAGAATGTTAAAACATCAAAATTGTGATGAGTGCATTGAAGTAGGACCTCTACAATTGGGAGGTTGTTGGTGATTTCAAGATAGTGGCCTTCATAATGGCGCTTCAGGGTGGTTCTATCAAGTTTCAATGCTGTCTTTGTCTCTGAGATAGCAGAAACACAGCTTTCCACTACAAGAAGAGAAATTGGCCTCCAAGAACCAGCTATGAGATTGGACGTTGTAATGTAAAACAACAACCTCTGGTAGATGTAACAAAAATACTGATGTCTTCTCTGCACATAAAACTAGGTCACAACTCTACAGAGGGTGGAGCATTCAAGCAAAAGAGCTGTTTTAAAAACTGCAAGATGCAAAAACCAAAACTGGAGTATTTACGTGATCTGAATTGAAGCGACTGATAAACTCCATTTATTTTCCTGATCGAGATGCTGTCTGAAGTTTAACAGACAGCTTGGACCTGTTTCATGTCTGTAGTTAACAAATTTTTGGGCAATCAGAAGACAGAGAACTACAGGGTGCTTTTTGATCAACTCAGGGATGCGTATTAGAATATGGGATGCAGGATGTCACTGATACTACACGCACTATTGATCAATTCAAAGATAAAAGGGCGACTCCTCAGCGAAACAAAGTGAAAGATTTGAGCAAGATATCAAAGTTTTGAGGAACGCTATATAAAGGCCAAATGGCCTACAATGAAAGTATGATGGAGGATTACATATGAACCGTTTACGAGAAAGAAAAATGATACATCATCGCCAATCTCAAAAAAAAAACATATCTTTGTAATTATGTTATAAGTGCTTTAAGTGACGATGTATAAGTTTGCTCTGTAATAATTTTGACCAAAGGCCTGTAGCAGGGTATTCAGGCCTTTAGGTCTTCTACCGTGTTTGTGGCCTAAAGTAAAATCGCGTTCTATACATGTTTTTGTCTTGTTTATGTATTTAAAGAATCTCTGAAACAACGTTCATCGCCATTATTTTAGAATGACAACACAGATAACAATAAGTAATCTTAGATTTGACTTCTTTATATTGATTTAAAAAGATATAGTGGGAGCCATTGCATTAAAAAGACACAATTAGCCAGAAAATCCAATAAATGAATCTCATTAAGTCAAAACCGAAGTTTGAACTTTATGAATGCTCATTTTTGTTGATTTAGGCCACATTAAATCAGAAAATAATGACAAATTTTGTGTTACATAGTGTTTGTTTGTTTTTCATATCTTTATCCTGCATTCTGGGAAAGCGGACTTGAGCGCTATGCATCGGTGTACGCCTTCCGACGTACACCTGACCCACGCTGCAGCCGACGGCAATGTCTGTTTCCGGTTGTCTATACTCTACTTATGACTTAAATTTGGTACTACCCATTACTCGAAATCGATCACTGGGTAGAGGCAATTATCGTAAAGTTTCTTGCCCAAAGAAACAACAGCAAGTGAGGGTAGTTGGATGTGCGGGTAGTGAGGGTAGGATAGTGCGGGTAGTGTTATCTAAGCAGATGCCTCCTCTGCTCAACATGAACAGAAAATTGACACAACCCAGACACGCAGCCAGTCCGGTGCATCTCAATTCCGTCAGGGCCCCTGCACGATACGTGCTGAAATAAGTTTAAGTGCGCCATTTAGCACATGACTGGAGAACCGTGTTTCGAAGGCTAGTGCAATTCGCTATTACCAACTCGCAGCATCAGGCTAGTAGGTCGTTATTTAATGTCTACATTGTGAAGTAAGTTTGAGAAAATCGTAACCAGAGAAGTTTAGACCATAATCGCCAACATCTGTATCAGACCAGGTACATAATCATCATGACCACGCACAGGCTACAAATACGAGCTTACGCTTGAAAGCCAGTTTTTTCCACGACAATATTTTTTTCAGAAACTGCACATGCTCACGTAATGCAAGTAGGCTATGAATGACGCATTCTTAGGTTAGGTGTTGCAATGGACATTGACAACCTATTAAATAACAATGCACCCGAGGTCACAAGCTTAATCCATGTCGCTAGGCTAAACCAAGGTGCCAGCCAGGCCTGGCCTAGTTGACAGCAACACTTCAATAATCGGAAACTTCACTCTGTCAATCTCGGTAACCGGCCCTGCGTCAAAAGCCTTTACCAGTATGCGAAACTACAAGGAATCACATACGGTCAGTCCGAGGTCAGTCAGTCGCTTTGTCAGTCCGAGAATATAGATTCAAAAGCAACCAAACCGTGGCCTACGAAAATAGATGGCCTGGACATCGTGCACAAGCCTTCAGAACTGAAGGCAGAAGTCTGTTATTAATGAAAAGCGTACTTTGGTTGGATGTGTCAGGAATGTTCATTCAAGCACATTAGTGTTTTTTTCTGATCAAAAGCAGCTTTAATATGAGAAAAAAAATATCATAGCATTTATCAAGCAACATACAAACACAATTCAATAGTTTAAACATTGCATGGAATGCTTGAGATGTAGGCCTACTGGTATTCAGTGTGGTACGTTGACGCCGTCAATTTGACGGTGTCATTTAACGGCGTTAACTTTTTGTTAACGCTGAGGCTAGCGCCGTCAGTTTATTTTTTAGTTGACGGAAGTGATTGCGCCGTCAACTATTTTGCCGATTTGAAGCGTCACACGCTATGCGTCATTTTTTGTTTTCGTGGAAAATCTCGTTTCACAATGAGAGTTTCACAATGTATTCTGGCCAGCACGACTTATCCAAATTACCCGCATTCGCGTTGGTTGGAATGGCTACCTGGAATAGGCTACAAGCGATAGAAGTTTGCCAAATGGTGATCACTAGGGCCCGCAAAAGTCAGTGTCAAAATTTTTAAGGACTTCGTTTATCCACGAATCAAAGAATAAAGTTGTTTTCAGCACCTAGGGGGCTGTTTCTAAGAAGTTTATAGTTCAAAATAAAGTCAAAATTCACAATAATGTCAAAATTTTCGATTAAGTCAAAATTTGTCAAATTATGGCTTTTGACAAACTTTTTGTGTTTCCTGAGTGTAATTTTTGTCAAAATCTTCGTGGTAATGAGGATTTTAACAAAGTAATGAGCATAGGCTATAGGCCAGGGGCGTGCAACTGTTTATCGTAATGGGCCACAACGTACAATTATAATGCTGCTGAGGGCCAGTCTATCGAATAACACATGAATTTATATGAACAATTTATTTAATGGAAAAGTACACACAATCAAGTTACACATTGAGTGAGTGATTAATGAGATGTCTGATATCTTCTCTGTCCAGAGATCTTGCCAATGTCAGCTTTGACGGAAGAAGTGGCAACTCGAAGTTGACTTGACAAGTGCTCATCTGTAAGCTGATTCCTGCATTTTGTCTTGAACAGCTTTATTTTTGAAAAGAACTGCTCACAGCAGTATGTGCTTCCGAAAAGAGAGATCATTTTTCTCGCGTGATTTTCTAGATTTGTGTAACTTCCATACACACGTAGCTTCTGTAAAAAGTAAGCAAATCATTTTCATTGTAGGCTCGTTTGAGATCGACGTTTGCTTGCAATTCTAGTACTGTATTTCTAATTGAAAGCTAGATGGAATATTCTCCACAACCAGGTCAAATGGATGAGCAAAAAGTTGAAAGTCGGCATTGTGTTTTCGAAAATCTTTAAAGCGAGTTTCAAATGCCGAAGTTAACTTTTCAACCATTCCAACATATTTTTCACAGTCTTGAATTTGAACGCTTCTACTTTCCAGACAAGGAAAGTGAGTCAGGGATGCTTTGCTCAACTGAGATCGAAAGAGTTGTAGTTTTGCTTGAAATGAGGAAATATGTTAACAAATAACAACATCCTCCGATCTAACAGTGAAAAGTATTTAAAAATAATGGGCTACTTGATGAAGAATGTGCGGGCCACGTAAATGGGTACCGCGGGCCGTGCTCTGGCCCGCGGGCCGTATGTTGCACGCCTCTGCTATAGGCCAATCCGTTAATCATTTCGGTAGCAAGAAATTCTTGACCTTTATATTTTGCGACTCCATCTTTTTCTTGACCCTCCTTGTGTAATGGAAAGTGAATTGCTTTCGCTTTGATGATCAGGAATGATCGAAACTGAAGTTGTTTTTTTTCTCTGAATGCAGGTTTTGGTTCGACGATTGGGGAACAATCAGGAACCAACTGTACATTGTACAAATTGATAATATCCATTGCGTACCGGTACTGCAATGAGTTCAACTGTCATTCAGTCCAAAAACATGAAGTAAAAAATCCTAGAAAGCGAAGTTGAAAGGCTGAAAAAACGCCATTCCAAAGTTTGAAAACTTGTTCTCAAATTGAGCGAAAAGTGTTATAAATTATATTAAAAGGCAAATTTATTTTGGCATAGACAGCATTTAGACAAGATAGCCGCAACGTTGTTTGGGGCTGCTCGAGCTTTTACGCATTAAGATTTTTATATATTTGACTTGCATTTGAAACCAAAAAACAAAATACTACTCTTTCTATTTTCAATCTCAGTGGTACTGCGAATGAAAGCAGAGATGACTTACGACTTTTGTAGGCTAAATCATCTGTAGTGAATGGATTCTATTCAGCGGGACTTAGTAAGTTGAACAGTTTACCGGCAACACTACTAAATTTACTGACGATAAAAGAATAATTTCAGGATACACGAAAGTTAAAAGTTCCACAGAGACAAAAGATCACTTAGTTTACAATACAGTAGTATCTAAATTCAACTCAAACCAAATTATGTTAGGCCTACAAACAATTTAAAGGAAATAATTGAAATATTTCGGAGACACAACAAGGCAAAACTAATAGAAATTAAAAAGTATGGAATAAATAAAGATAGACCAATAGAAATGCCAAGTGTTGTGAAAATTCTTAGGATATCTTAGGTTGCTTTTTTCGATGTTAAAGCTGATTTCGAAAAACTTTATGTTTTGGAAACATTTCGCACTAGTTTAGATGCAAAACAGCTTTTAACCCTTTTTTCTGTGACGTATTTTGGCCAGTTGACTTGCGGACGGGGGAGTCGGTTCGACACTATCACTTTGAGCTTGTGTAACTCAAAAACTATGCATGATAGATCAATCAAATTTTCACATGGTGTAGATAATTTATCTGACAACATAACATCAAAACTCTTTTGCAACTTGTTCAACAGCGCAACTTAAAAAATCAAATAATTTGATGGGTGGTCATATTTTTTATTTGACTTGAGAAATTGCTTCTTAATTAACTTATAATTGAGTGTGACGGGTTAATTCCATTGTGTAGATTTTAATCTCTTACGCGGAGACGTCGTCCACGCTTCAATAAAATCGTAATTGGCGTCCGACTCGCGTTTGCTTGTTGTTTTGCCGGAGGCATTGTAAAAAAAAATTTGCTTTGTTTCAACATTTGCAGAGAATGAGACAAAGTCACCGCAAAAAAACTATTTCAAGTTCTTTTTGAGCCACATGTTTATAGTCTACACTTTTTCAAACGTGCTGTCATTATTTGATATTGGAACTAAATCAAGCAAATTTTTTTTCACATTCACACTGTCGAATTTGGTTATGCATGATCAAGAAACACTTTGTATTTCACAGCACATCTCAGGAAGCTATTTATTCGTTTTTAACATTATTTCAACGTCTAAAGAGGTTGAATCGATGTAAAAAGTGTCTGATTTGCTGTCTGGGTAGCGGTTGAATACAGAAAAGTAAGGTAGCCTAATGGTGTGACGCCGGTGCGGATTTATGGGGGGGCCCAGGGGGCCCGCCCCCCCCCCCGAAATTTTGTGAAAAATTGTATGTTTTCGCATCAAATGGTTTGATAAGCTTCTAAACAGCTGATATTAGTCCCTCGGCATCACAATTGATGAAAATGGTTCTTTTAATGTCTATTTTATAGCATATCGTATATGTCGTAGTATCATTGTTCATATCTGTTTAGCTTTTTCTTTCTTTTTAATTGATTTTCAAATTTTCTGGCTCCCCCCGAAAAAAACTCTTAGATTCGCGCCTGGTTCACGTGGTATTTGAACAACAACCTATCCAAAGGTAGTGACTTGCTTCGATAGGAGCTTGTTCCATTTTAGGCCATCATGCACTCCAAAAACAAAGAGCGTCTAAAACTCCTGACTGATAAACTATGTCACGATGCATTCCAAAGTGATATGTTTCAATACTTACCAACAATGATCACTTTGAATGAAACAATTTTGCAAACAGTTGTGACAAAATGTAGTGATAATAATAACCGTTTAGTCAAATCGTGTTGGTAGGCCATAGAAGAGGTCGTTTGCCAAATGGAACTCCCGTTCTGCGTGACAAACTCAAAGTCGTGGCATAAAGATACGAAAAATAGAAAAAAAATCTTTTTCAGGCCGAGTGCTATTGTCGTAAAAAAACAAAAAATCACTAAAGTGTTGACTTTTTCCTTGGGCAAAATTGAAGGTTATTGATATTTTAAAAATGCACGTTTGTGTCAAAATGATTGAAGTGTTTTTTTTCATGTTGTTAACTAGATTTGCAAAATAACGTTTTCTACATTTTTTTTCTAATTTGTTGGACATGCATTTTGTGTCAAGTTATTTATTATCATACACATTAGAAGATTTCTTTCTGTTCAAATTTTGAAATAGCATTTTAGATGCAGTTTGCGGTTGATGGCGTTACTGCAAAAGCCATCTTTTGTAATTGACACACATCCAAAAACAAAAGGCGCATAAACTACTGTTGGCTGATAGACCACGTCACAATACATCATAATGATGTTTTTCCGAACCGAAGATCCAGAAAACCAATTTTGTCGTATATTAGTTTAGACGTCTGCAGACGTTGAACCAATGACAAAAAGTGATTTGTTGGTTTGAAACAAAGTGATTGCTGTTTCCAATGTGCAAACATTTTGATAAAAAGTAATCAAGTTTTGGCCACAGCTTTCTGGTCCATTTAGGCTACTACGGTCAATCAACTCACGTTGCAAATAACTTGTTTTGTGTAAAGTCTTGCTTGTGAAAAAATCGAAGTAAAAACACAAAAATGAAGTAAGCTATATTTACAAAGTATTATTTTCTTGAATGAACCATAGCTTAAAAAAAAAATAGTTGGAACAGGTTTCATCTGATAGAAACTATAGTTGATATCATCGCGAAGGATCAAATAGCTGCGAAAATCACTTCAAGCAATTCTTTGGGTTGATTTTCATTATGCAAACCAAGGTGAACCTCAATATACATATTTTTATGCCAAACGGTAAAAATCGTTCTTTCTTTTTTCAAGGACAAGGAACACGATCCGTATGAAAAATAATTCAATTCAACATATTTTCCTTTTGTCAGATATGCGTTTTGTGTAACAATGCTTTAGCAAAATTGCTGAGTATGGTATAGCGTTTGAGATGCAGTCAGAGAATGCAACTTTATGGTTGAAAGCGTTATTACAAAAGCCAATCTTTTGTCACGGAAATGTATTCGAAAACAAAAAGTCACAAAAGCGGCTGACTGATAGATTGCGTTATAATACGTTACAAAAACGAGGCATTGATTTCAGATTCTTTCAACCCAATAAACAACTTTGCTCCAAATGACACAAACGTCCAAATTTATGCAGAAAAAGATATAGGCACCTACACCGTTTTGTGAAAATAAGCTTTTGAAGACCAACATTTGAATGAAAAGTTTGAATTTATTGAGTTCGTCCTAATAGTGTTTCTGCTGAGATATATCAAAACTTTTAAATCCTCGTAGAGAAAAAATAATTTTGTAATCTCTCAAGCAACTGCAAAATTACCATTTAGGTAAAGATTCAGGGCTGATACAATATGCACAATGTTTGTCAAAGCACAATAATTTAGCTGCGAGTGTTTTTCCACAAAAGCCAAGCAGTTTAGATAGTCTGTGTCAAGTTCTTTTCAATATCCATCAATCTCTCGTTTTCATAAAACATTTTCACAACATCCATAAATATTCATGTGAATATAAGTGAGCAGGTACATGCAAAAGTTTATTGGCGGGTCAAGAACGCTCTCCTTGCTTTCGGACAAGAAATCAAGAATATACCACATTAGTCTGTTTGTTTTATGAGATAAACAGAGTTTTGTCAAGAATTTTCCTACTGCTTCTTGTTATAAGTTAGAAACAAAATGTATTGGCCATAAAAAACAACGTAAAATTACATTTTTTTTCAGCATAGCTTATCGGATGCTCTCTTATAATTTCAAAGAAACTCAGATGTAATTAAAAGATTACTCAAAGCAACTCAAAACTCGAGTTTGCAAACAAAAGGCGGAATCATTACGGTTGAATGCTTTACAACAAAGCCAACTCATGAGATATCTGCGTCGCAGACCACGCACTGCGGCGCTCAGTAATCCTATTAATCCGTATAATTTGAAAACAAAAGGGCTAGCTAGTAACTATCTAAAATATCAGAGTATGTTATGAAAATCATGTAATATCTTTAAAACTATAGACAATAGCAACGTCATTTAAGGTGGAATAAATACTTGAATAATTTTTAGGAAAAGTCAAGAAATTTCAAAGCTGTGGATCGCGCAGTTCTTTAATGATATTGCTTTGAAAAGTACCAAGTCCCCACCGACCCCCCCCCACAGGAAATAGGGTTAACACACTTTGAGCAAAAGGATTATTGCTCTGACGTAGGCTATCATGAAAAAACGACCAAAAAAAGCATTCTTAGTTGCATGAAAGTGTATGAAGTGGCCCAGTCCAAATTTAAGACTGCTCGCTGCCTAAGTTGCTACATTGATACGGAAAAGAGTGGGGAAATCGAACAATGGGCTATTTCAGACGATCTTGCATTTTCATTTACACAAGGAAATAACATGGTAGTCTACGTAGTAGCTAGGCTGCTGCAAAATTAGTATGTGGTACGACAAACAAACTCTCTCAGACCGGACTTAGATTTATACAAAGCAGAGATATAGGCCATAAATGTCTTTTAAAAGATTCTTAATTTTAGTTTAAGAACGAGCAAGGAATTCACCTAAAAACAGGTTTATTTAGTCTATTAGGGAATCATGTTTTCCCTGGAACGGTTGAACACTGAGGCGTGACTTGACTCATTTGATTGAGAGGGGGTGAGGGCTCTCCAGGAGCAGAAATATTTAACTATTAGGTCTAGGAACTACAAGATAAATGAAGCGGTGCAAGCAATGCAAGTACTTGACTTAGGAGAAGATACTTACAGCATTAACTGCTATATTAAAAAAAGATAGCAAAATAATGACATTTCTGTTGGTGTTGGTCGCTTCAAACACAACAGGTTTGCATGACTCACCAGCCTGTGTTTGCGGCGAACCTCAAAGAGCACAGGACATCACAAATCATTGTCCAGTGTTTCAACCTACAGAACATGTGGATCTCATAGAGTAAAGACCCTGATATGAAGACATTGCACTGGTTGCAGCAATTGGGAGATGTTACCTGAATTGCTGCCTCATAAGCAAAAGAAAGAAGAACATGGAAAAACCAAAAAGTTCACCAGCTGCGTGTTGTGTAGGCTACTTCAGCATTGTCAGCGCACATCTGCTTCTGTAAAAAAAGTTTTTCGATGCTTTGCAAACTTCTGGCCAAGGACCAAAACTTGCCGAAAATTTGAAACATTGTATAAAACTAACACTTCAACTCTTGTTTATGTAAACATGAAGTCCGCCCCATTAGCTCACTGCCAGTGTGGTACGTTGACGCTGAGGGTAGCGACGTCAATTTATTTTTTAGTTGACGCTGAGAGTAGCGCCGTTAATTATTTTGCCGATTTTAAGCGTCAAGCGCTATGCATCATTTTTTGTTTTCATGGAGAATCTCGTTTCACAATGAGAGTTTCACAATGTATTCTGGCCAGCGCGACTCATTCGAATTACCGGCTTTCGCGTTGGTTGGAATGGCTACCTGGAATTCAAGCGGAAGAAGTTCGCCAAATTGTGATCACTCTTATCGTGAGCAGTATCGAAAACGAGGAATCAGATAGAGAAAGCGAAAAATCAATGAATGTCGGAGGTTGAAAATATTTTATTTCAAGAGCTCTATGCCCCTGAAAAGAGCGATGTTGGTGCAGTGGATCTCCTTAAAAGATTTATATATACTACACCATCACAGCATGCTTGGAAGAGTGATAGCTTTCCGAGTAAACGTTTTCAAGGCTTGTTTTTGAAATACAACACACCAATACCATCCAGTGCTGCTAGGGAACGCATGATTTCACTTGGAAAGGACATTATGCGTCCCAAATGCAGCAGATTGTCGGACAAACAGTTTGAAATGCTTGTGTTTCTACAAGGCAATAACTAATAGACTAAGCAGCCAATTTCAATACAGTCTCAAAACATAAAATAGTACCTGCTCTTTATTTATAGCTATTGTTAGCCTGAACTTGGTTGAAATAATTCTGTTTTGTGAGACCCTGGCTGAAATAGCGCTAGAAATTAGCGCTGACGCCGTCAATTTCTTTAAGAGCTGATGCAGTACTTTACGCCGTGAAGTTTTTAGGCAATTCGCGCTGACGCTGACGCCGTCAATTTATTTCATTGACGAGTACTGTAAAACACTATGCTCACTGGTTTAGCGCTCGAATCAAGATCACGCGGCGCTGGTTCGAATCTCGGGGTGTACACTTGAACAACGCGTTTTAGCACTGCTTTTCATTCAGCGATACCTAGTCGATAGATTAATTTTTCGACAATAACATTTCAACAATTGGAAATTTCACGTTGCCCATCTCGGTAATGGGCTCAGCGTCAAAAGCCTCGACAAGTATGCGAAACAACTAGCAATAACCAATCAAGGGCTTTGTTAGTCCGAGGATAAAGATTCAAAGCCAACCAACATTGTGGAATTAATTGCTTATTTTTTAGCCTTCAGACAAGTCCAATATGTTCTGTTGAAGATTTCAATGTTTTTTTGTTGATTTATATCCCTTTTTTATGCAGCCTTCTTTCAAATATAAAACACTAAAATAATGATTCACTCAGTTCAGTTTTGGTTAGGTCAATGAAGCTAATTTTGTTCAATTTTTAGGTCATTAAAATTTTCCCATAACAAACAAAAGTGATGATACAATCTCGCGCAATTACGGCCCGAGGTTCTTGATTTCCTTGAATTTGACAAACGGATTTTAAAGAATAGTTATTGAAATTATCCTGCAGTTTCTGTTGCCTGTTATTTGTAGTCAATAGCGGATCTAGAAAACAATTTAATAAGGGTTCATCGAAGTTTCAACAAATCAAAGATTCAAGGAAAAATGGACAATGCAGAACTTTAAGTCCGAAAAACAAAATAGGCTAGATAAGCAAAGAGTCTGGGAGATTGGCCTCCCAAAAAATTTTTACAACACTAACACTGAATGAGTCGGACACTGCTCTAGAAAGCTAGAACTGTGATTAATTTTGCTTTGATATTAAAGCTAACTATTTTTTTACAAAAATACTAATCATGTTACTTTTACTTTATGCAGAGTTTTACAGAGTAACGTAGGTTGTAAACAATACTGCAATATGATCAGGTGGTCAAAGTATGAAACAAAGTCAAAATCTTATTTTTATCATCGCAACAATGAACTTTACGATGCAGCTCAAGACATTTGCCAACAAGAACATTCGGGGAATCTTGCTGTCATAAAAGACGATGACACATTACAAGCGATAGTAGACAATGTCCCGAAATCGAGAGGTTTACAAACTGACTATTACATGCTGGGATTGCGAAGCAACCACACAGGCGAACCTTACTTGTGGGTTGATGGAAGTGTGTTTGATACTGAATGGAAAATAATTGAACATGGAAGTTTTACTGGAAGCTGCAATGACGTAGCATTGTTTGTGCCAAGGTCTACCTTTAAAGCTATATCTTGTAATAGAATTTTGCCATTTCTGTGTGAGATAGATAACCGTCTGTCATTTCCCGCAATCAGTACAAAGACATCTCAACTTGCAGGGAGCAGTAGAGCCATGACAATATCAACAAAGATGCAAAGATCAAATGCGGTGGGACACGAGGTTACCACCTCGCCAAGCCTGTACAACACAGATGTTAATGGGGGCCAAACTGTACCGGCCTACTATTTAGGATTATTTGGAGGTTTAGCTGGGGTGGTCATTTTGTTGCTGGCCATAATTATAATTGTGATTGTATGGAAAGGAAAGCGAAAGAAGGCTTCAGATATTAAGAGTGAAATAGTTTCAGAAGCAAAACCACAAAACGTGGTTGGTGGCAGAAATGTTGCTGATACATCAGCTAATACATCACCTAACTCTGGAGATGTCGAGGGTGGGGTTCAAATGGAAACGTTTCATAAATCGCAAAGAAATCCATCTTTTCCACAAAGTGACGGTGCAGCAAGTGTTGTCATTGCTGATAACATTTACCTTAGACCACTAATTGAAGACACTATATCCCCCTATGCCATAAGCAGTGAAAGTGCCACAAGCAACCGAAGGACAATCGGAGAAAACACACAACAAGGTGATGCTACAGCGCAGCGTGTCATTTATGTCAATGTGTAACGCAAACCAAAGAATCAACTTGAAACATCCGATCAGGTTATCAAAGATTGTGTTGCGATATCTAAGAAAAGCAATAAAGATAGCGCAACCTGTCCACAGCGTGGTCAACAAGAAAATTAATCACACGGACTATCAAACTTGCAAAAACGAAACCCTGTTCAGTTTGTATTCTGACCTTTCAGTATTTGGTAGAACATGATATTCACCTTGGTTAGCGCGTGACTTCTGGAACGAAGAAGCTTCAAGATCAAGCGGCCCTGGTTCGACTCTCGGGGTGTGCGCTAGAGCAACGCACTTTGACTACCGCTTTCCATTCAGCTGCATCTAATAGATGGAATAATTCCGCGGCAACAACACTTTAACAATCGGAAACTTCACTACGTCAATCTTGGTGACCAGGCCTGGGTCAGTGATTCCAATCCTCTACAAGTATGCTAAACTGCCAGAATTATGGTCTGCAAGAAGCTTTTCCAGTCCCAGGATAAGGATTCAATCAATCAATCTTACGTTGTAAATATCTTGGCAACTAACTGTACCTACAACTACCGCAACCTTTGAGAAAACTTTTTGCGTGACATCAATTGCGCTGTATATTTGTACAAAGGTAACTTGACAATCTGAACTCAAGTTTAAAATGTTTATAGTAAAAATGGGTTACATTTATTTGTTCTATAAAAACCCAACAATGTATTGTGAAGTTATGTCAGTATTCATGTGTCCATTTATGTCATATTCTCATATTGCTATTGCATGAACCGTTGTACATATGTGCTACGTTCGCGCATAGCGACCTGTTGTAGCCTACTGTACGATTAAAAATTGTAATCAAACTGAGTATATGCAGTGAAGCAGTATATTATAGTTATGAATAGTGTCATGTGTGAAGTCCTGACTTTCAATGAGTCTACTAACAACATCATCAGCGCTAACTCTTGTCTCTCTCACCAGATTTTGAGGCAAGTCAATTGTTTTAGTATGCACGTTACACTGCTGGAGTTTTGAAAACAGCAAGAATATTCAAATCGTTGGCGCCAGAAGACCTCGAAAAAATGCAAGGTTATTAAGCCGAGGCTTCCTTTGGCATTGTTTAGATTAGAAGATGAAAAAATATATGTAGGCCTAAAAAATGAAAAGTTGGAGTCAAAACTGTAGCTTACCATAAAAAGAGCAAAATATAAAGAGAACAAGCTTGCTTCAGCACAAATCCCAACACGCATCGCACAGATCCACAGTAAGGCAAAATACACAAAAACAGCCACATTCCAAGATCCTTCAATCAGCAAATACACTATGATGACACAACGGGAGGCATCCAAAAAACCAAGTTTGTCTAAGCAGATGCCTCCGCTGCTCAACATGAGCAGCAAATTGACACAAACCAGACACACAGCTATACTCCCGTACATCTCAAATCCGCCAGGCTCCCTGCAAGATACGTGCTGAAATAAGTTTAAGTTCGTCATAGCACATGACTGGGGAACTGTGTTCTGAAAGCTAGTACAATTCTCTATTACCACAGGGAACTCGCAGCATCAGGATAAAATAGGACGTTAATATCTACATTGTGAAGTAAGTTTGAGAAGACCATAATCAGAGAAGTTTAGACGATTATCGCCAACGTCTGTATCAGACCAGGTACATAACCATCATGACCACGCTCAGGCTACAAATACGAGCTTACGCTTGAAAGCCAGTTTTTTCCAAGACAATATTTTTTCAGAAACTGTACATGCTCAAGTAATGCAAGTATCAATGACGCATTCTTAGATTAGGTGTTGCAGTGAACATTCACAATCTATCCACCAGAAATGCACCCAAGGTCCCAAGGCACAAGCTTAATCCAAGTCGCTAGCCTAAGACAAGGTGCCAGCCTATAGCTGGCCGAGTTGAAAACAACACTTCAATAATAATCGGAAAACCTCACTCTGTCAATCTCGGTAACCGGCTAAGCCGGCCTGCGTCAAAAGTCTCTAGCAGTATGCGAAAATACTAGGAATAACCTATGATCAGGCCGAGGTCAGTTAGTCGCTTTTTTAGTCCGAGGATAAAGATTCAAAACTAAAAAATATATAAATATATTCCAAAACAATGAAAACTATTAATACTACAAAAAGTGCTCAATGCCAAGCAAAAAAGCAAAGCAGAGCGAATTAAATCAAATATAGTTATTACTATCTGAAGCCTTTATAAATTGTTTCACCTAACGGATCATCAGAAGGTCTGAAAAAACATGCAAACAGTAAAGAATCAATAATTCTGAAAAGATATTAAATATTACAACTGTAATTTAATCTGCCAAAAAAATCTCTAAACCTGTACTTCCTGAGAAGATATTAAATATTACAGCTGTAATTTAATCTGCAAAAAAAACCTCTAAACCTGAATTCCTGAAAAGATATTAAATATTATAACCGTAATCCAATCTGCAGAAAAAAACCTTAGAATTACTAAGGACAACCTTCATCCGTTACGACAAAGTTTCAATCAATTTGTCGCAATGGAAACCAAGTAAGATGATGGCAACATCTATGACACCACAAAGAAGCAAAATGCATATGTGATGATCAGCGCACCTGTAGTAACCTGAACAAAATGAATAAAAAATTGTTTTTAAACCTGTAAAAATTAAATGAGATTTATAACCTGTAAAAATCAAATGAAATTTAATTTTTTCAAAATTATAACCTATGAAAATCCCAAGGAATTGTGATGATGTAACCTGTAGTGACCTGAACAAATGAAATAAAATCTGTTTATAAACCTGTAAATAAATCTGTTTATATTCGGAGTACAACTGTAGCTCAGCTTAATAGTATTACGGTTGAATATTTTGTGCAATCTATGATGGGGCGGGAAGTGTATGGAAACAAGCCTGAAAAATTCCTTACCAATATTGCTATCAACCTGCAAGCTGTAAGGAGAATTAAACCATAAAAGTTTTCGACTCCTTTTCCTAGATGTTCGCAAGTAATTAGCAGGGTTGTAGCAAACTCTCTCGGCAAAACCACTTTTCAAAAGGGCATCATTATAAACAGGTGCGGTCTTGTCAAATTCATTTTGGCCAAATGATGTGGCGGACAATCGCTTTGCAATCATAGTCGGGATTTGTGTCTTAATACAGACAAATGAGCTACAGTTGTACTCCGAATGTTGCAAGTATTATATCCTCCCACAATAAAGCAATATTGCAGGCTGATAATGAACCATCGCAGCCTGGTTGCAATTGTAGGGTAAAGCCAGATTGTCCTTTGAATGGGCAATGCTTGCAGAAGGCTGTTGTTTACAAAGCCACCATTGATAACGGCCCGAAGGTTTTTAATTACATTGGTTGTTGTGAAACTACTTTTAAAAAACGTTTTTCCAACCATAAATGTTCCTTCATGGATAGGTCTAAACGAAACAGCACCGAACTATCTAAGGCAGTTTGAGACCTTAAGGACAAGGGTGTCGATCCTAAAATAACTTGGTCCATCCACAGCTGTGCTCGGCCTTATAGTGGAGGTGGTCGTAACAATTGTGGCCTGTGTTTGGCTGAAAAGCTGGCTATTCTGAAGGCTGATAGTTGCCACCTTTTGAACAAGCGTTCGGAACTGGTCGGCAAATGTCGTCATAGAAACAAATTTAAACTCAAGTACTTCAAAATAAAATAAATTCCTTTTGATTTTCACAGGTTTTTTTAAAAAAAATTTCATTTCATTTTTACAGGTTATAAATCTCATTTAATTTTTACAGGTTTATAAACAGATTTTATTTCATTTGTTCAGGTCACTACAGGTTACATCATCACAATTCCTTGGGATTTTCATAGGTTATAATTTTGAAAAAATTAAATTTCATTTGATTTTTACAGGTTATAAATCTCATTTAATTTTTACAGGTTTAAAAACAATTTTTTATTCATTTTGTTCAGGTTACTACAGGATGCGCTGATCATCACATATGCATTTTGCTTCTTTGTGATGTCATAGATGTTGCCATCATGTTACTTGGTTTCCATTGCGACAAATTGATTGAAACTTTGTCGTAACGGATGAAGGTTGTCCTTAGTAATTCTGAGGTTTTTTTCTGCAGATTGGATTACGGTTATAATATTTAATATCTTTTCAGGAATTCAGGTTTAGAGGTTTTTTTTGCAGATTAAATTACAGCTGTAACATTTAATATCTTCTCAGGAAGTACAGGTTTAGAGATTTTTTTTGGCAGATTAAATTACAGTTGTAATATTTAATATCTTTTTAGAATTATTGATTCTTTACTGTTTGCATGTTTTTTCAGACCTTCTGATGATCCGTTAGGTGAAACAATTTGTAAAGGCTTCAGATAGTAATAACTATATTTGATATAAATATATTCCAATGGACCCCAAATTTGAAAGTAGTCTACTTGTTTTGGACAAACAATCAGCTCCGATGATGAAATTAAAGCTCAATAAGAAAATACGTAACAGATTACAAAAACCACAACACAACTAGCAGGCTTGGGGAATTGGGGGCATTGGCTTGGGGCAATTCGACAGGCAGCAAGCAGGCAGGCATTGGACCCCACGGTACAAGTTGCTGTTATTTTTTCTATGCTACAAACCTTTGCTTGAGATCAATAATTATTGTATGCTCCTAAAGATCAAGTAAAGTTGTGAAAAGTCAAGGTATATCAATATCGGATCTACTGTTTTTTGTTATAAAGATGTGTTGTATCGCCAAATTTATGGTAGGCCTACGCCGATGGGCTCCTGCATCTCTCCAGTTGTTGCTAACATCTTCATGGAATTCGTTGAACGCAAAGCCATCAGCACTTTTCACACTCTTCCACAATTATGGGTTAGATATGTTGACGACACGTTTTGCATCATCAAAAAAACTGCAGTTTTAATGATTTTCACAAGCACCTTAACAGCATTTCATCATCCATTCAATTTACCATAGAACATGAAGTCACCGGCACAATTTCATTTTTGGATGTTAAAGTGGTTCGCCATAGCAACAACAAAAAACTAACCACTACCATACACAAAAAACCAACACATACAGACAGATACCTGCAGTTCAACTCACATCACGCCAAGCATCAAAAACTCACAGTGGCCAAAACATTGTACAACAGACTGGACACTCACATAACGGATGATTTTGAACGTTCACACCATAAGAAAAACATGCACAACAATTTAATGCTCAACGGATTTCCACGAAAACTTGCTTGCATACAGCGACCCAAACCGAAACTTTCGCTTCTTCCTTATAAATCTTTTACTTGTCTTCCTTACATAAGGGGGGTAACCGACAAAATTCAGCGTATCCTCAATGGCATAGGAATCAAGGTTGCGATGAAACCCTATTTGACAATAGGTAAATACCTTCCCTCGGCTAAAGACCCCATGAAAGAAGGTGAAGTTTCTGGATTGATCTACCAAGTTCCGTGTCATGACTGTGATTTAATCTACATTGGACAGACAAAACGTGATCTTAAATATAGAATCAACGAACACCAAAGAGCTATTAAATTTCAACGTCCGGAGCATTCCGCTCTTTGCAAACATTCTATAAATTCAGACCATAAAATTACTTGGACCAACGCTACCATTCTTAAAACTGAAAAGGATTATACAAAAAGATTGTTTACAGAAAAGTGGTACATAAACCAGAAAGCACAACATGCTCTTAACCAGAAAGATGGTCAGAATTTCCCCTCTGTGTACAAAAAATTACTTTAACTTTAGCTTTACCTTTTCCATTCTCAGTACGTCTTCTCTATCATTGTTATTGCTAATCCCCTTGTTTTCTGTCTTGTCTGATGTCTTTTCAACGTTTCTTGACGGTGGCCCAATAGATAGATAAATTTACGCTGTTGGAAAGTAGCCTACTGGTTTTAGGCATTCACTGCATTCAGTTTAACCTCTAGGTATC
Source organism: Aplidium turbinatum (assembly GCF_918807975.1). Taxonomy (NCBI): domain Eukaryota; kingdom Metazoa; phylum Chordata; class Ascidiacea; order Aplousobranchia; family Polyclinidae; genus Aplidium; species Aplidium turbinatum. The sequence continues at coordinate 19,033,624 of NC_137488.1, forward strand.
TTGTTGCGTGTTTTAATTCTGATTCTTGCTGCTTTACTTTATTCATTTTATCAGAATGTTTTTGTGTTGTGCCATCGTTGCTGAACAGGTTGTGTTAACCTGTTTTAGCCACCTTGATAAAGTCAGTGCTGACAGACGAAACGTCGGAAATACAAAAGCTAGTTATCATCTTTAACATCAGGAGGTAACCTAGTAAATAGTCACCAGAAGAACGCAAATTATTTTATTATCAAATGCCTGGTGAACAGTCTCTCTGTTTTTAATATCGGATCTGTTATATGTACTTAGAAATCACAGAGTGAAATTTGTTTTGGGGTCCATTAGACTCCACGGTAGACAGAGGGTTAAACAATACACATCACTTGCTTCAGTCATACATACCCTCCTTCCCCAGCAAGTTTAAAATTCTATCTACTTGGTAGTTTTGAGCATAGACTACAGGCCAATCCTTTATCATTTCGGCATAGCAAGAAGTTCTTGACCTTTATACTTTGCGACGCCATCTTTTGCTTGACACTCCTTGTGTAATGGAAAGTGAATTGCTTTCGCTTTGAGGATCAGGAATGAAACTGATTATTTTTCTGATTGCAATCCTTGGTTCGACGATTAGGAACCGAACAGGAACCAACTAAACAAATTGATAATATCCATTGCGTACTGCAATGAGTTTAGCTGTCATTCAGACAAAAAACACGAAGTAAAAATTCCGAGAAAAGCGAAGTTGAAAGGCTGAAAAAACGTCATTCCAAAGTTTGAAAACTTGTTCTTAAATTGAGCGAAAAGTATTATAAATTATATCAAAAGGCAAATTTATTTTGGCATAGACAGCATTTAGACAAGATAGCCGCAACGTTGTTTGGGGCTGCTCGAGCTTTTACGCATTAGGATTTTTATATATTTGACTTGCATTTGAAGCCAAAAAATAAAATACTACTCTTTCTATTTTCAGTCTCAGTGGTACTGCAATTGAAAGCAGAGATGACTTACGACTTTTGTAAGTCATCTGTAGTGAATGGATTCTATTCAACGAGACTTAGTAAGTGGAACAGTTTACCAGCAACACTACCGGTACTTAATTTACTGACAATAAAGGAATAATTTCAGGACAGACGAACCAACGTTAAAAGTTCCGCAGAAACAAAAGATCACTTAGTTTACAATACAGTAGTATCTAAATTCAACTCAAACCAAATTATGTTAGGCCTACAAACAATTTAAAGGAAATAATTGAAATATTTCGGAGACACAACAAGGCAAAACTAATAGAAATTACAAAGTATAGAAAAAATGAAGATAGACCAATAGAAATTTCAAGTGTTGTAAAAATTCTTAGGATAAGTTAGGTTGCTTTTTTCGATGTTAGAGTTTTTTTCGAAAAACTTTATGTTTTGGAAACATTTCGCACTAGTTTAGATGCAAAACAGCTTTTAACACACTTTGAGCAAAAGGATTATTACGCTGACGTAGACTATCATAATAAAACCACCAAAAAAGGCATGCTTAGTTGCATGAAAGTGTATCAAGTGGCCCAGCCTAACTAAGACTGCTCGCTGCCTAAGTGACTACGTTGATACGGAAGAGATTGGTGACATCGAACAATGGGCTATTTCAGATGATCTTGCATTTTCATTTACACAAGGAAATAACATGGTAATCCACGTAGTAGGCTACTGCAACATTAGCGTGTGGTAAGTTAGGCTACGACAAATAAACTCTCTCAGACCGGAATTAGGCTTATACAAAGCAAAGATATAGGCCATAAATGTCTTTTAAAAGATTCTTAATTGTAGTTTAAGAGCGAGCAAGGAAGTCACTTAAAAAAACAGGTCAATGTAGGCTAGCCTATATTAGCTAATCGTGTTTTTCCTGGAACGGTTGAACACAGAGGCGTGGCGTGACTCATTTGATTGAGAGGGGGTGGGGGCTCTCCAGGAGCAGAAATATTTAACTATTAGGTCTAGGAACTACAAGATAAATGAAGCGGTGCAAGCAATGCAAGGACTTGACTTAGGAGAAGATACTTACAGCATTAACTGCTACATTAAACAAAGATAGAAAAATAATGACATTTCTCTTGGTGTTGGTCGCTTCGAACACAACGGGTTTGTATGACTCACCAGTCTGTGTTTGCAGCGAACCTCAAACAGCACAGGACATCACAAATCATTGTTCAGTGTTTCAACCTACAGAGCATGTGGATCTCATTGAGTAAAGACCCTGATATGAAGACATTGCACTGGTTGCAGCAATTGGGAGATGTTGCCTGAATTGCTGCCTCATGAGCAAGAGAAAGAAGAACATGGAAAGACCAAAAAGTTCACCAGCTGCGTGTTGTGTAGGACTCCAGCATTGTCAGCGCACATCTGCTTCTGTAGAAAACGTTTTTCCATGTTTTGCAAACTTCTGGCCAAGGACCGAAACTTTAATGCCGAAAATGTAAAACATTGTATAAAACTAACACTTCAACTCCTGTTTTTGGTATATGTGATGTCCGCCCCGTTAGCTCACTGGTTAAGCGCTCGAATCAAGATCACGCGGCGCTGGTTCGAATCTCGGTGTGTACACTTGAGCAACCCATTTCAGGATTGCTTTCCATTCAGCTACACCTAGTCGACGGATTGATTTTTCAACGATAACATTTCAACAATTGAAAATTTTACGCTGTCCATCTTGGTAACCGGCTCTGCGTCAAAAGTCTCTACAAGTATGCGAAACTACGAGGAATAACCTATCATGGCTTGGTCAGTCCGAGGATGAAAATTCAACGCCAACCAACCATTGTGGAATTAATTTCTTGCTTTTAGCCTTCTCAGTTCAATATTGGTTAGGTCAAAAAGTCAATTTTGTTTAATTGTTAAGTCAATAATAATTTGTCCATAACAAACAAAAGCGAAGATACAATATCGTGCAATTACGGGCGGGTTCTTGATTTTCCTGAATTCGACAAACGGATTTAAAGACTAGTTATTGAAATTAGCCTGCAGGTTCTGTTGCCTTTTATTTGTAGTCAATAGCGGTTCTAGAAAACAATTTAGTGAAGCACCGGAGTTTCAACGAATGTCAAACATTCAAGGAAAAATAGATAGATACAATTTGCGTAGAGAGATAACTTTTTTAAACCATAAACAGACATAACTTAGCAACAACACTACGTTTAACATTACAAAAACACTAAACTAACATTTTTTTATAATGTTAAATGTAGTGTTGTTGCTGAGTTATGTTTGTTTATGGTTTAAAAATAGACAAATAGAAAATAGATAGGAAAAGAATCTGGGAGATTTGCCTCCCAAAACATATTTGACACAGCACTCACATTGAATAAGTCTGACACTGCTCCAGATAGCTAGAACTGTGATTAATTTTACTTTGATATCAAAGCTAACTATTTCTTTACAAAAATACTATTAATGTTACTTTTAATTTATGGAGAGTTTTACAGAACAACGTAGATTGTAAAAAATACGACAATATGAAGTGGTCAAAGTATGAAACAAAGTCAAAAACTTATTTTTATCATCGCAACAATGAACCTTACGATGCAGCTCAAGACATTTGCCAACAAGAACATTCGGGAAATCTTGCTATCATAAAAGACGATGACACATTACAAGCGATAGTAGACAATGCCCCAAAATGGGGAGAACTAAAATCTGACTATTACATTCTGGGATTGCGAAGCAACCACACAGGCGAACCTTGCTTGTGGGTTGATGGAAGTGCGTTTGATGGCAATTGGAAAACAATTGAATACGGAAGTTTTGCTGGAAGCTGCAATAGCGTAGCATTGTATGTAGGAAGGTCTGCCTTTTACGCTGTATCTTGTGATAGAACTTTGCCATTCCTGTGTGAGATAGATAACCGTATGTCATTCACCGCAATCAGTACAAAGACACCTCAACTTGCAGTGAGCAGTAGATCCATGACAATATCAACAACGACGCAAAGATCAAATGCGATGAGACACGAGGTTACCACCTCGCCAAGCCTGTACAACACCGATGTTAATGGGAGCCAAACTGTACCGGCCTACTATTCAGGATTATTTGGAGGTTTAGCTGGGGTGGTCATTTTGTTGCTTGTCATCATTATAATTGTGATTGTACGTAAAAGAAAGCGGAAGAAGGCTTCACATATTAAGAGTGAAATAGTTTCAGAAGCAAAACCACAAAACGTGGTTGGTGGCAGAAATGTTGCAGATGCATCGGCTAATGCATCACCTAACTCTGGAGATGTCGAGGGTGGGGTTCAAGTAGCAACGTTTCATAATTCGCTAGGAAATGCACCTTTTCGACAAAGTGACGCTGCAGCAAGTGTTGTTATTGCTGATGATATTCACTTTAGACCACAAACTGAAGACACTATATCCCCCTATGCCACTAACAGTGAAATTGCTGGAGACAACCGAATGGCGATCGAAGAAAAAACACAACTAGATGATGCCACAGCGCAGTCTGCCACGTACGCCGTTGTTCAACGTAAACCTAAAACTCAACTTAAAACATCAGATCAGATTATCAAAGATCGTGTTGCGATGTCTGAGGGAACAGTTGAAGAATTAAAAGATGATGCCACGTCACCGGAAGCTGTCTACAGTGTGGTGAACAAGAAAAAGAAGAAGTAGACATTTAATCACGCAGACTATCAAACACAAACATATTCCGTCGACTTATTTTGACTTTAATGATTGGAAGTCATCTAACCTGACTGTGTCTTTAAAATGGTTGCTTACAAGTTCAAAACGTTGGCAGCAAAAATAAGTGTAACTGATTTGGTCCGTATCTCAAGAATCACATTCTACCAAAAAAATACATTTCATCGATGTAGCTAACTGTAAACTAGATTAACTGAAAGCCTACTAAAATTTTATTCATACGGAGAATGATGGGAATAAACTGGATTGATAACATCACCAATGAAGAAGCGTGGCAACGCTCTGGGGTTTACCTCTAGCGTCCTGGTAAGAATTGTTATAAAAAGGCAAATGACATTTATCGGGCATGTCTCTTGCAAGCGCGGAATTAAACGTTCGGTATTGATGGGGCGACTTCCTGGTCTGAGGCACTGGAGCAGTCCACAACTGGAAATTTATAAAAAAAAAAACTTTTAACATGTAAGACAAATAAGGATTTTGTAGCCTACGCCCTACATCTAATAGCAACAATGGACAATCGATCGTTGAGGAGAATCGCGTTAGCCGCGTTTATTTAGGCATGGCCGATGAACTGTAAACTCCAATAGCGATTGAACAGCTCGTGTCTTCAGTAAAACGAATCAACGATTTCTGTCCTGGATGACGACACCAAAGATGACGTCATATATATCAATTCACTTGTTTGTGTGACATGAATATGACGTAGGCTATAGTACACAGGTATGTCCACAAGACATCTGGCTGCACGAGCAAAAGAGCATTTTAATATAGAAGATATTTCTAGACCTTTCTCTAGACTTCTGCTATGTTTGGCATATTCACAGTTTTTAGTTGTGATGGTCAAAAATAAAAACAAACTGAACTGATTAACGAGCATACTGCAGTTGAAAAGCATACTACATCATGTTCAGAGAAACTATGTTGATTGTGTCCGAGAACGCCCTAATGGATGATCATGATATGACTGTTTGTATGTCAATTTTACATTGGATTAATTGAAAATAACTCAAAATTGTCAATCAGAATTTGAAACCGAAATTCAGGAGGCATTCAAATAAAACAAGGCACCCTAAGCTCAACTGGCAATTCTATGCTGTCAAGACATCTTTCCAGTTGAATATATATCAAATTACGTTTGTCTTATAGTCGTTTCCTTAGTTTTTCTTAATATTGTTACCGCTCGCAATTCTGTCTTGTGAACTGTGATTATACTCCAGCATGCCGTAGCCTACTTTATAACAAAATGTTAGCACCTTTGCTGTGTTTTCTTCAGTTTGTTCTGTACTTAGCTCGTTGCATGTTGTAATCATTTCTCAGTTATTTGTTGAGATGTAGGCCTACCAGGTTTTTCCTGACTTGGGCAGAGAGATTTGCTGAAAACGTTTGAATTTAATATGTTACTTTGTTGTATTGGTTTTTGAATGATATTGTGCAATCCAAATAGCCTACATTGTAGAATTATTTTTTTCTCAAAGCTACAACAAGACGATTGTAGCCTCAAAATCCCAGAAAAATGAAATAGGCTATATTTAGCACAGTTTTTCTCGAAAATAAGTTTGCCAAAACATAAAGTATAAGGTGTGCGCTTGAGCACTTCAAGGACAACCCTTCATTTACAGGAGGATAGCTTATTCACAGATAGCAATACTTCAACAAGCGCAAACTTTACGGTATAATCCTCTTCATTTTATAGTTGGAAAGTCACCAGATTTTGTAGAGACTTTGGCAAACTTTTCAAAACAATGAAAGTTCGCCCCGTTAGCTCAGTGGTTAAAAGTGGCCAACTCCAGATCACGCGGCGCTGGTTCGGTTCTTGAGAGACGCATTTCAGGACTGCTCTCCACCTGGTGGATGGAATAACTCCCCGGCAACAACACTCGGTAACGGGCCATGCGCTAAAAAGCCTCTACTGTCTTCAAGTATACGAAACTACCAAGGATGACCTATCACAGGCTCTGTTTGTCCGAGGATAAAAATTCAAAACCAACTTTGCTCCCAAGTCATTCACACAGACTCGGATTTTGTGTAGGAATCCTTTTATATTTCAAACAAGCGTACTTCAAAACGCAAAACGTCTCATTTCAATAAACCCCACATTGATTTGACGCAAAAAAGATTCAAACATAAAAAATAAAGTAGGCTACAATTCTGTTCGTTTAACTCTAAAACCCGGCCAGTTTTAGAGCGTCAAAAAGTGAACCTTTTTCAAGTCAAAACCAAACTGAATTTCAAATACATTATCGTTGCTGATTGTCGATAAATTTCAAATCAAGAAACTGTGTCAAAATAAGTTGTGCATTAAAGCAACAGCTTTAACAGCACAACTTATTTCAACACATTTCACGTCGACCACATAATGTACAAGAAAGAAACATCCTTGAGTTGGTGGCATTAGTCGCTTATCAGTTGAAGACTTGGCTATCACCAGAAAAAACACAAGATGTAAATATGGAACACACTACATGTGGATGCCTATACTGAAAAACGTAGGCTACGGAAATCTTGGGAAGAGCTTTTACTATTGTGCAATTAGGGTAGAGAAGTTACTCTGTTAACCATAAACCGTGTAGGCTAGAGGGGCAGTGGTATGATCAGATATGCAATTTTAGGGAAGCCAAACGAATTCTAAGGAACAGGAAAAGCAGTAAAACAGATGTACAGTATAATTGTTGAAAATGTGATGTATTTTTATAACTGTTTATGTACGGTACTGTATTTGTATAAGTAACAATGTACTCGGTTGAGCCTCTTTACGGCTGCACTGACAATGTCTTCTTTGAAAAGCGCTAAGTGCAATGCATATTTGCGATGGATTAAGCTCTATTAAAAACACAAATTATATTCTCACTATGTGGAGAGATAATATTTTTGGATGGCAATTGACCTTCAGGATTTCTCAACAATCGTTATTAGCGATAAAATTATTACGTTAGCAAACAGGGAATGCAGCATTCCAGTCTTCCGAGAGAAGGCATCGAACTTGTCGCAGCCCCAACCAGTTAGAAGTTGGGCAACTAACTTGATTTTATAAAACGTTATAAGCATTTTTGTCCTGAGCGTGCCTGCAAAGTCAGGATAACACATTCGTCTCCGTAAATTTTTAATATTTCATGTCTTTACGTTTTTTTGTTTTTTTTTCTAAATTTCAAAACCGTTATAGCCTAAGGTGTTACGACCTAGCAAAATTTTAAACTGATTAACCTATTTCGTTCGCGTTTTGTCGCTTCTATCTTTTTCAGATCTTAGCTATGTTTGATAAGTTATGTTTTGTTTTTATTGTGATCAGAGGAGGCTCGTGGCTATTTTAATGGATAGGCAGCATAATTTTTTTTACTGAAACAACTCCAAAACTGACTACCAAGCATTACCATCATTGATAACTGGATTGCGCACTTATGTTATGTTATATAACATATGTACGTTGTCATGTTATATAACGATATTCACCAATTTCACGAGGATAAGCTGCAGCCTTGCAGTCTATAAGGGCGAGCCGACACTGATTGTGATGGTCCAAAATGAAAACAAAATTAAACTGAACCGAACAACAATAACGAGCTTCTGTCCATTGGAGAGGATCAGTCGTTGGTCGCAGAGGCCTATACATTATGAGGCCACTTTGACAAATCGCAATAAATTTTGACATTTTATGTTTATTATTTCAAGTCGATCACATAATGTACAAGAAAGAAGCATCTCGGAGTCGGTGGCATTAGTCGCTTATCAGTCGAAGTCTTGGCTATAACCTGAAAGAACACAAGATGTAGGCTAAATATGAAATACATTGCACGTGGATGCCTATAATGTAGCCTACAAGAAAGAAGCATCTCGGAGTCGGTGGCATTAGTCGCTTATCAGTCGAAGACTTGCCTATCACCTAAAAGAACACAAGATGTAAATACGAAATACACTACATGGGGATGCCTATACTGAAAAACGTAGGCTACAAAAATGTTGGGAAGAGCTTTTACTATTATGCAATTTGGGTAGAGTGGTTACTCTGTTAACCATAAATCGTGTAGAGGGGCAGTGGTATGATCTGATATGCAATTTTAGGGAGGCAAAACAAATTCTAAGGTACAGGAAAAGCAGTAAAACAGATGTACAGTATAATTGTTGAAAATATGATATACTTTTATAGCTGTTTATGTTTTGTATATGTAATAATAAAGAAGAAAGGAATAAATAAATTAGAAGGAATAAATTTTTGAAAACAATACCGTACATTGCATGACAGTAGGTTAGATTGCATTGAAGCAGTTGTAGATCTGCACGTACCTTCGCATAGAGGAAAATCAGCAGACCAACTTCCCGTCTCTAGGCAGGTGAGGCTGCTTTCCCCTAGCACATTCCCGGGATTGCAGGTGAAATCAACAAGTTTACCGACGATATAAGCATCTTTGTCTGCAAAAAACTTGCCGAAAGCAAGGGTTGGCTTTCCGCACTGGCGCGCTAAAGTGCAAAAAGTTTCAATAAATAAAAAGCTGGATTGATTTGCTTTCTAATTGGTGAAGGAGGGATTTGTCTTCAAACTGAGAAAGCACGTTCCACCCTCACAATTTTATATGCTTCGGGATGTTTGAAGCTGCAGGTATAGACTGAACTTGAAGCTACTAGCATTTACTGTTTGGGTTGAACTTAATAGGCTATGCAGAATTCACCAGTATTTAAAAGCAGTGCCGGTCGATCAAAATCAAGGCGCTCCCCAACGGCCCAGTCCATGAAAACCCACTTAAACTAACTACTCAACTCTTCCTTAATAAGACTGACAAACAAAACATCTCAGCAGCTAATTGGGCGGACAATAAATGAAATTCGGAATGGAAGTTTAATACCACCAGACTTCACTCGTTCATCTCTGACGCCGACACCTACCCCCATCGACCTGACACTACAAAAACAAGCGTGGGTGCACTTCAACCGTCTTGGCACGGGCGTCGGCCTTTTCTACTCAATCATGCACCAATTGAACTCTTTCTGTTCCTGTGATTATGGTGCAGAGGAACAGACCTCATCATCAACGATTGCACCATCTTCAACCTACCCAACCAAGCTGAGAGTCTGCGGAGGGGTAATCGGCTTTTTTCAAATCCAACTTTCCTGGTTTTAGGCTACAACAAGTTTCCCGAACTGTTAGTTAATTTCCAATAAAGTTAAAACTAATGTATTTATGGCATAATCAAAATTCGTGGGGCTTTTTAATTGTCAGTAGGCTACTGTTGTTTTCGTTTTATTCAAGCAATAATTTCCCAACCCAACAACGGATGGTAAAGTTATTGCAGTATTCTGTATTTATGTGTCTCTTCATGTTATATTCTCATATTGCTATTGCATGAACCGTTGTATATATACGCTACTTTTGAACATGGAAACTTGTAGCCTACGATTAAAAAATATAATCAAGCTGAGTGCGCTATACGTAGTGAAGCAGTATATTATAGTTATGAATAGTGTCATGTGTGAAGTCCTGGCTTTCAATGAGTCTACTAACAACATCATCAGCGCTAACTCTTGTCTCTCTCACCCGATTTTAAGACAAGTCAATTGTTTTAGTATGCACGTTACACTGCTGGAGTTTTGAAAACTGCAAGAATATTCAAACCATTGGTGCCAGGAGGCCACGAAAAAACGCAATGTTATTGAGCCGAGGCTTCTTTTGGCATTCTTTAGAAGATGAAAAAATATATGTAAGCTAGGCCTAAAAAATGAAAACAGTTCAATAAAGAGAGCAAGCTTGCTTCAGCACTAATTCCAACACGCATCGCACAGAACCACAGCGAAGGCAAAATACACAAAAAAAAAAAACACATTCCAAAATTTGTCAATTTGCAAAGATACTATGACGAGTCGTCAATTATTGACGACAGAACTGGAGGCATCCAAAAAACCAAGATTATCGAAGTCAGATACCTCCGCTGCTCAACATGAACAGCAAATTGACACAACCCAGACACACAGCCACTCCGGTGCATTTCAATTCCGCCAGGGCCCCACCTAGGTGGTTAATACTCTACATGGTTAAGTAAGTTTGATAAGACCATAATCCATGGGCGTATCCTCAATGGAAGCAAGGAAAGCATTGCTTCCCCTGTCAAAACTAAAAAAAGAAATGATATTTTCAAGTAAAACGATTTCGTAATTTCTTTGCCTGAATAAGCTACGAATTAGAACAGTTTCTAACAATCAATCAATCATTTTATTTTTCGTCATTAACGCGTCCGGGACGAAAAAGATACTAACTACAAAAATCGATAAAAACCTACCAGCACGTCAATGAACGGGAAAAGGTGGCAAAACCTTGAAAGGTTTAAAACGTGCCTGAATGAAAAATCACGTAGTATGCTGTGTGTCAGCAGTTAGCACGGCCACAAAACCCAAAAAACAAATAGGCCTAGCAAAAAATAAAACAGAAACAGAGAGAAGCACAAAAATGGTATATCGAAGAGAAATTCAAGATAAATAGTTATGCGTCGTAAAGAAAGATTTTCAACAACAAAGAGAAGCACACATGTAATAATGAATGACAGCCTAATGAAAACTATTGTGGATTGAATTTGCCAGTTCCAATATTGATGTGGATGAGCAGTCATAATAATAAGATGGAGAAAGAAAACCGGACATAAAAGAAACCCATCCTAAGGCAAAAACCCGTTTCGATGTGGCCCATGAGAGCAGGTGTTGAGCACTTTCTACGGTCAGACTGTACATCACACATAACTCATGTCCCCGTATGATTTCAGCTCGGTTTTAATTTCAAAAAAGTTGGAAGCTGACGGAAGCAAAGACTCGCATCGCTTCCCTTGCTCTCGTTTTTGCTATAAGAAGAAACAAAGGAAAAAAGCAGTGCAAAGTTTGCGCGATTTACGTTTCTTTTACCTAATCGGTAGAAGCAAATTTTAAATGGCTTACTTTGCCGCAAAGCTGCCAGATTGGCAAAATTCCTCAAATTAGGCTTTTTTTAAAATTAACTCTTCAAAATGCATAATAATCAATATTTTTCAATATCGTAACCTTACCAGATGAAACCATTATCACCATTGTTCAATACATGTTCTATACTTGTTTAATACTTGTAATGTGGCAGATTAAAACTCATCTGCTACAGTCCTTTTGTTGTTATTTTTATTTTTTGGGCTACTTTCAGAATTATTTTTGTTACAATTTATTAAAATCCACTCCAAGTCATAAAACAAAGTTTTATGAGATTTCTGTATTTCAAATAACTGTATGAAATAGCACAGAATGAGCTGTACAGTATGGTGCGCGTAAATAAACGTATTTCTTCAAAAGTCAGTGTGAAATTTGGGGTTGACTTCTTGCACAAAGTCCCTTAATATCTGGGGGCACATTCGACAAAGCCACCCGCATTTCTTCCTCAACTATAAGCAGTCGTTCTTGTTTTTTAGTTGCTGTGTTCGTTGATACGGAAAATCCACTCTAACATAGGTATGACGTGGAAAACTGCAGCAAAAGCACAATAGCTTTCTTTCCAACGTTGTGCCAGTGGGCTATGTAATGAGAAAATCAAATGCGCTGTTATGGTTATAATATCGGTTTAGAAAGCAAAAGTTTGAGTCAAATGTTGGCTTTATGCTGTTATCCTGGTTGGATAGACTTTGGCATAAGACAGGATATGTGTGGTCTAAGCTAGACTTGACTTGACGGAAATGAATTCTGGCATAAGCTACTACAGCAGTAGGTAGCTGTAGCTGAGTTTTTGGTGTTCTCTAATTTTTGCCGCATTTTTTGCCTGTTCGTGTGTAAGAACCAGGGGCTCCGAGAGGGGAGGAAGTCGGGCGACTTTCCCACCTAGCAGAACGTTATAAAGGAAAGACGAGTAGTTTTTCGTTTTGTTTCTTTTGAGGGGGGCCATTTTTACTACTAGGCCTTCAATAAAAATGTAACAACTTAAAAATAAACAAATTTTTGAATGAAATGCGTAGTTCCAAATATTTTTCGATTAATGTAGGTGCTACTTCAAATCTAGAACAAATCATTCTCGTATTAATTATATTATGGAAGGTTATGTTAAACTGCTTCAAGACATAAGATCTGATAAAGCTTACTGACTTCTGTATCATTGAATCGCTTCTGTTGTTTTTAACTTGAAAACTGGTGCTGCTTTAGCTAAGCGTGTAGCCTGCTATTTTTGCTTGACCGACTTAACCTTGACTGCAAAAGCTGCTTCGGCCAGGTAGCTTATATGATAATGGATCCAACATGTCTGGAAAGGGAAAGATGTTGATGCAAGATTAAAGGAAGTAAAACCTTCCAGCGTATTTTCTGCTTATGGATGTCACTGCGAAAATCTAGTTGAAGTTCATGGTATGAAGTTGGGTTTGTGGAACAAATTTTGACAAGTTGTAGCCCACAATAATGACATTTTGGATGAGGTGGTGCTTTTAAAAAAAACCTAGACAGCAAACTTGAGTCGCAACCAGATTGCACCAGCTCATGATCTCTATTCAAAAAAAAATCATTGATTGCAACTTTCGAAACAATTTTCTAAAATATTTTCGTTGCTTTGAGAATTGTTTACGTAAACCGGTGGGCCTATCTCGAACGGATGCAGCTTGAAAACGTGTTTTTAGCACATAGAAACTTGTGAAGAATTGTTTACGCTCCACCATGACTCAAAACCCGGGCTCAAAACCTATGAATAACTTATTTTGCATCAAATCAGACGATATGCAAAGCCTTTATTCTTTGATGCTGTGATCCGTAACTTTGCATTGCAAAAGGTCTGGAATGAATTAAATGCTTTGTTGAGCTAATTTCATTGCCTGTAAGCTTATTGAGTGCATACAATTTTTTCTCCATCTATGCTAAAGTTACCAGCTACAACAATTTTGATTCGCATCTGAATGGAACCAATAGCCTACTGGCACGCAGGTTTGTCATGGAAAAGAAACCATTATCAACGACCCAACAACGGCTCTTCCAGGATTCCACACAACAATAGGTAGCAGCTAACAGGATCATCAGCAAGCTTGCTCGCACTTCCCAAACACTACATAGGTGGGGTACTCTCAGTAGCTTTGGATGCCAACAATGCAAATCCAACATTCAGGACGTTGATTACCTGATCAAGAATCGCCCAGTCGCCAAAATCAGTGGCGGATATGGAGCAGTAGGCTATACACATGCGGCAACATTTTTGAACACTGGTTGAAGCGCCAACAGGACCGCATATGAGATGTGCACACCATACGATTCTAGGCCTACAAGTTTTTCTAGTTAAAATAGTGAGCAACAATGGCTATTTTGTCGCAAGTGTACTCGAGTGACCTTTGTTGATTTCATAGAGAAAGATGTTTTTTTTCATATCGAAACGTTTATTAAAATCTAAACTTTAAAGAAATTTAATTTCACGCTGAGGAAAGTAGGCCACGTTCAGTTTAAGACACGTGATACAACGCATGATAAAAATTCGTTGCTTTTATTTTTGCTGATTTTTTTTTGTTTTTTGGGGCCCATTTTTGTATTGTTTCCCGACCAGTGCTGATTTCTCTTGGAGGCCCTGGTGAGAGCGACCTTTAATAAGTTAATAACTGTTTATCTGGTAATAAATTTCATACAAATATTACCCTAAAAGTGTTTATAGAAAGCACTATAACCCATTATTTGAGTGTAATTTTGCAAAAAATTTACCGGGGGCATGCTCCGGACCCCCTAGAAAACACGTGCCTTCGGCACGCTCTAATCCCCCACGAGTTTTATTGCTTCCCTTGCTCAACCAACCAGGATACGCCACTGCTAACCAGAAAAAGTTTAGACCATAATCGCCAACGCCTGGACAGGGATATCTAAAGAAGGGGATACGAAGGCTCAGAGCGATTGCTGATTCTCATTGCAATATTGGAAACGTACCTTTAAACTTTTAATTCTTTTGAGAACTTGCCTTTTAAGTTTGTACCTTGTGTTTCGCATTTTGCCTTACGCGTTTTCCATGACCTAGCTTGACGTTTGCCATGATTGGCCGCTGTTAAATACGCTTTCCTGACAGCGTTGCGTCATTCAACCTCGAGTTCTAATAATAAGTCAATCGTTTCAGTGCCGCAGCTATGTGGGCGTCTACGTTGCTAGTTTATGTTGAAGTCTGAGTACATGTTGAGATTCAAATAAAGTTATCTGTTTGTTTATGACAGTTCGTCCGAGATACTTAGACGTCAAGGATTCCGCGAAACATTACATGGTGTCAGAAGTGGGACTCAAACCTACGCCTCCATTCGGAGAAGAGGTAAAGGATCCCATGAAACATTACATTGTGTGAGAAGTAGGATTCGAACCCACTCCTCCATCCGGAGCAACCAATGGTGTCAGGGATGGATTCGATGCAAGCAACGTAGAAATGAACTTCCAACAAGGAAAAGTTGCAGAAAATTTTAAAAAGTGGAGGAGGATGGTCGAGTTAACGTTCAAATTTGCGAATTTTTGTGATAGTTGGAATAGGAAAACTAATCACCGAACTTCTAGCCATGGACTTCTAAATATTTAGAAGTCCATGTTCTAGCCCATTAAACTCGCAGTCAAATGTAGAGAAATGCAGCTACCTGCGGCTGATGACAATGTTGCCGCTGATGAAAACGTTAGCCTACTGCTAATGAAAAAGTTGCTGCTGATGAAAAAGACACCAGAAGGGCGGTAGTTGGTACCGCGTTAAACATGCGGTTCTTTTTACAATTGCACAAAGTTTTGTAGTGCAGCTGGTACACTCAGTTATACAAGACAGTTAGCAAGCGTTATATAGAACATATTTAAAGAATACTTTTTTGAAAAGACAGTTGAAAGGTTACCAGTTAGCTATTTTTTTGACAAAACCTTTGCAGTTGGCTAGGTGTAAAGCAAGTATACGGGTAGTTGAATTAACAAGTAATTATAAGCATTCATTGAATATCCATACCTGGTGGTAATAGTGCAATGCAGGTTGTCATAACAAAGTTTATTAAATTACTATAGGTGCCAATTTGTCATTTTACCATAAACAGAGATTATTTAAGATAAGTAAAAGCCCTTCTATTGTCAGACGTAATAAAAGCCTTCGTAGGCTATCCTCTTCTCTAGATACCCCTGCGTCTGTATCAGACCAGACCAGCAGATACATAATCATTATGACCAGGTAGGCTACATGCTACAAATACGAGCTTATGGTTAATGATGGAATTGGGATGGAACGATGAAAGATTGTCTTCCATCTCATCATCAAGATCTTCCATTCCTTTCCATCCTTGAGATTTTCCATCTTCCATCCCAAAATCTGTCTTCCATCCCATTCTCTGGTTGACAGCAACACTTCAATAATCTGAAACTTCACTCTGTCAATCTCGATAACCGGCCCTGCATCAAAAGTCTCCACAAGCATGCAAAAGTACTAGGAATAATCAGGGGGGTCTAGGTGATAGTTTTGGCCACGGCCCCGGAATATTTAAGAGGCCCGGATTTAAAAGATTCCTCGCGACTTCAAACATTATCAAGATCTTAATATAATCAGATCGTTAGCGCGCACTCCGAGAGTCGAACCAGCGCCGCTTGATTTTGAAGCTTATTCGTTTAGGAAGTCACACGCTAACCAACTGAGCTGTCGGGGCGGATTGCATACACTGCAAGACAGTGTCAGACACTGCTCTAGATAGCTATATCCAGTGTTGTACGCGTCAATGAAATAAATTGACGGTGTCAGCGTCAGCGCGAATCGCCTAAAAACTTTACGGCGTAAGGTACTGCGTAAGAAAATTGACGGCGTTAGCGCTAATTTCTAGCGCTATTTTAGCCAGGGTCTCACAAAACGGAAGTATTTCAACCAAGTTTAGCCTCACAATAGCTATAAATAAAGAGTAGGTTTTATGTTTGGAGACTGTGTTGTTACTACCTGCTTGAGCTTATTAGTTATTTCCTTGTAGAAACACAAGCATTTCAAAACGTTTTTCCGACAATCTGCTGCGTTTGGGACGCATAATGTTCTTTCCAAGTGAAAACATGCGTTCTACAGCAGCGCTGAATGGTATAGGTGTGTTATATTTCAAAAACAAGTCTTGAAAACGTTTACTCGGAAAGCTATCACTGTTCCAAGCGTGCTGTGATGACTTAGCATATATAAATCTTTTAACGAGGTCCACTGCACCAACATCGCCCTTTTCAAGGGCATAGAGCTCTTGAAATAAATTATCATCCACCACCGCGATGACATTCATTGATTTTTCGCTTTCTCTCTCTGATCCCTCGTTCTCGATACTGATCACGGTATGAGTGATCACCATTTGGCGAACTTCTTCCGCTTGCATTCCAGGTAGCTATTCCAACCAACGCGAAATCGGGTAATTCGGATGAATCGCGCTGGCCAGAATAGGCCTACATTGTGAAACTCTTATTGTGAAACGAGATTTTCCATGAAAACAAAAAATGACGCATAGCGCTTGACGCTTCAAATCGGCAAAATAGTTGACGGTGCTATCGCTTCCGTCAACTAAAAAATAAACTGACGGCGCTAGCCTCAGCGTCAAATTGACGGCGTCAACGTACAACACTGGCTATAACTGTGATTAATTTTACTGCAATATCAGGCAACTATTCCTTTATAAAAATATTATTAAAAATACTTTATAAATTAAAATACTATTACTTTTCATTTATGCAGAGTTTTACAGAGCAACGTAGGTTGTAAAGAATACTGCAATATGAACACGTGGTCAAAGTATGAAACAAAGTCAAAAACTTATTTTTATCATCGAGACAATCAACCTTACGATCAAGCTCAAGACATTTGCCAGCAAGAACATTCGGGAAATCTTGTAATCATAAAAGACGATGACACATTACAAGCGATAGTAGACAATGCCCCGAAATCGGGAGAACTAAAATCTGAATATTACAGGCTGGGACTACGAAGCAACCAAACAGGCGAACCTTACTTGTGGGTTGATGGAAGTGAGTTTGATGATGAATGGAAACAAATTAAAGACGGAAGTTTTGCTGGAAGCTGCAATGGCATAGCATTGTATGTGCCAAGGTCTACCTTTAAGGCTGCATCTTGTGATAGATCTTTGTCATTCCTGTGTGAGACAGATAACCGTCTGTCATTCACCACAACTATGGCACCTCGAAATGGGAGCCAAACTACATCGGGCTACTATTCAGGATTATTTGGAGGTTTAGCTGGGGTGGTCATTTTGTTGCTTGTCATCATTATAATTGTGATTGTACGTAAAAGAAAGCGGAAGAAGGCTTCAGATATTAAGAGTAAAGTAGTTTCAGAAGCAAAACCACGAAACGTGGTTGGTGGCAGAAATGTTGCTGATACATTGGCTAATACATCACCCAACTCTGGAGATGTCGAGGGTGGGGTTCAAATAGCAACGTTTCATAATTCGCTAGGAAATGCACCTTTTCTACAAAATGACGCTGCAGCAAGTGTTGCCATTGCTGATGGTATTCACTTTAGACCACAAATTGAAGACACTATATCCCCCTATCCCACAAACAGTAAAATTGCTAGAGATAACCGAATGGCAATCGAAGAAAAAACACCATTAGGTGATGCTACAGCGCAGTCTGCCACGTACGCCGTTGTTCAACGCAAACCGAAAACTCAACTTAAAACATCTGATCAGGTTATCAAAGATTCTGGTGCGATGTCTGAGGGAACAGTTGAAGAAATAAAAGATGATGCCACGTCAACGGAAGCTGTCTACAGCGTGGTGAACAAGAAAAAGAAGAAGTAGACATTTAATCACGCAAACTATCAAAGACAAACATATTTCGTCGACTTATTTTGACTGTAATGATTGAAAGTCATCTAACCTTACTGTGTCTTTAAAATGGTTGCTTACAAGTTTAAAATGTTGGCAGGAAAAATAAGTTAACGGATTTGGTCCGTAAATGCCCAAGAATCACATTCTACTAAAAAATACACTTCGTCGATATAGCTAACTGCAAACTAGATTAACTGAAGGCCTACTAAAGTTACTTCATATGAAGAATGATCGGAATAAACTGGATTGATAAAATCACCAATGAAGAAGTGTTGAGACGCGGAATTAAAAGTTCGGTAATGATGGGACGACTTCCTGGTCAGAGGCACTGGAGGTGTCCACATCTGGAAATTAAAAAAAAAAAAACTTTTAACATGTAAGACCAATAAAGATTTTGTAGTCTACATCTAATAGCAACAACGGACGATCGATCGTTGTGGAGAATCACGGCAGCCGCGCTTTATTTAAGCATGGCCGACGAACTGTGAACTCCAATAGCGATTAAACAGCTCGTTTCATCAACAAAGCGAATCAACGATTCTCTTGGATGACGACACCAAAGATGACGTCAAATATATCAATTTACTTGTTTGTGTGATATGAATATGACCTAGACTAGGCTACATAGGTAGCATATGTTCACAGGACACCTTGCTGCAAGCAAAAGAGCATTATATAACAGATATTTCTAAACCTTTTTCTAGACTTCTGCAATATTTGGCATATTGGCATACATTGTTTTTCGTTGTGATGATCAAAAATAAAAACAAACTGAACTGATTAACAAGCACATTGCAATCGAAACCATATTATATGATGTTTCGAGAAACTGTTGATGGTGTCCAGGCACACCCGAATGGTTGATAACGATGTGACTGTAGTATTTGGTATAATGTTAATTTTACATTGGATTAATTTAAAATAACTCGAAATTATCAATCAAAATTTGAAACCGAAATTTAGGAGGTATTCAAATAAAACAAGGCAACCCTAATCTCAACTGGCAATTCTTCGCTGTCAAGACATCTTTCCAGTTGAATATATATCAAATTACGTTTGTTTCGTATTTTATAGTCATTTCTTAGTTTTTCTCAATATTGTTACCGCTCGCAATCCTGTCTTGTGATTATACTCCAGTATACCGTATTACCGTAGCCTATTTTACAACAAAATGTTAGCACCTATGCTGTGTTTTCTTCAGTTTGTTCTGTACTTAGCTCGTTGCATGTTGTAATTATTTCTCAGTTATTTGTTGAGATGTAGACCTACCAGGGTTTTCCTGATTAGGGCAGAGAGATTTGCTGAAAACGTTTGAATTTAATATGTTACTTTGTTGTATTGGTTTTTGAATGATATTGTGCAATCCAAATACAAAAGTTAATGTATGTCGGTAATGTACAATTATTTTTCTCCCAAACCTACAACAAGAAGATTGTAGCCTCAAAATCCTAGGAAAAATGAAGTAGGCAACTTTTAGCACAGTTTTTGACGAAAATAAGTTTGCCAGAACATAAAACAGGGTGGGCGCTTGAGCACATCAAGGACACCCCTTCATTTACAGGAGGATAATTCACAGACAGCAAGACTTCAACAAGCGCAAACTTTACGGTGTCATCCTGTTCATTTTATAATTGGAAACTCACCAAAGTTTGTAGAGACTTTGGCAAACTTTTGAAAACATTGAAAGTTTGCCCCATTAGCTCAGTGGTTAAAAGCGGCCGACTCCAGATCACGCGGCGCTGGTTCGGTTCCTGAGCAACGCATTTCAGGACTGCTCTCCACCTGGTGGATGGAATAAATCCCCGGCAACAACACTCGGTAACCGGCCATGCGCCAAAAGCCTCTACAAGTATGCGAAACTACCAAGGATAACCTATCAGAGGCTCTGTTAGTCCGAGGATAAAAATTCAAAACCAGCTTTGCTCCCAAATCATTCACACAGACTCGGATTTTGTGTAGGAATCCTTTTATATTTCAGACAGACGTAGCCTACATTAAAACGCAAAACGTTTCATTTCAATAATAATCCCACATTAATTTGACGCAAATAACGTTTCAAACATAAAAAATAAAGTAGGCAACAATTCTATTCGTCTAACTCTAAAACCCGGCCAGTTTTAGAGCGTCAAAAAATGAACCTTTTTCAAATCAAAACCAAACTGAACTTTCAAATACATTATGGCATTTATCATTGCTAATTGTGGATAAATTTCAAATCAAGAAAGTGTGTTAAAATAAGTTGTGCATTAAAGTAACAGCTTTAACAGCACAACTTATTTCAACACATTTCACGTCGATCACATAATGTACAAGAAGGAAGCATCTTTGAGTCGGTGGCATTAGTCGCTTATCAGCTGAAGACTTGGCTATCACCTGAAAGAACACAAGATGTAAATATGGAACACACTACATGTGGATGCCTATACTGAATAACGTAGGCTACGAAAATCTTGGGAAGAGCTTTTACTGTTGTGCAATTTGGGTAGAGAAGTTACTCTGTTAACCATAAACCGTGTGGACTCTGTGGAGGGGCAGTGGTATAATCAGATATGCAATTTTAAGGAGGCAAAACAAATTCTAAGGAACAGGAAAAGCAGTAAAACAGAATACAGTATAACTGTTGAAAATGTGATGTACTTTTATAACTGTTTATGTACTTGTATAAGTAATAATGTACCTGGTTGCCCCTCTATACGGCTGCACTAACACTGTCTGCTTTGTAAAGTGCTAAGCTCGATGCATATTTGCGATGGATTAGCTCTATTAAAAACACAGATTATATTCTCACTATTTGGAGAGATAATATTTTTGGATGACAATTGACCTTCAGGATTTCTCAACAATCGTTAGAGATAAAATTATTACGTTAGCAAACAGGGAATGCAGCATTGTCTATCCAGGGGGGAGAGCATCGAACAGCTACAAACAGTTTTATGTGTGAAGAATAGATTTTGAAGATGACTTGATAGCCTACTCAATAAAACTTATATGTTTTTGGTTTTGCTTTCTCATTCATCGAAAGAACATGTTAACTATTGCAAAAGAAGTAGCCTAAATAGTCCTGATAAATATTTAAACCTTTTTATTGTTCAAACAAAAGGTGAGTGGGTTAACTCAGAAGTATTCTCAAAAAATTCCAGGAATATCGTCTAGAATTTTCGTCTTGTACGAATTTTATGCTCTGAGCCATCAATCAAACTAGTAAAGACAAAACATAGCCTGCAGAATCTTCAAAAGTATTCTTATTATTCCCGTAAACAGGGGTCACCAAACTTTTTTCTCTGAGAGCCGGATTGCTGCGAGATTAACAGCTGCGGGCCGGATGCAAATTGTGAAAAGATATACAACTACAGTAGCCTATTTACAATCTCCATTGACTTGAATTGAGCACAATAAATAACAAAGTCAGCGGTGGAATAGCAAAGTTGTGATGAAAATCGAAAGGTTGCTGGACAAGTTATCCCCTGCTTCTTCTTCTCTCGTATTGTCGCTATATGTCAGGGCATCCGTTGGTTAGCCACTGCCTGGTGTCGTCATCGATGGAAATTAGGCCTTCCATACCATGGGGTGGTCTATATAGCCGGCAATCCTTGATAATGTGGGCTGCCGTCTGCATTTTGCCACACTCACAAGCAGCACTCTCTGCCAAGCTCCAGCGCAACATGTCTGCACCATAGCGTCCAACACCAGTGAGCAAACGGTTACGCCTTGATGAGGCAAGTCTAGAGAGGCCATGGCCCAGCTGGTTTTCGGACGGGGATCTGAATACTTGGCGAAGTGGGGACGTGCTGCTTAACCATTGTTCACACCACGCCGCGTGGCACTACTGTTTGCTAGGGCTTCCACCAGAGGCTGCCAGAAGGTCTTGTGCAGCGCGTACAAATGGCTTTCTTGATTTTAGCCGCTGCTTTGGTGGATATCTCAGCGTCTTGTATCCTTGTTATCCCCTGCTGTGATAGGCCTACACTACAGGCAGGGCCTGATTTACCAATAGGCTAGGCAGGCTGAAGCCTAGGGCCTCAACGTCCAGGGGCCTCAAAATTCGGTTTCGAAGTTTGTAGTTTGTAATCGGCACAATTTGTTATCTTATCCAAGCTCATAAAAACTCAGAAAAACACACAAATGCCATGTTAACCTACCTAACAAGGAAGCGAGGATATACGCTTAGCCTACTGAATTCAAAGCCGGAGGAGCAAATAAAAGCAGAACAGCAGTATTGTTGGCATGTAATGGAAAGAATCACCGCTGTAATTTGTACTCTTGCTGAACGAGGCTTGCCTTTTAGAGGGGACAATGAACGATTTGGATCTCCCAATAACGGCAATTATCTTGGTCTTTTAGAAGTAGTGGCCAAATTTGATCCATTTTTACTTGCTCATATCAATCGCTATGGAAATTCAGGATCAAGTAATCCCTCTTATTTGTTAAAAACTATTTGCGAAGAGATGATTCAGCTCATGGCCAAAAAAGTTAAAGAATCAATTGTTGTGTGGCTGACGTGAAAAAATTCGGAATATTTCAGCTTTTTTGTGGATTCTAATCCCGATATTTCACATACCGATCAGTTAACTTTGATTATCAGGCACGTGTCTCCTCTAAACAATTTACCAAGTGAGAGATTTATAACTTTCCTTGAGCTGAAAGTCCACTGTGCGGTAGGCATGGCAGATTAGTGCATAAATATCTCACTAAAATAGGCTACTGAGCTTCAGCTTGGTATTAATAAATGCCGAGGGCAGTCTTATGACAATTGACAATGCTGCAAACATGGCTGGTAGGTACAACAGTATGCAGCAAAAAATCCTAGAAAGAAAGAAATTTGCAAAATTTATTCCATGCGCAGGTCACTCCTTAAATTTGGTAGGCCGCTCAGCTGTTGATTACTGTCTTGATGCAGTGAATTGTTTTGGCATTATCAATGAAATTTACACCTTTTTTTCAGCTTCCACAAAGAGGTGGGCAGTTCTAAAATCATTTTTGCAACCTCAATCAAAAGTGCCAAAACATTTGAGATTTTTCTCAACGCTCAAAAGCATAAAAAATAAACTGAGATTGACAATTTCTCAAAAAAGGTTGTCCGCACTGAGCATTCTGTGCATTGAGAGTGACAAACTTAAACAGATAAATTTTGATGAACTTTTGCATGATTTTGCTTTGACGAAAGCTAGAAAAAAAATTTGGTAGCCTAGTCTTACTCTATTTGATGGCTGTAACTATTTCCTATGACCTCGTAAATAAACTTTACAATTGTTGTAACGGTTGTTTGATCAAAGAAATTAATATTAAAAGCAAAACTGCCTTAACAAAATTTTTATTCTTTTAATTAAAAATTTGCACCCATAAATGTGGAAAATGAAAAGAATAAAGAGTTTAATGCAATCATATTTTTGACATTAAGCAATGACATGTGATGTTGTTTAGAGAGAAATATTCTGAGCTCAAAAATAGGGTGGGGCCTCACAAATGGAATAGTCTAGGGCCTCTCATGGTCTTAATCCGGCCCTAACTACAGGGCATCGTGCTCTTGAAAAAACAGTAGGCCTACATCTTTCCAAATTTGGCCTAGGCTGTCCCTATTTGTGGTGGCCTAATGATAAAGGTAAAATGTGATGGTAGCTCAATAGCAACGTCAGTTGTTTACAAAAAGTTTGGTAACTTTTTTTCCTTAACCGTTGTAGTGCAGCTGTTGTTTCTACAGCACGTGGCGGGCCTGATGAAATCAGTTGGCGGGCCGGTTCCGGCCCGCGTGTCGTAGTTTGGTGACCTCTGCCGTAAACTAATGTATGAAATCCTTATAAAAGTCCAGTGGATTGATTTTTTGTCGCGTTTTTTCATCAAGTTCAGTCAATTTATTTATTTCGATATCGCTATGTGACAAAAAGAAGGAATAAATTTTTCAAAACAATACATTGTATGACAGTAGGTTAGATTGCATTGAAGCAGTTGCAGATCTGTACGTACCTTCGCATTGAGGAAAATCAGCAGACCAACTTCCCGTCTCTAGGCAGGTGAGGATTCTTTCACCTGTGAGCTCTTACCCGGGATTGCAGATGAAATCAACAACTTCACCGACGGCATAAGCGTTTTTGTTTCGAACAAACCTGCCGAAAGCAATGGTGGGCTTTCCGCACTGGCGCGCTAAAGTACAAAAAGTTTCAATAAATAAAAAGCTGGATTAATTTGCTCTTTAATTGGTGAAGGAGGGATTTGTCTTCGAACTGAGGAAGCACATTCAACCCACACAGTTTTATATACTTCGGGATGTTTGAAGCAGCTGGTATAGACCGAACTTGAAGCTAGCAGCATTCACTGTTAAAGTATTTTGTATTATCTGCGTTTAATTAATGTTCCTAATTTTTGGGTTGATGTAAACGTTTAGGCGGCAGCTGTCTTTGACGAACTTGCGTTTTTCGCTGCAATCCTTGTTGTGCGAATTATTTGTGTTTATTGCGTTTTATATACATATACTTTTGTTTTTTGCCAACAAAATAAACTGAACTGAACCAACCACCAGGGTGGACTGTCACGTTTTCGCTCGCACTTACAGTGTTATTGCATCTTAATAGTCCCACTAGGTGGCACTAAAACAAGGTTGTGACTCAAGTCAGTTACTACTCGTGGTGGCATGTGGTGGCACTCCCCAACGGCCCAGTCCATGAAAACTCACTCGAACTAACTACTCAACTCTTACTTAATGACACTGACAAATAAAACATCTCTGCGGCTAATATGTGCAATTTATAATGCTAGGAATACACCCCTGGTGCATACCATACGATTTTAGGCCTACAAGTTTTTCTAGTTAAAATAGTGAGCAACAATGGCTATTTTGTCGCACGTACTCGAGTGACCTTTGTTGATACCATAAATAAAGATGTTTTTTTTCTTATCGAAACGTTTATTAAAATCTAAACTTTAAAGGAATTCAATTTCACGCTGAGGAAAGTAGCCAAGTTCAGCTTAAGACACGTGGTGCAACGCATGATAAAAATTCGTTGCTTTTATTTTTGCTGAAATCTTTTTTTTGTTTTTTTGAGGCCAATTTTTCGTATTGTTTCCCGACCAGTCCTGATTTCTCTTGGAGGCCCTGGTAAGAGCTACCTTTAATAAGTTAATAGCTAGTTTTTCTGGTAATAAATTTCATACAAATATTACCCTAAAAGTGTTTCCAGAAAGCACTATAATCCATTATTAGAGTGTAATTTTGCAAAAAATTTACCGGGGGCATGCCTCCGGACCACCCTAGAACACACGTGCCTTTGGCACGCTCTAACCCCCCACGAGTTTTATTGCTTCCCTTGCTCAACCAACCAGGATACGCCACTGCTAACCAGAGAAGTTTAGACCAGGGATGTCCAACCTTTTATTACAGTGGGCCGCATTGTCACTTGAAATAAATCAATGGGCCGCAGGACCTATTAAATTTCATAAAAAATAGGTACATAAAAAAACAATTAAAAACCATTAATTTCATCTTTGAAAATAGGAACAAATAACACACACGTCACACATAGATAGAAACAAAAATTTATTTCTACAATACAAAGTCAATGAGATTTTTGACATTGTTTTCCAGCTAAGAGGTTATCAACATTTGCATTAAAGGACGTTGTCTTGATTTTTAGGATGTTTGCTAAGTGTTTGTCGGTCAGTCTGTTTCTTTCTGCAGTTTTGATGTTTTTCATGGATAAAAATAACTGCTCGCAACCAAGGCCGGATTTAGCTGATGGGGGGCCCGGGGCACTTTTAGATCGGGGGACCCTGTGCAAAAAAATTTTTCGCGCCTACGGCGCGAATAACCATCTCAACGTCTACAGTAGCATCAGTCCAGTACTGTACAGCACATTTCGCAGAAACTTTAAAGGCTGAAAGGAAAAAAATAACACAAAATCACATTTTTTCCACACAGGGGGCCCTTCAAAAGTCGGGGGGCCCGGGGCACCTGCACCCTCTGCCTCCCCTAAGTCCGGGCCTGCTCGCAACAATATGTGCTGCCCCACATAAACAATAATTTTCTGGACATATTAACTAATTTAATAAATTCATTACATGAATGTAATAATTCTTTATAAAATAAAGGAAGAGTGTGTTCTGAAGAGAAGAGAAAGTTTTCAAACTTTCTCGACTTCGCAGTTCAATCAGTTCAAGTTGGATTTTGGGTGGTGCTTTATCACACTGACATGAAAATGGGTCACTGAACAATTTATTTCAATTTCAATCTTTTTGAAGTCAGAAAATCTGACTGTAAATTTTTTAAGCAAATCTTCACATAACTTAGCATACTTTTCATAGTTTACAGACCTGTCTTGAGCTCTTTCAGATAGACTACGAAAATGTACAATTTCGCCAGCTTTCAATTGTGCTATGAAAAGTTTTAATTTCCTGGTAAAGCTACTTATTCGCTGGAACATGGAACTACACAACTGACCTTTCTCTTGTAAATACAAACTGAGCTCAGCTAGCACTTCTGTGAGGTCAACTAAGAAAGACAAATCACTCAACCATTCTTCATTTTCTATAAAGTTCACATTTTGTTTCTTTTTCTCCATGAAGTTCAAAATACTACTTGGATTAAAAATGACTGGCGGGCCGCACAAAAATCTCAGGTGGGACGCAGGTTGGACATCCCTGGTTTAGACCATAATCGCCAACGTCTGTATCAGACCAGACTAGCAGGTACATAATCATCATGACCAGGTAGGCTACATCCTACAAATACGAGCTTATACGCTTGAAAGCTAGTTTTTTCCAAGACATTATTTTTTCAGAAACTGCACATATTCAAGTAATGTAAGTAGGCTATGACGCATTCTTAGATTAGGTGTTGCAATGGACATTGACAACCTATCTAATAAAAATGCACCCACGGTCCCAAAGCACAAGCTTAATCCAAGTCGCTAGCCTAAGCCAAGGTGCCAGCCTAGCCTGGCCTTGCTGACAACAACACTTCAATAATCGGAAACTTCACTCTGTCAATCTCGGTATCCGTTCCTGCGTCAAAAGTCTCCACAAGCATGCGAAAGTACTAGGAATAATCTATGTTCAGTCCGAGGATAAAGATTCAAAACCAACCATACGCCAATCTTAACTCTCTGTCTACCGAGAAAAAAATATGTAAGTTCTATCGTTGGGGTCCAATGGACTCCAAATTTAAAGTACTTTACTTGTTTTGGACAAAAAATCAGCTCCGATGATGAAATTAACGCTCAATAGGAAAGGATTTAACAAACTACAAAAATCATATCTTATTAACAGTGCAGAAAAACAAAAAATATACGAAATCTAACGAACAAATCATACAGTAACCCACGCACAAATCAAGCTGATACTCAATTGATCTGTTTTTGAGTAATAGTTAAACTATTGAAAGATTTGATTAAAAAAAGCATCCAAACGCATATTACATGACAGTTCACAAAAAATATTGTGAGTTTATTTATTATCACATTGATCGCACATGATTTGCGAGTGTTCTTGATAAACATTTAGTTTAAAAGTAGCCTAGTGCAGAAGTGTCTGCATTTTTGGTCTTTGTGTCTTTCGCAAAGAACCAGGCTTCTTTGATTTTGACGCCTGATCTTCAGCTGTTCCTTTTCTTTTGTTTTGTTGCGGAGTTAGATGTCTTGTCGATGTTGAAGTCGAAGCTGGTAATCCAGCAAGCTCTTTTCCTAATTGGATCAAAATTTTTCTTCTCTTTTTCAAATTGAATGTGCTGCTCATTTCGCCTTGTGCAATTGTTGCCATATCACAAAAGTTTTGACAGCCGTGACATCGATCATATTGTAAAATAGAGCTATACCGGCCATCTTCTCGGCATTCTCGTAGAAGTGCATGTTCTAACCCTTTGAGGACCGTTGGTACATATGTGTACCATGAACTTTTTCCAAGATTTCTAATCATTTTCTTGTAGTTACCAAAAAGTATTTGTCTCTAAACGTTTCTTAAATAGATAATCTATTTATAAATAAAAAAAATTTGGAAATTGTATTTAGTTTTAGCTTTGCTTTAACTGGTTTTGTTTGGAGAATTGGTCAGGGTTTGAAGCGGTAAACTTTGAAAGATCAATAAGACAAGTAAAAATAAAAAAAATATATAATTTTTATTCTACATCAATGTTTAGTGATCAATCTGACTTATCCCATCAGTAAAACCATAAAAAAATTAAAAAAACATGTTGCTAGACAATGCTAAACTTTTGTGGTACACATATGTACCAAAGGTCCTGAAGGGTAAATTCTATTAGTCTAATGGAGGGATATAGTGATGTGGGAAAAACTTAAAAATTAAGACTGTTGTTGTGAAATTTTAATATAAATAACACGTAATATTTTAGGAATGTATTTTAGATCTACATGCAAAGGTAAATTTAACTGATAGCATTACTTCCGGTTGAAAATTTTTTATAATTTGGCGCAAATTACGTCAATAGGCCTACTGTACAAGCAATTATGATTTGCGTCGTCGTCGCCGTGGGACCCTCTGAAAACAGCCCCACCTAACCGAATAACTTTACAGACTTTTTGAAGCTAGTTTTTATTTCGCAGAGTAGCGATGAGCCATGAATGTAGAAGTTTTAGCAGTAGAGTTAGGGTATTCAACAGGTTATAGGAAGTGCTAGTCCAGCCTAGGGCATCTCAAAATCACTTGAATCTTGCATGCAACGGCTAGGCTTGTCAAGACTAAGCTCAATACTAGTAAAGTTTGTCTCCAAAGCAATACTATTAGGTTTTTTAAAATACAGCTTAGGATTATCAACTTTTCAATAAAGTTTGAATGCATTTTTTCAAAATTTTAGGTAAAAACATGCTCAGAACGCACCAAATTTAATGTGATTTTTTAAATTTTTTTGGAAGAAGACCCCCCAGATCCTCCGCGAAGTCGTTCGCCTTCGGCGAACTGAGCGGCAGGCTTCGCCCCCCCCCCCCCCCCAACTATTCATTGCAGCCCCAATGCTCACAAACAGCACCAACCGCCACTGTGTAAAACCATACCAGCAATGATACTAAACTCATTACCCTTAAGGACCAATGGTACACATATGTACCACAGCGTAACTTCTATTTGAAATAAAAAAAAATTAATTTTTTTTCAGATACTTCCTTAAAGTGATAAACTTGTAGTAAAAATCATCAATATTTCAATAAAACATGTCTCAAAAGTTTATGGTCCTCAAAGGGCTAACCCAGGGCTACTCAACTGTCGGACCGCGGTCCGAATCCGGACCTTCTGGGTGTTGATGGTGGACCTTGAGCTTTTGGAAGAATAACCTCATTGCCACGTTTCAGGGCTTCTTTAAACAAATTTCTACTGGGAGGAAGAAATTTTTACTGTGATTATCATAGTTGCTGGGAGGCTTCGACTCCCAAACTCCCCAATAGTCACTCCCAGATAGTATAACTTTCGTGGTTGCATGTGGAATAACTTATTCACCAGACCGCTGAAAATATTCAACTTGTCAAACTGGACCTTTGTTAAGATTAGTTGAATAACCCTGTTCTAACCATTATATCAAGAGTGTTGACTCCACTTTTGGTGCTTTTGTAATACAAGATTACTTCGAATGCAGCAAGTTTGGGGAAATAGGGGCATTGGCTTGATGCAATGCGACAGGCAGCAAGCAGGTAGGCATTGGACCCCACGTTACAAGATGTTGTTGAACTACAAACCTTCGCTTGAGATCGATAATTATTATATTCACCTAAAGAACAAGTAAAGTTGTGAAAAGTCAAGATATGTCAATATCGCACCTGTTATATGTTTTTAGAAATCACAGAGTGAAATTTGTTTTTGGGTCCATTGGACTCCACGGTAGACAGAGGGTTAAGCAATGCACAGCACTTGCCTCAGTCATAACCTCATTCTACAACAAGTTTTAAATTCTATCTACTTTGTAGTTTTGAGCACAGGCTACAGGCCAATCCTTTATTTCCATAACAAGAAATTCTTGACCTTTATATTTTGCGACGCCATCTTTTCCTTGACACTCGCTGTGTAATGGAAAGTGAATTGCTTTGATGATTAGGAATGAAACTGAGTTTTTTTCTGATTGCAATCCTTGGTTCGACGATTGGTGAGCGATAAGGAACCAACTGTACAAATTGTTGATATCAATTGAGTACTGCTGCAATGAGTTTAACTGTCATTCAGTCAAAAAACATGAAGCAAAATATCCGAGAAAAGCGAAGTTAATTAAAAGGCTTAAAAAATTCCAAAGTTTGAAAACTTGTTCATTGAACGAAAACTATTATTAATTATGTCAGTCGGCTGTATGGCCGAGTGGTGAGAACACTGGAACGGCAATCGAAAGGGCGCCGATTCGACACCGCTCAAGAACATGCGGCTGTGGCAGGACACTTAAAAGCATGCCCAGTGTTGGGCGCGATAACTCATTTTTCAGTTTAGCGATAACGATAATCGATAAACGAAAAATGTCTAAAGTGATAACGATAAACGATAAATCAAAAAAAAGTTAAGCGATAACGATAAGCGATAAATTATCGCCGATAATGTCCGATAAGGATAATTTTTTTTCTTGATTAGCGCTGCCCCATCCCATGCAGCACGAACTGTTTTCATCAACATGACGAAAAATCGAACATAATATACTGTAAAGGGACAAAACTTTTTGTAAGTTATGCATGAATAGAATCGCAACAACGGCAGTAGGTATCGAATCTTCAACCTCTTGATCCAGAATCAAACCACTGAGGTAACCGCCGTGCTTATAATTATACCTTCAGATACCAGTTGGATGCTTTTATCAATTGAGTCACACTGCCGCTTACGCGCAGTAGGCAAAATAATTAAATCAAATGAAAATATCATAAAAAATTCCAAACTTTGTATTTTGCTTTCTGCTTAAAGGGCTGTTTACAGCAAAGTCAGCAATAATTGAAAAAATTCCAAAAAACGCAAAATGCTTGAAAATTTATCAGTAATCTTAAACGTTATTGGTAGTAAAAATGTGCATACTGTGAAATCCATCAAGATTGTCAAATTAGTCGTGTTTGTTTAAGAACAATAACATAATTATCGTAATTTACTGATAATTTCAGATAATTTTTTTTGTTTTCTTTGTGAACACCATCATTAAAGCAATGGCAGAACGCTGAGTTGTTGAGATAAGAATTACAATATAGGCACTGTATTAGTGGGAATAAAAATATTTGATTGTGGTAGGCTAGGTCGCATAAATAAATGAGAAAGGTTATACTGTATTTAGCATAATTTTACCACGCAACTCGATGCGCCTATTGTCATGCAAAAACTTCTACAAGATGCAAAAAATGTGATGTCGGTCTGCATGTCAAATGCTTCAAGCAATATCATATTCCGCAATGACTTGTTTCAGTGATGCGGTATTGTGTTACTTTGCTAATTTTCATCTTCATATTTTTTGAACTTTCATTTCAATAAAATGCTCGATGACAATAATGACATGACAAGACATGAACATTGAACAAGACATTTCCCATTTATCACTTTGAGCGATAAGTAAAATGTAATAACGCTTAAGCATTAAGCACAAGAAACTTGTGAAATTTGATAACGGATTTGCCTAGCGTCTTATATATAGGACGGTTTTTTTCTCAAAAAGTACAAACACAATTAGGAAAAAAATAATTGTGATATGTTCTTTAGGTCATAATTATGCAATATTTAAATTTTCCGAAAATTTTTTTAAGTACTTTCACTTTCGGCACAAATGGGTTAACTTTATAAGTTAAATGGCACTTACGAATTTGGTTATTATTTTTGGATTAAAGTTATATCGCCAAGCTAGAAAAAAATCGAGTTGTTATTGTGTGTGAATTTTGTCTTTTAAACTGAGTTTGTGACGTAACCGCACGTCTCAAGGCAAGTTCTTGCAATTTTAGTTAATCTACTCATCTAAAGATTTAATGCGCTTAAAACAGTAAGTTTCATGTTTTGACGAGAGGGATATTATTTTTTTACGACAATTACTAAAAACTAACACTTCCCACGAAAAAAGAAAACACAAGAATAAAATAGTTGATGGTGAGGTGGCGCGAAAGACCATGTTTCCGATGTAAAAGCGGCCTCGTATTGCGACACTTTCACAAACCACTTGCCAATTTCTTTCGCTTCGCTTCAAAGGAATCTGTACTGTCTGTGCGCTTACATTTTAATTGTAAAATTCACTTGCGATTGCAGATTGCAGCAAAACAACAAGAGACTTGTTGCATGCATTTCATTGCATTGCAATTTGCAACTCTAAAAATTATTGTGTTGTCAGGGCCGTCGCTGCAGGGGACGTGCCCCTCCCTTGACAACGACCTGTGCACATACACTTCAGGCACTGAAGAAGAACTGGTTTTAATTTTAGTTTCATTAACTAGGTGGCTAGTAAAAATATTACTTTTCATGGTCTTTTCACTTGTGCGTTGATCCGAAATAAAATTTATCGGCGATAATCAAATATTGCCTTTGGCGATAACGATAAACGATAACTGAAAAAATAATTGAGCGATAACGATAAGCGATAAAAATTTATCGCCGATAATTATCGCCGATAAATTATCGCCGATAATGCCCATCACTGGGCATGCCTGAAGGTGGACACGAAGATTGGCTTCCTTGCCTTCCCGTCCACTTAATTTAAATCTTCAACCACCGGGTGTAAGCCTGGATACGACAAAAAAATTGTATCAAATAGCAAATTTATTTTTGCATGGTCAGCATTTAGACAAAATAGCCGCAACGTTGTTTGGGGCTGCTCGAACTTTTACGCATTAGGATTTCTATATATTTGACTTGCACTTGAAACCAAAAAAGAGTTGAGTGGTAGTGCGATTGAAAGCAGAGAAGACTTACGACTTTTGTAAGTCATTTGTAGTGAATGGATTCTATTCAGCGGCACCTAATGAGTGGAACAGTTTACCGGCAACACTTCTAAATTTACTGACGATAAAGGAATAATTTTAGGACAGACGAACGTTAAAAGTTCCACAGAGACAAAAGATCACTTAGTTTACAATACAGTAGTATCTAAATTCAACTCAAACAAAATTCTGTTAGGCCTACCAGTGCCGGTCTTTGGGGTGTGCAAACCGTGCGATCGCATAGGGCCCGCAAATTAGGGGCCAGCAATTTACTTAGAAAATGCAGTAATTTTGTCATTTCCAATGGAAAAATTCAACAAGTGAAGTCAACAAAGGAATTAGCAACAAGAAAACATAGAGAGTAGAGACTCAACGGGTGCAACCTATTTCGTCCCCTGAACATTTCGTACCCTGAAAAGATCGAGAAAAAAAACAACAGAGCCGAAGTCGCTGATCGGAGTTGCCGCAAACATTTCAAAATTTCTCTCGATCTTTTCAGGGGAGGAAATAGGTCGAAATTTGATTTTGTTACTCCTTCTTCTTCTTCTTCTTCTTCTTCTTCTTCTCTCGTATTGTCGCTATATGTCAGGGCATCTGTTGGTTAGCCACTGCCTGCTGGTGTCGTCATCGATGGAAATTAGGCCTTCCATACCATGGGGTGGTCTATAGCCGGCAATCCTTGATAATGTGGGCTGCCGTCTGCATTTTGCCACACTCACAAGCAGCACTCTCTGCCAAGCCCCAGCGCAACATGTCTGCACCATAGCGTCCAACACCAGTGAGCAAACGGTTACGCCTTGATGATGCAAGTCTAGAGAGGCCATGTCCCAGCTGGTTTTCGGACGGGGATCTGAGTACTTGGCGATTTCAGGGTACGAAATCGGGGTACGAAATAGGTTGCATCCAGACTCAACATAAAGACATAGCTTTATTTCCAAAAAATGCCAAAGAAAGCATGATCTTATCCTTTTGCCATGCCACCGGACTGCCCATTTTACAGTAATATTCATACCCAAATTTTTGTTGAACATGCTCTTAGAATGCCTCAAATTCAAAGTTAATGTTTTAAAATTTTCTTGGGGAGGCCCCCCAGACCCGCCACAAGCAAGTACCGGCATCCTTGAAGTCAGTTGCGGCTTCAGCTTTATTTCCGAAAAATGCCAAAGAAAACGTATGATCTTATACTTTTGCTATGCCACCGGATAACACCATTTTACAGGAATATTCATACCCAAATTTTTGTTGAACATGCTCTCAGAATGCCCCAAATTCAAAGTAACTATTCAAATTTTTCTGCAGGAAGCCCCCCTGCCGCTGGGTGTCGCCTTCGGCAATTACGCCGTCAGGCTTCGCCCGCCGACCGTCAAACCATCCCCCTCCCCTTTCAAACTACCTAGCTACGCTACTCAATTGGATCATTGTCATTGGGGCCCGCAAAGCATATTCCGCACAGGGCACGAAAAACCCTAAGACCGGCGCTGGGCTTAAAAAACAATTCAAAGGAAAGAATTGAAGTACTTCAGACACACAACAAGGCAAAACTAATAGAAATTAATAAGTGTGGAAAAAATAAAGGCCAACAGAAATTCCAAGTGTTGTAAAATTTCTTAGGATAAGTTAGGTAGCTTTTTTCGATGCTAAAGTTGATTTCGAAAAACTTTATGTTTTGGAAACATTTCGCACTAGTTTAGATGCAAAACAGCTTTTAACACACTTTGAGCAAAAGGATTATTGCGCTGACGTAGGCTGTCATGATAAAACCTCCAAAAAAGGAATTCTTAGTTGCATGAAAGTGTATGAAGTGGCCCAGCCTAAATTCAAGACTGTTCGCTGGCTAAGTGGCTACATTGATACGAAAGAGAGTAGTGACGTCGAACAATGGGCTATTTCAGACGATCTTGCATTTTCATTTACACAAGGAAATAACATGGTAGTCTACGTAGGAGGCTGCTGAAAAATTAGCGTGCGGTACGACAAACAAACTCTTCCAGACTGGGCTTAGACTTATACAAAGTAGAGATACCGTATAGGCTGGCTATAAATGTCTTTTAAAAGATTCTTAATTTTAGTTTAAGAGCGAGCAGGGAAGTCACCTAAAAAACAGGTCTATATAGCGTATATTAGACTCTAATTATTAGACTCTAATATATTAGACTCTAAAAATTTATAGCCGATAATTATCGGCAATAATTTATCGGCGATAATTATCGGCTATAAATTTTTATCGCTTATCGTTGTCGCTCAACGATAAGCTGGAGTTGGAGTTGGAAGTTGGAAGTGTTAGTTTTTAGTTTATTTATCGGCGATAATTTATCGGCGATAAGTTATCGGCGATAATTATCGGCTATAAATTTTTATCGCTTATCGTTGTCGCTCAATTATTTTTTCAGTTATCATTTGTCGTTATCGCCAAAGGCAATATTTGATTATCGCCGATAATTAATCGCCGATAAATTTTATTTCGGATCAACGCACAAGTGGAAAGACCATGAAAAGTAATATTTTTACTAGCCACCTAGTTAATGAAACTAAAATTAAAACCAGTTCTTCTTCAGTACCTGAAGTGTGTGTGCACAGGTCGTTGTCAGGGGAGGGGGCACGCCCCCCTGCAGCGACGGCCCTGGCAACACAATAATTTTTAGAGTTGCAAATTGCAATGCAATGAAATGCATGCAACAAGTCTCTTGTTGTTTTGCTGCAATCGGCAATCGCGAGTGAATTTTACAATTAAAATGTAAGCGCACAGGCGGCACAGTTTCCTTTGAAGCAAAGCGAAAGAAATTGGCAAGTGGTTTGTGAAAGTGTCGCAATACGAGGCCGCTTTTACATCGGAAACATGGTCTTTCGCGCCACCTCACCATCAACTATTTTATTTTTGTGTTTTCTTTTTTCGTTGGAAGTGTTAGTTTTTAGTAATTGCCGTAAAAAAATAAAATCTCTCTCGTCAAAACATGAAACTTACTGTTTTAAGCGCATTAAATCTTTAGATGAGTAGATTAACTAAAATTGCAAGAACTTGCCTTGAGACGTGCGGTTACGCCACAAACTCAGTTTAAAAGACAAAATTCACACACAATAACAACACAAGATCGGTTATAGACTGCAAGATCGATTTTTTTTAGCTTGGCGATATAACTTTAATTCAAAAATAATAACCAAATGCGTAAGTGCCATTTAATTAAAAAAGTTAACCCATTTGTGCCGAAAATGAAAGTACTTAAAAAAATTTTCGGAAAATTTAAACATTGCATAATTATGACCTAAAAAACATATCACAATTATTTTTTTCATGATTGTGTTTGTACTTTTTGAGAAAAAAACCGTCCTATATATAAGACGCTAGGCAAATCCGTTATCAAATTTCACAAGTTTCTTGTGCGTAATGCTTAAGCGTTATTACATTTTACTTATCGCTCAAAGTGATAAATGGGAAATGTCTTGTTCAATGTTCATGTCTTGTCATGTCATTATTGTCATCGAGCATTTTATTGAAATGAAAGTTCAAAAAATATGAAGATGAAAATTAGCAAAGTAACACAATACCGCATCACTGAAACAAGTCATTGCGGAATATGATATTGCTTGAAGCATTTGACATGCAGACCGACATCACATTTTTTGCATCTTGTAGAAGTTTTTGCATGACAATAGGCGCATCGAGTTGCGTGGTAAAATTATGCTAAATACAGTATAACCTTTCTCATTTATTTATGCGACCTAGCCTACCACAATCAAATATTTTTATTCCCACTAATACAGTGCCTATATTGTAATTCTTATCTCAACAACTCAGCGTTCTGCCATTGCTTTAATGATGGTGTTCACAAAGAAAACAAAAAAAATTATCTGAAATTATCAGTAAATTACGATAATTATGTTATTGTTCTTAAACAAACACGACTAATTTG
The DNA here is from genome assembly GCF_918807975.1 of Aplidium turbinatum. Classification (NCBI taxonomy): domain Eukaryota; kingdom Metazoa; phylum Chordata; class Ascidiacea; order Aplousobranchia; family Polyclinidae; genus Aplidium; species Aplidium turbinatum. The sequence goes on from NC_137488.1 coordinate 19,070,777, forward strand.
ACAATCTTGATGGATTTCACAGTATGCACATTTTTACTACCAATAACGTTTAAGATTACTGATAAATTTTCAAGCATTTTGCGTTTTTTGGAATTTTTTCAATTATTGCTGACTTTGCTGTAAACAGCCCTTTAAGCAGAAAGCAAAATACAAAGTTTGGAATTTTTTATGGGATTTTCATTTGATTTAATTATTTTGCCTACTGCACGTAAGCAGCAGTGTAACTCAATTGATAAAAGCATCCAACTGGTATCTGAAGGTATAATTATAAGCACCGCGGTTACTTCAGTGGTTTGATTCTGGATCAAGAGGTTGAAGATTCGACACCTACTGCTGTTGTTGCGATTCTATTCATGCATAACTTACAAAAAGTTTTAACCCTTTACAGTATATTATGTTCGATTTTTTGTCATGTTGATGAAAACAGTTCGTGCTGCATGGGATGGGGCAGGCTAACCAAGAAAAAAAAATTATCGTTATCGGACATTATCGGCGATAATTTATCGTTTATCGTTATCGCTTAACTTTTTTTTGATTTATTGTTTATCGCTATCGCTTTAGGCATTTTTCGTTTATCGATTATTGTTATCGCTGAACTGAAAAATGAGTTATCGCGCCCAACACTGGCTACAGGTGGCTAGGTAACATAATAACCCAGTGGTTTTCAACCCCCAGTCAATTGAGTCCGCACATGGTTCTAAATAAGTTCGCAAACTTCAAAAAATTAAAATTTTCAATTACTTTCTACACTTGTCGCGTAATATTTTTTTTGATGCTGTGGTGACTTCCACAACATAAATTTACAAACCTTTCAACCAAATAGTGAATTGAAAGTCGATTATATTTTCTCGGTAGCCAAAATTCGCAACCTAGCACTTTTAGAAAAAAAACAAACGAGCCCTTTTTGTGTTGCTTGCTTATAGAGTTCTTCATGGTGTTACCTAGTCAGTCAGTTTATGAGGGGAAAATTGCACGAGTAACTGCTGGCCTACGATGTGAAATCAGCACTTTCATGACAGACCAGCAATCGCTTCATGCGACAACAATTGGATTGCCACTTTGCTTTTCTCAAGTGATTTTTTCCTCCATTTAGGCTAAACCATGAATGAAACTCTGCTACTATCAAAACTGATCCAATGCAAAAGAAAGCAGTGAAGACCAGCACAAAGTTTCATGCGACGGCTTCGAGCCTTCACTGATCACAGCTCGAAAGAACTGCGACAGTTGGCTGCAAATCGCCAATTCTGGAAACTTTTAATTAATGCTATTTTGCACCCTACTGGTGTGAAATAAATTATTATTATTATTATCAGGCTAAGCCATATGAACTAGGCTACTTTATGGAAAAATAAAAACAATTTTTAGATTGTTCGGACAGCACTGATGCGTTCAAATGGAAAATGAAATTGTGGATGCTATGAAATGCGTTTTTGACGTTAACTTGTTTGTAAGACTTAAAAAAAGATTTTCACGGTGTTCGTCAAATCAAGTTTTGGGATCGAATCTTTCGTAGGCTACCTGAGAGCATCTGTTTTCGAGTGAAATAACTTTATTTTTTAAATTCGACTGGATACGAAATCTTTTTGAGGCATCAGCGCTATAGGTTTGGTTAGAGATGGACAACAACAGCAGGTACATTACAGAACAATTAGTTAAGTTGCAAAGTCAACAAATGTGGAAATACAAGTTCAAAATTGCTTCTCTGATTTAATTGTGGTCAAATGTTCAATCAATGGAACTAAAACTTCTAGCGTAAAACGGTATCAAACGCGCATTGTAAAACATAATTCTTGATTTCAAAAAACTTCAAGAAGATTCTCGTTCAGATGTGCAGAGTGTGTGGAAAATTAACAACCATTTTTTTTTAATTCACAGAAGTGTTGATAAGACTGCTTCAGTTTTTGTAAGTAATAGCTTACTTCTTTGAGTCCACGAATATTTATGCTGGTGTAAAAACAGTCCGCAGCCTGAAAAGGTTGAGAACCACTGCACGAACCGGTTGTGTAGTACTGTTGTAATCAAACGAAATGATGGAAAGGGCCAACCCAGATAGCAAATCAATCGTGTTTTACATGGATTCAACGTCTGCAGACATGGAATCAATGTAAAATACGACTGATTTTCTTTCTATTGGTGCAAGCAATGCAAGCACTTTTGTGAAAATACTTGCGGCATTAACAGCTACATTAAAAAAAGACAGAAAAATAATGACATTTCTATAGAACAATGAACATGGAAAGACTAGAAAGTTCACCCAGTGTGTTACTCCAACACTGTCAGCCCACATCTGTTTCTGTAGCCTACAAAAAAGTTTTTCGATGCTTTGGAAACTTTTGGTCAAGGACAGAAATTTTAATGTCGAAAGTGTGAAACATTTCATTAGAGTTGCATTTCAACTTTGGTCTTGGTGAACGTGATGCTCATTGTGGAATTAATTGCCTGTTTTTACTCTTCAGACAAAGGGAGGGATTTTGGGGATTTTGGAGGGATTTTGGGCAGGCAAGCTATCCTCGCACTGAAGTGACACAAAACTGCCCTATAACGGATCAAAATGATACAGTCACTATCAATTAAAATACAAAAATAATGAAAAAGGCAATATAACGCAAGAGAACAAGTGCACGCCCAGCAAGCTGGTGCAAGAGAGAGGCCCAATTACGGACTCATAGGATGCACTGCCTAATAATTATAAATTCAAGAAAAATGTACAACAAGTCCAATTGATATCAAGTTATCTAAAGGCTAAAGAGTCTGGGAATGTTTCCCAAACATTTTGACACAACACTCACACTGAATGAGTCGGACACTTCTCTAGAAAGCTACAACTGTGATTAATTTTACTTTGATATCAAAGCTAACTGTGTCTCTACAAAAGTACTATTAATGTTACTTTTAATTTATACAGAGTTTTACAGAGCAACGTAGGTTGTAAAAAATACGACAATATGATCACGTGGTCAAGGTATGAAACAAAGTCAAAAACTTATTTTTATCATCGAGACAATGAACCTTACGATGAAGCTCAAGACATTTGCCAACAAGAACATTCGGGGAATCTTGCGATCATAAAAGACGATGACACATTACAAGCGATAGTAGACAATGTGCCGAAACCGAAGGAACTAAGATCTTTTTATTACTTGCTGGGATTGCGAAGCAATCACACAGGCGAACCTTACATGTGGGTAGATGGAAGTGGGTTTGATACGCAATAGAATACAATTAAATACGGAAGTTTTGCTGAAAGCTGCAATGGTGTAGCATTTTTTGTACAAAATTAGGGTTTCCTCGCTGTACCTTGTAATATACCTGTGCCATTCCTGTGTGAGACTGATAGCCGTCTGTCATTCACCGCAATCATTACAAAGACATCTCAACTTGCAGTGAGCAGTAGAGCCATGACAATATCATCAAAGACGCAAAGATCAAATGCGATGGGTTACGAGGTTACCACCACGCCAAGCCTGTACAACACCGATGTTAATGGGAGCCAAACTGTACCGGCTTACTATTTAGGATTATTTGGAGGTTTAGCTGGGATGGTCATTTTGTTGCTTGTCATAATTATAATTGTGATTGTACGTAAAAGAAAGCGGAAGAAGACTTCAGATATTAAGAGTGAAATAGTTTCAGAAGCAAAACCACAAAACGTGGTTGGTGGCAGAAATGTTGCAGATACATCAGCTAATACATCATCTAACTCTAGAGGTGTCGAGGGTAGGGTTCAAATGGGAACGTTTCATAATTCGCTAGGAAATGTACCTTTTCTACAAAATGACGCTGCAGCAAGTGTTGTCATTGCTGATAACATTTACCTTAGACCACTAACTGAAGACACTATATCTCCCTACGCCATAAGCAGTGAAAGTGCCACAAGCAATCGACGAAGGGCAATCGGAGAAAACTCACCACAAAGTGATGCTGCAGCGCAGCGTGTCATTTATGTCAATGTGTAACGCAAACCAAAAACTCAACTTGAAACATCCGATCAGGTTATCAAAGATCATGTTGCGATATCTAAGAAAGAAATAAAGGTAGTGCAACCTGTCCACAGCGTGGTCAACAAAAAAATTGAACACGTGGACTATTAAACTTGCAAAAACGAAACCAAGTTCAGTTTGTTTTTATTTCTGACCTTTCAGTACTTGGTATAACATGATATTCACTTTGATTAGCGCGTGGCTTCTGGAACGAAGAAGCTTCAAGATCAAGCGGCGCTGGTTCGACTCTCGGGGTGTGCGCTAGAGCAACGCACTTTGACTACCACTCTCCATTCAGCTGCATCTAATAAATGGAATAATTCCCCAAGCAACAAGACTTCAACAATCGGAAACTTCACTCTGTCAGTCTCGGTGACCGGGGCCTGCGTCAGTGATTCAATTCCTCTACAAGTATGCGAAACTGCCAGGATTAAGCTCTGCAAGAAGCTTTCCTACTCCGAGGATAAACATTCAATCAATCGATCTTGCGTTGTAAATTTCTTGGCAACTAACTGTACCTACGCTTACTACAACCTTTGAGAAAACGTTTTGCGTGACATCAATTGCATTGTACAAAGGTAACTGCAGAATCTAAACACAAGTTAAAAATGTTTACAATAAAGATGGATGACATTTATGTGTTCTATAAAAACCCAACAACGGATGGTAAAGTTATTGCAGTATTCATGTGTCTCTTCATCTTATATTCTCATATTGCTATTGCATGAACCGTTGTATATATATATGCTACTTTCCCACATGGAATCCTGTTGTAGCCTTCGATTAAAAAGTGTAATCAAGCTGATTGTGCTGTATGCAGTGAAGCAGTATGATTATTATAGTTATGAATGGTGTCATGTGTGAAGTCCTGGATTTCAATGAGCCTACTAACAACATCATCAGCGCTAATTCTTCTCTCTCCACCCGATTTTAAGACAAGTCAATTGTTTTAGTATGCACGTTACACTGCTGGAGTTTTGAAAACTGCAAGAATATTCAAACCATTGCCGCCAGGAGGCCCCAAAAAACCAGGGCTTTGGAGTAGGCATAAATGTTAAGTTGCTCCAGCTCCGGCTCCGGAGCTAAATTTTATCATAAATTAGCTCCAGCTCCTGCTCCGGAGCTTATTGATACCACTGCTCCGGCTCCGGCTCCAGGGCTCCGAAAAGTGCTTTCATTAAAATAATGACAAAATATCAATTTAATTTTTAAAGCTTAAAATTGCCTGCAGTCAACTGCAGTTGCTAAAAAATGGCACAACTTTGTGAAATTTAAGGTACTTTCATCAAAATGTCATGCGGAACTGCGTTTCAAAACGTATTCGTTAATTTCGACGTCTGATCACGCAAATAATTTTTTAATTTTGTGAAGGGTTGCTGTTAAATTATGTGAATTCAGCCAATTGTAGTAGCATTTTATGAAATACATCGGAGCCGGAGCTATTTTTCAAACAACTGGCTCCAGCTCCTGCTCCAGCTCCACTTGAATTTCACGAAGAGCTCCAGCTCCGTTGAAAATGCACGGCTCCGGCTCAAAAGCCCTGACAAAAACGCAAGGTTATTGAGCCGAGGCTTCCTTTGGCATTCTTTAGAGCAGTGGTTCCCAACCTGAGGTTCGCGGACCCCTTGGGGGTCCGTGAGAAAGCATTTGGGGGTCCGTGATTACCTTGATGAATTTTGGAGAAAAAAACAACTTTGTTCTATATGCACGGATAGAGCACCAGCTATGCTCGGGAACAAATCCAGATTTGCTGCTTTAGTAAAAAACAAACTCCTCGCGTGGTTGTTACATATTGCTTCTTGCACAGGTATGCCTTAGCAGCAGAAACTTTACCAGCAAGTCTCAAAGAAATTCTGACGAATTGCGTGAAAGTTGTTAATTTCATCAAAAGCAGAGCTGTAAACCTCCGTACTTTTAAAGCGCTCTGTCAAGAAGTAGGGTCAGATTACGAAGTACTTTTGTATCATTCTGAGGTACGTTGGTTATCAAGAGGAGAAGTTTTAAAACGACTGCAGCAGCTAAAAAATGAGGTATCAATTCTTTTGAAAGCAAATGGAAGTCCCCTCTCAAAATTGTTTGAGAGTAAAGGTTATCTATAGGCTACAGCATGGCCTACTTAGCCGATATTTTCGGTCATATTAACAATGTTAATCGTGGCATTCAAGGACCAGGTGTGACAATAATTGATGCAGCTCAAAAACTGAAAGCGTTTTTAGCCAAGTAGCCGGTTTGGAAATGCAGATTGGAAGCAGGTAATTACGCTAACTTTCCAATGTTAGAAGATCTTATCTTGATGGATAAAACTCAAAGAGAATGTACTCTTTTGATCTCTATGAGAGAAAAATTTTGCGCACACTTGGAAACCCTGCAAATCTCATTTCAACGTTAGTTTAATTTAGAACACCTGCCGAACGAAATTGAAACATGAATTCGATATCCTTTTCTTTTTGACTTGAGCAACATTATCGATGACGATCTCAGTAAAGATGATCTAATTGATTTGAGATCAAAAGAGTTATTACGCATTGTCACAATCAATGTGCGAGGTCTTGCGACGGGCTGCTTGTATCTCGATCGAGCGTGCTGTTTTGATTGTAAAACTCTTATGCTATAGGTTATCATCGGTCATTATCCTGAAGTAACCTCTGATTACGAAATCTGTATTATGTAACGTGTATTCTAGGTCTTTCGATTGCTACGTGCAGTTCTACTGTAGAGTATTCTTTAAACTTGCTTGTTTATGCCGCTCAATGCTACGTGACCGAACGATGAGTTCGTGTGATGCAACATTACGTAACCTTCTCGAAGTTACTAGACCGAACAAACCTTTTATAAATAGTGGTGTAATTTGTGTGATTATTATTATTGAGTTGATTATGTGATTATGGGAGCTGTGTTATGAGTTGTGGATTGGTAGTTAATGCAGAAATTATTGGTGATTGAGACTTGAAGTAATTGAATACAAGTAGATGAGAATTGGTGCTGATATAAATTGTGTTCGAAATTAGAGTTATTTGAGAAGCCGTTCGTTAAAGTTCTTCAAGAAGTTAGATTATCATTTCACTAGTAGAATTATTCGACATCTAATTGACTGCTTTTCGGTTTGACCCATTAAACTACGTCATTGAACCTTTCCAAGTCTTTTTCCTGGTAAGAGATAGAAAGAAATCGTGACACGCATAGAATTTCATTCAAAATCTGTGGAAGAATTTTGGTGCTCACAACTGCAAACCTACCCATTCTCGGCAAAGCAAGTGATTATTGTTTTGTTACCATTCATAACCACTTACCTTTGCGAGGCAGGATTCTCAGCTCTTGTTACAATAAAAACTAAACATCGAAATCGCCTGGACGTTGAAGATGACATGCGTGTTGCATTGTCAAAAACTCAAGCACAGTTTAGTTGTTTAGTTCAGGAAAGGCAACAATAGCCCTCTCCTTAAACTTGCTTACGTTGAAAAAGTTTCGGCATGGCACTTTGGGTCACCTTAATATTCAAATACTGCTGACATTTCTTGAACAATTTTATTCATTTTCTTATTTGAGCAACTGTTTAACCTGATATTTGCCGCAGGAGTCATAGCGGCAATGCAATATAACACAGTACAGTAGTTGAGTAGCATAATTATTACAATAGTCAATATAGTATGTTAATTGAGTTTCAGGCAAAATTTAGGTAGGGGTCCGTAGAATTAATAATTTGTCTAAAGGGGTCCGTGACAATAAAAAGGTTGGGAACCACTGCTTTAGAGGATAAAAAAATATATGTAGACCTAAAAAATGAAAACAGTTCAATAAAGAGAGCAAGCTTACTTCAGCACTAATCCCAACACGCATCGCACAGAACCACAGCGAAGGTAAAATACACAAAAAACAGCCACATTCCAAGATTCGTCAATCCGCAATCAAAAACCAAGATTATCTAAGTCAGATGCCTCCGCTGCTCAACATAAACCTCAAGTTGACACAACCCAGACACGCAGCCACTCCCGTGCATCTCAATTCCGCCAGGGTCCCACAATTCCCAGCTAGGTCCTTAATATTCTACATCATGAAGTAACTTTGAGAATACTATAACCAGAGAAATTTAGACCATAATCGCCAACGTCTGTATCAGACCAGCTACATAACCATCATGACAATGCACATGCTACAAATACGAGCTTACGCTTGAAAGCCAGTTTTTTCCAAGACAACATTTTTTTCGGAAACTGCACATTCTCAAGTAACGCAAGTATGAATGGCGTATTCTTAGATTAGCTGTTGCAGTGAACATTCACAATCTATCAAATAATGTAAAAATGCACCCAAGGTCCTAAGGTACAAGCTTAATCCAACTCACTAGCCTAAGCCAAGGTGCCAGCCTAGCCTAGTTAGCAACAACATTTCAATAATCGGAAAACTTCACTCTGTCGATCTAGTAACCGCCCCTGCGTCAAAAGCCTCTACCAGTATGCGAAACCACTAGGAATAGATTAAGCTTACCTATGGTCAGTCCGCGGTCAGTCAGTCGCTTTTTCAGTCCGAGGATAAAGATTCAAAACCAACCAAACCAATCCCACCCTCCGCCTATTTACCAAAAAAAAATATTATGCAAGTTTTAGCGCTCAAAAAAATCAGCTCCGATGATAGAGTTAAAGCTCAATAGGAAATGAAGTAATAGATTACAAAAACCACAACTTGCCGGCTAGTTGTAATTATGATTTCAAAAAATTTGATCCAAATTACAATTAGATTTTGATCCAAATTACAATTACATTTGGTAAGTTGCACGCATATCAGTAGCCTACTTTTGTTGACCCGTTAATTGGGGTTCAAAAGGGACTTCTACATTGCAACCTAATCTTTATCAAATACAATTCTCATTGATAAAAAACATTAAAACATTTAATTTTGTAATTGAAACAAGTGTTTAATCGCATTTGGAAATAATAATAATTATAATTGGAAAATGTCAGAAAATTATAATTGTAATTTTAATAAAAATTTTGACAGTGTAATTGTAATGCAATTGACCGAAAACTATGAAATTGATCCGACTCTACTGTACGTTGGAAATTTCAAGTGTTGTAAAAAATTCTCGGCATAAGTTAGGTTGTTTTTTTCGATGTTAGAATTGATTTCGAAAACTTTATGTTTTGGAAACATTTCGCACTAGTTTAGATGCAAAACAGCTTTTAACACACTTTGAGCAAAATGAATATTGCACTGACGTAGGCTAACACGATAAAACCACCAAAAAAGACATGCTTAGTTGCATGAAAGTGTGTGAAGTGGCCCAGCCTAACTAAGACTGCTCGCTGCTTAAGTGACTACATTGATACGGAAGAGATTGGTGACATCGAACAATGGGCTATTTCAGACGATCTTGCATTTTCATTTACACAAGGAAATAACATGGTAGTCTACGTAGTAGGCTACTGAAAAATTAGCGTGCGGTACGACAAACATCTCTCTCAGACCGGGCTTAGGCTTATACAAAGCAGAGATATAGTCCAAAATTGTCTTTTAAAAAATTCGTAATTTTAGTTGAAGAGCGAGTAAGGAATTCACCTAAAAACAGGTTTATGTAGTCTATTTAGGGAATCGTGTTTTCCCTGAAACGGTTGGACACAGAGGCGTGATGTGACTCATTTGATTGAGAGGGAGTGGGGGCTCTCCAAGAGCAGAAATATTTAACTATTAGGTCTAGGAACTACAAGATAAATGAAGCGGTGCAAGCAATGCAAGGACTTGACTTAGGAGAAGATACTTACAGCATTAACCGCTTCATTAAACAAAGATAGCAAAGTAATGACATTTCTCTTGGTGTTGGTCGCTTCAAAAACAACGGGTTTGTATGACTCACCAGCCTGTGATTGCGGCGAACCTCAAACAGCACGGCACATCATAAATCACTGTCCAGTGTTTCAACCTGCAGAGCATGTGGATCTCATAGAGTAAAGACCTTGATATGAAGACATTGCACTGGTTGCAGCAATTGGGAGATGTTGCCTGAATTGCTGCTTCATAAGCAAAAGAAAAAAGAACATAGAAAGACCAAAAAGTTCACCAGCTGCGTGTTGTGTAGGCTACTCCAGCATTGTCAGCGCACATCTGCTTCTGTAGAAAATTTTTTTCGATGCTTTGGAAACTTCTGGCCATAAGGACCGAAACTTTAATGCCAAAAATGTGAAACATTGTATAAAACTAACACTTCAACTCCTGTTTTTGGTAGGCTATACGTAATGTCCACCACGCTAGCTCACTGGTGAAGCGCTCGAATCAAGATCACGCGGCGCTGGTTCAGATCTCGGGGTATACACTTGAGCAACGCATTTATGCACTGCTTTCCATTCAGCGATACCTAGTCGGTGGATTAATTATTCAACAATAACATTTCAACAATTGGAAAATTCACGCTGCCCATCTCGGTAACCGGCTCTGCGTCAAAACCCCTACAAGTATGCAAAACAACCAGCAATAACCTGTCAACGGCTTTGTCAGTCCGAGGATAAAGATTCAAAGCCAACCAACCATTGTGGAATTAATTGCTTGCTTTTAGCCTTCAGACAAGTTTAATATGTTCTGTTGAAGGTTTCAATGTTTTTTCGTTGATTTATATTCCTTTTTTTTTTATGCAGCCTTCTTTCAAACATAAAACACAGAAAATAATGATTCACTCAGTTCAATATTGGTTAGGTCAAAAATTCAATTCTGTTTAATTTTTAGGTCAATAAAAATTTGCTCATAACAAAAAAAGCGAAAATATAATCCCGCGCAATTACAGCCCGAGGTTCTTGATTTCCCTGAATTTGGCAAACGGATTTTAAAGACTAAGTTAGTTATTGAAATTAGCCTGCAGGTTCTGTTGCCTGTTATTTGTAGTCAATAGCGGATCTAGAAAACAATTGAATGAGGAGGCACCGGAGTTTCAACAAATCAAAGATTCAAGGAAAATTGGACAATGCAAAACTTTAAGTCCGAAAACAAAATAGGCTAGACAAGCAAAGAGTCTGGGAGATTTGCCTCCCAAAAATTTTTGACAACACTCACGCTGAATGATTCGGACACTGCTCTAGAAAGCTACAACTGTGATTAATTTTACTTTTATATCAAAGCTAACTACTTCTTTACAAGAATACTATTAATGTTACTTTTAATCTATACAGAGTTTTACAAAGAAACGTAACTTAGGTTGTAAAATTTATATTGCAATATGAGCAGGTGGTCAAAGTATAAAACTAAGTCAAAAACTTATTTTTATCATCGAGAAATTGAACTTTACGATGAAGCTCAAGACATTTGCCAACAAGAACATTCGGGGAATCTTGCTGTCATAAAAGACGATGACACATTACAAGCGATAGTAGACAATGCCCCGACATCGCGGAGTCTAAAATCTGAATATTACATGCTGGGATTGCGAAGCAACAAAACAGGCAAACCTTACTTGTGGGTTGATGGAAGTGCGTTTGATAGTAATTGGAAAGCAGTTAAGTACGGAAGTTTTGCTGGAAGCTGCAATAGCGTAGTATTGCTTGTATCAAAGTCTGCCTTTAATGCTATATCTTGTCATAGATCTTTGCCATTCTTGTGTGAAATGGATAACCGCCCATCATTCACCGCAATCACTACAAAGACATCTCAACTTGCAGTGAGCATGACAATATCAACAGTAGAGCCATGACAATATCAACAAAGACGCAAAGATCAAATGCGATGGGACACAAGGTTACCACCTCGCCAAGCCTGTACAACACCGATGTTAATGGGAGCCAAACTGTACCGGCTTACTATTTAGGATTATTCGGAGGTTTAGCTGGGGTGGTCATTTTGTTGCTGGCCATAATTATAATTGTGATTGTATGGAAAGGAAAGCGAAAGAAGGCTTCAGATATTAAGAGTGAAATAGTTTCAGAAGCAAAACCACAAAACGTGGTTGGTGGCAGAAATGTTGCTGATACATCAGCTAATACATCACCTAACTCTGGAGATGTCGAGGGTGGGGTTCAAATGGAAACGTTTCATAAATCGCAAAGAAATCCATCTTTTCCACAAAGTGACGGTGCAGCAAGTGTTGTCATTGCTGATAACATTTACCTTAGACCACTAACTGAAGACACTATATCTCCCTACGCCATAAGCAGTGAAAGTGCCACAAGCAATCGACGAAGGGCAATCGAAGAAAACACACCACAAAGTGATGCTGCAGCGCAGCGTGTCATTTATGTCAATGTGTAACGCAAACCAAAGACTCAACTTGAAACATCCGATCAGGTTATCAAAGATCATGTTGCGATATCTAAGAAAGAAATAAAGGTAGTGCAACCTGTCCACAGCGTGGTCAACAAGAAAATTGATCACGTGGACTATCAAACTTGCAAAAACGAAACCAAGTTCAGTTTGTTTTTATTTCTGACTTTTCAGAATTTGGTATAACATGATATTCACCTTGGTTAGCGCGTGACTTCTGGAACAAAGAAGCTTCAAGATCAAGCGGCGCTGGTTCAACTCTCGGGGTGTGCTCTTGATCAACGCACTTTGACTACTGCTCTCCATTCAGCTGCATCTAATATTTGGGATAATTTCGGTAACAAAACTTCAACAATCGGAAACTTCACTATGTCAATCTCGGTGACCAGGCCTGCGTCAGTGATTCAAATCCTCTACAAGTATGCGAAACTGGCAGATTTAAGCTCTGCAAGAAGCTTTCCCAGTCCGAGGATAAAGATTCAATCAATCAATCTTACGTTGTAAATATCTTGGCAACTAACTGTAGGCCTATCTACAACTATCGCAACCTTTGAGAAAACGTTTTGCTTGACATCAATTGCACTGTACAAAGGTAACTTGAGAATCTGAACTCAAGTTTAAAAGGTTTACAGTAAAAACGGGTTACATTTATTTGTTCTATAAAAACCCAACAACGGATGGTAAACTTATTGCAGTATTTATGTGTCTTTTCATCTTATATTCTCATATTGCTATCGCTACTTTTGAACATAGAAACTTGTAGCCTACGATTAAAAAATGTAATCAAGCTGAGTGTGCTATGCGTAGTGAAGCAGTATATCTTCGTATTTTATTATAGTTATGAATAGTGTCATGTGTGAAGTCCTGGCTTTCAATGAGCCTACTAACAACATCATCAACGCTAATTCTTGTCTCTCTCACCAGATTTTAAGACAATTCAATTGTTTTAGTATGCACGTTACACTGCTGGAGTTTTAAAAACTGCAAGAATATTGAAACTATTAGCGCCAGGAGGCCTCGAAAAAATGCAAGATTATTGAGCCGAGGCTTCCTTTGGCATTGTTTAGAAGATGAAAAAATATATGCAAGCCTAAAAAATTAAAACAGTTGGAGCCAAAACTGTAGCTTACCATAAAGAGAGCAAAAATAAAGAGAGCAAGCTTGCTTCAACACAAATCCCAACACGCATCGCACAGATCCACAGCAAAGGCAAAATACACAGAAAACAGCCACATTCCAAGATCCTTCAATCCGCAAATACACTATGATGACACAACTGGAGGCATTTAAAAAACTCAAGATTATCTAACCAGATGCCACCGCTGCTCAACATGAACCGCAAATTGACACAACCCAGAAACACAGCTACTCCCGTGCATCTCAAATCCGCCAGGCTCCCTGCAAGATACAGTACGTGCTGAAATAAGTTTAAGTTCGTCATAGCACATGACTGGGGAACTGTGTTCCGAAAGGTAGTACGATTCGCTGTTACCACAGGGAACTCGCAGCATCAGGATCAAATAGGACGTTACTATCTACATTGTGAAGTAAGTTTGAGAAGACCATAACCAGAGAATTTTAGACCATTATCGCCAACGTCTGTATCAGACCAGGTACATAACCATCATGACCACGCATATGCTACAAATAGGCTACGAGCTTATACGCTTGAAAGCCAGTTTTTTCCAAGACAATATTTTTTCAGAAACTGCACAATGCACATGCTCAAGTAATGCAAGTATGAATGACGCATTCTTAGATTAGGTGTTGCAGTGAACATTCACAATCTATCAAATAATGTAAAAATGCACCCAAGGTGCCAAGCACAACCTTAATCCAAGTCGCTAGCCTAAGCCAAGGTGCAGCCTAGCTGGCCTAGTTGACAACAACACTTCAATTATAATCGGAAAACCTCACTCTGTCAATCTCGGTAACCGGCTAAGCGGGCCTGCGTCAAAAGTCTCTAGCAGTATGCGAAACTACTAGGAATAACCTATGATCAGTCCGAGGTCAGTCAGTCGCTTTTTCATTCCGAGGATAAAGATTCAAAACTAAGAAATATATTCCGATGGACTCCAAATTTTAAAGTAGCCTACTTGTTTTGGACAAACAATCAGCTCCGATGATAGAGTTAAAGCTCAATAAGAAAATACGTTTCAGATTACAAAAACCACAACTTATAAACAGTCCAGAAAAAACAAAATGCACTAAATTTAACGAACAAGTCATAGCCTAAAGCAGGGGTCCGCAAATAGTGGGTCGCGACCCAAATTTGGGTCGCGAGACCATTCACAGTGGGTCGCAAAACGGTTTAAAATTACCATAAATATAACTTGTATGGCAAAATCAAAAACTTTCATATAGTGTTTGATGTGCTGAGTTTCGTACAATTTTGTAGGCTACAAGAAAATTTATACTTTCGATTGTAGTACAGTAGTTAAGCCAACGGTTATATATATAGCCTGGAAGACAGCTTGAGCCAGGGCATGAAAACTCACTCAGCTTATTTCCAGAGCTGGCGACTGAAACTTAGCGAAAACAAAACTTTGGCGGCAGCTTTCCACCTATACAATCGGAAGCTGATCGTGAGCTAGCCTACCACCGGACTTCATTCGTTAATCCCCAACGCCGACACATACCCCATCGGCCTGACACTACATAGACAAGCATGGGTGCGCCTCAACCGTCTTCGTACGGGCGTCGGGCTTTTCCGGTCAACCATGCGCCATTGGGAATTGGCCTCTTCCTCCTCCTGTGAATGTGGTGCCGAGGAACAGACTGCAGACCACATCATCAATAACTGTACCATCTTCAAACCACCTAACGGAGTGGAAGGTCTGCGTGTCATGGATGATGAAACTAAATACTAGCTGCTCTCTAGTAGCCTTCCAGTGTAGTCCGGAAACATCTTGAGTCTGGGCTGGTAAAAGGATAGAGTAGACCCTCGGCCCCAGAGGCTTGCACGACGACGAAGCGCACGGTTAATTGGTCCACCCGCTTATTAAGCCCAATTTGGTCCATTCCGGAATTACTGAAGGTATAGGAGTGGTAGAAAACTGTCTCCCGCAGCCAAAGTCGTCCGGTCCCGATGTGGCCTTAATAAGTGGGGACGACCGTATTGAAATTGATATTAATTTGCAAAGTGTTTTGCGCAAAATTATATGCTTCCGAAACGTTTGGGTCGCGAAGACTTTGAACGATTGCTTTTTGGGTCGCACCAAAAAGTATTTGCGGACCCCTGGCCTAAAGTACAGTAGCCAATGCCCAAACTAACCTGATACGGAATTGATCTGTTCTTGAGTAATGGTGAAACTATTGAAAGATTTAGCTAAAAAAGGCATCCAAACTCATATTACATGATAGTTCGCCAGAAATATTGTGAGTTATCGCATTGATTGCAAATGATTTGAGAATGTTTTTGTCAAAAGTTGAGTTAAAAAGGAGTACAGAATAATTTGTCTGCATATTCGATCTTTGCGGTTTTCACAAAGATCTATCCTTATTTGATTTTGGCGCCTGACCTTCAATAGCTGTTCCTTTTCTTTTATTTTGTTGTGGAATTAGATGTCTTGTCGATGTTGAAGTCGAAGCTGGTAATCCAGCAAGCTCTTTTCCTAATTTGATCAAAAATTTTCTTCTCTTTTTCATGCTGAATGTGCTGCTCATTTTGGCCTTGCAATTGTTGTCATATCACAAAAGCTTTCATAGCAGTGACATCGATCATATTGCAAAAGAAAGCTACCGGCCATCTTTTGTCATTTTAGTGGCAGTGCATGTTCTAACCATTATATCAAGAGTGTTGACTCCACTTTTGGTGCTGTTGTAATACAAGATTACTTCGAATGCAGCAGGCTTGGGGAATTGGGGGCATTGGCTTGGGGCAATGCGGCAGACAGCAAGCAGGCAGGCATTGGACCCCACGGTACAAGATGGTAGGCCTATTATGTTTTCTATGCTACAAACCTTTGCTTGAGATCAATAATTATTGTATTGTCATAAAGAACAAGTAAAGTTGTGAAAAGTTAAGATATATCAATATCGCACCTGTTATATGTTCTTAGAAATCACAGTGTGAAATTTGTTTTTGGGTCCATTGGACTCCATTGTAGACAGAGGGTTAAACATTAAACAATGCACATCACTTGCTTCAGTCATAACCTCCTTTCCCAGCAAGTTTTAAATGCTTTCTACTTGGTAGTTTTGAGCATAGGCTATAAGCCAATCCGTCATCATTTCTGTAGCAAGAAATTCTTGATCTTTATACTTTGCGACTCCATCTTTTTCTTGACACTCGCTGTGTAATGGAAAGTGAATTGCTTTCGCTTTGATGATCAGGAATGAAACAGAGTTTTTTTCTGATTGTAAGCCTTGGTTCGACGATCAGGGAACAATCAGAAACCAAGCGTACAAATTGATAATATCCATTACTTACTGCAATGAGTTTAACTGTCATTCAGTCAAAAAACATGGAATAAAAAATCAGAGAAAGTGAAAGTTAAAAGGCTGAAACAACGTCATTCCAAAGTTTGAAAACTTGTTCTTAAATTTCCTCTTGAGCGAAAAGTGTTATAAATTATATCAAAAGGCAAATTTATTTTGGCATAGACAGCATTTAGACAAGATAGCCGCAACGTTGTTTGGGGCTGCTCTAACTTTTACGCATTAAAATTATTAAATTTTTTACTTGTTTTTGAAGCCAAAAACAAAATACTACTCTTTCTATTTTCAATCTCATTGGTAGTGCAAATGAAAGCAGAGATGACTTACGACTTTTGTAAGTCATCTGCAGTGAATGGATTCTATTCAGTGGCACAGTTTATACCTTCAGCCGGTGGTGTAGCTACCCATTCAATCTTGTGGATAAATCCAGGGGCGACACGTTGCTGGAAGGCGGCAAAATGTGATAACGTTGTAATCGAACAAAGGCAGTCACATTAATTTATTCTCAGAGAGACTCAGACTTAAACAACCTAAGTAAACACTCATTCAAGTGAAGCCAAAAATTGCACAAGTTATGCCTTTAAACTAATTTGCAACTTTTTTAGTTTGTGACTCACTATGTGGTATTTGTGACGATATAATGTTTCTCATGCTGTTAAAGTCATAATAGAATGTCGGTTGTAACTTGTAAACTATAGCACTGCACAGTGCTCAGTCAATTTAGTTTTGGTAGTTAGGTAATCGAGTCAACTGCCACCTTAACCATTTGTCTGTGGTAAATAGACGGGATTCCTCCATCTTCATATTGTGTGAAGATGGGTTAGGTTTGTGAAAGGTTTAAAGTTTCAGGTCTGAAATAGATCACTTAACTCAGCAAATTTGCAATTATGAATTATGGTTATAATTTTTTAACTAGTGTGCTGCAAATTCCATAACAAGATTTAAGTTGCAAATTTTTTCTGTTAATGTTTGCCTATGAAGAGAGTAAACGAAGGATCTTTTTTTAGAAAGAAAAATAAAGCTAGAGAAGAGGAACTAAAAAGAAATGAAGGAATCATTTTGGAGTTTGTAAAAAATACCTCTGCTAAAGAAACAGAAGAGGTTAGCAGTCACAGTAAATCAGTGGCGTACCGTGACCACTTTGACAGGGTGTTCAGTGACGGCAAAGCAACAGCGGGGGGTCTGGGGGGCCTCCCCCAGAAAATTTTTAAAATTAACATTGAATTTGGTGCGTTCAGAGAGCATTTTCAGCACGAATTCTGAACATGAACAGAACTGACAAAAATAATCTTGTCAGAATGGAGAAAAATACAAATTAGATATTTATTTGACAGCGCATTGAATGAAAGACTTAATAATATCAAACATTAAGTTGCATTTCTAAAGTCACATACTGGTCACAGCGGTAACACATAGCCTACTTCGGTTCACTTTTTATTTCCGACCATCAAAACGAACAATATTACTTGCCATAACACAGCAGGAGTCTGAAAAAACGCGAAAGTTAAAGCGTGCTCGAGATGGAAATGATTTACTTCATGCAAGGATTAGGCACGGTCGCAACACCTTGAGAAATGTACAAGCGAATTAAAAACAAACAGGTGAAAGTTAAAACAAAAAACAATAGCAAAGTAACTCGATAATAAACAAGAAAAGAAAGTCGATTGCTATGTTGGTCGGCTGTACTTTTATCCGCCGTACTATTTAGTAAAAACGAAAATATTTAACACCTCGACTACAGAAGGAAAATTCATCTAAAGCATAATTCGATTCTTCTTGTTTGTGCAATAAATTTTTGAATTACATCGTCGTAGAAAGCTTGCTTTTGCTTCAGTTCTAGCAAAAGTTGTTTCCAACGCTGATCACCTCAAACTCTAATCCAACAAGCTAAAACTTGCTATTGCCTGGGATTCCCCCAATGACGCGCCAAGGTGTGCAGATCAGCGAGTGCACAGCCTGGCTGACCTAAAAGTCTAAAACCATTGCTGTTTTCGCTGCCTTGTGACGTCATTTTTCTTAATTGTTTATTTTAAATGGTAGCCACTTTAACAAGTCGAAATTCTGCCACTGAAATTGACTACAATGCAACCGCCAACCAATCAGAACGTGTTATAAGAGGCTACCGTCCAATTGTGACCCTTCTAGCACTCATCCAGAGAATTAATGCTTGTTTTGAACTTTATTTGGTAATTACAGAAGAAAAAGAGCAATAGCAGTGGTGAGAATCGAACACGCGTCAATGAAATGACTACTTTCTAGCCCTAACCCTAATCCAACCAGCTGACAAAAAATTCATCACTTAATTTGCTTTCTATGATCTTCTTTTCGCCATTTTTTACGTCATTTAAACCGTAGCTTATGATTGGTTGGCGGTTTCATTCTAGTCAATTTCAGTGGCAGAATTTTGGCTTGTTAAAGTGGCTACCATTTTAAATAGCACTCGCCAAGCTGTCAGTGCACACCCAGCTTAAGTTAAAGGTAATGACCGAAAAAAATTAAAGGCAATGACCTCAAACGGAATATTAAAATTAGAAGGGGACGAGTTTTGCAATTGAAAAGAAAGCAATCAGCATGCAGCAAGATGTTAGAATATCATGAATGTAAAGAACATCGACAACCGATGGAAATTTTCTTTTTTTCTGGATTTCTTGGGGTGTGCAGTGCACACCTTGAACACCCTGAATATACGCCACTGCAGTAAATCGCTACCTCAAGTTGAGACGGAAGAAGAAGTGTACCTCGAGCAAAACTATGAAGCAGTGATCATCGAAAAAAGTCAGCCTATAAATGAAACACTTTCAGATAGATGAAACAGATGATATCTATTATTCTCATAACGATGTGGCTACTTGGCTAGAAAATATTAACTCATAACATAAGAGTTGAGATGATCAAACTAGGGCCCGAAAGGTTTCAGAATAAAGAAGGGTCATTCAAGCCAGCGATTAGAGTAATTAAAGAAGGAGACAAAGAGAAAGAATCCTTAAGCTTTCTGAGGGAGAAGTGGTTTTATAAGACGCTAAAGAATGGTGATGAAGTTCTCAGATCATGGGTTGCTATATTCAAATAGCCACTCAGAATTATATTGTTTCTGTTGCAGGTTAATTCAATCGAGAAATGATAATTCTCTATTTGTTTTCAAACCTTTTGTAAATTTTTGGCATCTTAATCCGTGCATTTCTGGTCATGAAAATTCACAAGTTTACAAACAGTGCTCTGATAAATGGAACGAGCTCACACTGAGGCTTCAGGTTCATCAAACAATTGACAAAGAAAAGCCAATTCTTATAAATAAAGAAGAAAATAGATGGAGAGAAATCCTGCAGAGCGTAATTGCAGTCATAAAGTTTCCCAGAAAACAAAATCTTCCTATGCGTGGTCATCGGGAAGATTTTAATTCAAGAAACCAGGGAAATTCTTATGAAACTTTCAAACTCCTTGCAAATTACAATAGGCCTAGTCATTTACGAACACATTTTTACTACCTAACTTTCTAAAATAGGCATGACAACGCACCTTTCACCAGCTATCCAAAATTAATTAATCGAGCTTCTTAGTAAAGAGGTAAAAGATCTCATTCTGGAGGAGATAAAGACAACAAAGTACTTCTCTTTTTTTTGTGGCATTTCAATCAGCTTTTACGACGGTGTTAAAGGGGGGGGGGGGGGGGCGACATTTTGTGTAAAAATCCAAGGGCGGTATGTTGCGTTGCTACGCCACCGCCGGCAACACTAGGCTACTAAATTTGCTGACGATAAAGGAATAATTTTAGGATACACGAATGTTAAAAGTTCCACAGAGACAAAAGATCACTTAGTTTACAATACAGTCATAGGGGAAAGTGTCCAACAGTGCCCCGCTTTTTGGAAAATTGAGGTTTAGACATAAAAAAAAAAAAATTCAAATTTTTTTTTTCTATTATAAAAATTCATCCTTTTCTTTAGTATTTCCACATAAAAAAAAGTTTAAAAATTTTACATAAATTTCATAATCAGGCGTTAAAAATCACCTGTCAAAATGGGGCACTGTTGGATCCTACCCGGGGTACTGTTGGATACCATATCCAACAGTGCCCCTATCAAAGTAATTGATGTTTTTAGTTGCAATGTTGAGCCACTCTTTTTGCAATGATTACCCTATAGGTATGAAACTTGTGTTAGTACCGATAGTGTTTCACATGATGGATGTCACTGAACTGGTCAGGTCAAGACAAAACCTTTAAAAAGTGGTACATAGGCTACACAATCATCACAGACACAAAATATAACAGCAACAATAATCATAACATGTGGGACACGCTGTCTACCCGTCATGGTGACTGTGCTTAAACGAAAGATAGCGAATAGGTTCTAAGGAACCATACGAACACACTGAGCTGTAGTTTATAGAACAGCCCAAGTTGATTTAATTAGAGCTGTAATTACCTTTCTAAAAGCTTTGGTGTTATGACTTAATTACCAATTGCAATGACAAGGAAGGTGTTTATTCAATAGTCAATCAGTGAAAGAACATGCAATGCAGGAGATTAAAGACATCGTTGATTTGGCCTACATGGAAGGTATTAACACAAGATACAGACACAACACACTTTGGTAGGCCTATATTGGCAAGTGGTTCACAAGAAATGGCTTGGTAACCTGGGTTTATGGAGAAAAGTAACCACTAAACAATAGGCCTACATTTAGTTCTATAGCGAGTACGTCTTACCATTTCTTGTTAAGAGGACACAAACAGCTTTTTAATTCAGAAAATACCTAACAATCTGCAATTTAGAACATAAAATGTTGATAATCATTTTGGCACTGTACATTGATTAGTAAAATCTCATGGATACCAACAGTGCTCCACCGGGGCACTGTAGGAGACCTCAGGGTGGGGCACTGTTGGAACCACGGGCCTACAAGATAAAATGGCGTCAGTTTTTTTTACCCAGGCCTACGATCTGAAACGTTATTACTGAAACCTAGTCTAGTGACTGACCAAACATAAAAAACTTGTGAAGCATCCCTGAAGCCACCGTAAAAACTGTAACAAAAAAAGTAATAAAGTTCTGAAAATTTGTTTTTTACCACCTAAAACAAAGTTTCATTTCTGCCAACAGCAAGCAATGACTTATTTCTGCCTAACTTAGTTTCAGCAGCTTCTGCGGACCACATGGCCATGGTAATGCATGCTTGAGTGAATAATTTGTCACGGATTGCGAAAAACGATGGGAGGGGCACTGTAGGAACCCGGGGCACTGTTGGGCACTCTCCCCTACAGTGGTATCGAAATTCAACTCAAACAAAATTCTGTTACAAACAATTCAAAGAAAGAATTGAAATATTTCGGACACACAACAAGGCAAAACTAGTAGAAATGAAAAAGTATGTAAAAATAAAGATAGACCAATAGAAATTCCAAGTGTTGTAAAAATTCTTAGGATAAGTTAGGTTGTTTTTTCGATGTTAAAGTTGATTTCGAGAAACTTTGTGTTTTGGAAACATTTTGCACTAGATTAGATGCCAAACAGCTTTCAACACACTTTGAACAAAAGGATTATTGCGCTGACGTAGGCTAATCATGATAAAACCACCAAAAAAGGATTTGTTAGTTGCATGAAAGTGTATGAAGTGGCCCGGCCTAAATTCAAGACTGTTTGCTGCCTAAGTGACTACATTGATACGGAAGAGATTGGTGACATCGAACAATGGGCTACTTCAGATGATCTTGCATTTGCAGTTACACAAGGAAATAACATGGTAGGCTACGTAGTAGGCTACTGCAAAATTAGCGTGCGGTACGACGAAGAAACTCTGCCAGACCTAGCTTGGGCTTATACAAAGCAGAGATATAGGCCATGAATGTCTTTTAAAAAGATTCTTAATTTTAGTTAGAGAACAAGCAAGGAAGTCACCTAAAAAGCATGCCTACCTGTATGTAGCCTATATTAGGGAATCGTGTTTTCCCTGAAATGGTTGGACACAGTGGCGTGGCGTGACTCGTTTGATTGAGGAGGGAGGACTTTCCAGAAGCACCAATAGTTAATTTGGCATAAAGTTTTAACTTTTACATGCAGTTTTTAGTTGATAAAATTTAAACTTTTACCCATCATTCAGTAAACACATCTGTAACAGTAGCGCACCCAGAAAAAATTTTTTGGGGGGGCTAATTCAGAAATGTCGGCTGAGTGATTTGCGACAATAGTGACAGTGACAATAGGCCAATACCCATCCCTTGATTAATATTTAAAGGCACTCACAGCCAGTAGCGTAGCCAGGAATTTTGAAGGAGGGGAAGGGTTTGACGGCCGGCGGGCGAAGCCCGACGTCGTGTTCGCCTAAGACGACACCCAGCGGCGGGGAGTCTGGGGGGCCTCCCCCAGAAAATTTTGAAAAATTAATTTGAATTGGTGCATTCTGAGAACATTTTCAACAACAATGTGGGTATAAATATTCCTGTAAAATGGTGCTGTCTGGTGGCATAGCAAAAGGATAAGATCATGTTTTCTTCGGCATTTTTTCGAAATAAAACTAAGTCTCTATGTTTTCTTGTTGCTAATTCCTGGCTGAGATATTTGAATGTTTGGTATTGGCAAAACTCGCTCTTTTAATGCAGTTTCGCTTAAAATTAGGCAAACTTTGTTTTAAAGACATAAAGAAACTGAAAGCATCATTCTCAATATTGTGACGTAACACGCGTGCCAAAGGGGGAGTGTTGAAATCCCCCCCCCCCCCCCTTGGCTACGCCACTGCTCACAGCCTACAACCCACCGGTTGCCGATACATCAGGATTCGTTCTCTCAATCAGATTAGAAGTTGGCCTAGTGAACCCCATGCTACTAGCACCATCAGCTTCCTCATCCCTACGTCCACTCTTGCAATCTTCTATAGATCTCGACGTTTTCGTCATGTATGACAAAATAGAATTAGATTTTCGTTTGCCAACACAAATAAGTGCGAAAACAACAACTAGCACGAAAACACTTTGAAACAAAACACTAAATTTGTAAACAATAAATTTGATGTGGACGTTTTTTCTACTTACAAAACATTCAAATTTAGTTCGTATTTTCAACTAAAGTCCCAGACGCCTTCGTCTCTCTGCTCAAACGTCGTAAACAGTTTTACATGTACGTATGATTCGGCATTGACGTACCGTACGGTACATCGGTACGTATGTCCACCAGACATTTGACCACGAGAGTACAGGAGCATCTGAACTTTATAGGGAGTCAAAGAAAAGTGCCATCAAAGACCTTATCATGGAATGTTCTTTTTGCTCTGATCGAAAATCCTCTGCCGACTCATTTAAAATTTTACGCAAAGACAAATCCCAATTTGACACCAAAATTTAGGAAGCACTGTTAATCAAACGCTATACCTCAAATTTAAACAAACATTATTATTTGCTGGTCGAGTCCATTCTCTTCAACATTTAGCCTACTTGATGTATCACCTTCCCCGTGGAGCAAGTTTTTTCGTAGGTACAGTAGTTATTTATGTAGTTGCCTTTTCCTAATGTAATTTTACCTTCAAGAAGTTGAAATTTATTGCATTTTTATAAATATTTTCAGATTTTTGATGAGGGCTTAAGTTAAACCGAAAATGTTCAACAGTTAAAACTATTTTTAAGTTAAATATGTAAAATATATTGTTATAATGCTCAGCCTTGTTGTATTGTTGTGTCTTATTCATACCTAACCTGTAAGCAAAATGTATAGGCTAAATGAGGAACATACAAAAACTTCACTTTTGTGGCGGGTTTGGGGGGGGGCTTGAGCCCCCTTAGCCCCATGCTGGGTGCGCTACAGATCTGTAATACCACCTGGCTGTATCCACCCTCCTGATTTGTCCTATTTGCAAACTCATACGATATGCACAACACGAAAAAACTCATCTAGACAAGTAAAATAAATAAACTCAAGTTTTTTAGTAAGTTATTGCGATGTGTTTTTGAGTGTGAGTTCTGGACACAAGGAGTAGGTTTCAAAATCTTGATTTGATAAGTCAATAAAAAGTGATTTTTTTATGGTCAGGTCAAGTTTTTAATTTTGGATCAAAAAGTCAATTTTATGTAATTGTCACGTCCAGTCCAAACATTTTCTTTCATGCGCTCAGAAAAACTGATAAGTTATTTCTTGTCTATCTAGTTACCGTATTGTTTTACATTCTATTGTGTAACATCTTGTTTGCTGCCCATTATCAAATCGGTTCAAAGTTTGTCCTAAAATTTTTTGTTTTAAATTCAGTTGTGTTTTAAACTTTTCTGGATTAGTGTGTTTTGTATCGGTATAAATCAATTTAATTAAACCAGCGCAAGAGTTTTTAATGATAATTTACTTAGTTTTTGACATAAAAATCGAACGTTGGCCAGCAATCAAGCCTAGTCAGTTTTTAAGCAGGGCTGCCAGACAAGTTTGGATCAATCGCACTTAGCCTAAATCGACAAAAATGCTTTTTTTTTCTTGCTTTTATTTCAATGCGAAGTGTTTGATTTTTTAATTGAATTTAAATTTTGTTGCTTTATGTCAGTGGAAAAGTGACAAAAATTGTCATAAATTGTTATTTTGGGCTCAAACTTTGTAATGATACGTCGTCTGGATTTGATTTTTGTTAAATTTTGTCTGAAGAAAACATTATTGACCTATTGTGTTATTCGGTTACACTCAATTATTTCTCATTTACATTCTATTCAATTTGTTTGTCAAATTATATGGTCACATTGCGCTAGTTTCATGCAGCCTAACAGGTACCACTGAGAGTCACTCAGCCATTTCTTTTATGACAGAACAATAGGCCTAGGCTATACCTTTTTTTTAAATTGTGATTATTTTTGTATTGTAATACTGTTTACTGAAAATGTTTTTACTCGTAGCCTTGAACTATTTATTGGCTTGAACTTTTCTTGGTTGCACTGAAGTTTAAACGCCCTTGCTACAAGAGTTTATTGATTTCAAAAGTTTTTCCTATTTTTAATCACCCGGAATAAAGTTTATATTTGAATAAAACCACAGGACTTCACTTAAGGATCGCAGCAGCACATGATTTTTTTTTTCTTTCATTAATATTACTGAACATCAGCCTATCTTGTTTCAACGTAATTTGCCGATGCTTGACATTTGTCACATTAAGAACTGGGAAGCAGCTGACTCGATGACTGATATAGTCTTTCGCTGCTTCCTGTCTGTTGTGGTATTTAGATAGCTATGGTACTATTTTATTCGTATTGTTTATAATTGTACCGTACTATTGTCGCAACAGACGAAATAAAAGGTTTCTCTCTCTCTCTCTCTATCAGTCTCAATCAGTGCTTACTCTCTTAGTAGGCTACATGTGGCTAGGTCACATTAACCCAGTGTTTTTCAATTTCCACTCAATTAAGTCCGCCGATGGTTTTAAACAGTAGCGTAACCAGGAAATTTGAAAGGGGAGGGTTTTGACAACCCAGCGGCGGGGGCCTCCTCCAGAAAATTTTGAAAAATTACTTTGAATTTGGTGCATTCTGGGAGCATTTTCAATAAAAATGTGGTTACGAATATTCCTGTAAAATGGTGGTGTCTGGTGGCATAGCAAAAGGATAAGATCATGTTTTCTTTGGCATTTTTCAGAAATAAAGCTATGTCTCTATGTTTTCTTGTTGCTAATTCCTGGCTGAGATGTTTGGTATTGGCAAAACTTGCTCTTTTAATGCAATTTTGTTTAAAATTAGGCAATTTTTTTTAGACTGAAAGCATCATTCTCAATATCGTGACGTCACACGCGTGCCAAAGGGGGGGTTGTAACCCCCAAAACCCCCCCTTGGCTACGCCACTGGTTCTAAATAATGCGGGGTTCACACTGACAAGCATAAGCGCAAATCATAAAGCGTGTCAAAAAAACGATGGTTCACACTGAAAAAAAATGTTCACACTGAGAGCGTGAAGGTTAACGTGACCGAATCGCGCCACCGGTTTGGAGATCTCGATTTCAAGCGTGAAAACAGAAGTTGAATTATTTCAACTTTTCCCTTTCGCTCTTGACATGAGAACTCGATCTGTTCGACTTTCGAGTCGAGGTTTGGAAGAGGTCGGCTGATTGTACTCGCTTAGGGCTAGGCTATAGTTTGTCAGCAGTTTTGGCTCTGTAGATATTTTGTAACACATTATTATCAGCAGTCAGTTCAAATTCTAGCCAGCAGCAAGATGTAATTGATTTAACATACTGGCATTTAAAGATCAAAGCCTAGGAAAAAATACTAGGCCTATAATATTGCTGTAACATAAACCAGGGTCAGATCATCAGATCTCACTAGAATACTTAAGTGAGACTAAATAGTTGACAAATAATTCCAAATTTACAGAAAAACCAGATTGTTTTTGTTTCAAAACTAATCAAAGATACCGTAAGTTAACCTTTTTTTTCCAAACAACCTCATTGCAAAAAGATCAATAAGGCTAATATCATACAGTTTACAACTTTATACGGTACGGTATATAATTGGCAAATAAATGAAAGCGTAGTTCAGGTTTAGATGCATTATACTGAATTAGAATATGTAGGCTACAGTATTGTACGTAGGCTATGCTGTTTTATTAGCCCTAAATCTATGAAGGCCGAGTGGCTATATTTGACTTGGCCTGCTACAATACAGGGCAGTACCGTACCGGTATAACACAATGTACCGGTATTCGATATAGGCTAGGTCTATGATTTAAAAGTAAAATTTAGTATGGTACGGTACCTACTTTAACAAACAAACCTAAGTCATGACATAGACTAGGCTATGTCAATGGTACATGATCAAGTGGTATTAATTTTTTTATATTGCAGTTAATATTGCTTCAATTAAAAAATAAAACATACAATTAAATAAAAAACTGGTAGAACTTAAAATGTTGCTGCTCTGTACGATGAAAAGCATAATAGATACAAAGATAGGAACTAGGAAGTTGAAGAAAAAGCTACGGAAAGAAATGAAAAAAGATATAGGCCATCCAGGTAATTATTAATTTATATTCTGACTTAAAAAATATTAAATAATGATTGATAACAAAACAACTTACGGTATGATAGTTAGAAAACGTTGCTGAAATGGTAAAAAAACGTTTCTGCTGTTGCTGATGTCAGTGAGCTGAAGAGAAATCTAGTTCTAGTGTGAAAACATGTGTTGTTCATATTTTTGTAAACTGTAATGTAATGGTTTTTCACTGTGTGTTTTACTGCTTTTGTGTCATCATACTAATCTCAGGTGTACGACTGTAAGTAATGCTTATTTACAGGGTAGCAACTGAGCTATCTAAACAAACTTTGTGTTGCTTTATTTACGTATTTAATGATCAGGGATGTTGATGATGAATAAACACATGGATTGAAATTAGCAATACGAAGTAAAGGCGTGGCTATATTTACAGCACTAGTGTTACCAGATAAGAAATTTTTCCATAATTTAGTAAAGTTTAAAGTAGTTGAAGACAAAAACTTGTGATTTATGAGATTTTGAAATCTTGGGCAAAACTCTTAGCTTAAACCTATCCTTGGCAACACTTTTTACAAAACAATGCTTTTTGATTGCAACCATGGTAATCCATGGTTACATATAACCACTTCGAATAAGTACTGTTACTGTAAGCTCACAGATACTACAACTATGTTGTGAGTGAGGATTTTAGTTTCTAAAATGATGATATGGGAGAAAATAATTAATACCATACCTAAAATTACAGAAATTAAAAAGTTGTTTGTGTAAGTCCTGTGCAGATAAGTCTTTTAAATGGATATTTTTCACAAAACTTGCACAAGAAAGATCACAACAGCTTTGTTGGAAATGCTTTCAATTTCTTGCTTTTAATGGAATAATCTTCACAACGTATGAAGTAGAGAGTGTGGTTATACTTAGTGAGTGACTTTATAGTATTGTTTCAACAATGTCACTGTGAAGCTGAATATATGCAATGACAATGACTCTTAAGTGCAAGCGCATGAGCTATATGAATGCAAAATCTGATTGTGGTCGAGCTGTGGGTTACCTTCAAAACAAAACTTTTCCTTTATATATACATGTTATGTTACCAAATATAAATCAAATATAGTTATTACTATCTAAACCCTTGACAGCCTGTTTTACCTAAAGGAGGATCATCAGAATGTCCTTATTCAAATAGAATCTCTTCTTGTTACTAAATATATTAATTATTGTGGAGATTCATTTGCTAAAATTAAGAAATTTCATGCTTAAAATTAGTAAAAGTTAATTACAAATGCTTATTTTATGTGCAGCTGTAGAACTGAAAGACCCGGATGGCAAGTTCAGTGAGACTGTGAGAGCATAAATTTGTAATGACTTTCTGTCTTAAAGCATAAATTCCTTTGAAGACTTCACTGAGGGGTAATTATTACCTAGAATCAGAAAATGCAAGGTGATGATGTGAGAGTCCTGCTGGGGGTATTTAAGAAAGACCAAAAAGTTCACACAAGAATAAAATACAAGTAAGAAAAAGAAAATTTTTGTCTTGTCTGATAAGCGGATAATGCAAGTAACATCAGGACATGAAAAAGCATTGCATTGTAAGAACTATAACAGATGTCAAGCTAATTGTGTCTCTTGTCCTTGATATTAAAAATATTAAATATCTTCAAATTAGGTATGTAAGATGTATGCTTGCTTTTCAATATATATATACTGTACAAACGTTTACATCCAAGGTCGACCAAGCATGTTATTTATATATTGTTATTTAAGTGTTGAAGGTTTTTGACATAAATCAAGGAACTTCAGTACTTTTCTGTGGTTCTTTTTTATGCGGCCTGCATCATAACTTATATTTTTTTTCAGGAATGTTTGCTCTCCATGTTAAAAGAAAACTCGTCAGCAATAGGGACAGCACTGCTACATACAATACAGATGAAGAAGCATTGTTTGGTCAATTGATTACCCACGCCAAACTTTGAATTAGACAAACACGCCTCTGATATGTGCATGTCACACAGTGTTTAGTATGTATGCACCATTCAACAGAAAAGCACATAAGTGTGATTTAACTTGTCTTGTCTGATTTTTTAATATTTGTGTTAATTACATAAAGTTTGCAGGTGATATTTGTTACTCTTTCCCCAGTTTACATGGTCTCAAACAAATATCATCTAAACTACTGTGTCGGTTAATCGGTTATGCCTCCAGACATGGCATTGTTTGTAATTGTAAAAAATCTTTTGGTTGTTATTTTCTCAACATTTCAAACTTTCTTGAATCACACTCGCTTGAGCCTGAGAAATTTCTCTTTGTTGGGTCGGTTAAGTGTTTAGGTGTGTATACAATATACATGCAAATGTTTGTCTAATGAACTGGATATTTTGCGGCAAATGCGCTCACTTTGCTACATTGCCAACAAATGAAAATCGCTATTTTATAAATGTTCAACCACTGTTAACCATACTCTGTTTTACTCATACTGTACGTCTTTTTATGCTTTGTAACTGTTGCATAAATATCGTCTTTTTTGTTTTAATCGTTTACGAGTAGCTTATAATGATTAGTTTAGAACGCTACATAATCTGTCACGATATGTGAGCGCACGTGAAAATCAAATTAATTGTGTTTTTCTTCTTGATCAAATGATCACCCTGCTTGCCATCAGTTTGTTGCAAATTGCAATGTGACTGGTTTGAAAAGTGATAAAAGATTGGAGGGGAGTTTGGCACTAAAATTGTATTGTATGTATTGTAGTAATTTGAAGTAAGCCTTGGCTTAGACAATATGGTTTGCACTGACGTTATTCAGTTCATTTGAGATTATTTGAACACCGTAAAGAAGCTATTACATGCAACCCAGACAGCCACTTTATTTGGCCAAAATCGTACCCAATCTGGTAAAGATTTGGACCAGATAAAGTGGCTGTCTGGAAGGGCTGTGGAGTCTTGCGAAAAATATGCGACTCCTCGTTTTATAACTAGCCAACTCCGGCTTCAGAGTTTCCATTTTTATTATAATTTTTATCGTTTTCCATTTTTGTAAAATTTAATTTCATCAAAGTTATGATCGAAATTGATACAGCGACTTTTACAAATTTAACAAAAACAAGCACTTCTATTTTCGGGTGAAGTTTTAGACCCAAATACGGCGAACAAGAAATTATATTCTTTTAAAAAGAGTCTAAACAAAAATTTTGTTTTTCGTTATTTTGTATCAAGTCGGAGTGAGCCTTTTAAATTACTCCATTCCGGACACGCCAAAATTCCTCCGATTCCACAGCCCTGGTTACATTACATATGTTGTTCTGTATATTGTTTGCAATTATTTGAATTTGTATATCTAGTTTACTTTGATATGTGTGGCTGATAAAGTGCTTATTGTCTGCAAATGTGTGGACTGTGCATTCACAATGATCTGTGGACTTACATATATGCACTGTACCGTCATTTTCATGCTTATACCAGATTAGCTTATTTCTTGCTATAGTAATCGTTCGTTGTGTTACTTGGTTCAATCAGTGTTTAGACTTAGAACGTTTACTGCCACTGGTATGATTGATATCACTTATCATTATTATGAATATTTCTAGTCGTTAGAGTAGAGTAAGTTTAAGATGATTGGTGTAGGTTCTTTTTCAAAGGATTCAATATTGCAGTGTATGTTCAGGTCTTGGTTTCATCATATGCCTAAGCCTTATGCTAGGCCTATTTGCCCATTGTAGATACGAATGTAGCTACACTATCTGCGGCTTGATTTTTCGTTTTTTTACGTTGTAGTTATCGTCAATTTTCGTTTTCCTCAACTTCGAAGCCTTATTACAATATACTGGTACACCGTAGTTGCTTGCATTGGTACATCCGTGCTTGGTTTGGTAGTTTTTAGAGCAAAGAATTAAGAGCCCGACGCGTGTAGCTGTAGCCTATATTGCCAGTCTTATATGACTGTTGATGTTTGCAGAGCATCTGATGTCAGCCACAGTCTGTACTTTTTGGACAGTTGTGATGCGGAGATATGTTAAGGCAAGACCGTCTTGGTTAAGGGCAAACCATAAAAGTTGTAAGAGAAGCGGGTAAGTTAACATAAGATTCCAAATGAAATTTCACAAATGGGCCACTTGAATTACAACCAATTGTATTTTCCAACATCGCTGAAATAAAAGTAACCTGCGCTTGCAATTTGTTTTTATTCTGACCATATAAGTTAATATATGACAAACATAGCAGAGGTCCAAAAAAGGGTAGAAGCGACAAAGCGGAGCTGACACGTTTTGTCAAGAAAGCAGATCATCTAAGGTACCTACTACTACTCATTCTAAACTACGGTAACGATGGATGCATTCCTCCATTATGTCACAAGATTTTGTTCTCCCAGGACCCAGGTCATCCCTTCTTTGAAATATGGGTGCACCAACCATCTAAATGTTTTGTGAAAAATTTATTACAAATACCGTAGGCTACCGTCTTCAGTTTGTTTTGTTGGTTAATCAGCCAGGACGTGAAGTAGGCCTACTTGTAAAGAACAATAAACAAACTTTTTTTAAAGTAGCCTAGCTCTATGCCAGAAGAAAAACTTCATTGTTATTTGCAAGTAGTCTTGCATAGGCTACTTTTCAAAAAAAAATACCAAGTTTTCTTGTTGACGAAGCATCCGAGCGGATTTAAATGCAATGTCGGGCTTTGTTATAACTTTGAAAGTTTGTCAACGGATATATGAACAAGCTTACTCACTCAATGGCTTCCACACGCTTAACGTCTTATTTCTATGGAAACCAATGTGAACATGTCAGCGCAAATCATAAAGCCGAAACACGCCAGACATGAAAACACGCCCACCCGCTATATGCTAAATGCTAGACAAGCTCAGTGTGAACCCCGCATAAGTCTGAAAACTTTAAGAAATAAAATTTTTGAATTAGTTTCTACACTTGTCGCATAATATTTTTTTAGTGGTGTGGTGACTTCCACAACATAAAGTTACAAACCTTTCAACCGAATAGTGAATTGAAAGTCGATTGTATTTTCTCAGTGGCCAAAATTTGCAACCTAGCACTTTCAGAATAAAACAAACGAGCGCTTTTGTATTGCTTGCTTGTAGAGTTCTTCGTGGTGTTACCTAATCAGTTGATAAAGGAAAAGTTGCACGAGACACACCAAGGCCTATGAGAGGGGGGTACGGAGGGTACGGCGTACCCTTGAGGGCCCAGGCCTGTGTTTGTTGGGGGGCCCGAAATTGAAATTTTATAGCTTACGCGCAAAAACGTTTGGTTAAAACCATCCTAAACGACTGATTTCCAGCATAAAAGTTGTTATTCTTTAGTTCTGGCGGGGGGGCCCGTAATCTAGCAAACGGGCCCAGAAAGGTAATCGAGTGCATTGCGCGCAAATTAGGGGCCCAAAGTGGTAATTTAATGCTTTACGTGCAAAAATGTTCTCTTAACCCTTAGAACCCTTAGGTTCTTCTTATGCTTTAGGAGTGATATCTCTGTTATTTTTTAAAGCACGGTTTCAAAACTTGGGATTCACTTTGTAAAATTATTCACGCTGAGCATATCCGAAAATTAAAACTATATGAGTTTTAGAACTGCTAATATACGTTGAAATGTTGAGGCGACTTATGACGTTTGGGTTATTTGGTATTTTCTGGTAGAGTAATGAAGAACATGCATTGCAATGTTGTGATTAAATTTTTGTTACATAATCTCAATTTGAATCATTTGATTAACGAGACATGAGCCAAATTAATTGCTTTTATCCAGCTGGTGGGAAAATTTTGATCAATAGAATAAGAAATATTTCAGAGGATGTGCTGAGAAATGCATTATATCTCTCAATTTATAACCTTTATTCGCTCAAAATTGCAGCTCAATAGAGGTGAATAAAAGTTAGGAAAAGTCAAGAAGTCTCATAGTCGCAGCCTCAGTGGTTTTAGAGATACAAATGTTGATACAAAAAAGTTGAATTGACAGGCCCCCCCCCAACCTTCAAAGGTTTAAAAGCACCCTAAATTAAATCCTAAAAGTTAGTTATTCTCCTATTCCGGGGAGGAGAGAGGCATAGTTTAGCAAAAACAGGTTTGAGAAAAACCCGGGCAAAAAGCCCAGGTGTTTTTTTTGTTTTTTTATAAGCTATTTGACAAAGGTAGTTTCACGCTTATTTCACTTCAAAATGAATTTCGGAGTTAGAGCAGGAGCCGGAGAATACTTTCGGAGCAGGACCGGAGCCGGAGTCAAAAAAGTGACTTCTCTCGTTCACCTCTGCTAGTGCTGGGCATGTAGTGAATCCAAAAGTTAATGAAGAACGGTTAGGATTAGTCAAATCATCAACTTGATTATGTTTTAACAAGATGTTATGTTTGAGCCTTGGTAGAGAGCTCGGCTTGTACCAGATATATATAACACTCAGTAACGTTAACCGATTTAGCCTAACATTAAACACACGAAAAAAACATGAAAAAACTACTAAATCCAACGTTTTCGACACCACATAGTGTCCTCTTCAAAAATAATTATAAGCTACATCTAAGAGAAATAAAAAATGAGTTTACAAATTTTACATTAAAGATGTACAAGCGACATCTCTCAACAGCACCATCAACAACTGACGCACGAATTTAATGCAGGATACACAAATTGGCCAGGGACAGATCACATGATATGCACAACACAAAATAATAGTTTCATTGCAG
This sequence comes from Aplidium turbinatum, assembly GCF_918807975.1. Taxonomy (NCBI): domain Eukaryota; kingdom Metazoa; phylum Chordata; class Ascidiacea; order Aplousobranchia; family Polyclinidae; genus Aplidium; species Aplidium turbinatum. The sequence continues at coordinate 19,105,045 of NC_137488.1, forward strand.
CCTGCTACTATTATTGCGCACAGATGTCCAATTCTGCAGTAAAATGTTGTGTGGTGTGCAATATGCCTAAGCAAACATCACACTTTTTGCCCGAGACAAAGAGGGCCCGGAGTGAGTGGGGGGCCCTTCTTCGTACCCCTAGTGAAAATTTCTCTCAGAGGCCCTGGACACAGCTGACCTTCGATGTGAAATCAGCACCTTCCTGAAAGACCAATCGCTTCATGCGACAACAATTGGATTGCCACTTTGCTTTTCTCAAGTGATTTTTTTTCCGCCATGTAGGCCTAGGCTCAACCATGAATGAAACTCTGCTACTATCAAAACTGATCCAAGGCAAACAAAACCAAGAAAGACCACCACAAACTTTGATGCCACGGGATCGATTCCTCACTAATCACAGCTCGAAAGAACTGCCACAGTTGGCTGCATATCTCCAATTATGGAGACTTTTAATTAATGCTACTTGGCACCCTACTGGTGTGAAATAAATTATTATTATTAGGCTAAACGTCTGAACTAGGCTACTTTATATAAAGATAAAAGAATTTTTAGATTGTTCGGACGGCACTGATGCATTCAAATGGAAAATAAAATTGTGGATGCCATGAAATGCGTTTTTGACGTTAAATTGTTTGTAAGACTTGGTAAAAGATTTGAATTTTCATGCTGTTCGTCAAATCAAGTTTCGTGATCGAATCTTTCGTAAGCTACCTGAGAACATCTGTTTTCGAGTGGAATAACTTTATTTTTTTAATTCAACTGGATACGAAATTTTTTTGAGGTATCAGCTCTACAGATGTGGTTAAAGATGGATTACAGTAGGCTGGTTTGGTTTTTGAATCTTTGTGCTCGGACTGACAAAGCCTTGATAGGTTATTCCTGGTAGTTCGCATACTTGTAGAAGCTCTTGACGCAGGGCCGGTTACCTAGATTGACAGAAAGAAGTTTTCCGATTGTTAAAGTGTTGTTGCTAGGGAATTATTCCATCCATTAGGTGCAGCTGAATGGAGAGCAGTTCTTGGAATTCGTTGCTCAAGGGCATACCCCGAGAGTCGAACCAGCGCGTTTGATCTTGAAGCTTCTTTGTTTACGAAGTCACGCCCTAACCATCGGGGCGGACATTAGGTTACATTACAGAACAATCGGTTGAGTTGCAAAGTCAACAAATGCGGAATACCAAGTTTAAAATTGTTTATGTGATTCAACTGTGGTCAAATGTTCAATCAATGGAACTAAAACTTCAAGTGTAAAATGACATCAAACGCGCATTGTAAAATATAATTCTTGATTTCAATAAACTTGAAAAAAAACTTCAAAAAGATTCTCGTTGAGATTTGCAGAGTGTGAAAAATTAACAACCACTTTTGCAAAATTCACAGAAGTGTTGATAAGATTGCTTCAGTTTTTGTACCCTAACTCATAGCCTACTTCATTTGAGTCGGCGAATAGTTATGCTGGTGTCGAAACAGTCCGCGCCTGAATAGGTTGAGCTCCACTGTCTTAACTGGTTGTGTGATATTGTTGTAATCAAACAAAATGATGGAAAGGGCCAACCCAGGTAATAAATCAATCGTTTTTTACATGGATTCAACGTCTGCAGTCATGGAATCAATGTAAAATACGACTGATTTTCTGTCTAGCGGTGCAAGCAATGCAAGGACTTCGCTTCAGTGAAAATACTTGCGGTATCAACCGCTATATTAAAAAAAGACTTCAAAATAATTTCACTTCTAGAATAATGAACATGGAAAGACTAGAAAGTTCACTCAGTGGTGTGTTGTGTACTCCAACACTGTCAGTCCATGTCTGCTTCTGTGGAAAGTTTTTCGATGCTTTAGAAACTTATGGCCAAGGACAGAAATTTTAATGCCGAAAATGTGAAACGTTGCATTAAAGTTGCATTTCAACTCTGGTTCTTGTTCGTGAACGTGATGCTCACTGTGGAATTAATTACCTGTTTTTATCCTTCAGACAAACCTAATATGTTCTATTGAGGATTTCAATGTTTTTTTGTTGAATTAAATTTCTTTATTGTTGATGCAACCTTTTTTTAAATATCAAACACAAGAAATAATGGTTGACTCAGTTAAATTTTCGTTAAGTCAATAAAGTTAATTTTATTTCATCTTTAGGTCAACAAAAACTTGCTCATAACAAACAAAATAAAGATATATTGCGCAATTACGGTCCAAAATTCTTGATTTTCCTGAATTCGACAAACGAATTTTAAAGAATAGTTATTGAAATTAGCCTGCAGATTCTGTTGCCGATGATTTGTAGTCAATAGAGGATCAGGAAAAAAATTAATGAGTAATCACCGAAGTTTCAACGAATCAAATAATCAAAGAAAAATAAACAATGCAAAGTTTTAAGTCTGAAAGAGAAAATAGACTGATAAAGAGTCTGGGAATGTCCCCAAAATATTTGACACAACACTCGCACTGAATGAGTCGGACACTGTTCTCGTAAGCTATAACTGTGATTAAGTTTACTTAGACATCACATTTAACTATTTCTTAAAAAAATACTATTAATGTTACTTTTTATTTATGTGGAGTTTTACAGAGCACGTAGGTTGTAAGAAATACTGCAATATGATCACGTGGTCAAGGTATGAAACTAAGTCAAAAACTTATTTTTATCATCGAGATACTGAACTTTACGATGAATCTCAAGACATTTGCCAACAAGAACATTCGGGGAATCTTGTTATCATAAAAGACGATGACACATTACAAGCGATAGTCGACAATGCCCCGAAATTGAGGAATTTAAAAGCTGACTATTACAGGTTGGGACTGCGAAGCAACCAAACAGGCGAACCTTACTTGTGGGTTGATGGAAGTGCGTTTGATAGTAATTGGAAAAGAATTAAACATGGAAGTTTTGCTGGAAGCTGCAATGGCGTAGCATTGCTTATATCAAAATCTGCCTTTATGGCTATATCTTGTGATAAATCTTTGGCATTTCTGTGTGAGATAGATAACCGTCTGTCATTCACCACAATCAGTACAAAGACGCCTCAACTTGCAGTGAGCAGTAGAGCCATGACAATATCAACAAAGATGCGAAGATCAAATGCGATGGGACACGAGGTTACCACCTCGCCAAGCCTGTACAACACCGATGTCAATGGGAGCCAAACTGTACCGGTCTACTATTTAGGATTATTCGGAGGTTTAGCTGGGGTGGTCATTATGTTGCTTGTCATTATTATAATTGTGATTGTCACGCTTTCTTTCTATCTCTTACCAGGAAAAAGACTTGGAAAGATTCAATGACGTAGTTTAATGGGTCAACCGAAAAGCAGTCAATTAAATGTCGAATAATTCTACTAGCGAAATGATAATCTGACTTCTTGAAGAACTTTAACGAACGGCTTCTCAAATAACTCTAATTTCTGCATCAACTACCAATCCACAACTCATAGCACAACTCTCATAACCAACTCAATAATAATCATCATAATAATCACCATAATAATAATCTCAGAATAATCAGAATACAAACTACACCACTATTTATAGTTGGCTGTTCCGTCCAGTAACTTCGAGAAGGTTACGTAATGTCACATTGTTCTGTCAAGTTGCAATAAATGTCAACAAGCAGAAGCTTATAGAAGTCTAAAGAATGTCACGTTCGCAAGAAGATTCTTACATAATAACGATTTCGCAATCGGACATTTACTGATAAACAACCTTATGACGTCATGACAAACGACGCTCAGAACTCATGAAAAACAACAGAACCTTCTAGATTTGCATGCTTACAGATGATTCTAGAAATACGTTACATAATACAAATTTCTCAATCAGAGGTTACTTCAGGTCATAACCGATAATAACACAAGGCACCAGAATTCCATAATGAAAATAGCACATTCGTTGAAGATACAAAGCAAGCCATCGCGAGGCATTTGCACCTTGATTGTGACATACGCCCCCCCTTAGAATATTGTTGCAAACAATATAACAACACAATCAATACAAAACACACCATAAAACAATTAATTACTCAATAATCAGTTCTCATAAGTCTATCGTTGCATGATCTACCAACGATAGCTTTTCTCAAAACAATAGTCACGTTTACTGTGAAAGTTTCCAACGTCCGCAATGTTTTCAATGCACCGGCGAGCAAGATGACCCATCTTCTTACATCGGAAACACCTCCTCTCCCGACAGTCCTTGGCGAGATGACCTTCTCTGTGACAGTTGTAGCAAGCCTTTTCATCAAAAGAGCAGCTCCTGGCTATGTGTCCAATCTCCCCACATCGGTAGCAGTGGTTGTCACGGCTACGTCTATTTTCCGAATGTCCGCCGTCAGCAACGCACTCCCTGGCGAAGTGTCCGCGTCTACCGCATCTATAGCAAACTCCAAATGGTCGTCGCCTGCCTCTTCTTCTCGGTTCATCGCGCTCGTAATATCCGTCATCGTGAGATCGTTGCTGATTATCTGCAGAACAATCTCGAGCAAAGTGACCATTCTTGCCACAAGAATAACAGGTAACTTCAGAATCCTTCTGAATAACACTTCCGATTATAAGATCAACTAAAGGATTTTGTAAACATAACGCTTTCACAGTCCCACTACAATACGGAGTTTCGATATATATCATCGCTAACGGTCCTTGGATTGAAGTGGTATCTATCTTTATCACATGGCCAGTTTTTCCCGTTAACTGACTGTCTTTAACCAAATCTCTCCTCACCATTATACCCGTAGAACCAGAATCACGTAAAACTTTTACCTTTTTGTTTCCAACTGTTCCATCCACTACTGGTAGGTAATCTTCAGGTTTTATTTCTTCGTAAGCATCTTCTTTTGTTTTCTCCTCGTCAAGCTTGGATTCAGGAATCATTAACGCACAACCACCTTGATAAACGTCCGTGTCTTTATCTTTTCCAGACTGATTGGATAAGGAAAACGACTTGTCCTTGCATTCCTTCGCTTCGTGTCCTTGCCTATTGCAACGATTGCACCACTTCCTCGATTCCTGATGATTTCTGTTAATCTTTTTCCGGCAGTTAATAGATTTATGACCTAAGCCATTACAATTAAAACAACGTACTTCTCTTGGAACCGCACCTCCTTTAAAATTATTTGTTTGCTCTTCGTCATTATCGCATGACAGCGTTTCTTCAGTCGACAACTTCTCATTATGAGCAACTAAGTACTGTTCTGCCACACTGGCTATTTCTTCTAGATTCTTTGGACTTCTCTCCATTAAATAAACAGACAGATCTTTTGAACATGAATCTGTGAATTGTTCCTTAACTATAAGGTTTGCCAATCCGTCCAATGTTTGTTCGGCCCCCGAAAGTTCAAACCATTTTAACAAAAGGTTTCTCAAACGTTCAATAAATTGACCTGGACTTTCGTGTCGTTCAGGCTTTGCCTCACGGAATCTTTGACGGTATCCATGCTCGGTAAAATTGTATCGCTTTAACAGAGCTAACTTCAATCTGTCGTAATTCATGGCTTCTTCTTGCGAAAGTCTTGAATATACATCAAGAGCTTGTCCCGATAATAACATGCTTAGCTGAGTAGCCCACGTCGACTTCTCCAATTTGGCTATTGTAGCATATCTTTCAAATCTTAACAAATAACTATCCAACTCATCTTTTTCTTCAACAAATGATGGCAAATCTGGACGTCTAACTTGCGCCACAATAACATCTCGAGCATTATCATTAGTAGAATTAGATCGCTCACTAATGTCCAGCTTTTGTCTTTCTAATTCAAGTTTTAACTTTTCCAATTCATATTGCGCTCTTCTTTCTTCAGCTTCTGCTTCGCGCTGCGCTTGTTTCTCTTCAGCTTCTCGTTGAGCTTGTTTTTCTTCAGCTTCAGCTTCGCGCTGCGCTTGTTTCTCTTCAGCTTCTCGTTGAGCTTGTTTTTCTTCAGCTTCGCGCTGCGCCCGCTTCTCCTCTGCTTCAGCTTCAAGTTGTGCTCGCTTTTCCTCAGCTTCAAGTTGTGCTCGCTTTTCCTCAGCTTCAAGTTCTGCTTTCCTTATTTCACGAGCAGCTCTTCTATCTTCTCTTTCGTCAGCTTCTCGCTGAGCTTTTTGTTCCATTATCTTGTGATACTCTTCCATCACAAACTGAGACTTCTCATTACCAGTCAGCCCCATTCGTTCAGCCATGCTCCCTAAGTCTTCAATCATCTCATGTTTGACAGTATCCGCCATCTTGACATTAATTTATTATTCTTTCAATAAATCTTCGGTATTCTTCGGTTTTTCGGTTAATTTTTTTTTTCGGTTTAATCCCGGACGAGCCCCCAGAATGTCACGCTTTCTTTCTATCTCTTACCAGGAAAAAGACTTGGAAAGATTCAATGACGTAGTTTAATGGGTCAACCGAAAAGCAGTCAATTAAATGTCGAATAATTCTACTAGCGAAATGATAATCTGACTTCTTGAAGAACTTTAACGAACGGCTTCTCAAATAACTCTAATTTCTGCATCAACTACCAATCCACAACTCATAGCACAACTCTCATAACCAACTCAATAATAATCATCATAATAATCACCATAATAATAATTTCAGAATAATCAGAATACAAACTACACCACTATTTATAGTTGGCTGTTCCGTCCAGTAACTTCGAGAAGGTTACGTAATGTCACATTGTTCTGTCAAGTTGCAATAAATGTCAACAAGCAGAAGCTTATAGAAGTCTAAAGAATGTCACGTTCGCAAGAAGATTCTTACATAATAACGATTTCGCAATCGGACATTTACTGATAAACAACCTTATGACGTCATGACAAACGACGCTCAGAACTCATGAAAAACAACAGAACCTTCTAGATTTGCATGCTTACAGATGATTCTAGAAATACGTTACATAATACAAATTTCTCAATCAGAGGTTACTTCAGGTCATAACCGATAATAACACAAGGCACCAGAATTCCATAATGAAAATAGCACATTCGTTGAAGATACAAAGCAAGCCATCGCGAGGCATTTGCACCTTGATTGTGACAGTGATTGTACGTAAAAAAAAGCGGAAGAAGGCTTCAAATATTAAGAGTGAAGCAGATTCAGAAGCAAAACCACAAAACGTGGTTTGTGGCAGAAATGTTGCAAATAAATCGGCTAATACATCATCTAACTCTAGAGGTGTCGAGGGTGGGATTCAAATGGGAACGTTTCATAATTCGTTAAGAAATACACCTTTTCCACAAAGTGGCCCTGCAGCAAGTGTAGTCATTGCTGATAACATTTACCTTAGACCACTAATTGAAGACACTATATCCCCATATGCCATAAGCAGTGAAAGTGCCACAAGCAACCGAAGCGCAATCGGAGAAAACACACCACAAGGTGATGCTACAGCGCAGCGTGTCATTTATGTCAATGTGTAACGCAAACCAAAGACTCAACTTGAAACATCCGATCAGATTATCAAAGATCGTGTTGCGAGGAAAAAAATAAAGAAATAAAGATAGCTCAACCTGTCCATCGCGTGGTCAACAAGAAAATTGATCACACGGACTATTAAACTTGCAAAACCCAATTCAGTTTGTTTTTATTTCTGACCTTTCAGTATTTGGTATAACATGATATTCACCTTGGTTAGCGAGTGACTTCTGGAACGAAGAAGCTTCAAGATCAAGCGGCGCTGGTTCGACTCTCGAGGTGTGCGCTTGAGCAACGCACTTTGACTACTGCTCTCCATTCAGCGGCATCTAATAGTTGGAATAATTCCGGCAACTTAAGACTTCAACAATCGGAAACTTCACTATGTCAATCTCGGTGACCGGGTCTGCGTCAGTGATTCAAATCCTCTACAAGTATGCGAAACTGCCAGGATTAAGCTCTGCAAGAAGCTTTCCCAGTGCGAGGATAAAGATTCAATCAATCAATCTTACGTTGTAAATATCTTGGCAACTAACTGTACCTACAACTATCGCAACCTTTGAGAAAACGTTTTGCGTGACATCAACTACACTGTACAAAGGTACTGCAGAATCTAAACTCAAGTTTAAAATGTTTACAGTAAAAATGGGTGACATTTATTGTTCTATAAAATCCCAACAGCGGATGGGAAAGTTATCGCAGTATTCAACTATTCATGTGTCCTTTCATGTTATATTCTCATATTGCTATTGCATGAACCGTGTATATATATGCTCCTTTCCCACATGGAATCTTGTTGTAGCTTTCGGTTAAAAAATGTAATCAAGCTGGGTGTGCTATATGCAGTGAAGCAGTATATCATAGTTATGAATAGTGTCATGTGTGAAGTCCTGGCTTTCAATGAGCCTAATAACTACATCAAAAGCGCTAACTCTTGTCTCTCTCACCAGATTTTAAGACAATTCAATTGTTTTAGTATGAACGTTACACTGCTGAAGTTTTGAAAACTGGAAGAATATTCAAACCATTGGCGCCAGGAGGCCTCGAAAAAACGCAAGGTTATTGAGCCGAGGCTTCTTTTGGCATTCTTTAGAAGATAAAAAAAATATATGTAGCACCAAAAAATGGAAACAGTTCAATAAAGAGAGTAAGCTTGCTTCAGCACAAATCCCTACAGCAGTTGCGCGAAAAAAAAAAAAAAAGCACAAATCCCAACACGCATCGCACAGAACCACAGTAAGGCAAAATACACAAAAAATAAAACAGCCACATTCCAAGATCCATCAATCCGCTAAGACACTATGATGACACAACTGGAGCCATACAAAAAACCAAGATTATCTAAGCAGATGCCTCCGCTGCTCGACATGAACAGAAAATTGACACAACCTAGACACACAGCCAGTCCGGTGCATTTCAATTCCGTCAAGGCCCATGCAAGATACGTGCTGAAATAAGTTGAAGTGCGCCATAGCACATGACTGGGGAACCGTGTTTCGAAGGCTAGTACAATTCGTTATTACCAACTCGCAGCATCAGGCTAATAGGTCGTTATTTAATGTCTACATTGTGAAGTAAGTTTGAGAAGACCGTAACCAGAGAAGTTTAGACCATAATCGCCAACATCTGTATCAGACCAGGTACATAACCATCATGACTACGCACAGGGTACAAATACGAGCTTACGCTTGAAAGCCAGTTTTTTCCAAAACAATATTTTTTCAGAAACTGCACATGCTCAAGTAATGCAAGTAGGCTATGAATGACGCATTCTTAGGTTAGGTGTTGCAATGGACATTGACAACGTATTAAATAAAAATGCACCCAAGGTCTCAAGGCACAAGCTTAATCCAAGTCGCTAGCCTAAGCCAAGGTGCCAGGTTAGCCTAGCCTAGCTGACAACAACACTTCAATAATCGGAAACCACACTCTGTCAATCTCGGTAACCGGCCCTGCGTCAAAAGCCTCTACCAGTATCCGAAACTACCAAGAATAACCTATGGCCAGTGCGAGGTCAGTCAGTCGCTTTGTCAGTCCGAGGATAAAGATTCAAAAGCAACCAAACCGACCTTAAGCTTATGTCTACGGAAAAAAAAATATGCAAGTTTTACCGTTGGCGTCCAATGGACTCCAAATTTAAAGTAGGCCTACTTGTTTTGGACAAAAATCAGCTCCAATGGTGAAATTAAAGCTCGATAAGAAAGGACTTAACAGATTACAATTCAATTCAATTTATTTTTCTTTGTCGGAAAACAACAGCAATGATAAAGTTACAAATAGTGAACGGGAACAAAACCAACAAAAGAAAAAGGTGGCTAAACTACAAAAGTTTAAAACGTGCAAGCGATGCAGATTTAAAGGTTATGTACAGTACACAAAAGTAAATTAAGCACGGCCACCAAACCTAACAGTTTAACACTAGAACGGCCGAAAAAAAAGTATACCTCCAACGGCCGCTGGTGTCGAAATCGACACTTTTCACAAAAACTTTATTTTTCCGCAAAATTAACAGTAAGAGTTCGTTTTATTTTACACTGATAAAATTATCTGAAGCACTTATGGCTTTTGTCACCTATTTGCGCTGTTAATTTTTTGGTTTTAGACGAAAAGTATGACGTAAGCTACCAGGTTTTGATTAGTTCGAAGCTTGACTATATCTGTATCTTGACTCTGTACGATGATCTAAAAATTCAACAGAGTGAAGACATAATTATCATAAAAATAGCACAAAGTTTTCTTATTCAGGAGAAAAAAATCAAACAAACCAACAAACACTTTACACAGCGCAGCCTTTGCACTCTGTAACTTTCTAGTCACCATTATCACACTTCCCACTTTTCGACAGTGGCCGCAAATGGTAACTGTATTGTTTTTGCAATAATATCCAGCACATTTTCTGCTTTTACTAGATTGTCGTCCCTGCTCTTCTTCTCTCTGCAGTGTCGGCTTTCGTTTCAGCACATGAGCAGTTCTCAAGCTCTCAATCTGGAGGATAAAATCATGTCGGTTGATGTTGCTGCCGGAATGTTTTCTAAAAATAATCCCAAGAGTTCAAAACTGCAATATGTAGCATATTTGTTCAAACTGCAAGAGGCCATCTTTTGCTTGCTGCATGTGAGGTGCATTTTCTTGCCATTTGGTCAAACACATCAACTGCTACTATGTTCTCGCGATAAAAACGGATCTCAAAAGGTTTCTTTTTCTCTTTTGCATCGATACTGGGGCTGTCATGCATAGTGGAAACGACACTTGATTTTTTTTTGCACTGATAGTTTACAAGCATGCAGCTCTTCGTTGAATTGTAGAAGAATTTACTGGAAAAATTTTCTCTTCCACCCTAAGTCATCTCCTTTGTCAGTCCTTTACTGTTAGCTTCAACATTTCCAACAATGGTTATATTTGTTTCTTTAGTAAACCAGCAAAATTCACCCTAGTAAAAAATTTAACTGTTGTGACGTTGTACCCGCTTTGTCTGTGTAAATTGGTGGTGATCCTGATCACTATATCCTCGGGGAGAAGCCTTACATTTCGTTGCTCTCTTTTAATAATTCCGAGGTACGATAAGAACGGTACGGTATTGCATACGTATTTTGAATGAACCTCGGCTAATACCCACAATTTCATGCCAAACTTGTCTGGTTTGTTTGGCATGAACACGATAAAAGACATCTGTTTTCCATTGGAAATAGCTGTTCATCGATTGTCAGGCTCCAATACGGAGTTAATTGTTGATGCAATTAGCAACAAGTCCTTCCAGTGCCTCTCGAATACGAATAAACGTATCTGTTGCAAATCGCTGATAGATTTGTGGAAGATATTTGTAACTCAGTATGATGACCTAAAATCAAGCCGAGCGATAACACACATCAAGCCGAGCATTGGACAATTACCATGAGAAACGCTATAAGTAATTGGGAAAACTATTGAATCAGTTTTTTTCACTCAGAACACCTTTTATACTTTACAAATCTTATTAAATTTGTATGAGGTATCGATTTCGACACCTCGGCCGTTGGAGGTATATCCGCTCATTGTAGATAACATAAAAAGATTTTTTAGATAAATAATACTGAACTATAAACTAAGAAAATAAATCAATAGCTTTTTTTCCTTGGTCTGAACCTTAAAATATTTAACCAGGCTAACACTCACAATAGTATTTCAATAAGATTTAATTTATGTTATGGAACCGGTTTCCATAACCGGTTCCATAAAAACCGGTTCCATAACATAAATTAAATCTTATTGAAATACTATTGTGAGTGTTAGCCTGGTTAGATATTTTAAGGTTCAGACCAAGGAAAAAAAGCTATTGATTTATTTTCTTAGTGATATTGCTTTCTGTATTAGGTAGATCGCCCATTTGAGGAAGTGTCATAGTACCAGATCACCTTTTTCAGTTGGTTTTTCCCATTTTTGATCATTTTTGAACTATAAACTGTAAGCATAATTGGGAAGCTACTGAAAGTTTGAAAACGCTGCGATAACAATTAAGGCCCAAAACAGTGAGCTAAATTTCTAAAAGTGTCGATTTCGACACCTCGGCCGTTCTAGTGTTAAAGTAGATGAATTAGTTGGAAGAACCACTTGGCTCCACATACCTAAAGCAACTGGAGGTGTGCCAGTTGATGAAACCATGCGGGGACGACTGAACCTTGCAACAAAAATTATATCTTGAAAACACTGCAGAAAAACAAAAAATATACGAAATCTAACGAACAAGTCAAGTCGAAATAGCCCACGCACAAATCAACCTGATACTGAATTGATCTGTTCTTGAGTAATGGTTAAACTATTGAAAGATTTGATTAAAAAAAGCATTCAAACGCATATTACATGACAGTTCACAAGAAATACAGTGAGTTTATTTATTATCACATTGATCGCAAATGATTTGCGAATGTTCTTGGAAAACGTTGAGTTTAAAAGTAGCCTAGTAGCCTACAGAAGTGTCTGCATTTTTGGTCTTTGTGTCTTTCGCAAAGATCTCACTTCTTTGATTTTGGCGCCTGATCTTCAGCTGTTCCTTTGCTTTTATTTTGTTGCGGAGTTAGATATCTTGTTGATGTTGAAGTCGAAGCTGGTAATCCAGCAAGCTCTTTTCCTAATTGAATTTAAATTTTTCTTTTCCGTTTCATGCTAAATGTGCTGCTCATTTCTCCTTACAATTGTTTCCATATCACAAAAGTTTTGACAGCAGTGACATCGATGATAGGCTATTGTAAAATAGAGCTACCGGCCATCTTCTCGTCATTCTCTTGGAAGTGTATGTTCTAACCATTATATTCTCACCGCTAATGGGAAACAGTGAAGAACACCTTGATTAAGGATATGGACATTCTATCTTCTTATTTGCACCAATGGCGCCTCAAGTTGAGTGAAGCGAAGACCGTGACTTCTGCCTTCCACCTATGTAATAGAGACTCAAACATCAACACGAGAGAAGAACCATCATATCAAGAATGTTGACTCCACCTTTGGTGCTGTTGTAATACAAGATTACTTCGAATGCAGCAGGCTTGGGAAATTGGGGGCATTGGCTTGGGGCAATGCGGCAGGCAGCAAGCAGGCAGGCATTGGACCCAAACGGTACAAGTTGCTGTTATTTTTTCTATGCTACAAACCTTTGCTTGAGATCAATAATTATTGTATGCTCCTAAAGATCAAGCAAAGTTGTGAAAAGTCAAGATATATCAATATCGGATCTGTTATATATTCTTAGAAATCACAGAGTGAAATTTGTTTTGGGGTCCATTGGACTCCACGGTAGACAGAGGGTTAAACAATACACATCACTTGCTTCAGTCATAACCTCATTCTACAGCAATTTTTAAATTCTTTCTTCTTAGTAGTTTTGAGCATAGGCTATAGGACAATCTGTTTATCATTTCTGTAGTAAGAAATTCTTGATCTTTATACTTTGCGACTCCATCTTTACCTTGACCCTCGTATTGTAATGGAAAGTGAATTGCTTTCGCTTTGATGATCAGGAATGAAACAGAGTTTTTTTTCCGATTGCAATCCTTGGTTTGACGATTAGGGAACGATCAGGAACCAACTGTACAAGTTGATAGTATTCACTGCGTCCTGCAATGAGTTTAACTGTCATTCAGTCAAAAAAACGCTACCCGGACATTTTGCCGAAAGATTTTTTGCCGAAACCCATTTTTCCGAAAGACATTTTGCCGATGGACATTTTGCCGAAACTCATTTTGCCGGAAGGACTAAATGCCGATTGGACAAATTGCCGAAATTAGGCCTATATGTATTATCATAACCTAAAAACACATAAATATCATTTACAAACAGATTTCACTCACAAATTATGTGCGACAGCGCGTAAGTATCCGACAGAAGTGTTCTATGTAATCAAACGGTAATACTGATGTCCAAAAACTGTGGAGACTGCATATATACTTATAAATGAGACTTGGTGTCACTTCAAACTAATAGCCTACTTATTTCCAAAAACTGTGGAGACTGTAGTGTACATAAAGTAACTTTTAAGCAAACAACAGTAGCAAAGTAATTACTATTTCGAAGGCACTGCTTGCATAGTAACGAGACTTTGTGTCACTTCAAAGTAATTTTTTTCCAAATTGTTTCGGCAATTTGTCTTCTTCTCTCATGTTGTCGCTATATGTCAGGGCATCCGTTGGTTAGCCACTGCCTGGTGTCGTCATCAATGGAAACTAGGCCTTCCATACCATGAGGTGGTCTATATAGCCGACAATCCTTGATAATGTGGGCTGCCGTCTGCATTTCACCACACTCACAAGCAGCACTCTCTGCCAAGCCCCAGCGCAACATGTCTGCACCATAGCGTCCAACACCAGTGAGCAAACGGTTACGCTTTGATGAGGCAAGTCTAGAGAGGCCATGGCCCAGCTGGTTCTCGGGCGGGGATCTAAATACTTGGCGAAGTGGGGATGTGCTGCTTGACCATTGTTCACACCATGCCTCGTGGCACCACTGTTTGCTAGGGCTTCCACCAGAGGCTGTCAGAAGGTCTTGTGCAGCGCGTACAAATGACTTTCTTGATTTAAACCGCTGTCTTGCAATTTGTCCATTCGGCAAAATGTCCTTCGGCGTAATGTCCGCGCACGAAAAAAACATGGAGTAAAAATTCCGAGAAAAGCGAAGTTAAAAGGCTGAAAAAATGTCATTTCGAAGTTTGAAAACTTGTTCTTAAACTTCCTCTTGAGCGAAAAGTATTGTAAATCATATGAAAAGGCAAATTTATTTTGGCATGGGCAACATTTAGACAAGATAGCCGCACGGTTGTTTAGGTCTGCTCAAACTTTTGCACATTAAGATTTTTATATTTTTAACTTGCATTTGAAACCAAAAAACAAAACACTACAGCACTTTCTACTTTCAGTTTCAATGGTAGTGCAAATGAAAGCAGAGATGACTTACGACTTTTGTAAGTCATCTGCAGTGAATAGATTCTATTCAGCGGCACCTAATGAGTGGAACAGTTTACCGCCAACACTACTAAATTTACTGATGAGAAAGGAATAATTTCAGGACAGACGAAAGTTAAAAGTTCCACGGAGACAAAAGATCCCTTAGTTGACCATACAGTAGTAGGCCTATCTAAATTCAACTCAAACAAAATTCTGTCACAGACAATTCAAAGGAAAGAATTGAAATATTTCGGACACACAACAAGGCAAAACTAATCGAAATGAAAAGCTATGGAAGAAATAAAGATAGACCAATAGAAATTCCAAATGTTGTAAAAATTCTTAGGATAAGTTAGGGTTTTTTTTCGATGCTAAAGTTGATTTCGAAAAACTTTATGTTTTGGAAACATTTCGCACTAGTTTAGATGCAAAACAGCTTTCAACACACTTTGAACAAAAGGATTATTGCGCTGACGTAAGCTAATCATGATAAAACCACCAAAAAAGGATTTGTTAGTTGCATGAAAGTGTATGAAGTGGCCCAGCCTAAGTTTAAGACTGCTCGCTTCCTAAGTAGCTACATTGATACGGAAGAGATTGATGACATCGAACAATGGGCTATTTCAGATGATCTTGCATTTTCGTTTACACAAGGAAATAACAGGGTAGTCTACGTAGCAGGCTACTGCAAAATTAGCGTGTGGTACGACAAACAACTCTCCCAGACCGGGCTTAGGCTTACACAAAGCAGAGATATAGGCCATAAATGTATTTTAAAAGATTTTTAATTTTAGTTTAAGAGCGAGCAAGGCAATGACCTAAAAATGCAGGTCTATGTAGCCTATATTAAGGAATCGTGTTTTTCCTGGAACGGTTGGACACAGTGGTGTGGCGTGACTCATTTGATTGAGGGGGAGGGGCTCTCCAGGAGCATAAATATTTAACTTGGGATGAAGGTTTAACCTTTGTATGCAGTGTTTAGTTTATAAAATGTGAACTTTTACCCGTCATCCAGTAAAGGCATCTTTAATACAACCTGGTTATATTCACTTTTCTAATTTGGCTTATCTAGGCAAATAAAGTCAATAAAGTGAAGTTTTTAAGTAAGTTATTGAGATGTGTTTTTGACTAAGAATTCTGGACTCAAGCAGTAGGTTTCAAAATCTTAACTTGATAGGTCAATAAAAAGTCATTTTTTAAAATTTAGATCAATAAAGTCGATTTTAAGTAATTGACACCCCCAGTCCAAATATTTTCTTTTAAACGCTGAGAAAAACTGATACTGTTTGTTTATCAATCTCAATCTTTGCTTATTCTATAAGTGCAGATGGCTAGGTCACATTAACTGGTTGTGCAATAGCCTATCCTATACTGTTGTAATCAAAAAATTTGATGGAAAGGAAAATAAAAAGTTCCTAGATAGCAAGTCAGTCGTTTTTTACATGGATTCAACGTCTGCAGACATTGAATCAATGTAAAATACGACTGATTTGCTGTCAGGGAGAGTTTCCTACAATTCAGCAGTTATGAACTCAGCAAGTTACAGTTGAGCAAGTGACAACTGAGCTAGCAAGATTTTAGAAAGTGGCTGCAATTGGCAAATGATGAAGCTAAGCAAGTAAAAACTGACCAAGCTGATACTTGGCATGTCACAAGTCAGCAAGTCGGGGTTTGTGTGACTCCCCAGTTTGTGTTGGTGCCAAACCTCAAACAGCACAACACATCACAAATTATCGTTCAGTATTTCGACTTGCAGAGCATGTGGATCTCATAAGTAATGACCTTGATATGAAGACATGGCACTGGTTGCAGCAATTGGGTGATGTTGCCTGAATTGCTGCCGCAAAAGCAAGAGAAAAAAGAACATGGAAAGACTAAAAAGTTCACCAGCTGCGTGTTGTGTACTCCACCATTGTCAGCGCACACTGTAAATGAAAAAGGTTCGTTTAGAGTTCGTTTTTCGAGAAAAACCCTAGGCTTAGGGTTCTTTTAACAAAAAAGGTTCTTTATTGCAAAAAAAACCCTTTGCTTGCCAAAAGAACCCTAAGCCTAGGGTTCTTTTTCTGAACTTGTTTCGAAAAGAACCCTGCAGAAAGGTTCTTTTCGAAAAGGTTTTTTTTAACCTTTCTTTGACATTCTTTTAGCAACAACACTGTAAACGAAAAAGGCTCGAAAAAGAACCTATAAGAGAGCTACTGGGAATGGGGGTTCTTTTCAAGAAAAAACCCTTTGGGAGTTCTTGAAAGAACCAATACAGGGTTCTTTCAATAACCCCTAAAGGGTTTTTCTCTTAAAAAGAACCTTTTTGAGGTACTATTATGAACCTTCGATAAAATACCTTTCAGGTTTTTTCTTATTTAGTACCTTTTTGAGGTACTATTATGAACCTTCTGAGCGTTCGATAAAATACCTTTCAGGTTTTTTTTTCCTTATTTAGTACCTTTTTGAGGTACTATTATGATTATGAGCCTTCTGAACGTTCGATAAAATACCTTTCAGGGCTTTTTCTTATTTAGTACCTTTTTGAGGTACTATTATGAACCTTCGATAAAATACCTTTCAGGGCTTTTTCTTATTTAGTACCTTTTTGAGGTACTATTATGAACCTTCGATAAAATACCTTTCAGGGTTTTTTCGTATTTAGTACGTTTTTGAGGTACTATTATGAACCTTCGATAAAATACTTTTCAGGGCTTTTTCTTATTTAGTACCTTTTTGAGGTACTATTATGAACCTTCGATAAAATACCTTTCAGGGCTTTTTCTTATTTAGTACCTTTTTGAGGTACTATTATGAACCTTCGATAAAATACTATTCAGGGTTTTTTCGTATTTAGTACGTTTTTGAGGTACCAACCTTAGAAAACGAAAAACGATGAAGCATCTTTATTCTTTACATAGGACGATAAAAAAATACAGACCACAACAACTACAAAAATTACATATGATGATCGATAGCGTTTAAAGAGCACAGAAAACATGCTTGTAACAACGAGATACCGGTACACGTTTTCTGATCTCCTAAAAATCTTCCGAGCATCCTGTATAATCACTGCCCATTACAATTTATTCACAAAACGCAATACCTTGCTTGTTACCTCCACATCTAAATGTGAAATGTGGGTTGACAAAAAAGACAAGGTATGCTTAGTGGATTTGGGGTACTGGATGTTAAACACCCAGTAAGTACTCAACAGCACGGCCACAGCATCCACTAAATTATCCATGCCGAGTACTTGACACCCGTTGACCATGACAGTGAAGCCATCTTCTTCTTCAAACCGTATAATCGGATATGTTGATTCTGATATTGGTGCATTACATTTTGGTAAAGGCAAGACTGTACAGTTTGTGCATGGGCAATCCGATACTGATGTAGTAACGTTTGATAAACGCAAAACTGTACAGCTGTGAAGAGAGAAGGCATATTGAGTGACCGACAATTCCAATCGACTGAACGAATGATGATGATGATTAAAACATAGTCTACAACATTTGTAAAATGAGATGAAACAACACACGATTTTTGATTTGGTTTTTGTTTGTGCTTTTAACATGCTTGATGTGCAAAAATTTAGGCTACTTTAATGTGCGTGTTAGACAATTTCACTTGCGCTGTAACTTTTGAGCTTTCGATTTGTGACTGTCACTGTCTTTGAAATTATGAAATATTGAAATCAGCAATTTTAGAACGAATACAATACAAATCGACTTACCAGTTACCAATCCTTTTTTCTTTTGGTGATCAGTGCAAGAGAGTGCAAAACAATAAAGAACGCATGACGAAATAAAGGAACACAAGTAGGCGAAACAAAAAATTAACGTAAAATTATCAAAACAACCTTGTGTTTTTATCGTTTTGTGTCGCTGTTCAGTCAAGCTTGAAATCGTCGTTTAGAAAACTTTTTTTTTCGTCTTCGTAAGCTGAAGGAAGCATTTGTGCGTCTCTTGACGTAACTTCTACTAGTTATCGTACGTTTACGGGTCAGACCAGTATACCGGTCAAGCCAGTGCATGTGGTGACTACAACGCATTTCACAGTTTAGATAGTTAGATTAGTGTATAGACATAGAGTCAAGACATCTGCTGCTGCATATATAAGATAGTATCAGTAATTATGCCAACTATCGAAGTGCAGAAATCAACTCGTGAAGATCTGTATGCTACAATTAGTTGGTAAGATACTGTTCTTTATATTATTAATTATGTCGTACTTTGGCGATATACTGGTTAAAAGGTTGTGTTCTAAGGATCCTCTCACGTCAGATTAATGTTCTCGTCTATTGTTTTGTGATCACGCAACGTGGTCTTCTTTATACAATAACAACAACTTTATACTTTGTAAAACAACAGTTAATTCTCTGTTTCTATTTACAATTTATAATATTGTCTTCAGAAACAGTCGCATCTGGATACCCGTCAACTGTCAATGTCTACTCTACTGTAAACCTTATTACTGCAAACCTTGTATCTATGGTTGTGTGTGTGCTAATTGTTGTGTTTTACAGTTGGTTGGCGAGATAGAAGATGCTTTCAACATTGAGCGTCATTTGAAACAATTGAGAGGGGAGATGGCGAAGAGGGAGAGCGGTCGCAACAACGGCTTGATTCGCGACCGAATGTTGCGCACTCGATCCACGTGTTTGCACAATGGGAACGAAATGTCGGTTGCGGATCTGCAAGCGAAATATTTGCCGTTAGGAACCGCTGTTTGGGTATGTTGAACATTACGTTCATTTTTATATATATACGGCACTATTTAAAGACTACAGCCAGTGTGACGTACTGGTTAGTAAGGTGACTGGGATCTAGCTGACATCAGATATATCAGGCGACAACTATCAGGCGATCGCTGCTGGAACTTGTTAGCTCAGTGCAGTAAACTCACAGTATAAACACAGAAGCCTGATTAATTGACAAATATATTTCGCCTTTAAGGATTATTATCCAACTGACCCTGTGTTTATACTATGAGTTTTAATATATCCTATACTGTATAGTGACAGAAATCGTGGATGTATGTGAGGGTTAATTTGAGGTTTTTGTCTTTGCAGATGATCGAAGAAATGAACAGTCTGGTGCAAAAAGATTGTGTTGAACTGCTCTCAGAAACTAGCCACCACCGTTTTTATCAGGACGTTAAAAAGCAGAAATTGCCGGCGGACATTCTGAACTTAACAGGTAACATAACTAAACTTGCATTTTCATTATATCAAGTTAAGTTTAAACTATCTTTTTTTGCTTGAGGAAAAGGGTTTACAATTGACGTCACCCAGCTTTTCACCCCCTTCTCCAATATCAACTTTCAGGTACCCTCCCCAGTTACCGATTGACGTTGAACGCTCCCTAATTTTTAGTTCGTACAGTATGTATAGCAACTATTAATTAATAGATAATAGTTCATGTTTTAGAGAACAACTAGTTTAATCCAAGCTGGCTACTCACGGTACCGTCACTCTTTCATGAGAGTTATCATGGCTACATCACAACCAATGCAATAAGCATCAATTTTCAATGCATGCTTTGTTACGGCAATTGGTGATTATAATTCAGCTAATTAAGAATGTAAAAGTTGATTAAGAACATTACTGATGTCCTGCATGGCGAGCCATCGCACTTGATTGATAATCGCTAAATGTGATACCAAGTAAAAGGCCCTTGGTTGTGTGTCTCCCACCCATTGTAGGCTATTTGTTTGGTGAAGTGAATGTTGCTCAAAGCCTGCACTTGTGTTGGCCATCGAGTTGATATATATGCTTATTGTTTGTTATAGAATCCACAATCAACATATCCGGTTATACAGTTTGAAGAAGAAGATGGCTTCACTGTCATGGTTGACGGGTGTCAAGTAATTGGCATGGATAATTTAGTGGATGCTCTGGCCGTGCTGATGAGTACTTACTGGGTGTTTAACATCCACTACCCCAAATCCATTAAGCATACCTTGTCTTTTTTGTCTACCCACATTTTACATTTAGATGCGGAGGTAACAAGCAAGGTATTGCGTTTTGTGAATAAATTGTAATGGGCAGTGATTATACAGGATGCTCGGAAGGTATTTAGGAGATTAGAAAACGTGTACCGGTATCTCGTTGTTGCAAGTACGTTTTCTGCGCTCTTTAAAAGCTATCGATCATCCTATGTAATTTTTGTAGTTGTTGTGGTCTGTATTTTTTTATCGTCCTATGTAAAGAATAAAAATGCTTCATCGTTTTTCGTTTTCTTCACACTTGTTCATTTCTACAAAACACGATTTCTTGATAATCGTGTTTTGTGAAGGTATTTGCTTTGTAACCGTCTATTTCAATAAAACCTTAAGCAGTGGCGCGGGAACTATTTTTCTCTAGGGGGGGCTGAAGCTGTCGTAGTGTTGTCAGCTTCTGGGGGGCTTCGCCCCCCAGACCCCCCTTACATGGGGAACATTTACAACTGGGCATTCGGTCTCCTCCTGTGCATAAAAAAAATAAAAACGACGCTAAAACACACACATTGCAAATTGTAACAAATGAAGAACGGCAAACAGCAAAGCAGCTGTTCAGGAAATTAAAATGAAAACGAACAAATTAGAAAGTTATATGAAAACGACAGCTTGTAGAAATGAGCTCTCACGCGCTTCCGAAGATTGATTTTCGCTCAGGTGTTTTCTCTATAAACTGTGTCATAAGTTCTTTGACATCAACAGTGTCCAAAATGTTTTGGTGGACAAGCATCAACGCAAGATGAGTAGCCTACCGTAAGTCGTTTTTGTGTCATTGAGCTTCTCAACCACGTTTTCAGGCGTCTTAGAGCAGAAAAAGAACGTTGTGATGATGCAACCGAAACCGAGAGGCAAAAGCAGAGCTCCACGAATTTTCGCATTTCTTTGAAAAGATTTAGTGTTTGAGGGTTTAGTTGCAATAGTATCTCAGCAACCTTTTGAACGGAGTTTGCGGTTTTTCCACTTACAACATCGCTGAGCAAAGTAGGCTAAGTTCCGTTTTTAGGCTATCTTTTCTGATGGCATTGGGTAAGCTGATCTCAGTATCAGATCTTTCCTCACCGTTTGCATAGATCAAAAGGACCTTCTCTCTGTTGGCTGCTGTAAGCAGATCCGCCTGGTCGAATCTTCGATCAAGCTCAGCTTGAACCAAATCAAGGGCTTCGATGTATTGCCGTTTCTACGCTCCTTCTCCCGCAGACGACAAAGCATCCGATTCCTCTGTGTTTCGAAATCTTGCTGGAGTTTTTCTCACTCGGGGATCCTTTGGCGTCTTTAGGTTATTGACAGACGCAAAGACGTTCGCTGCTTCCATAAGCTTGGAAACGGATTCATCTTTTCTGAAATTTTTGATCCGTTCGCGGAGAGTGGTGATTGATTCCAAAGCTGAAGAAGCAAAGATCTTTGGAGCTGTCTTGCGACGGCTTCTGCTGGCTGAAAAACTTCCCTGCTGCAGGTAATCGCAAAATAAAGCCGCGTCGTGCGTGCTTGTTTTACCAAGCCGAATATGTTTGCACGAGCGTTTCCTCTCATTGCACTACGCAGCGTTTCTTAACCGGGGGTGCTAGCACCCCTTGGGGGTGCTGGAATAGACTGTAGGGGGTGCTAAATGCATGCAGTATAATATCAAAAAATGCCATTTTAATTTTCTGCATTTTTTTGTTATTCTGCCAGTATCAGCAGTTGTCATATCAATGATTGCTGTTTCGAAGTAGCCTATATGATTTGCTGTCATTGTAGTCATCTCCCAGTCAAATACTCAAATTGATCTTGAGTAGATTGTGCGAACTTATCTGGTGGGTGTTTTGTTGTAATATTGTTGCTCACCTCTCGCTTCTAGAAACCACCATGGCAAAGTATCCAGAGTGGATACAGCAGCCTTCTTGGCAGACATGAGTGATCATAGGCTAATAGACTAAAGGAGAAGCTATGATTGACATGCAGGTGAATCAGAGTTGTGGGACAAACTTTCGTCCTTCCGCTTGCTGATTTCTGGTGTGACCAATTGACAGCACATCCTGCATTGGCACGAGCAGCAATGGAATTGATCGTCCCATTTCCGACTAACTACCTGTGTGAAAAGGCGTTCTCCACCATGCTCCAAATCAAAACAATTGGCCGGAGCCGCCTTCAGCATGGGTTGCTCCACGATATGAGAGTGGCTTTGACAAACACGAAGCCTCGAATAGAGAAATTGGTCACACATAGCCTAAGCAACAACAGAAATCATATTGATACATGTGTAACTAGGCCTAGATACCCAGCTGGGTAACTTAAATATGCTTAAGTTTGTCCATGTTCTTTTACTATTCTCTGGGTTTTCCTATTTCTTTTATCACCAATGACGACAGTAGTTTTGAAGGATAAACAAAATGATCAATTTGTACTTCGCTTTCCTTTCAATAGTGCAGGCCAAAGTTTAATGGCGGCGTCGAAATTTTGACATGCTATTAGATCACTGGCGGTATATTTTGTATATTTTGTCGCCTAACAAACGGTGCTGTTGTTTTAAGAAAGTTGATTCACTTACATATGGTTATAATTGAATTTCTGTTGGTGAATGAAAGCCAAATACCAAATCCTGAATCAACTTCGTTAAAACAACTGCTCAGTTTGTTAAACAACAAGAGACTTCATTAGGCTACAAAATATATCTCCAGCGATCTGAAGGCATGTTAAAATTTCGGCCTGTACTAAAGTTTTAGTCGGTACTGTAGTAGTCTTATGTCAACGATAGTTAGGAGGTGCTAGACTGGTCAGGCCTGTTTACAGGGGTGCTAAAGTCAGAAAAGGTTAAGAAACGCTGCACTACGGTATCTTCTGTCATGTCGGTCAGACTTGACAAAGCAATATCATGTATTATTGTAATGTTCAGAAGTAACCTACGCATGAAATGTAAATATTGCAGAATGATGTCCAATAAACGATGTACCGCCGTGTTAGTAGGGAAGGTGGCTAGCAACGCCACTGAGAGGTATAGCTCCCTGTGATTGACGACTCTTTATTGCAAATGATGAGCGCAACACGTAACAAGAACTCGATTCATCGTAGCAATTAGTGTTCGAAAAAATTTCTGAAATTATGTTATGTAGGCCTACCTTAAATTGTCAGAATTTTCTAGGGAGGGCTGAAGCAATTATTAAAAATTCCAGAGGGGGCTGAATTTTCTCTAGGGGGGGCTGCAGCCCCTTGAGCACCCCTACTTCCCGCGACCTTGACCTTAAGCATCAGTTATAGCACTGTAAGTTTATCTAAAGGTGTCTATTGGAACCATAGGAAGGTTGGTACCTCAAAAAGGTACTAAATAAGAAAAAAACCTGAAAGGTATTTTATCGAAGGTTCATAATAGTACCTCAAAAAGGTACTAAATAAAAAAAAAACCATAAAAGGTATTTTATCGAAGGTTCAGAAGGTTCATTATAGTACCTCAAAAAGGTTCTTTTTAAGAAAAAAATCCCTTTGGGGGTTATTGAAAGAACCCTGTATTGGTTCTTTCAAGAACCCCCTAAAGGGTTCTTTTCTTAAAAAGAACCCCATTCGCAGTAGCTCCCTTATCGCCTACCATCACGGCGCCCTTTTGTAAGGCATGCTGCAAAACTCCAGCCCGCTGATTTCAGCACGTCAGATGCCTGGTCCGAGGAATTGAGCACTGTGCCAAAAATAAAGTCTCGCCTCACTCTATTCGATGTCTCTCCTGCCTCTTCACTCCCACTTGGTTCTGAACTTCAGAGAAGGGAGTGGGTGACACTGAACCGAATAAGAACGGGAGTTGGCCGCTTCAATGCTTGCTTGACACGCTGGGGCATAAGGGACTCTGCTGCTTGTCAGTGCGGTGCGACGGAGCAAACAGCTAACCACATCATCTTTGGGTGTCCCATCTATTCCCCTCCCAATGGAATAACAGGCCTCCGCACAATTGACGATCTGACGAAAAGTTGGCTCCAAGTCCTTCCATTCGGCTGATCACAAACTTTCTGCTTCATACGAACGACGACGATCGAAGGTTCATAATAGTAACTTAAAAAGGTACTAAATACGAAAAAAAACATGAAAGGTATTTTATCGAAGGTTCAGAATAGTACCTCAAAAAGGTACTAAATAAGAAAAAAAACCTGAAAGGTATTTTATCGAAGGTTCATTATAGTACCTCAAAAAGGTACTAAATAAGAAAATAACCCTAAAAGGTATTTTATCGAAGGTTCATAATAGTACCTCAAAAAGGTACTAAATAAGAAAAAACCCTGAAAGGTATTTTATCGAAGGTTCATAATAGTAACTTAAAAAGGTACTAAATACGAAAAAAACCATGAAAGGTATTTTATCGAACCTTCAGAAGGTTCAGAATAGTACCTCAAAAAGGTACTAAATAAGAAAAAAAACCTGAAAGGTATTTTATCGAAGGTTCATAATAGTACCTCAAAAAGGTACTAAATAAGAAAAAAACCTTAAAAGGTATTTTATCGAAGGTTCATAATAGTACCTCAAAAAGGTACTAAATAAGAAAAAACCCTGAAAGGTATTTTATCGAAGGTTCATAATAGTAACTTAAAAAGGTACTAAATACGAAAAAAACCATGAAAGGTATTTTATCGAACGTTCAGAAGTTTCAGAATAGTACCTCAAAAAGGTATTAAATAAGAAAAGAACCTTGAAAGGTATTTTATCGAAGGTTTATAATAGTACCTCAAAAAGGTACTAAATAAGAAAAAACCTTGAAAGGTATTTTATCGAAGGTTCATAATAGTACCTCAAAAAGGTACTAAATAAGAAAAAAACCTAAAAGGTATTTTATCGAACGTTCAGAAGGTTCATTATAGTACCTCAAAAAGGTTCTTTTTAAGAAAAAAATCCCTTTGGGGGTTATTGAAAGAACCCTGTATTGGTTCTTTCAAGAACCCCCTAAAGGGTTCTTTTCTTAAAAAGAACCCCATTCGCAGTAGCTCCCTTATAATGCCGAAAATGTGAAACATAGTATAAAACTAACAGTTCAACTCTTGTCTTTGGCGAACGACGTGATGTCCGCCCAGTTAGCTCACTGGTAAAGCGCTTGAATCAAGATCACGTGGCCCTGGTTCGAATCTCGGTGTGTACACTTGAGCAACGCATTTTAGGACTGCTTTCCATTCAGCGACATCTAGTCAATGGATTAATTTTTCGACAATAACATTTCAACAATCGGAAGTTTCACACTGCCCATCTCGGTAACGGGCTCTGAGTCAAAAGCCTCTACAAGTACTCAAGTAGCCTTTTTTTTTTTTTTTTTTTCATTTTTGCGCAACGCTCAGAGTTCAAGATGGATACCACTACATCTTGCAGGTTTACAAATTGTCCATATGGAATGGATTTGTTTCCTGTCTCATCATTAGTGCGTCCGCTCCGGGAGCCGTCCACACACCCAAACACTCAGCAGGCACACCATACTTACATGGAAGATACCTACCAGGGAGGCGAGGGACTCACTACGACCGAAGGGACCCACCGCGGTAGATGGTAATCTGTGGATGTAAATGTTTGGTTAGTGGCTGCCTCAAGCTGATCTGCCTGTCTCAACTTTCCTCTTGCTGATCTTGGAGCAGTCTAGGAGATGGCGGGTCAAGCTCAAGGTCTAGCGCATTTTGCTAGAGAGTTAATTTTAATTTTATTTGAAATTGTTTGTGTGTGTGTATCTTCTTGTTGCCCGCTTCAAGAAGGGCACCTGTTTGGAGAAAACGGGCCACCGCAGTCTGACACCTCATTTGGCGGAGATGCCAGAGAGGAGCGGCCAGAGAGAGGGTAGCTTTCGCTGACCCCAGAGTCGTCTTGGAATGGGCCGCTGCAATCCTGTCATCCCAGAGCGAGTGGGACAACGGAGAGGGACGGTTAAAGATCTCCCGCTGCAATCACTCTTCCGGCATCAGGCCGTTGTAGATGAGTGAGAGGGACGGGTTAAAGGTGGGTTGTTACGCCCTTGGCTGTCTAAGCTTCTTCAAAGATGATCTACGACCGTACTGTGCTAGTGAGATCCACCGCTGCAATCAGTCATCCCTACCACCGAGGACGACTGAGAGGGCGGTTGAAGAGTGGATCTCGACTGTTTCTTCTTTCTTCTGACCGTAGGAGGAGGTTTGGAAGGAGTAGAAATGTCAGATGACAAAGGAATGTTATGTTTTTGTGTTATGTCTTTCGTTTTTGTCATGATCACCCACAGGGCTTGAATGGTGGACCGTTTTGTGTCCTGTATATATGTGTCGCCTATGTCCAGAGATTTCTTCTTTTGGATGATGGTGTGCTTGGCGACATTCATCATGGTCAAAAGAATCGGGTTGTTCTTTTGTCCTCCAGGGAGTTGGTTGTAAAGGATCACGTCCTTTGTTATTTCTATGTCTTCCTTGGTTAGGTCAAGATATTGTTGTTTCAGGCGCTCCCATATTCCTTGTGCAAAGGAGCACTTGGTGAGGACGTGGGCCACATTGTCTTCTGGTTTTCTGCAGAATTTGCAGTTTGTTTTTCTGTCGGAATGTATTGATCTATTAAAATCTCCCCATTTGTATCCTCCATGTGCAATCCGAAAGGACATGGAGGATAGGTGAGGTGGAAGGAAGAGTTTGATTCCCTTGTTTTTCAAGAGGATCTCATTCCAAGGAATCTTCTTTCCGTTTTCATCAATCTTGTCAATTTTCTTTTCATTTTGCGTTTTCAGATTGATGTAGATATTTTTGTAGGAAGTATTTTCCCAGTCGTGTTTCAAGCCTTTGAGTTTGCAAAAGGACTTGAAGATGTCCGCATACATTTCGTTTGGAATTGGGGCATGCGGAATGCTGTTGGAGAACAGATGAGGATTGATGTGTCTCATTCTGTAACTCGAATTGAACATGGCCCATTCGTGCCAGATTTCGGTGGCGTCTTCTAGTGAGAAGAGGTGGCGAATTCTGTCGATGCGGCTTGTTTGAAATTTTGATTGGATGTCCACCATGTTGATGCCTCCATCTTTGACAGGAGGAAACGTCTTGCTTCTCTGGAGCTGTTCGAATGGTGAAGGATACCAGAGGAAGTCGAAGAGGATTTTGTTTAGTTCTTTGATGTGTTGTTTCGTTGGCATCAGCACTCTACTGAGATGCAAAGTGACGGGTACCAAGAGAGTGTTGATGATCGAGATCTTTCCATAGAGGGAGAGTCTTCGTGGTTTGTGGATGTTGGCGATCGTTTGAGTTTTCTTGATGGCGGTCTGCCAGTTCATCTTGTCAAGTTGTGTTTTTTTTGTGCCTAGCCAGATGCCCAGGATCTTGACGTTGTTCAAGATCGCAGCTTTTGGAAAGAGTTGCTGAGCTCTTTGGGCCAGGTCAGGTTTGGACGCCAGGATCTGGGTCTTTCCCTGATTTACTTTCTGGCCGGACATCGTCTGGTAGATGGCTAGTTCTTTGTTGATTTTCTTGAGAGATGGAATGTCTCTTGTGATGAATGTGGTGTCGTCCGCATATTGCTGGATTTTGATTGTCAGCTTGGAAAAGCGAAAACCGTTGATCAGATGGTTTTTCTCTATGCGTCGGGTGAGAACGTCAGCACAGATTATGAAGTAGAGCATGCTGAGGGGACAACCCTGTCGTATGCCCCTTTTAACGTTTATTCGTTTTGTTAAAGCTCCATTGATTTCTATCTTGCTTTTTGTTTTGTGGTAAATTAATGACAGGTAATTCATCATTATTGGTTTTACTCCGAGTTTCTTCAAGATTCCATAGAGGAATGAGTGACTAACTCTATCGAAAGCTTTTTCAAAG
Source organism: Aplidium turbinatum (assembly GCF_918807975.1). Taxonomy (NCBI): domain Eukaryota; kingdom Metazoa; phylum Chordata; class Ascidiacea; order Aplousobranchia; family Polyclinidae; genus Aplidium; species Aplidium turbinatum. The sequence goes on from NC_137488.1 coordinate 19,133,557, forward strand.
TCAGTTATCATGACGTACAAGTCCCTGTGTTGTGTTTGAGAAGCTTCCAGGGCAGCTTGTATATTCATTGTAACATGCTCTATTCTGCGGTTTGGCAGTCCACATTTCTGATTCGGACAAATCAGGTTTGTGATCATGAGTGTGAGTCTGTTGGAGAGGATTTTGCTCAAGATCTTGTAGTTTGTGTTGAGCAGAGAGATCGGTCTCCAATTTTTGAGCTTTTCTTTTTCACCTTTTTTAAAGATTAACTTCACTTTTGCTTCTCTCATTGAGGGAGTCATTGTTTTTCTCAAGTAGCAATTTGTAAGCATCTCTAGAATGTCTATCAAGTAGCCTATGCGAAACTACCAGCAATAACCTATCAAGGGCTTTGTCAGTCCCAGGATAAAGATTCAAAGCCAACTAACCATTGTGGAATTAATTGTTTGCCTTTTAGCCTTCAGACAAGTCTAATATGTTCTGTTGAAGATTTCAATGTGTTTTCGTTGATCTATATTTCTTTTCTTTTTTTATGAAGCCTTCTTTCAAATATAAAACACAAAAAATAGTGATTCACTCAGTTCAATATTGGTTAGGTCAAAAAAGTCAATTTTGTTCAATTTTTAGGTCAATAAATTTTTCCCATAACAAACAAAAGCGAAGATACAATCCCACGCAATTACGGCCCAGGCAGGGGCGCCGGAACGATTTTTGACTGGGGGGCAGAATTATGAAAAAGGGCACTTTTAAAGTTTTAAGATAAGATATAGCGATAATGTTGAGCAGTTCGTTAATCGTTTTCCCCCTATTAGCCATATAAATCGAAATGTGAGACAGATGAAGATAAATGAATGAAATATAGTGAAATAGCTTGAACAAGAAGAAACGAAAGATAAATCTTAGGTTCATAGCGTCACAATCTGCTGCAAAGTATAAAAAGTGTTCGCGGGATAATCAAACCAATCCAAAGTAGGCCTACATTTTACGCGCGTCGGTTGCTCGAATGAACTCATTTGCAACAGCTTCTAAGTCAATGGTGTACATCACCTGTTTGTGAATAGTCGCAAACATTCGGTTGTTTAAACTGTTGTCTTGTCATTTACTCGCCTTCTGGCGTTAAACTGCGTTCAGCATTCACCTTTCCTAGTTTGACGCTATAGGCCTATCATAACGGCTTACTTACTCTTTCCTTCTAAACAATTTTAACTTCTAGGTTCTCACACTCTTTGCTATGCTAAGACGTTTATACCATTCCTTAACTTTCCTACAACTCTGTATCACTCAGATCTTTTTTCTAACTAAAACCAAGACCACGAGGAACATTTTCTTTTCTCATATGTCAGCCATCAACAATACCCGACCATCCAGCCCTACGTTTGACCCTCTGCAATACAAAACGGTCGTTAGTGGTGCCTCAAATTATTGGCGTTTGATTTTCACAGCTGGTGGTAACATCAAACATAGATGTGACAAAACTGTCATTGAAGAAGCATAGGAGAGGTAAAATTTCAATAAATTATGTTTCTGACCTAAGCTCATTATCGAGTAATGATACAAGAACTACATATCGGTATATAAAGAACAATGGCACGAAAGGGCATCATGTAACCTACTGTGATACAGAATTTTGTGTGTGAATATTATTTTGAGGCAAAAATGAAAGATTGTAATTAAGCTAAAAGCGAATAGCAGAAATTGTTATATTGAAAAATGTGCAGTAGCTCAAATGACCTTAAAAGGGCACCATTGCTGCCCCCCTTGCCCCCCATCCAGAGAAATTTTGAGGGCAGGGGGCCTGCCCCCCCGCTTCCGGCGCCCCTGGGCCCAGGGTTTTTGATTTTCTTGAATTCGACAAACGGATTTTAAAGACTAGTTATTGAAATTAACCTGTAGGTTCTCTTGCCTATTACTTGTAGTCAACAGTGGATCTGGAAAAAAATGTAATGAGGAAGCACCGGAGTTTCAACAAATCAAAGATTCAAGGAAAAATGGACAATGCAAAACTTTAAGTCCGAAAACAAAATAGGCTAGGCTAGCAAAGAGTCTGGGAGATTTGCCTCCCAAAAGATTTTTGACAACACTCACGCTGAATGAGTCAGACACTGCTCTAGAAAGCTATAAGTGTGATCAATTTTACTTTGATATCAAAGCTAACTATTTCTTTACAAAAATACTATCAATGTTACTTTTAATTTATACAGAGTTTGAGCAACGTAGATTGTAAAAAATACGACAATATGACCAGGTGGTCAAGGTATGAAACTAAGTCAAAAACCTATTTTTATCATCGAGACAATGAACCTTACGATGAAGCTCAAGACATTTGCCAACAAGAACATTCGGGGAATCTTGCTATCATAGAAGACGATGACACATTTCAAGCGATAGTAGACAATGCCCCGAAATCGCGGAATCTAAAATCTGACTATTACATCCTGGGACTACGAAGCTACCAAACAGGCGAACCTTACTTGTGGGTTGATGGAAGTGTGTTTGATGCTCAATGGAAAACAATTGAACATGGAAGTTTTGCTGGAAGCTGCAATGGCGTAGCATTGTTTGTGCCAAGGTCTGCCTTTAAGGCTGTATCTTGCATTAGAACTTTGCCATTCCTGTGTGAGATAGATAACCGTCTGTCATTGTCCACAATCATTACAAAAACATCTCAATTTGCAAAGAGCAGTAGAGTCATGACAATATCAACAAAGACGCAAAGATCAAATGCGATGAGACATAAGGTTGCCACCTTGCCAAGCCTGTACAACACCGATGTTAGTGAGAGCCAAACTGTAGGCTTACCGGCCTACTATTCAGGATTATTCGGAGGTTTAGCTGGGGTGGTGATTTTGTTGCTTGTCATAATTATAATTGTGATTGTACGTAAAAGAAAGCGGAAGAAGGCTTCAGGTATTAAGAGTAAAGTAGTTTCAGAAGCAAAACCACAAAACTTGGTTTGTGGCAGAAGTGTTGCGGAAACATTGGCTAATGCATCACCTAACTCTACAGATGTCGAGGGTGGGGTTCAAGTAGCAACGTTTCATAATTCGCTAGGAAATGCACCTTTTCTACAAAGTGACGGTGCAGCAAGTGTTGTCATTGCTGATAATATTCACTTTAGACCACAAACTGAAGACACTATATCTCCCTATGCCACTAACAGTGAAATTGCGAGCGATAACCGAATGGCGATCGAAGAAAAAACACAACTAGATGATGCTACAGCGCAGTCCGCCACGTACGCCGTTGTTCAACGTAAACCAAAGACTCAACTTAAAACATCCGATCAGGTTATCAAAGATCGTGTTGTGATGTCTGAGGGAACAGTTGAAAAAATAAAAGATGATGCCACGTCACCGGAGCCTGTCTACAGCGTGGTGAACAAGAAAAAGAAGAAGTAGACATTTAATCACGCAGACTATCAAACACAAACATATTTCGTTGACTTATTTTGACTTTAATGATTGAAAGTCATCTACCCTTACTGGTACTTTAACATGGTTGCTTACAACTTCAAAACGTTGGCAGTAAAAATAAGTTTAATTGATTTGGTCCGTAGAATCCCAAGACTCACATTCTACAAAAAAAAAAAAAAACATTTCATCGATGTAGCTAACTGTAAACTAAATTAACTGAAAGCCTACTAAAGTTTGATTCATACGGAGGATGATGAAAATAAACTGGATTGATAAAATCACCAATGAAGAAGTGTGGAGACGCTCTGGGGTGTACCTCTAGCGTCCTGGTAAGAACTGTTATAAAAAGGCAAATGACATTTATCGGGCATGTCTCTTGCAAGCGCGGAATTAAACGTTCGGTGTTGATCGGGCGACATTAAACAGCTCGTTTCATCAAAAAACCGAATCAACGATTCTGTCCTGGATGACGACACCAAAGATGACGTCAATATATCAATTCACTTGTTTGTGTGACATGAATATGACGTAGGCTAGGCTACATAGGTATGTCCACAAGACACCTGGCTGCAAGAGCAAAAGAGCATTTTAAGATAGAAGATATTTCTAGACCTTTCTACCTTTTTGTAGACTTCTGCTATGTTTGGCATACATTGTTTTTCGTTGTGATGGTCAAAAATAAAAACAAACTGAACTGATTAACGAGCACATTGCAATCGAAAAACATACTACATGATGTTTGTTGATAGTGTCTGGGCACGCCCGAATGGATGATCGTGATGTAACTGTTTGTTATAATGTCAATTTTACTTTGGATTAATTTAAAATAACTCAATATTGTCAATCAGAATTTGAAACCGAAATTTAGGAGGTATTCAAATAAAACAAGGCAACCCTAAGCTCAACTAGCAATTTTTCGCTGTGAAGACATCAATCCAAGGCTGAATTTATATTAAATTATGTTTGTTTCATATTTTATAGTCATTTTCTTTGTTTTTCTTAATATTGTTACCGCTCGCAATCCTGTCTTGTGATTATACTCCAGCATACCGTAGCCTCCTTTATAACAAAATGTTAGCACGTATGCTGTGTTTTCTTCAGTTTGTTCTGTACTTAGCTCGTTGTAATTATTTTTCAGTTATTTGTTGAGATGTAGACCTAGCAGGGTTTTCCTGACTAGAGCAGCGAGATTTGCTGAAAACGTTTGAATTTAATATGTTACTTTGGTGTATTGGTTTCATTTGTTGGAAGCTTGGTTTTGCTTGGGCTGTTCTTATGTTGAGCTGTGTTTTATTTTCTCAGGGTCTTGCTAGCGTAGCGTCTAAAGGGGGTTGGGGGGCAAGTGCCCTCCCTTTCATTTTGAGGTTATATTGTTATTATTATTTAAAAGAAATGCTTTCATAAGGTTCAATAAAAAATCAACCAGATTTGGTAACTACAAAAATTTATTGGTAGAGCTTTCGCCGCCGTAAAGGCGGCTTCATCAGTACTCTTATTCAAATAGAATTCTATTTGAATAAGAGATCGATTCTGAATAAGAGAATGATTCTATTTGAATAAGAGTACTGATGAAGCTGCCTTTACGGCGGCGAAAGCTCTACCAATAAATTTTTGTAGTTACCAAACCTGGTTGATTTTTTATTGATTATACGTTTGGTTAAATCCGCTCACATGGATCCTACAATTATTTATGATTAACAATTCCCATAACACCGAGAAGCCAGAACTGAGGTTAAGAGTCTGCAGAAACCTTTTATTACTATTTTATAAGGTTGGTTTAATTTTTTTTTTAATTTTACGTATCAAACCATCAGGAGAGGAGGGTCCAGGTCACTGCGTAATTCATTCGCTTCAAACTTTTCTGTTTTGACATTTTGGATGCAAAATAAGAAATAGCAGTGACATTCCGCAGTAACAGTGACAATACGTCACCCATAAAGTTTATTTAAAAGCATTGTTACCAACCAAGGTTTTGCAAACGTCCATTACAAACGTCACACGTAAAGTCCCCAACGGCAATTATTGGCGGAAGAGGGCAGTGTCTGACGGGCAGGCATCCTGTAAGGCGGGCCTCGATGAACAGAGCACCAGACAGCCCGTTGCAACCAGTTCCCCTGAAGCTGCACGTTTCAATATAATTGGACCGCGACCGCAGTGGACATGGAGCTGGCCAACAGTGTGTGCGTAGCCTTCGCGTAGTCACGACCACCTTAAACAACCAAACAAGCGAATGGCCTCTGTCTCAAAATTGGACCTGAACCAAACAAAGCCCAATGGCGATGATATTTTCTCAATTCAGTTCAATTTATTTTTCTTTGTCGGAAAACAACAGCAATGATAAAGTTACCAACAGTTTACGGGAACAAAACCAACAAAAGAAAAAGGTGGCAAAACTACAAAAGTTTAAAACATGCATTCGATGCAGATTTAAAGGTTACGTACACGAAAGTAAATTAAGCACGGCCACCAAGCCTAACAGTTTAAAGTAGATGAACTAGTTGGAAGAACCAGTTGACTCCACATACCTGAAGCAACTGGAGGTGTGCCAGTTGATGAAACCATGCGGGGACGACTGAAGCTTACAACTAATATAAAAAAGAAAAATCAACAACACGAGCATTTAAGAATACACAATAAACATACGGCATATTATTACATATTAAACATAGGTTATTACATATTATAATACAAAATACTATGTACAGTGTGATCGTTTTAAGTAAAATGAAGTGTTCGCAGCAACGACAGTGGTGTGATGTTGAATAGGAATTGATAACTGGTGGATACAGGAATTTAGATTGATTAGGCTAACTTATTATTTGAGCATGATATTAAACTGATGATCATGAATGATGAAAAATGAAGTGAAGATGATATGAAAATGGTCTTGATGGCATGCGGGTGACTTCGGCATCGGAGAGGGATGGAGTTTCTTTGGAGTTTTTTTTAAATGAATTTCCAACCAAACTGTCTATCACGGGTCAGATATATCACGGGTAACGGGGCAGGCTTGGTAGAGTTGGAAGCCTCCAGCCCGGTTTCACACAGCTGAAGCCGACGACGATTTACAAACGTATTTGTGACATCACTGGGATATAGTTTTTCGGTCACTTCAAAGTTTTGATCATTTTCCGTTTTTTAGTTGTGTCCTGAAGTCACCAGTTTAATATCAGTGGAATAAACGTTGACTGTTTTGCGACGTGCAGACTTATCTTGGTTTTAGGGATAAAGAGGATAAAGGTATTTTTATGAGTTGCTACATTACTAAAATCTTTACCGACCTTAGTTTGGAGTCCAACTGTAGGCTATGCATTGAGCGGGATATCTGAACTATTTTCGTCTTGAGACGGAAAAATATTTTGTCTTCTGTTTCGAAATCGTAGCAATTTGGTTTCGTTCTGCGCGCATGTACAAAGTATGAAATGCAGGAGAATGTTACAACGGAGAAAGCGTCATAAAGTGCAAATGATTGAGCTTGCATAAAAAGTGCTTGGTCTGGCAAGATATATGAACTATAGTTTCGCGTTGGGATGTTTCCAGCAAAATACGGTGTATTCCTTGATTTTGCTTTAATTTTATAACATAATTCCTTGTCTTGATCTTCTTTTTGAGTTCAACTCAAAACAAAAAGTCCTTTGCCCGATTTCTTTCAAACACTTTTAGTTTATAATGATTTTATCACGTTATAGTTCAACCAGTCCACTTTTTTTTCAACAAAATTGCATATCAGTAGCGTACGGCCCAACTGAATTTTGTCCGTAGTTATCTGAAGATTCGTTCTTGAGTCAATGACGATCCTCGCTCAAATCATTGATGCTAAAAGCTTAATTGTTTAAAAAACTATTTTGTGTTGCTAGTAAATATGATCTATATGGACTGGCTAAAGCGACGTATCAACAAGGGTTATTACAAATTCGTTGTTTTGATAAATGGGTAAAATTTCTAATGTTACAGACCAAAAATTGCCTAATAGCAAAATTTTCTATCGAGTTAAATATTTGAGCTTCTGGAGTGCCCCCCCCCCTCCCCAGTCAAATAAGTCACGCTACGCCACTGAGACTTTACACCCTAATTTATTTATGAAGCAACATCAACCTCAGGTTAATTGACGTTCGTTCAACAAAAGGTGATTTCAACTTCCTCTATGGATGTAACGTGCCTTGTCAATCGGTGGTATAACTGCAACATTATGCCATTAAAGCTGTTGCTTTAACGCACACAACTTATTTCAACACACTTTCTTGATTTGAAGTTCAATCAGCAACGATAAATGCCATAATGTGTTTGTAAGTTCAGTTTGTTTTGATTTGAAGAAGGTTCACTTTTTGACGCTATAAAACTGGCTGGGTTTTAGACGATCAGAATTGTGCTTTAGTTTCTTGTTTGAATCTTATTTGCGTCAAATCAATGTGGGATTTATTGAAATGAGACGTTTGCGTTTTGATGTACGCTTGTCTGAAATATAAAACCTTGTCTGAAATATAAAACGATTCTTCCACAAAATCTGAAGCTTTTTGAATAATTTGGCAGCAAAGTTGGTTGTAGGGATTGTAGATCATAGGGATGCGAAACTTCATCCGCTTTTGGCTTATCCGCAACACTAGAAGGGTTACTTTTTTTGTAATTTACAAAATATTTTACTTTTTATGGGTTATATAAGAAGAGTGAAGTTGGTTTTAAAGTAATTTAAGGTTTTCCTGACTAGAGCAGCGAGATTTACTGAAAACGTTTGAATTTATTATGTTACTTTGGTGTATTGGTTTTTGAATAATATAATGCAATCCAATTACATAAGTTAATGTATGTCGCTATCGCAGAATTATTTTTCCCAAAGCTACAACAAGAAGATTGTAGCCCAAAATCCCAGAAAAATAAAGTAGGCAACTTTTAGAACAGTTTTTGTCGAAAATAAAGTTGCCAGAACATAAAAGGTGTTTGCTCAAGGTGTGCGCTTGAGCACTTCAAGGAAACCCCTTCATTTACAGGAAGATAGAATAATTCACAGACAGCAAGACTTCAACAAGGGCAAACTTTACGGCGTCATCCTGTTCATTTTATAGTTAAAGTCACCAGAGTTTGGAAAGATTTCGTCAAACCTTTCAAAACATTGAAAGTCCGCCCCATTAGCTCAGTGGTTAAAGCGACCGACTCCAGATCACGCGGCGCTCCTTCGGTTCTTGAGCACACATTTTAGGACTGCTCTCCACCTGGTGGATGGAATAATTCCCCGGCAACAACACTCGGTAACCGGCGATGCACCAAAAAGCTTCTACAAGTATGCAAAACTACTAAGGATAACCTATCAGAGGCTCTGTTAATCCTAGGATAAAAATTCAAAACCAGCTTTGCTCCCAAATCATTCACACAGACTCGGATTTTGTGTAGGAATCCGTTTATATTTCAGACAGACGTATATCAAAACGCAAAACGTTTCATTTCAATAAATTCCACATTGATTTGACGCAAAGAAGATTCAAACATAAAAAAATGAAGTATAGGCTACAATTCTGTTCGTCTAACTTTAAAACCTGGCCAGTATTAGAGCGTCATAAAGTGAACCTTTTTCAAGTCCAAAAAAAACTGAAATTTTAAATACATTATGGCATTTATCCTTGCTGATTGTCGATAAATTTCAAATCAAGAAAGTTTGTCGAAATAAGTTGTGTATTAAAGCAACAGCTTTAACAGCACAACTTATTTCAATACATATCACGTCGATCACATAACGTACAAGAAAGAAGCATCTTTGAGTCGGTGGCATTAGTCGCTTATCAGTGGAAGACTTGGCTATAACCTGAAAAAACACAAGATGTAAACATTAAATACACTGCATGTGGATGCTTATACTGAAAAACGTAGGCTACAAAAATGTTGGAAAGAGCTTTTACTATTGTGTAATTTGGGTAGCGAGGTTAGTCTGTTAACCATTAACCGTGTAGAGGGGCAGTGGTATGATCAGATATGCAATTTTAGGGAGGCAAAACAAATTCTAAGGAACAGGAAAAGCAGTGCAAGAGATATATAGTATAACTGTTGAAAATATGATATATTTTCATAACTGTTTATGTATTTGTATATGTAATAATGTACTCGACTGCCCCTTTATACGGCTGCACTGACGCTGTCTGCTTTGTAAAGTGCTAAGTGCGATGCATATTTGCGATGGATTAAGCTTTATTAAAAACACAGATTATTATATTCTCACTATTTGGAGAAATAATAGTTTTGGATGGCAATTAACATTCAGGATTTCTCAACAATCGTTAGAGATAAAATGATTACGTTCGCAAACAGGAAAAGCAGCATTCCACTCTTCCAAGGGCAGGCATCGAACTTGTCGCACCCCCAACCAGTTCGAAGTTAGGCAACTAACTTGATTTTATAAAACGTTATAGGCATTTTTGTTCAGAACATGCCTGCAAAGTCAGGATAGCACATTCGTCTCCATAAACTTTTAATATTTCATGTTATTACGTTTTTTGTTTTTGTTCTAAATTTCAAAACCGTTATAGCCCAAAGTGTTATGACCTAGCAAAATTTTTAACTGATTAACCTATTTCGTTCGCGTTTTGTAGCTTCCATCTTTTTTAGATCTTAGCTATGTTTGATAAGTTATGTTTTGTTTTTATTGTGATCAGAGGAGGCTCGTGGCTATTTTAATGGATAGGCAGCATAAATTTTTTTACTGAAACAACTCAAAAACTGACTACCAAGCATTACCATTATTGATAACTGGATTGCGCACTTATGTTATGTTATATAACATATGTACGTTGTCATGTCATATAACGATATTCACCAATTTCACGAGGATAAGCTGCAGTTTTGCATTCTGTAAGGGCGAGCCGTCACTGATTGTGATGGTCCGAAATGAAAATAAAATTAAACTGAACCGAACAACAATAACGAGCTTCTCTGCATTGGAGAGGATCAGTCGTTAGTCGCGGAGGCCTATACATTATGAGGCCACTTTGATAAATCGCAATAAATTCTGACATTTTTTGTTTATTATTTCAAGTCGATCACATAATGTACTGCACAAGAAAGAAGCATCTCGGAGTCGGTGGCATTAGTCGCTTATCAGTCTAAGCCTTGGCTATAACGTGAAAGAACACAAGATGTAAATATGAAATACATTGCATGTGGATGCCTATTAGCCTACTGAAAAACGTAGGCTACAAAAATCTTGGGAAGAGCTTTTACTATTGTGCAATTTTGGTAGAGAAGTTACTCTGTTAACCATGAATCGTGTAGAGGGGCAGTGGTATGATCAGATATGCAATTTTAGGGAGGCAAAACAAATTCTAAGGAACAGGAAAAGCAGTAAAACAGATGTACAGTATAATTGTTGAAAATATGATATACTTTTATAACTGTTTATATTTTGTATATGTAATAATAAAGAAGGAAGGAATAAATAAATTAGAAGGAATGAATAGAAGGAATAAATTTTTGAAAACAATACCGTACATTGCATGACAGCAGGTTAAGTTGCATTGAAGCAGTTGTAGATCTGCACGTACCTTCGCATAGAGGAAAATCAGCAGACCAACTTCCCGTCTCTAGGCAGGTGAGGCTGTTTTCCCTTGTGAGCACATACCCGGGATTGCAGACGAAATCAATAACTTCACCGACGGCATAAGCATCTTTGTCTTCAAAAAACTTGCCGAAAGCAAGGGTGGGCTTTGCGCACTGGCGCGCTAAAGTGCAAAAAGTTTCAATAAATAAAATGGTGGATTGATTTGCTTTTTAATTGGTGAAGGAGGGATTTGTCTTCGAACTGAGAAAGTAAGTTCAATCCTCACAGTTTTATATACTTCGGGATGTTTGAAGCTGCTGGTATAGACCGAACTTCAAGCTATCAGCATTCACTGTTAGGGTTGAACTTAATAGGCTATGCAGAATTCACCAGTATTTAAAAGCAGTGCCCGTCGATCAAAATCAAGGCGCTCCCCAACAGCCCAGTTCATGAAAACCCACTCGAACTAACTACTCAACTCTTACTTAATGAGACTGACAAATAAACCATCTCAGCGGCTAATTGCGCGGACAATAAATGAATTTCTGAATGGAAGTTTAATACCATCAGACTTCACTCGTTCATCCCTGACGCCGACACCCGTTCGATCGGTCTGACACTACAAAGACAAGCGTGGGTGCGCCTTAACCGTCTTCGTACGGGCGTCGGCTTTTTTTACTCAACCATGCACAAATTGAACTCTTTCTGTTCCTGTGAGTATGGTGCAGAGGAACAGACCTTATCATCAACGATTGCACCATTTTCATTTTTACTCTCTTAACCATGAACCCAACCAAGCTGAGAGTCTGCGGAGGGGAAATCGGCTTTTTCGAAATTCAACTTCATCTCTGGTTTTAGGCTACAATAAGTTTCCCGAAATGTTAGTCAATTTCCAATGAAGTTAAAACTAATAGTATATTTATGGCATAGGCCTAATCAAAATTCGTGTGGGTTTTTAATTGTTAGTAGGCTACTGTTGTTTTCGTTTTATTCAAGCAATAATTTCCCAACCCAACAACGGATGGTAAAGTTATTGCAGTATTCTGTATTCATGTGTCTCTTTATGTTATATTCTCATATTGCTATTGCATGAACCGCTGTAAATATATGCTACTTTTGAACATAGAAACTTGTAGCCTACGATTAAAAAATATAATCAAGCTGAAAGCGCTATACGTAGTGAAGCAGTATATTATAGTTATGAATAGTGTCATGTGTGAAGTCCTGACTTTCAATGAGTCTACTAACAACATCATCAGCGCTAAATTTTGTCTCTCTCACACGATTTTAAGACAAGCCAATTGTTTTAGTATGCACGTTACGGTAGCCACTTTAACAAGTCGAAATTCTGCCACTGAAATTGATTAGAATGAAACCGCCAACCAATCAGAAGCTACGGTTTAAGTGACGTAAAAATGGCGAAAAGAGGATGATAGAAAGCAAACTAAGTGATGGATTTTTTGTCAGCTGTTTGGCTAAAGGGTTAGGGTTAAGGCTAGAAAGTAGTCATTCCATTGACGCGGGTTCGATTCCCACTACTGCCATTGCTCTTTTTTCTTCTTTAATTACCAAATAAAGTTCAAAACAAGCATTAACTCTCTGGATGAGTGCTATAAGGATCACAATTGGACGGCAGCCTCTTATAACATGTTCTGATTGGTTGGCGGTTGCATTCTAGTCAATTTCAGTGGCAGAATTTCGACTTGTTAAAGTGGCTACCGCACGTTACACTGCTGGAGTTTTGAAAACTGGAAGAATATTCAAACCATTGGTGCCAGAAGGCCTCGAAAAAACGCAATGTTATTGAGCTGAGGCTTTCTTTGGCATTATTTAGAAGATGAAAAAGTATATGTAGGCCTCAAAAATGAAAACAGTTTAATAAAGAGAGCAAGCTTGCTTCAGCACGAATTCCAACACGCATCGCACAGAACCACAGCGAAAGCAAGACACACAAAAAAACAGCCACATTCCAAGATTTGTCAATCCGCAGAGATAATATGACGAGTGACGACACAACTGGAGGCATCCAAAAAACCAAGATTATCGAAGTCAGATGCCTCCGCTGCTCAACATGAACAGCAAATTGACACAACCCAGACACACAGCCACTCCTGTGCATCTCAATTCCGCCAGGGCCCCACCTAGGTGGTTAATATTCTACGTGGTTAAGTAAGTTTGATAAGACCATAATCCAGGGGCGTATCCTCAATGGAAGCAAAGAAAGCATTGCTTCCCCTGTCAAAACTGAAAAATAAAAAGGATGGTAATTTTAAGTAAAACGATTTCGTAATTTCTTTGCCTGAATAGGCTACGAATTAGAACAGTTTCTAACAATCAATCAATCATTTTATTTTTCGTCATTAACGCGTCCGGGACGAAAAAGATATTAACTACAAAAATCGAAATAGACCTACCAGCACGTCAATGAACGGAAAAAGGTGGCAAAACCTTGAGAGGTTTAAAACGTGTCTGCATGAAAAATCATGTAGTACCGTATGCTATACCCTATATGTCAGCAGTTAGCATGGCCACAAAACCCAAAAAACAAATAGCAAAAAATAAAACAGAAACAGAGAGAAGCACAAAAATGTTATATCGAAGAAAAATTCAAGATAAATAGTTATGCGTTGTAAAGAAAGATTTTCAACAACAAAGAGAAGCACACATGTAGTAATGAATGACAGCCTAATGAAAAGTGTTGTGGATTAGATTTGCCAGTTCCGATATTGATTTGAATGAACAGTCATAATAATAAGATGGAGAAAGAAAACCGGACATAAAAGAAACCCATCCTAAGGCAAAAACCCGTTTCGATGCGGTCCATGAGAGCAGGTGGTGAGCTCTTTCTATGGTCAGACAGTACATCCCACATAACTCATGTCCCCGTATGATTTCAGCTCGGTTTTAATTTTAAAAAAGTTGGAAGCTTACGGAAGCAAAGATTTGTATCGCTTTCCTTGCTCTCGTTTTTGCTATAAGAAACAAAGGAAAAAAGCAGAAAAAATCCCCGTGCTGGGGCGTGTTGTCACAATTTTTTTTTTTTTACAAAAATTTGATTTTCTTAAAATCCTTTTGCGGTTAAAAAGTTTAACAAGTGGCAAAAGGAAGTGTAAGTGGACAGTGTACGAATGATATAACCAAATCACTTACATTGTATATAGCAAAAGCACAAATGGAAAAACCCAAACCTGTGACAACACGCCCCGGTTGGCCTTACAAAATCAAATTTTATTACTTGGAATTTACACATTTATACAGTAAACAAGTTGAAATTAATTCAACAACTGCTTTGGGTCTTGTTTCCTTGCTTTCACATATCAACCAAGGGTTCGGTAGTTTATGCCAAATTTTGCTTCTGCTTCTCATAAGCTGTGACCATCATCACAGCTGTGACAACTCGCCCCGACGTACGCAGTCAGACAAAAGTTTTAATGGCGGCTAGAAAAGGCACGCTCTTAACTTCTGAAGTGTCAGTTAAACACCTAACATAATAAGCTATAAAATTGATTTCATACTTGCGGTCAAACTGCTCTTACGAAAGCGTCACACAATTTTGAAAAGTTAGTGAAATTTACATCGATGACCAAGTTTTTGATAATAATTTAATTTAAGCTAAACCTGCTGTCTTTTCTTGACTTTGCTAACCTCAAAATGAAAATGACTCTTAACAAAGCACGTGCTACAAATATAGACTCCAAGCAGTAAGTGCAAGTACAAAAAAAATTGCTGTGACAACACGCCCCTTGTGACAACACGCCCCGGTTTGCCTTAATGGTTTGCAAACAGTCGTGCAATTTTATAATCGTGCTGGTTAACACAATCCAATAATCCATCACTGCAATTTGACTTTGTGCGCCGTGAAACGCAAAATAAAATCATGAAATCTGGCAATAATGATGCGTTTGGTTTTTTTGAATTTTTATCCTCGGACTGACAAAGCCTTGATAGGTCATGCTTGGTAGTTTCACATTTACTTTGTAGAGGCTCTTCACACAGGACCTGTTACCGAGATTGGCAAAGTGAAGTTTCTGATTGTTGTTGCCAGGGAATTATTTCATTCACTAGGTGCAGCTGAATGGAGAGCAGTCCTTAGAATGCGTTGCTTAAGCGCACACTCCGAGTGTCGAACCAGCGCCGCGTGATCTTGAGCCGGGCGCGTAACCACTGAGCTATTGAGGCGAACAGCAACGAGTCAAAATCTCTTTCACGCTGTTTTTCCTGGGCGAGAAAACAAAGGCTTACCGCGGATTAAATTTAAAATGAACAATTAAATTCCGCACTTAACGGTTAAAGTTAACATAAAGATTGAGCCACAGTATTGCAATATCTCGCGGCACCCTTGAGCATTGCAATTTTCACCCCAGAGTGCCACGACACCCCGGTTGGGAACCACTGGTCTAGTAACTCTGCTCTGTTGGATATTGTGCCAGTGGGCTATGTAATGAGAAAATCAAAGGCGCTGTTATGGTTATAATATCGGTCTAAAAAGCAAAAGTTTGAGCCAAATGTTGGCTTTACACTGTTATCCTGGCTGGATAGACTTTGGCATAAGACCGGATATGTGAGGTCTATAGGCAGGGTTGGAAGTAACGACTAGTTGTCACTATTCGATAACGTTATTTGTTGCTTTCTGAATATCGAATGCTTATATCTATTCCTTTTAAAAGTAAATATCGAATGCGCGTTATTTACTGCTTTTTTATGCAAGCAACGAAATCATTATTCGTTTTTCACTAATCGATATTTAGGAGAACTGCTGAATCACTTTTTTGTTGTTCACTTACGTTGTCGTCAAACGAATTTACGAGATTTAGTTTTCGGATTACTATCCGACCTAGTAAGATTAAGGAAAATTTTGCGGCATCACAGTTCAGAAAAACCATGCCAGTGAGAGTCGTTAATAGTGAGTGCGGTTTTCCCGCATGTTTGGGCTTGGTTTTTTTTCGAATTTTTGTATTTTTTTTGTTTGCGGGTTGCTTGTTTGTGACTTGTTTTTTGGCCAGTCAATTTTTAGTATTTGCTATTCATTGCTTTTTTTCAGTATCGATAGTGGAAAGTCATTGCTTTTTTGGGCACTATCAAATAGTGAAATAGTCATTGCTTTTCGACTAACGACTTCCAACCCTGGGTCTAGGCTAGACTTGACGGAAATGAATTCTGGCTTAAGCTACTACAGCAGTAGCCTAGTTAGCTGTAGCTGAGTTTTTGGTGTTCTCTAATTTTATCCACATTTTTTGCCTGTTTGTGTGTAAGAGCCAAAGATTCCGAGAAGTCGGGCGACTTTCCCCTCTAGCATAACGTTATAAAGGAAAGACGAGTAGTTTTTTGTTTTGCCACCTTTGAGGGGGGCCCATCTTTACTACTAGGCCTACAATAAAAATGTAACAACTTAAAAATAAACACATTTTTGAATGAAAAGCGTAGTTCCAAATATTTTTCGATAAATGTAGGTGCTACTTCAAATCTAGAACAAATCATTCTCGTATTAATTAAGTTATGGAGGGTTATGTTAAACTGCTTCAAGACATAAGATCTGATAACGCTTACTGACTTCTGTATCACTGAATCGTTTCTGTTGTTTTAACTTGAAAGCTGGTGCTGCTTTGGCTAAGCGTGTAGCCTGCTATTTTTGCTTGACCAACTTAACCTTGACTTCAAAAACTGCTTTGGCCAGGTAGCCTAGCCTATATGATAATGGATCCAACATGTCTGGAATGGGAAAGATTTTCATGCAAGATTAAAGGAAGTTGTACCTTCCAGAGTATTTTCTGCTTGTGGATGTCACTGCAAAAATCTAGTTGGGGTTCATGGTATGCAGTTGGGAGTTGTGGAACAAATTTAGACAAGTTGTGGCCCACAATATTGACATTTTGGATGAGTTTGTACTTTTAAAAGAAACCTAGACAGCAAACTTGAGCTGCAAACCGGAACGCACCACGTCATGATCTCTACTCAAAAAAATCATTGATTGCAACTTTTGAAACAACTTTTCAAAATATTTTCGTTGCTTTGAGAATTGTTTACGTAAACCGGTAGGCCGATCTCGAACGGATGGAGGTTGAAAACGTGGTTTTAGCACATAGAAATTTGTAAAGAATTGTTTACGTTCCACCATGACTCAAAACCTATGAATAACCTATTTTGCATCAAATCAGACTATATGCAAAGCCGTTGAACCTTTCCAAGTCGAACCTTGAACCATCATTGAACCTTTCCAAGTCTTTTTCCTGGTAAGAGATAGAAAGAAACCGTGACATTCTGGGACCTCTCGCATGCGAGAGGTCACGGGTTCATTTCCCGAACAAGCCCCCAGAATGTCACGGTTTCTTTCAATCTCTTACCAGGAAAAAGACTTGAAAAGGTTCAATGACGTAGTTTAATGGGTTATAACCGAAAAGCAGTCAATTAAATGTCGAATAGTTCTACTATTGAAATGATATATGAAAACGCTTGAAGGACTTTAACGAACGGCTTCTCAAATAACTCTAATTTTGAACACAATTTATATCAGCACCAAACTCTCATCTACTTGTATTCAATTACTTCAAGTCTCAATCACCAATAATTTCTGCACCAACTACCAATCCACAACTCTCATAATCAACTCAATAATCATAATCACGCAAATTACACCCACTCTTTATAGAAAGTTGTTCGGTCTAGTAACTTCGAGAAGGTTACGTAATGTTTCATCATAAGGACTCATTGTTCTGTCAAGTTGCATTAAACATAAACAAGCAGCAGCTTCCAGATTGCCACGTAGGGTAGAAGTTCTAGAAAACATGTTACATAACCAAGACCTCTCAATCATAGGTTACTTCAGGTCAGTGACTGATAATAACACACAACACGAGAATTCCATAACCAAAACAGCACGCTCGGTCTAGATACAAAGCAGCCCGTCGCGAGACCTTGCACCTTGATTGTGACACACAACTACGCAAAAAAAAATTAGATTCTTAATTTTAGTTTAAGCAAGTTTAAGCAAGGAGCAAGCAAGGAAGTCACCTAAAAAAACAGATCTATGTAGCCTATATTAGGGAATCGTGTTTTGTCTGGAACTGTTGAACACAGTGGCGTAACTCATTTTCTTGAGGGGAGAGAGTGCTGACCAGAAGCATAAATATTTAACGCGGATGAAGGTTTAACCTTTATATGCAGATTTTAGTTTGTAAAATGTGAAATTTTGCCCATCATCCAGTAAACACATCTCCAATACAACCTGGGTATATCCACTTTTCTAATTTGGCTTATCTAGGCAAATAAGGTCAAGTTTTTTAAGTAAGTTATCGCGGTGTGTTTTTGTGCAAGAATTCTGGACTCAAGGAGTCGGCTTCAAAATCTTTACTTGATAGGTTAATAAAAAGTCAATTTTTAAATTTAGGTCAATAAAGTCAATTTTATGTAATTGACACGTCAAGTCTGAATAGTTTTTTTCTAAATGCTGAGAATAAGTGATAGGCTAACTTACTTTTTGTTTACCAATCTCAACCTGTGCTTATTCTTTAAGCACAGGTGGCTAGGTCACATTAACCGGTAGTACAATACTGTTGTAATCATACAAAATGATGGAATAGAAAATAAAAAATCCCAAAATAGCAAATCAGTCGTTTTTACATGAATTCAGCGTCTGCAGATATTGAATCAATGTAAAATACGACTGATTTGCTGTCTGGAAGAGTCTCCTTCAACTCAGCAGTTGTGAACTCAGCGCATTACAGTTGAGCAAGTGACAACTGAGCTAGCAACATTTCAGAAATTGGCATGAAATTGGCAAATGATGAAACTGAGCAAGTAAAAACAAGTGACAACCGAGTTGGCTACATTTCAGAAAGTTGCAGAAATTGGTAAATGATGAAGTAAAAACTAACCAAGCCGATACTTGGCATGTCACAAGTCAGCAAATGCAGTTTAGCAAGTGATGATCAAGCAAGTCCGATGCTAGCTGAAAATCTCATTTGTTGACTTGGGCAGTAGCCTACCTGAAATGTAAGTGCTGAATTGTCGCATGCTGAGTGGTCCGACTACTGTCTAGGACAGGGGTCTTAATCTTTTTCTAGTTAAGTAGGCTTACTTCCTGAGTCGTAAAATAATCAACCCGAATAATCCCCAATAACCTGACACCAAATTAATGACATTTTGTTTGAATTGAATAAGACTTCATTATTAAGTGGTAAGAACATAGCCGTAGGAGATGGGGGGCAGGGGGTGGTCGCTCCCACGCTGAAAAAAAAAACGTTGCGAATTTGGGCAAAAATGTCCAGTTATTTGGGCAAATTAATCTTACCATGATGTTTCGACGTCTCACCAGTTCATAGACTTTACATAATTGTTATAATTTATGAGATGCATTGATATTTTCCAATGAATGTAAAATGCTACATGTTTTTACTTTTTTGTAAATACATGTTTGTATTTACAAAAAAGTGTAAATACTTTTTTGTTTTTACATGTTTTTTTGTTTTTTTTGTAAATTACTACAGTTTTTACTTTGTGTGGAGCTACATGTACTTGAAAGGTTAACTGTTATTTTTTTATTCACTTGTTGATTCATTCATATCAGTTTGTATCCTCTGTGGATCTTTCTCTAGTATCATGGCCCGGCAGAGCTAACTATTTCTTTACAAAAATACTATTAATGTTACTTTTAATTTATGCAGAGTTTTACAAGGAAACGTAAGTTGTAAAAAAATACGACAATATGATCACGTGGTCAAGGTATGAAACAAAGTCAAAAACTTATTTTTATCATCGAGACAATGAACCTTACGATGAAGCTCAAGACATTTGCCAACAAGAACATTCGGGAAATCTTGCGATCATAAAAGACGATGACACATTACAGGCGATAGTAGACAATGCCCCGACATCGGGGAATCTACAAACTGAATATTACAGGCTGGGATTGCGAAGCAACAAAACAGGCGAACCTTACTTGTGGGTTGATGGAAGTGCGTTTGATGGTAATTGGAAAGCAATTAAACGCGGAAGTTTTGCTGGAAGCTGCAATGGCGTAGCATTGTATGTGCCAAGGTCTGCATTTAAGGCTGCATCTTGTAATAGGTCTTTGTCATTCCTGTGTGAGATGGATAACCGTCTATCATTCACTGCAATCAGTACAAAGACATCTCAACTTGCAAAGAGCAGTAGAGCCATAACAATATCAACAAAGACATCTCAACTTGCAGTGAGTAGTAGAGCCATGACAATTGCGACAAAGACGCAAAGATCAAATGCGATGGAACACAAGGTTACCACCTCGCCAAGCCTGTACAACACCGATGTTAGTGAGAGCCAAACTGTAGGCTTACCGGCCTACTATTCAGGATTATTCGGAGGTTTAGCTGGGATGATGATTTTATTGCTTGCCATAATTATAATTGCAATTGTACGGAGAAGAAAGCGGAAAAACTCTTCAGATATGAGTGAAGTAGTTTCAGAAGCAAAGCCACAAAACGTGGTTGGTGGCAGAAACGTTACAGCAGATACATCGGCTAATACATCACCTAATTCTGGAGATGTCGAGGGTGGGGTGCAAGTAGCAACGTTTCATAATTCGCTAGGAAATGCACATTTTCCCAAAAGTGACGTTGCAGCAAGTGTTGTCATTGCTGATAATATTCAACTTAGACCACAAATTGAAGACACTATATCTCCCTATGCCACAAACAGTGAAATTGCGAGCGACAATCGAATGGCGATCGAAGAAAAAACACAACTAGATGATGCCACAGCGCAGTCTGCCACGTACGCCGTTGTTCAACGGAAACCCAAGACTCAACTTCAAACATCCGATCAGGTGAGCAAAGATCGTGTTGTGATGTCTGAGGGAACATTTGAAGAAATAAAGATAATGCCACGTCACCGGAAGCTGTCTACAACGTGGTGAACAAGAAAAACAAGAAGTAGACATTTAATCACGTAGACCATCAAACACAAACATATTTCGTGAACTTATTTTGACTTTGATGATTGAAAGTCATCTACCCTTACTGGTACTTTAAGATGGTTGCTTACAAGTTCAAAACGTTGGCAGTAAAAATAAGTTTAATTGATTTGGTCCGTAGAATCCCAAGAATCACATACTCCAAAAAAAAAAAAACATTTCATCGATGTAGCTAACTGTAAACTAAATTAACTGAAAGCCTACTAAAGTTTGATTCATACGGAGGATGATGGAAATTAACTGGATTGATAAAATCACCAATGAAGAAGTGTGGCAACGCTCTGGGGTGTAACTCTAGCGTCCTGGTAAGAACTGTTATAAAAAGGCAAATGACATTTATCGGGCATGTCTCTTGCAAGCGCGGAATTAAACGTTCGGTATTGATTGGGCGACTTTAAACAGCTCGTTTCATCACAAAACCGAAACAACGATTCTGTCCCGGATTACGACACCAAAGATGACGTCAAATATATCAATTCATTTGTTTGTGTGACATGAATATGACGTAGGCTACATATAGATATGTCCACAAGACATCTGGCTGCAAGAGCAAAAAAGCATTTTAAAATAGAAGATATTTCTAGACCTTTCTACCTTTTTGTAGACTTCTGCTATGATTGCCATACATTGTTTTTCGTTGTGATGGTCAAAAATAGAAACAAATTGAACAGATTAACGAGCACATTGCAATCGAAACCGTACTATATGATGTTTGGAGAAACCATGTTGATTGTGTCGGAGAACGCGCGAATGGATGATCATGATATGACTGTTTGTTATAATGTCAATTTTACATCGGATTAATTTAAACTAAATCGAAATTATCATTCAGAATTTGAAACCGAAATTCAGGAGGCATTCAAATAAAGCATCCTAATCTCAACTGGCAATTTTATGCTGTCAAGACATCAATCCAACTGAATTTATATCAAATTACGTTTGTTTTATAGTCGTTTTCTTAGTTTTTCTCAATATTGTTACCGCTCGCAATCCGGTTTTGTGATTATACTCCAGTATAGCATAGCCTACTTTATAACAAAATGTTAACACCTATGCTGTGTTTTCTTCAGTACTTAGCTCGTTGTAATTATTTTTCAGTTATTTCTTGAGATGTAGACCTACTAGGGTTTTCCTGACTAGGGCAGCGATATTTGCTGAAAACGTTTGAATTTAATATGTTACTTTGTGGTATTGGTTTTTGAATGACATTACCGGTATGCAATCCAATTACATAAGTTGCTGTCTGTCGGTATTGTAGAATTATTTTTCTCAAGGCTACAATCTTCTTGTAGGCTGCTCAAAATGCCAGGAAAAATTAAGTAGGCTAGGTTACTTTTAGCACAGTTTTTGTCGAAAATAAGGTTGCCGGAACATAATGCAAGGTGTGCGCTTGAGCACTTCATGGACACCCCTTCATTTACAGGAAGAGAATTCACAGACAGCAACACTTCAACAAGCACAGACTTTATGGCGTCATCTTGTTCATTTTATAGTTGGAAAGTCACCAGAGTTTGTAGAGACTTTGGCAAACCTTTCAAAACATTGAAAGTCCGCCCCATTAGCTCAGTGGTTAAAAGCGGCCGACTCCAGATCACGCGGCGCTGGTTCGGTTCTTGAGCAACGCATTTCAGGACTGCTCTCCACCTGGTGGATGGAATAACTCCCCGGCAACAACACTCGGTAACTGGCCCTGCGCCAAAAGCTTCTACAAGTATGCGAAATTACCAAGGATAACCTATCGGAGGCT
Source organism: Aplidium turbinatum (assembly GCF_918807975.1). Classification (NCBI taxonomy): domain Eukaryota; kingdom Metazoa; phylum Chordata; class Ascidiacea; order Aplousobranchia; family Polyclinidae; genus Aplidium; species Aplidium turbinatum. The sequence goes on from NC_137488.1 coordinate 19,156,161, forward strand.
TTGTCAGTCGGAGGATAAAAATTCAAAACTGTTATAGCCTAAAGTGTTAGGATCTAGCAAAATTTTAAACTGATTAACCTATTTCGTTCACGTTTTCTAGCTTCTATCTTTTTTAAATCTTAGCAATGTTTGGTAAGTTATGTTTTGTTTTTATTGTGATCAGAGTCGGCTCGTGGCTATTTTAATAGATAGGCTGCAAAAATGCTGTACTGAAACAACTTGAAAACTGACTACCAAGCATTAGCATCATTGATAATTGGATTGCGCACTTATGTTATATGACGTTATAATAACATATGTACGTTGTCATATCGTATAACGATATTCACCAATTTTACGAGGATAGGCTGCAGCCTTGCAGTCTATTAGGGCGAGCCGCCACTGATTGTGATGGTCCGAAATCAAAATAAAATTAAACTGAACCACAACTACAATAACGAGCTTCTGTCCATTAGAGAGGATCAGTCGTTGGTCGCGGAGGTCTATGCATTATGAGGCCCCTTTGACAAATCGCAATAAATTCTGACATTTGTTTATTATTTCACGCCGATCACATAATGTACAAGAAAGAAGCATCTCGGAGTCGGTGGCATTAGTCGCTTATCAGTCGAAGCCTTGGCTATCACCTGAAAGAACACAATATGTAGCCTAAATATGGAACACACTACATGTGGATGCCTATACTGAAAAATGTAGGCTACAAAAATGTTGGGAAGAGCTTTTACTATTGTGCAATTTTGGTAGAGTGGTTATTCTGTTAACCATAAACTGCCGGCCTTTTCCGCTCAACAATGCACCAATAGGAAATTACCTTTCTGTGATGGTGGTGGTGAAGAACAGACTATTACATCACAACGATTGCACCATCTTCAACCTACCCAACCAAGCGGAGAGTCTGCGTGTCTTGGATGATGGCATTGACACCAAAGACCGGATGCTCTCTCGGCCCCATAGCTTTCTTGTACACAGAAACTATTGTCAATCCGAGGTGGAAATTTATTATTTAAAGTTTATGCTTGCTACAATAATTATATCGGTCGTTTCATTCCAAGGTTTTAGACGATCAGAATTGTGCTTTATTTTTTTGTTTGAATCTTATTGCGTCAAATCTATGTGGGATTTGTTGAAATGAGACGTTTGCGTTTTGATGTACGTCTGTCTGAAATATAAATCGATTCCGTCCCAAAATCTGAGTCTGTTTGAATAATTTGGCAGCAAAGTTGGGGACTTGGTTTTGATTCTTTATCCTCGGACTGACAAAGCCTCTTTTAGGTTATCCTTCGTAGTTTCGCATAGGCCTACTTGTAGAGGCTTTTGGCGCAGGCCGTGACCGGTTACTGAGTGTTTTTGCAGGGGAATTATTCCATCCACCAGGTGTCGCTAAATGGAAAGCAGTCCTGAAATGCGTTGCTCACAAACCGAACCAGCGCCGCGTGATCTGGAGTCGGCCGCTTTTAACCACTGAGCTAATGGGGCGGACTTTTAATGTTTTGAAAGGCTCAATAGTGATCATGTCAAGCAGAGCGGATTACATCAAATACAGTTACTATACTGCGTAAAACCTCTCCTGAAAATTATGCAAAAGCAATCAATCGGTAACACATGAAAAGATATTACATATTATAACCTTAATTTAATCTGCAAAAAACATTTGCTATAACCCTGCTGATAACTCGCGCACATTTAGGATAAGGAGTCGAAAAATTCTATGGTTTAATCCTCCTTTTAGCCTACAGGTTGATATATTGGCGTTTATTTTGTTGCGAGTATAAATACACACATTCATTAAGCAAAGTCAAATAGTACAAACGATCACGTAGATTCTGGGCACTGTAGCCTACTTAGCGGTGGTGATAAATAATTAATACTTTCGGTCATAATGTTCAGAAAAAATAAAACGTTTTCAAGCGAGTTTTGGATTCATTTAAATTTTAAATTAGGCTACATTCTGTTTTTTTTTTATCTCTCTCTTTCAGTCCAATTTGTTATTCTTTACAAAAAAATTTTCACTTTAACAATTGAAGAGTCCAGGTGCAAAACGATCAAACTACCAAAACCCACCCAGTTTCACAGCGTCAAAAACTAAACTTTCTTCAAGTGAAAACAAACTGAACTTTCAAACACCTCATGGCATTTATCGTTGCTGATGTCGATGAACTTCAAATCAAGAAAGTACGTTGAAATAAGTTGTGTGTATTAAAGCAACAGCTTCAATGGCATAATGTTACAGTTACACCACCGATTGACAAGGCAAGTTACATCCATAGAGGAAGTTGAAATCACCTTGCGTTGAACGAACGTCAATTAACCTGAGGTTGATGTTGCTTCGTAAATAAATTAGGGTGTAAAGTGTCAGTGGCGTAGCGTGACTTATTTGACTGGGGAGGGGGGGGACACTCCAGAAGCTCAAATATTTAATTCGATGGGAAATTTTGCAATTAGGCAATTTTTGGTCTGTAACATTAGAAATTTTACCCATTTATCAAAACAACGAATTTGTAATAACCCTTGTAGATACAGCGCTTTAGCTAGTCCATATAGATCATATTTACTAGCAACACAAAATAGTTTTTTAAACAATTAAGCTTTTAGCATCAATGATTTGAGCGAGGATCGTCATTGACTCAAGAACGAATCTTCAGATAACTACGGACAAAATTCAGTTGGGCCGTACGCTACTGATATGCAATTTTGTTGAAAAAAAAAGTGGACTGGTTGAGCTATAACGTGATAAAATCATTATAAACTAGACGTGTTTGAAAGAAATCGGGCAAAGGACTTTTTGTTTTGAGTTGAACTCAAAAAGAAGATCAAGACAAGGAATTATGTTATAAAATAAAAGCAAAATTTTGGAATACACCGTATTTTGCTGGAAACATCCCAACGCGAAACTATAGTTCATATATCTTGCCAGACCAAGCACTTTATATGCAAGCTCCCTCATTTGCACTTCATGACGCTTTCTCCGTTGTAACATTCTCCTGCATTTCATACTTTTAACATGCACAGAACGAAACCAAATTGCTACGATTTCGAAACAAAAGACAAAATATTTTTCTGTCTCAAGACGAAAATAGTTCAGATATCCCGCTCAATGCATAGCCTACAGTTGAACTCCAAACTAACGTCGGTAAAGATTTTAGTAATGTAGTAACTCATAAAAATACCTTTATTTCTTTTATCCCTAAAACTAAATTAAGTCTGCACGTCGTAAAACAGTCAACGTTCATTCCACAGATATTAAACTGGATGACTTCAGGACACAACTAAAAGACGGAAAACGATCAAAACTTTGGAGTGACCGAAAAACTATATCCCAGTATTGTCACAAATACGTTTGTAAATCGTCGTCGGCTCCAGCTGTGTGAAACCGGGCTGGAGGCTTCCAACACTACCAAGCCTGCCCCGTTACCCGTGATATATCTGACCCGTGGTAGACAGTTTGGTTGGAACTTCATTTCAAAAAACTCCAAAGAAACTCCATCCCTCTCCTATACCGAAGTCACCCGCATGCCATCAAGATCATTTTCATATCATCTTCACTTTATTTTTCATCATTCATGATCATCAGTTTTTTATCATGCTCAAATAATAAGTTAGCCTAATTAATCTAAATTCCTGTACCCACCAGTTATCAATTCCTATTCAACATCACACCACTGTCGTTGCTGCGAACACTTCATTTTACATGAAACGATCACACTGTACATAGTATTTTATATTATAATATGTAATAACCTTTGTTTAATATGTAATAATATGCCGTATGTTTATTGTTTATTTTTAAATGCTCGTGTTGTTGATTTTTCTTTTTTATATTAGTTGTAAGCTTCAGTCCTCCCCGCATAGTTTCATCAACTGGCACACCTCCAGTTGCTTTAGGTATGTGGAGTCAACTGGTTCTTCCAAGTAGTTCATCTACTTTAAACTGTTAGGCTTGGTGGCCGTGCTTAATTTACTTTCGTGTACGTAACCTTTAAATTTGCATCGAATGCACGTTTTAAACTTTTGTAGTTTTGCCACCTTTTCCTTTTGTTGGTTTTGTTCCCATTCATTATTTGTAACTTTATCATTGCTGCTGTTTTCCGACAAAAAAAAATAAATTGAACTGAATTGAGAAAATATCATAGCCATTGGGCTTTGTTTGGTGCAGGTCCAAATTTGAGACAGAGGCCCAGGGGCGCCGGAAGCGGGGGGGGGGGGCAGGGGGGGGCGGATGCCCCCCTGCCCTCAATTTTTCTGCAGATGGAGGGGCAGGGGGGGCAATGGTGCCCTTTTACAGTCATGTAAGCAACTGCACATTTTGCAATATAACAATTTCTGCTATTCGCTTTTAGCCTAATAATAATCTTTCATTTTTGCCTCAAAATAATATTTACGGCAGAAAATTTTGCAACACAGTAGCCTACAGGCCTTAAAACTCGTTTTTTTTTCAGGAGCTCCTTCTCGGCGGCCAAATCTGTGTGCTTGGAGGCCAAAATACAAAATAAAAATAACGATAGCACAAGTAAATAGAATTAAACATGCAACAATGCCAAAATGATCACTTAGTGTTGTTGAAGTCTGGGCCTGGGCGACGTTCTACAATAGAATCGTTGCACCACGCAATAACTGCTTTATCGGAATTGTAATCCAGTAGCCTACTGCGGGACCATCTAACGACACTCGCACGAGCGTCTCCAATGTGGCTGATTTTAAAGAAGTTCGCCACTCCCCTAGAATTCTTTTTAGCAACGAAAAACAACGCTCGACATGATTGTGTTGACGATGACGTCAAGGTAATAAAATAAGTATTTCAATGATGTGAAGGACATTACTAAAAGAAGCATAATTTTTGCAAAATATGATCAAAAAATGTTTTCCCCATGGATGTCAACTAACCAGTCTAACCTAGTTCTCCTTTTTAACAACGATTCAATGTCCGACAACATCGAATCGACATAAAAACGACAATATTGCCAGCCGATGTAAATTAGCACTTCGGATTAAGACTTTGTTAAAATAAACGTCGAGAATTACAAACAAGACTTACAGCGCTGGCGATCGCAGATGGATATATTCCATCAATAACAAATATCCCCGCACAATGCAACAGTGGCGATTATGACTCGCTGACCTAATTTTGCGTCACTCTTTGATACTACATATTTTCGACAGTTAATCCACGATCATTCTATTGCAAAATTAAATAATTGGCTAGAAGAGACCGGCGGCCAAACTTGGCCGATTGAGGAGGTAGCACCGGCGGTCATTCAAGCACTACTTAGCAGCCATGGCCGCAGGCTGCTTTAAGGCTTGACAGTAGGTTGCATCATTATAACATAGCATGATGCCCTTCTTTGTATACTGGACACTTGTAGGCTATCATTACTCAATACATAGTGAGTTACCTCTCTACCCAAATTGTACAATACATAGTGAGCTGATAGATTAGCATTATCGCTATATCTTATCTTAAAACTTGACAAAAAATTTGCCATTTTGTAAAAAAAAGTGCCCTTTCTTCGTAATCTTGCCCCCCCAGTCAAAAATCGTCGACAGAGGCCATTCGCTTGTTTGGTTGTTTAAGGTGGTCGTGACTACGCGAAGGCTACGCACACACTGTTGGCCAGCTTCATGTCCACTGCGGTCGCGGTCCAATTATATTGAAACGTGCAGCTTCAGGGGAACTGGTTGCAACGGGCTGTCTGGTGCTCTGTTCATCGAGGCCCGCCTTACAGGATGCCTGCCCGTCAGACACTGCCCTCTTCCGCCAATAATTGCCGTTGGGGACTTTACGGGTGACGTTTGTAATGGACGTTTGCAAAACCTTGGTTGGTAGCAATGCTTTTAAATAAACTTTATGAGTGACGTATTGTCACCGTTACTGCGGAATGTCGCTGCTACTTCTTATTTTGCATCCAAAATGTCAAAACAGAAAAGTTTGAAGCGAATGAATTAGCCTACGCAGTGATCTGGACCCTCCTCTCCTGATGGTTTGATACGTCAAAATTAAAAAAAAAATTAAACCAACCGTATGAAAGCATTTCTTTTAAATAATAATAACAATATAACCTCAAAATGAAAGGGGGGGGCATTTGCCCCCCCCCAACCCCCTTTAGACACTACGCTAGCAAGACCCTGAGAAAATAAAACACAGCTCAACATAAGAACAGCCCAAGCAAAAGCAAGCTTCCAACAAATGAAACCAATTCTTTGCAATAAAATATCTCCTTTAAGACAAGGTCTAGAGCAGTGGTTCTTAACCAGAGTTCGATCGAACCCCTGGGGTTCGACGAAGCTGTTTCAGGGGTTCGGCGCGAACGTCCTCTGAAACATTAACACACGTCCTACTGAATGGTATATCAGCGAATATTTTGGAAAATATTGTCCAGCCGAAACTTGATTGCGGCTTAAGTGATGGTAAATAAACATCTGTGTGTTTGACGCGTGATGTAATGGTACCATCTGTATGTAACACAGTATCGTGGACGTCGCTATAATAGCATCTGGACTGGAAGCCAAACGCTAGGCCTCGTCTTGGGCAGCAAACAGGATTGCCATATTGGCGATTTTAACGCCAAGTGTTAAAAATTTGAGAGTTTTTTAATGCGTTTAGCAGACTACTTTGACTTTGGCATTTTGATATATTTTTGGCGTTTTTTAAAAATATTTCAGCATTGTAAATAATTTAAACAACTCTGTTTTATCAATCTGCAGTAGCCTATTTACAAAACATTAGGTTTGAAATGGGCAACTTTTCCCGAATCTTGATGATGCTTTTCATAATATTGCATTTTGGGCTGATTTTGTCAACAGTGTGATTGATTACTACCATAGCCTAAAGTGCTGCGACCGTGCCATATTTTAATCTGAAAATGTATTAAAAAAATGTCAAGTTTCTAAAATTTGGGCGTCAGAACCAACAATATGGCAAACCTGTTTGCTGCCCAAGATGAGGCCTAGCGTTTGGCTTCCAGTCCAGATGCTATTATAGCGACGTCCACGACAGTATGCAAAAATATATATTATTACGTAACATTGTAAAAACGATCTATAAGAAAAACTTAATTTTCTCAAAACATGAACTTCCTCATGAACTTGCTTTTTGCATGTTAGTTCTATTTTTAATTTTTAAGGAAATTCTTTTTTTGTAAGGAAATCGAATAAATTTTTTAGCCTACGCTCACACTACTGTATTTGTACTTTTTTGTAGGCAGGTTTGCTCAAGGCTTTGTATTGACCGGCGGTAGTGTTCAGTAGTCAGCCATGAGCCATCAGTCAGTATTGGACCGGTAGGCTTACATTTTTTTCTTCACTGTATTAAGACACAGATATTTATGCAACAAAAAAGAAAGGCTCATGATTTCCACACCTTTTTAAATGTAACCTTTTTAATGTAACATACTTAATAACAAAGAAAGAATGATAAAAGTAAGCACGAAGTCAGCACACTTCTAACAGTGTTTATTTCATGCGCCAGGCATAATATGTTCATCTGTTGCTTAACTTTAGCCTAACATGCCTGCTAAAAAAAGAAAGTGGTCAGAGAATTATGTGCAGTACGGCTTTGCTAACTTTCAAGGTTTTGCCACCTTTTCCCCTTTCTTAACGTGTTGGTAGGTCGATATCGACTACTAGCCTACTGTTTTGTAGTTATAGTCTAGTATCGTTTTCGTCACGGACGCGTTAATGACGAAAAATCAAATGATTGATTGATGGAACGCAGTAGCCTACTGCTTTCCTGAACAGACGCAATATCCAGCATGGATACGTCAACAATTTGCTTATGATACTGCAACAGCAGATATAAACAGTCTACTGTAGCCTACTTGGTTGACATTATCAAGCTTCAAGAAAGCGAGATGCAAAAAAGAAACTTCAATACAACAAATCTTCAAACGTTTTAGTGCCAACAAATTGAAAGTTCCCTTGAGTAAGTTTGGCAGGCCCCCTTGTCTAAGTTTTTTTTTTACGAAGCGCGAGTTATGATTTTTTTCTCTCTATAATTTTGGAAAGTTTGTGCTTAAAAGCACACCTCAAATTTTGTTTGTACGAAAAATACACCCGATAGGGGAGACTCGTGTAAGTTGGCCCAGCAAAATGTAAAATTGAATTTGTGAGCTAATAACAAAACATAATTATGTTAAAGCGAATGCTATTGAAGAGTAGAGAATTCATTACTCTAGAAGTGGACATATTCTTGCATCAAACCAACATTCTTAGGTATGTAAATTTCCAAGTTTTCCGAAAAAATTAAAATGGACCATCTTGCCGTCCTGTGCAGGTAATTTGGCCCACCATGAAAAGTAAGTTGGCCACGTGGCCAACATGTCCATCACTCGGTATAATAAACGGTGTAAAAGCTCTCTTTCTCCTCAATTTTACTGGCTTTCTAATTATTGCTTCGTTTTATACAGGCATATGCATTGTAGGCCTATGCAATTTAGGGTGGCTCGTTTTTGAACTTTTTTTTTAAATTCTCTCGGGGTAGTGGGGAAATGGTGCCAATGAGTGAGAAAACAATCATGACAAAATTTGAGATTCGTAAAAAATTGTCTTCAGCCTCCTCTAGGGGCCCAAAAATCGAAAAATGGGATCAAAAACGCATTTTTTTTCAAAAATATTTTTAGTTTGGGTAGATGCAATATTGTTTAGATATATCTAATTAGCCTACGAAAAAAAATTGGAGTCATTTGAACTATTCCTTCAGCTTCCTCACAGCTTCTGAAAATTTCCATTTTGCTGAAAATTTCGCATTTTTGTGGGTGGTTACATGATACATAATTGCGTTAAACATTTTACCAGCTATAAAACGTCATTGTATTTCTCTTTATAGACCTGCCCTGAGCTGTTGCGTCATTTTTTAATAAAATTGGTTTAATTTAGTAGGAAAAAGTGACGTCTTTTATTTGAATTTACGTCACTGACGAAGTTTGTAGTTATGTAACCACAAACAAAAATGCGAAATTTTCAGCAAAATGAAAATTTTGATTGATTTCTCATGATTGTTTTCTCACTCATTGGCACCATTTCCCTACTACCCGAAAAGAATTCTCCGAAGTGGGGTACGCGTTTTAGACCGTCGCTTGAGAAGTGGTTGCATATTTTTCTTCGACTCACACCATTCCTCAACATCTTCAGCCCTCTTCATACACCAGCTAAGACACATTTCCACGATTGTTTTTTTTCATCTAATTACTTAGGCTACAATTATTCTATTATTACAATGTGGGTTAGGAATAAGTTGTCGCAATCTGTGGCTTAAAAACGATGTTAAGAAGTAAATTATTGTTATTGATCGCTTTATGCCGATGTAAAGCCGCGATTTACTTATTTTGGATACTTGATACTTCAATCTTGAAAAAATAAGTCATCGTATTAATTAGTCCAGTATCATTCTATATCATCTCTCTTTGTAGGTATCATGGCTGATACAGCCCTCGATGTACATTATACAATGATGTTCCAGTTTGATCGATCTCGTGCGTCTTGCCAAATTTTAGTAGGGTTTTTGATTTGTGGTTGAAAATTGTGCAAAAATGTGAATCTTTGAGCTCCTCTTGACCGTTTTCCTACTATTATTTTTCCACTTAAAGATAAATCTTCATTTTATGTAATACCTCATGAAGGCAAGTTGGCCATGGTGGCCAACGCACCCACCAACGAAATGGGCCAACTTCCCTGCATAGCAGCCATATTGTAAAAACTAAAATTTATATCAAACTATCGAGCTTCTAACAACGGCTTCACCGTCAAAGTGAGCCTTAATAACTACCCTAGCGTCGACAGAATTGGAATAGACGACAAAGATCTAGGAATTATTAAAAATTTATATTACGAACAATCAGCTACTATCAGAATTAATGATGACTGCAGTGACTACACAGCCATTCAGAATGGAGTAAGACAAAGTTGTGTGCTATCACCCGACCTTTTCTCATTATACAGCAAAATTATTTTAAGACATATTGAAGATGAAAGAGGTATTAGTATTTGAGGAAACAACATTAACCACATACGATATGCTGACGACACCGTTTTGATAGCCGATTCGGACGTAAAACTGCAGAACACATTAGATATTGTGTGTACAAAAAGCAAGATATTTGGCATGAAATTAAATAAAAAGAAAACAAAAACAATGCTCATAACAAAGAAAAAAACAGCCGAAATTCTTATTTGTAATTTATCAGTTAATGGAACAATTCTTAAACAGGTCCAAAAATTCAAATATCTCGGTACTATGGTGAATTGGGATGCAAGAGACAAAACAGAGCTCAACATAAGAACAGCCCAAGCAAAAGCAAGCTTCCAACAAATGAAACCAATTCTTTGCAATAAAAATAGCTCTTTAAGACAAGGTCTAGAGCAGTGGTTCTTAACCGGGGGGGCGCGCCCCCCCAGGGGGGCGTGAAGCCTCTCTCAGGGGGGGCGCGAGCTCTACAACAATTTCAATTTTTTTTAATTACTTTAATGTCCTAGGACCTATGCTGTTTGTCATATTTTGTATTTTATTGTATTTATCTGTATTTATCTGCGAAGCATTGAATACTCTCAACCTTAGCTTCAAGGGAAAAACATCAACATCATTAAGCATCATGACATCATTTGAACTTTTATAGCTAAACTTGACCTCTGGAAGAGTCGAATTGAACAAGGAAATCCAGCGAGCTTCAGTAACTTGGATTCTGCTCTCAAAGATGGTAACTTTGAGTCTGAGTTGAAGAAACAAATAGAAATCCACCTTAATGAATTGAAAGCGGAGTTCATCAAATACTTTCCAGATCTGGATGAGAAGCGTGAAGCCTGGAAGTTCATCAGAAACCCGTTTCAATGCGAAGTAGTTGATATTTTCGAAGAAGGACAAGAGGAGTTTCTTGAGATGAAGTTCAACTTCACAGCTAAAGAAGACTTCAAAGAACTGGAACTTGAGACGTTCTGGGCCATTGGGCCAATTACCTTCCTGTTTACCCTATTATCGCAACTCGGGCTTTTCGAATTCTAACAATGTTTGGATCCACGTATCTTTGTGAAGCTGCATTTTCTGCTCTCGTTGCTATCAAGACCAAGTACAGAAACAGGTTGAGAGTTGAAGGAGACTTACGTTATTCATTCTTTGGAGTTAAACCTCGCATCAAAAATCTAGTTGCTAAGAAGCAGTGTCAAGTATTTTGCTGATGTGTACAATAAACAGACAAAAATGCAATTTTTTTGGTATGATACTTATTTAAAGTCTAGGGGGGCGCGAGGCTCATGACCATGATTGAAGGGGGGCTTGATAGAAAAAAGGTTAAGAACCACTGGTCTAGAGTTTTAAAATGCTATATCTATCCTGTTTTTCATTACAACTCTGAAACCTGGAATATTTCAACAAAAATGGCAAAAAAGATTAATGCTTTTGAAATGTGGTGCTTCCGTAGAATGCAACGCATTTCATGGCTGGCAAAAAAAACAAATAAAGAAATTTTACACCAAGTGAACCAAACCAGAACTCTGTTAAAAAGTATGAAAACCAGACAATATAAATTTCTCGGCCATGTAGTAAGAAAGCAAAAACTGGAGTATCTCTCTTTAACTGGTAAAATTTTTGGCAAGCGGGCACCTGGCAGACAAAGACAAACACATCTGAAACAATTTAACGACAAAACAGAAACAATCATCCATGCAACATATAATAGGAACATTTGGTCTAATTATTCATCTGAGCCCGTTGATGCCTGGTTCAGGCAAGGCAATTGAAGAAGAAGAAGAAGAAGAAGAAGAAGAAGAAGAAGAAGAAGAAGAAGAAGAAGAAGAAGAAGAAGAAGAAGAAGAAGAAGAAGAAGAAGAAGTAGAAGAAGCGTTGCACCCACTAAATAATAACCTTTCTTATATAGTAAGAAAAAACTCACACGACATCTAAAAGATTCTAAAATCCAAAAATGTTAAAAATCATAATTTTTCATACAAAAATCGTGCTCACATGTTTATACTGCTTGCTAGAGCCTCCCAACCTGGTGATAAGGTGGTTTCAACAGCATTTTCTCGGTATGCGTACGATACGGCACAATACCTATTGTACGGTACTTAAAAAATTATTTAGAGTGGGCCAACTTGCCCATTGGGCCAACTTACCTGAGTCTCCCCTATACATTCATTGTGTTTCCTGTCTTCATTCTTGGACTTTCTGGCCTTGTGGCAAAATGACCCTGTCTTGATGCCAACCGAAATTTGATTCTTGCATCTGTCATTTTGGATTTTTGTGTTTGCCTTAATTTTCCGAGTTGTGTTTTTCATTTAGTTCTCCAAAATATTTTTAACACAACAGTCAACACACCGCATGATTTGGACATTGCTTTAAAAAGCTATAACTGTAATTAATTGTACTTTGATCTTAAATCTAATTGTTCGTTTGCAAAAATACTAATCATGTTACTTTTACTTTACGCAGAGTTTTACAGAGTAACGTGGGTTGTAAAAAATACTGCAACATGACCAGGTGGTCAAGGTATGAAACAAAGTCAAAAACTTATTTTTATCATCGAGACAATGAACCTTACGATGTAGTCTAAGCGTAAAATGCGAAAATATAAGGCCGCCTGGAATAAATTGCGACCTTAACAAATTTGGTATCGTTGGAAAGCTTAATTCCTCTAGATTAGGATTTTCACTCTCCTCCAACCAGGGACCATTGGCAAAAAAAGTTATGACCGTTTTTTAAGTAGCACCTTGCGCCGCTAGTGGCGCAACTATTCTAGCTATGCTTTCAGCAGAAACATGGTTGAAATTGTAGCAGAATGATTAGGCTAAGGGTCAGCAAGCCGTGTAAAATTCTGGCAGTCGAAGTTGCTCCGATGACCACTGACCAGCTTATTAGCCATGAGGTTTGTAAGTAACTAGGCAGTACTGAGTAGGTTTGGGACGGCAAAGATTCTTGATCTACCACTCTGCACTGGCTTCAGTACAGCACTAGCCTAAATATCACAGAACTGAGTACCAGGCAAGCCTATAGTCTAGTTTAATTTGTTTTGGGAACTGTTTGCAAGAACATCATTATCGGTAAGTTATGTCAGGTTATTCATTTAATTTGGTTTGCAACAGAAGTCAAAACGTTGGGTACGGTACCGGGCAGCAGGCGATACACAGGTGCACTAGGCCTATAACAGTGTATGCTAGGTTATGATGAAAGTTAAAGGAAACAGGTCTAAATGTTCTTTACATGCAGCATGTCTAATCGTCTAGCTTATATTAAATTTTTGAGTTTTCTGTTGTTCTTTTAGTTGAGTTCTCTTTCATTCAACATCTTGGATTTTAGATGGCATTGCATGCAGGTGTGAAGTATTTGTAATGCAGTATGGTAGTAGTAGGCCACTGTTATAGGCTACCAGTGCATTGGTACACAAACTGACAAAGGAAGGGTGTTTATTGAGACCTGGTAGCTTCTAGTGATATCCATGCAACAATGCGTATTCTGGTAATTGCACACTCTATCAGTTAAATAAGGAGGCCAGCCTACCAGTATGAGCTACTGTATGGTTCTTGTTACTTCTGAGACCACCTGTATAGGCTATAACATAGGGGAAGGTCGGGGCCTATGATCCCCCTTTTTGATTTAGCCCCATAACTTTTTTATTTCTGAATATTTTCACCTCATATTTTATGCTAGCATAACTTGTGATATAACCTGTTGAATCACCAAAGAGAAAATTCGTGTCTTTTCAGATTTTTAATGTGGAGCAAAAAATGTAAATTTGTTGAAGTGGCTCATAGGATCCAACGCGTGGGGTCCTATGAGCCACCAGTACAATCAAAAGAATAAACGTATTTACATGAATACATTGATGAATACATTTACGTGAATACACAACAACACATTTACAAGATAATGGGACGTGATAGGTTGAAAATAGAGGCTTAAGTGATCATGAAACTGGAATATTTCCACAATTTTTAAATAAAAAGGTAATAGTTTATAATAATCACATTAGGCCTACATCTTTTTATAAGTGACAGATCATATAGGCCTAGAAGGCTAGAAAATATGAAACAAATTAAGCATGCCACAACCGTGCCATCATTTTTATGATCACAAGCTTACAAAACCGATCAATCGAACATAGGCTACTAACAGGCTATTTACACAAGGTCAAAAGCAGAAAAGTCAATCGAAATTTTTCTAATTCTTTTCACTTTTTTTGTTGACCCAGTAGTGATGGGTGGACTACAGAGGAAACTGGAACAGTGATTTACCACATTGATTTTTTTTAGCAGTTGTTCGAGGCATTATGGTCAGTTTTGTGGACTAATTTTTGAAATTTCTTATGTAGCCTACAGTTATAGCGTACAAACGTATCTTAAACTGTTAGACAAAAATTGAAAAATACACATAAACAATTTACTATAATCTTAATTAGCTTAAATATAAAAAATTAATAAACAACTTTCTAACAATAACTAATTGTGATCTGAATTTCCACTAAGTAGGATCCTATGAGCCGGCCTCATAGGATCAGCAGACAAGGTGGCTCATAGGTTCCAACTCTCCACATTGACAAGTTCACGTTTATTGACTCTAAACTATTAACTTTAATAGTGCACTTCTTTCATTATTCCTTTAAAAAGGACACTACTTCTCACCAAATTAAACCATTTGAAAATCTGTTGAAAAACTAGGAAGTTATAGTAAAATTTAAGAACCCCTCAAAATTTACTTTTTCAACATAAAAACAAAGAAACTCTCTTTTCGCCTCGAATTCTCACAGGAGATTGTCCTGGGAATTGTAAGAAATGCATTTAAGCATGAAGAAAAGATCTCGACTAAAACAGAGTGGAAAAACTTTTTATTTAAAAAAATAAAGGGGTGGATCATAGGACCCTATATGCTCATAGGCCCCGACCTTCCCCTATTCAGATATAGATTAAGTTTGAAAGAGCAATTGTGCTGTGTGGCCATTTTTTTCTCCAGGTCTGAGGTTAGTTTTCTCTCCACAGCTTTACAAAGATTTTTATGAAATAATGATTTCTAAGTTGTATTTAAAAGAGTACTGTGCATTTGTACAAAGACGGTACAATTGTTACAAAGACGGAAAATACCCCATCATTAGCATTGTGTTTGATGGATACTCATCCCACAAGTCAACAAAGACTTACGAACAAGGCAGGCGTGGAAGCAATTTATCAGCAAATGTAACAATTTCACAAGATGCTTTGGTAACAATGAGTCGTGGAATGTTTCTTCGCAATACAAACAACAAAGAGCAATTAATTAAACTGTTATTTGAGCATTTGAAAGCTCATGGTTGTTTTGTATATCAAGCTCAAAATGATGCTGATACTCTGATTGTGAATAGGGTGTTACAATTATCTACAATCAACACCGTGGTTGTGGCTGCTGATGATACAGACATCTTAGTTCTTTTATGTCATCATTGGAGTGACAAACAAAACACAATTTACTTCAGTATGTACTGATCGGAATAGTGAGTCTAGTCAAAGAGAGCTGAAGTACCGTACTGGAAGATTTCAGACATTGTCCACTCACTAGAAGTGCCAAATTACTTGCTGTTTGCTCATGCTTGGAGTGGATGTGGTACAACTTCTTCAATATATCAACAAGGTACCAATATAATTAATCAGCTGTGGTAGCAGTACATTTTAGTCTTGCTTTCAGTATTTTCTGGATTTTCCCCACTCTTCATTCCAGAACTGCTTACCATACTTGTCTGAAAGTACATTTTTACCATTTTCTGATCAGCTTTTAAACGATATGCAAGAATTCAGATGGCAATCAATAGTCATTACCAAATCCACTAAATATTATTCTAATATTAATAATAATAATAATAATATATGAGATGTTGTAAAGCAGAGTGCTTATTCATCTTTCAATCACGTACAGTAAACAACTAATAAAGATAATAACAATATTAAGATTAACAGAGGTATCAACAGTGATACACACGCAAAAGTAAACAGCTATATAAGATAAAAAGACACACAAAAACAATACCAACATTTTTGTTATTGTACTAAAACTAAAGCAATATTGGTATGCATCAATTAGGCAGTGACTACTGGAATGCCTAATGCTAACAGTGTAGTGCTAACAGTCTAGTGTTGGTACAGTAATAACAGTAGGCTACACAATCACAACAATAAATAGTACACTACAGTATTAGATATTGGCAACAACAGTATAATTGTAATACTGTTATTTGTAATGCCAATGTATGGAGTGTATGCACACATTATTTGGTGACAATGATTAATTATTTCATCTGTCTTGTTGCTTAGGAAAGCTAAAGATGTTCAATTAGCCTACCTGAAGAAGGAAGAATTTCAGCAATCTGCTGATGTACGGTATTTGGTAGATTAGATTCTACACGTGAGCAAATAGCTAATGCTGGAAGAGATTTGTTATTGAAAAGGTTGGTTACTGGGACTGTATTGGTGCACAGTTAATTAAATAAGAAAAAATGAAAATGTTGCTGAGCAGTGGTGGCCTTTGGGGTGGGCGAACTGGGCAACCGTCCAGGGCCCGCAAATTTATGGGGCCCGCGCTTATCCAAAATATGTACAAATGAAATTTACAAGCACTAGCAGAAACCACAGTGCTCTCTGTTCTACAGTATCAAAACAAACTGAATTTGTGAACGGTACCCTAACTTGTGTTTGTTACTAAGACTATTACTTACTGTGCCAGTTACTGTAGCTTCAGGAGAAAGATCATTTTTCTAAACTTAAGTTGATAAAAAATTACCTTCGCTCTACAATGAGCCAAGAACGCTTGGTTGGAGTAGCTGTTGTTTCAATTGAGCACAGCATGGGCAAAACATTGGACAATGCTTTTCTTATTAAAGAGTTTGCCCCAATAAAAGCTAGAAAGGTGCATTTTGTGTAAGTGCTGCAGACGGGTGGTGTATGACTCGGAAGGCACTGGGTATGGTGGTACAACATAGCATCAGAGTGATGTGAAGATGTCACAGCATGAAATACACCTTTCTCGCTTACCATCGCTGTTTGTTGCTGTATCATGTTAATTCCTTTTTGTGTTATTATGATTTATGGTCATTTAATTTTTCGATACCGGGTTGTAGGGGCCCTCATATTACTTCTTACCCAGGGCCCACAAAACCTTAAGGCCACCACTATTGCTGAGTACCAGTCTGAATGAGATTCACCAATAATAATGCAATATTTTGTTGATCTATCAAGCTTTAGTGCAAGACCTGCAGATTCACTTGGCCAACTACGGTACGTCAAGTAGTCTATATGCAGATGGTTGCAACAGCTTCCACTGTTCATCTTGAAAGATTGCCACCCACCGAAGCTGCAATTCGTTTTTATTCCTTCAGAGTACATTTGCAGGTGAAATAACAGTGCGTAAATGCGTAGCCTAATGGTATTGTAACACAATACCGGTAATCATTTAGTATAAAAGCGTCTTTGCTCTATAGATTATTATAGCACTTGAAGATATTTTTCAAGAATTGTTTATTGTCGGTAACTTCAAAATATTACAGCAAATTGCGCTATTAAACTGCTGTAAGGAAAAAATGCAAGTTATAGCAAAACAGCTTGCGTTATAACATGACTAGCATAAACATGTGGTGTACTACAAATCAAAAAATTTATGGCAGCAAGACTTGGTTTATCTGAGTTGATATAAAACTGTTGTTTCAGGTATGTCAGTGGAAGCATCTTGACACTGAAATCTTGGATCTCGCACAGTGGGGATGGAAAGCTGACACAGGGGCAGTTATGTCAATAAAGACCAATTTAGATCCGGCACCAGAATGGCTATTGAACGTTGTACGATGCAAATGCAAAGAAGGAACAAAAAATCAATGTAGTACAATGTCTTGCAGCTGCAGAAAACATGGCTCAAAGTGCGTAACAGCATGTGGAGAGTGTCGTGGGGAAACTTGTTGCAATCTCAGTTATGTACAAGAAGACTGCCCTGAGGATTGCGACATTTTGATCATGTTTCAATAAATGATTTCATAAAAAAGTGGAACGTTTTGCCCTTTTGATTTTATGAGCGACCGAGCATAGAAGCTCACATCAGAGTGACATAGGAACGTTACTGCAAAGGCTGGACTGAGCCTAGAAAACGTTTGAAATTTTTTTCTTAAGTTTGCTTATGATAATAAAATATAAAACAATATCAAATGAAAACAATTGTACGGTACGGTACCACATAGTTCATGGCTATCTTTATTCTCCTGTGGCAGGAAGACGACTGCTGCGTTAATACATAGGGTGGTTGCCCAGACCCACGCACGATTTGCCAATTTTTCTTTGGTGGATATTTGTGTATTGCCCAAATTTGGGCTACCCGAAAGATTCCAATGGATAGTTGAGCTGTAGGCTACTCTTCAGACATGGCATATCCACTAGCAGTGTGAGTCGAATTTTCACCGTCGACAAGAACAATAGTGCCACGTCTTGGGCACTCGACTGACAACCATTTCCTCGAAGGCATAATTATTGAAGTAAAGTTTCAAAAATTTCGCACTTTTTGTATAATGCCCATAATATACTCTCGCCACTTGTAGCGCTTATTTTCGTCATTAAACCGGACCTGGGGTCAAAATGCCCCCTTGACTCATTATATGAAGCTCCGTTCTGTCTAAAAACGATCTTTTAGAACAAATGCATTGGATCTGCAATTATATCAATGGGCTGGAGGTAATAGGTAAGCAATTTTAATTTGATGACGTCAGAGTGACGTCATTTAAATATAAAAAATATTTTGTCAAATGTGAGTTGTCTCTTTCTGATACACGTTGGGAAAAAAGTTAAAAATGGGACTAGAAACTTGCGCAAAAGGAAAAATGCACTTTCCCCACTAGCGGCGCAAGGTGCTGCTTAAAAAACGGCCATAACTTTTTTTGCCAAGGGTCTCTGGTTGGAGGAGAGTAAAAATCTTAATCTAGAGAAGTTAAGCTTTCCAACGATACCTAATTTGTTAAGGTCGCAATTTATTCCAGGTCAATACGTTTTACGCTCAGACTAATGAAGCTCAAGACATTTGCCAACAAGAACATTCGGGAAATCTTGCTATCATAAAAGACGATGACACATTACAAGCGATAGTAGACAATGCCCCGAATATGAAAGAACTAAAATCTGACTATTACTTGCTGGGATTGCGAAGTAACCACACAGGCGAACCTTACTTGTGGGTTGATGGAAGTGCCTTTGATAGCAATTGGAAAGCAATTAAACACGGAAGCTTGGCTGGAAGCTGCAATGGCGTAGCATTGTTTGTATCAAAATCTACTTTTAAGGCTGTATCTTGTAATACATCTGTGCCATTCCTGTGTGAGATAAATAACCGTCTGCCATTCACCACAATCAGTACAAAGACATCTCAAATTGCAGTGAGCAGTAGAGCCATGACAATATCAACAAAGACGCAAAGATTAAGTGCGATGAGACACGAGGTTACCACCTCGCCAAGCCTGTACAACACCGATGTTAATGCTAACCAAACTGTACCGGCCTACTATTTAGGATTATTCGGAGGTTTAGCTGGAGTGTTGATTTTGCTGCTTGCCATTATAATAATTGTGATTGTACATAAAAGAAAGCGGAAGAAGGTTTCAGACATTAAGAGTAAAGTAGTTTCAGAAGCAAAACCACAAAACGTGGTTGGTAGCAGAAATGCTGCAGATGCATTGGCTAATACATCACCTGACTCTGGAGTTGTCGAGGGTGGGGTTCAAATGGGAACGTTTCATAATTCGCTAGGAAATGCACCTTTTCTACAAAGTGACGGTGCAACAAGTGTTGTCATTGTTGATGATATTCAACTTAGATCACAAATTGAAGACACTGTATCCCCCTATGCCACAAACAGAGAAGTTGCCACAAGCAATCCAATGGGGATCGAAGATAAAGCACAACTAGATGATGCTACAGCCCAGTCTGCCACGTACGCCGTGGTTCAACGTAAACCGAAGGCTCAACTTAAAACATCCGATCAGGTGATCAAAGATCGTGTTGCGATGTCTGAGGGAACAGTTGAAGAAATAAAAGATGATGCCACGTCACCGGAGCCTGTCTACAACGTGGTAAACAAGAAAAAGAAGAAGTAGACATTTAATCACGCATACTATCAAACACAAACGTAATTCGTTGACATATTTGGCTTTAATGATTGAAAGTCACTGAACCTTACTGTGTCTTTAAAATAGTTGCTTGCAAGTTCAAAATGTTGGCAGTAGAAATATGTTCTACTGATTTGGTCCGTGGAAGCCCAAGAATCACAATCTACCAAAAAATACATTTCGTCGATGTAGCTAACTGTAAACTAGATTAACTGAAGGTCTACTAAAGTTATTTCATACGGAGAATGATGAAAATAAACTGGACTGATAAGATCACCAATCAAGAAGTGTGGAGACGCTCTGGGTGTACCTCTGGCGTCCTGATAAATATTGCTATAAAAAGGCAAATGACATTTATCGGGCATATCAATTGTCTATCGGAAGCGCGGAATTAAAGGTTCGGTAATAATGGGGCGACTTCCTGGTTTGAGGCACTGGAGGCATCCACATCTGGAAATTAAAAAAAAAAACTTTTAACATGTCAGACAAATAAGGATTTTGTAGCCTACATCTACAGTAATAGCAACAATGGACGACCGATCGTTGTAGAGCAGTGGTTCTTAACCTATGGGTAATTACCCACATGTGGGTAATTTCAGGATAGCAGGTGGGTAATCAGCTGAACCAGAATATTTAGAATTATAGATCTATAACAAACAAATCACAACTCATCACAAATATCAAAGCTTCTCCTGTGTTTGGAATACAGCTTGATGAGTCTGTTGATGTTGTGAATCTTTCTCAACTGATGGTGTTTGTTCGGTATCTTCACAACAACACTATTGAAGATTTTCTTTTTTGCCGCCAATTGCAAACAACGACAAAAGCTAGCGATGTGCTAAAGCTAGTGGAAGACTTTTTTACGACAGAAAAATTTAAATTGAAGCAAATTTGGAAGTGTTTGCACGGATGAGGCATCTGCTATGCTTGGGGTGCGATTTGTTTTTTTGCAAATTATCCAACAGAAAAATCTCAACATTATTGGAACGCACTGCATCATACATAGGGAAGCGTTGGCATCAAGAACTATGTCACAGCCACTTCAGTAAGCACTTGATTGTGCTATTAAAGTTGTGAACTATATAAAAGCGAGTGCCCTTAATACACGACTCTTCCGAAAATTGTGCCAAGACAAGTAAGCTGAGTATGATTCTCTGTTGTTCCATACTTCTGTACGCTGGCTCTCAAAAGGAAACATGTTGATTCGGCTTGTGTGTTTATTACCAGAGGTTACTGAATTTCTTGAGATGCAACATAAACAAGAATTGAAGACGGATATTTCAAATACAATGTTTCAGACCAGGGTGGCGTTCCTAGCAGACGGGTTTTCTCATTTGAACGAATTGAACCGCAACTTGCAAGGTGTGCATGCAAACATGTTGGTAGGCCTACTACGAGACAAGGTTGCAGCTTTTATTGCTAAGCTTAACCTTTGAAAAACAAAAATGCAATCTGGTTATAGAGTAGCAAATTTCCAATGATGAATAAAATGATTGAGACAAACGGTGTCAATTGCATTATTCAAAGTGAGGTTGTTGACCACTTCAGCAGATTAATTGAGGAATTTCATCGCTACTTTCCTGGTTTTGAACAAGACACTTCTTTGATGGCATTAACAAGGAATCCTTTCAGAGTTTCTGTTAAAAATTTTCCAAGTAAAGAAGATGAAGATATCCAAGAAGAGTTTTTTATAGACATGATACCGTAGACATCATCTGTCAAAGCTTTTTTTGAAGCATATCCAAAAGTTGCGTAAAAACCACTAACATTGTTGACTATGTTTCCTTCTACTTATCTCTGTGAATCAGCATTTTCAAGTGTTGTTGCTTTGAAATCAAAATCTCGAAACAAGCTGTTAGATCTAAAGTCAGATTTGCGTTGTGGAGTATCCAAAATCGCACCCAATATTGCATCAATTGTACACAAAAAAAACAAGAGCAAATTTCTCACTGACACTGTTGATGTTGTTCTTCACATTAAATGTTGTTTTTGTTGAATAACGCTGTTTTAATAAGTTATGGCAAAATAGCAATATAGATAAAATTAGATTTTGGGTAATGGGACTTTGATCTGGACAGAAATGGGTAATAAGGGAAAAAAGGTTAAGAACCCCTGTTGTAGAGAATCACGGCAGCCGCGCTTCATTTAGGCATTGCCGATGAACTGTAAACTCCAACAGCGATTAAACAGCTCGTTTCATCAACAAAGCGAATCAACGATTATTGTCCTGGGTGACGACATCAAAGATGACGTCAAATAAATCAATTCACTTGTTTGTGTGACATGAATATGACGTAGGCTAGGCTACATAGGTATGTCCACAAGACACCTGGCTGCAAGAGCAAAAGAGCATTTTAAGATAGAAGATATTTCTAGACCTTTCTACCTTTTTGTAGACTTGTGCTATGTTTGGCATATTGGAATACATTGTTTTTCGTTGTGATGGTCAAAAATAAAAACAAACTGAACTGGTTAACGAGCACATTGCAATCGAAACCATACTATATGATGTTTGTTGATAGTGTCCGGGCAGCAAAAACTTTTTTCCCACGAGATTTCTGTCTCAATTACATATTTTGGTAAAAGTTTGTATTAAAACCGTGTAAATGCAACATTTTCTCGTTGGCGCGGTTGGTTCAGTGGTTTCATCCTCTGCCTAGTGATCGTGAGAAGGAGGGTTCGACGCCGTCGAAGTCAAACTTTTTTTTTTCTTTAAATTAATTTTTGCGGTGCACAAAAGCTTTTCAAAAAAAGCAGGGTTAGGAAAAGCTTATATTTTATTATCATTGCAGAATTTCATTGGCAAATAGTTATTCCGCAATCTGAATCAACCAATCTCTCAAAACACTTTCGAAAAATTTTACTTTTAGAGTGACTAGAATCTATGAGACAGAAATCTCGTGGGGAAAAAAAATACGCGTCCGGGCACGCCCGAATGGATGATCATGATGTGACTGTTCGTTATAATGTCAAGTTTACGTTGGAGTAGTTTAAAATAACTCGAAATTGTCAATCAGAATTTGAAACCGAAATTCAGGAGGTATTCAAATAAAACTAGGCAACCCTAATCTCAACTGGCAATTTTATGCTGTCAAGACATCAATCCAGCTGAATTTATATCAAATTATGTTTGTTGCATATTTTACAGTCATTTTCTTTGTTTTTCTTAATATTGTTACCGCTCGCAATCCTGTCTTGTGATTATACTCCAGCATACCTTAGCCTCCTTTACAACAAAATGTTAGCCCCTATGCTGTGTTTTCTTCAGTTTGTTCTGTACTTAGCTCGTTGTAATTAGCCTATTTTTCAGTTATTTGTTGAGATGTAGACCTAGCAGGGTTTTCCTGACTAGAGCAGCGAGATTTGCTGAAAACGTTTGAATTTATTATGTTACTTTGGTGTATTGGTTTTTGAATAATATAATGCAATCCAATTACATAAGTTAATGTATGTCGCTATTGCAGAATTATTTTTCTCAAAGCTACAACAAGAAGATTGTAGCTCCAAAATCCTAGAAAAATGAAGTAGGCAACTTTTAGAACAGTTTTTGTCGAAAATAAAGTTGCCAGAACATAAAAGGTGTTTGCTCAAGGTGTGCGCTTGAGCACTTCAAGGAAACCCCTTCATTTACAGGAAGATAGAATAATTCACAGACAGCAAGACTTCAACAAGGGCAAACTTTATGGCGTCATCCTGTTCATTTTATAGTTAAAGTCACCAGAGTTTGGAAAGATTTCGTCAAACCTTTCAAAACATTGAAAGTCCGCCCCATTAGCTCAGTGGTTAAAAGCGGCCGACTCCAGATCACGCGGCGCTCCTTCGGTTCTTGAGCACACATTTTAGGACTGCTCTCCACCTGGTGGATGGAATAATTCCCCGGCAACAACACTCGGTAACCGGCCATGCACCAAAAAGCTTCTACAAGTATGCGAAACTACCAAGGATAACCTATCAGAGGCTCTGTTTGTCCGAGGATAAAGATTCAAAACCACGCCACCAACTTTGCTGCCAAATTATTCACACAGACTCGGATTTTGTGGAAGAATCGTTTTATATTTCAGACAGACGTACATCAAAACGCAAAACGTTTCATTTCAACAAATCCCACATTGATTTGACGCAAATAAAATTCAAACATAAAAATAAGCACAATTCTGTTCGTCTAAAACCCAGCCAGTTTTATAGCGTCAAAAAGTGAACCTTTTTTCAAGTTAAAACCAAACTGAACTTTCAAATACGTTATGACATTTATCGTTGCTGATTATCAATAAACATAAAATGAAGAAAGTGTGTTGAAATAAGCATTAAAGCAACAGCTTCAATGGCATAATGTTACAGTTATACTACCGGTTGACAAGGCACGATACATCCATAGAGGAAGTTGAAACCACCTTTGCGTTGAACGAACGTCAATTAACCTGAGGTTGATGTTGCTTCATAAATAAATTAGGTTGTAAAGTACCAGTGGTGTAGCGTGACTCAATTGATTGGGGGGGGGAGGCACTCCGGAATTTTAAATATTTAACTCGATACATAAAAATTTGCTTTTAGGCAATGTTTGGTCAGTAACATTAGAAATTTTACCCATTATCAAAACAACGAATTTATAATAACCCATATTGTTGACATATATGTTGATACAGCGCTTCAACCAATCCATACATATCATATTAAATAGCAATACAAAATAGTTTTTTAAACAATTATGCTCTTAGCATCAATGATTTGAGCGAGGATCGTCATTGACTCACGAACGAATCTTCAGATAACTACGGACAAAATTAAGTTGGACCGTACGCTACTGATGTACAATTTTGCGAGACCTATTTTGTTGAAAAAAAAAGTTGATTGGTTTAGCTAAAACGTATCAACTAGAAGTGTTTGAAAGAAATCGGGCAGAGGACTCCTTTGTGAGTTGAACTCAAAAGATTGAAGACAAAGGAATTATGTTACAAAATTTTGGAATACACCGTATTTTGCTGGAAACACCCCAACGCGAAACTATAGTCCATATATCTTGCTTGACCAAGCACTTTATATGCAAACTCCCTCATTTTGCACTTTATGACGTTTTCTGCGCTGTAACATTCTCCTGCATTTCATACTTTTTACATGCACAGAACGAAACCAAATCAACCTTTATTCCACTGATATTAATTGACTTCAGAAAACAATCAAAAGACAGAAAAAGATCGAAACTTTGAAGTAACCGAAAAACTATATCCCAGTGATGTCACAAATACGTTTGTAAATACTTGGTTGGTAACAATGCTTTTAAATAAACTTTATTTGTGACGTTTGTTACTGCGGAATGCCATTGCTACTTCTTGTCTTGCATCAAAAATGTCAAAGCAGAAAAGTTCGAAGTGCATGAATTACGCAGTGACCCGGACGTGAATTTTTTTTCCCACGTAGTTTCTGTCTCATTTGCATATTTTGGTAAGAGTTTGTATTAAAACCGTGTGAATGCAACGTTTTCTCGTTGGCACGGTTGGTTCAGTGGTTTCATCCTCTGCCTAGTGAACGTGAGAACGTGGGTTTGACGCCCGACCAAGTCAAGCTCTTTCTTTAAATTAATTTTTGCGGTACACAAGTGCTTTTCAAAAATAGTAGGGTTAGGGAAAGATTATATTTTATTATCATTGCAAAATTTCATTGGCAAATAGTTATTTCGCGATCTGAATCAACCAATCTCTCAAAACACTTTCGGAAAATCTTACTTTTAGAGTGACTAGAATCAATGAGACAGAAATCTCGTGGGAAAAAGAATTTTGCAACCCGGACCCCCTACCCTCCTCCCCTGATGGTTTGATACTTCAAAAAAAAATTAAACAAATTAAACCTTATGAAAACATTTTTTTAAATGATAATAACAATATAACTTCAAAATGATTGGGGGGTCACTTGCTCCCCCCCCCAGTACCCTTTAGACGCTAAGCTACTGTACAGTATGATGTGAAATCAAAATCTTGCGAGAAACTATCGGGACTGCTTGCTTGCTCCCATTGTTACGCATGGATGATCATTGTGCAGGGGATTGTTACAAAATAGGCGGGAAAGGAACGGGGGCGACTGACCCTGCGGCCACGATATGGGGAACGGCCTTTCGGAAAAAAAAGCTGGAACCTCTGCTAGCAAGACCCTGTGAAAATAAAATAATAATTTATTGTTTCAGGAAAACACTCACAAGACTGATGGACATAAAAAAAAACACATCAGGAAATCTATAGCTAGCCATTGTTCTGTTTAATAAATCTTTTTGGAAATACAACAGATTTTACGAATACATTTTGGGAATACTTGATTGAATCTCTATCCTCGGACTGGGAAAGCTTCTTTGAAAGCTCAATCCTGGCAGTTTCGCGTAGGCTATAGAGGCTTTGAATCACTGACGCAGGCCCGGTCGCAACTTACTAAAAGGTACCATTAAAAATCCCCTTTGAGCGACAAAGGAAAAGGCAAATAATAGCTAAATTAACTCATCGGTTTGCCACTGTCTAACTTGGCGCAGAGGGTTACGGCGGTAGTAGTCATTGCTTGACGTGGGTTTGATTCCCACCACTGCTCTTCTCATTTTTCTTCCGTAATTACCAAACAAAGTTCGAAGGGGATTTTTTAATGGTACCTTTTCGAAACTTGCGGCCCGGTCACCGAGATTGACAGAGTGAAGCTTCCGATTGTTGAAGTCTTGTTGCCGGGAAATTACACTATTCCGTCTACTTAGTGCCGCTGAATGGAAAGCGAAGTCCTTAGAATGCGTTGTTCAAGTGCACACTTCGAAAGTCCAACCAGCGCCGCTTGATCTTGAAGCTTCTTCGTTCACGAAGTCACGCGCTATCTGACTGAGCGGTAAATTTACAGACAGGGCGGTAAACTTTTTAGAATAAAACTTGTGACGGACTGCAAGAAAATTAGCTGGTAGGAAAAATAGGCTCTATTACCTCTTCAATCGTTAAGTTACCGGTGATGAAAGAAAACAACCAAACCAGCATGTGCCAAGGGTAAACAATGTAGAAAGGAGTGTTCTTCCTTACTCGCTGTTCTAGCGAGTACAGCCTTATGCTGGCTGCCAGGAAGAAAACTCCTTTCAACAAACTTCCAAACAGTCAACAACCTTTGAGTGAAGATCTTGAAGGCAAGCAATCCAATTGTCGTATTTGGGGCAAACAGGTGGTCTGCTTGCTCTAATGTCGGACCCGTTAGCAGCCATGATAGTACCAGTGAGGGAAAGTGGGTACGTTAACGTTTGCACGACATACCGCATCACCATGTGGGTATACTGCCGTAAGTCCTTGAGCTCCGTCTGCAGAACAAAGGATAAAAAATTTGGTAGAGAGGTGATTTTTTTTAACCATAGACAAATAAAACATAACAACCAGACGGCATTTAACAAAATAACATGAAAATAAACTAAAAATTACAAACGTTTTCGGCCATACTCAAGTTAGCCCTTTTCAAGTAATCAAAAGTAATCATTTTTAATTAATTTTTAGTAATTTTTGAGTTATTTTTATGTGATTATGTTAAATGCCGAGTGGTTGTTAAGTTTTATTTGTCAGAAGGTAAAAAGTTATTTAAACAAATTCCAGGCAAGATTAGAGCAAATTTTGAAAATTTTTAGTTAGTGCAGTTTTATTATATATGCCCATTTGCCCATATTTTAAACTTTTGCTAAAACTGCTACAAGCCTAGGAAAAAGTTGAAAATACAAAAACACTATTGGTAGAACCAATAAGAGCATTTTGCGAACGGTAATTAAGTCAGTGGGCCACCATATTGCAACCTCCTTGTCGGCTGCGTAGCCTAGTGATGAGAACGTCTGCGCGACATTCGAAAGGACGTGGGTTCGACACCGCTCCAGAGCACGCGGCTGTGTCTCGGCAAAGTTACTTAATGGCATGTCAAAATAAGGGGAGCTGAAGCAGCTGACTCGAAGACTATATGTCACTTCGCTGCTTCCTGTCGCCTGTTGTATCGCATCTGTGATCGCAGTGTGCTGCATGTTATCGCAATGGGCGAAAATAAAAGCATGATTATTATTACCTACCGAATGTTGCAGCAGGTATGTGTTGACTGCATAGGCGAGTGCATTGCATAGAACGATGCTTAGTACTTCTACTGTGACACGTGGTATGAAGCCTCTGAAATGTAATGTTGAAAAGTTGTAATTTGAGACTGGCAACACTGCGAATTCGTTTTCCGACAAACTCGAAAACATCGTTCAGGATCGAGTTTAATAAATTAGAAGATTTTGAAAAAAAAGCAATATAAGTGTGTAAGCAGTGTAAGTAAGTGTAAGTTAATAGTAAGTGTGCGGTAGAAACGCTATCGGTATGGCAACGTCGAGAGCGAAAACAAAGGAATATGTTACACCCATGAACTATCAACTTAGAACTTGAATAAACACCTTCAACCCTAGCCTTAAACAACACGTACACATTGGAAGAAGGATACAAATATTGCCTTCCCGGTCACTCCATTAAATCTTCAACAGGTAAGTGGATGTAATGTTTGAGTTTGAATAATAAAAATATTCGTGTCAATAAAACAAATCGAAAAAAAGTATTGACAATAGTTTCGACATAACAGCTACATTGCTACAACATGCAACACCAGCACGCCAAAACGTGGTACAGGCTTGGAAACGTAGTAAGGTACACGTACAAGTATGTTGTTGATAACGCGACAAAACCCAAAATATCATTTTTTGTTGTTGTAGCGATGAATTGCAGACCTGGTCACCAAGATTGATAGAGTGAAGTTTTCGTTTGTTGCTGAAGTGTTGTTGCTTGCAAATTATTCTTTCAATTAAATACCGCTGAACGGAGAGCAGCCCTTGGAATTTGTTGCGCAAGCGAACACACCGAGAGTCGAACTCACCCTTCCTTGATCGAGGCGTTTCTTTGTTTGCAAAGTCAGCCATCGGTCTAATTGAGCAATCACGGGTGGAAAAACTTACAACGAGATAGACACTAGGAAGAAACTCACGCATAGAATCCTAGAAAACCTTCCTCGTTGTAGATCTCGACGACCGAGGTGTAGATGTTGTTGTAGACGGTCTCGTGGCCGACAAACTGAGCCATTGTGCGGATCGCGATCACTGCAACAAAACACAATTGACCATTTCCAACCGGTTGTCATACCAACTTAACAATGGTCAGGTGGAGCTTACAGGGAATAATGATATGCTCCTGAGAGTCCAGAGGTGGTGAGCTCAAAACAATGGACCTGGTTTTTATGGGAACCCACTTTACTACCAAACAAATCTGTAGTAAAGTAGGACCTTCCAGTGTAAGCTACAACTCCGTTGCAGAAGAATATGTCAACTTGTAAACTATCAAGTCATTTCGTCACTAACAAGCATTCCGACATACCATGAAAAGGTTGTGAAACAACAGCAGCAGCAAATCTTGCGGATACGTCAAGGCAAGTCTGAAAAGTACGACACAGCTGCTGGTCAGATTTAAACTCTGATTCAAATCAGAACTTGGCAATTTAACACTTCGTCTCAACATTTCAACAACTCATGGTAAGTGGTAAAATATACACATGCCATTAGCCCATTACTGATAAAATTTATATTAAAAAATGCAGTGTAGAAAACGATTTGCATGTAGTGGCCCAAGACAAAACGATCACGTGACAATCATGCCTCTGTCATGGAAACTAGTATCTGTGTCACATGAAGGTTAGTTATGACACGTCTGTTGTTCCTCAGACTTGGACTGCATCTCGGGGGACTACCACAAGTTTCACCAAAATACAAAATTGATCACTTCAATCTTTGGATTGCAATCCGATGGGATTATTGATCCACTTTCAGAGAAAGATAACAGAGGAAGGATTACTGCTTTCAAAGGAGAACGAAAAGACACAATCAGACAGAAGATGAAAACAGCTCAGTTGACGATCAAAACACGAAGACGTTTGCGAGCAGTTTGTCGCAAACTCGGATGTCATATCGATCACCTTTTCAAATTAAACGTTCATTGGACTTAAAAAAAATTCGGCATTAATTACGTCGTTCATTTGTTGTTTGTCCTAAATCGTTTAAAATTTCGGGGAAATGGTTAAATATTCTAGTCACTGTGTGTCACAATCAAGGTGCAAATGCCTCGCGATGGCTTGCTTTGTATCTTCAACAAGCGTGTTGTTTTCATTATGGAATTCTGGTGCGTTGTGTTATTGTCGGTTATGACCTGAAGTAACCTCTGATGACGAAATCTGTATTATGTAACGTGTTTTCTGGAATCATTTTCCCTACGTGACCTTCTATAGACTTCGGTTGTTTACATTTAAATGCTACGTGACCGAACGATGGTTCTTTATGATGTAACCTTCTCGAAGTTATTGGACTGAACAGCCAACTATAAATAGTGGTGTAGTTTGTGTAATGTTTATTCTGAGATTCTGAGATTATTATTATGGGAGTTGTATTATGATGAGTTGGTGATGAGAGTTCATTATTGTAGTAGTAGCAGTTGTTAATAGACGCAAAGATTATTGTTGATCGAGAGTGGAAGTATTGAATACGAGTACTGTAAAGCAAAGTTGATGCTAATATAATTTCTGATTGAAATTAGAATCGTATGAGAAGCTGTGAGTGGATCACGTTAAACTCGATCAATAGTCGCAAGCATTGGAATCTATTGCTGTTTACTATTACTTTGATTAATTGTTGGAAGTGGTGAACCATTCGTTGGAGTCCTTCAAGCGTTTTTATATATCATTTCACCAGTAGAACTATCCGTGAATTTAATTGACTGCTTTTCGGTTTGACCCATTAAACTACGTCATTGAATCTTTCCAAGTCTTTTTCCTGGTAAGAGATAGAAAGAAATCGTGACATTCTGGGGGCTCGTCCGGGAATTTACCGAAAAGATTTAACCGAAAAACCGAAGAATACCAAAGATTTATTGAAAGAATAATAAATTAATGTCAAGATGGCGGATACTGTCAAACATGAGATGATTGAAGACTTAGGGAGCATGGCTGAACGAATGGGGCTGACTGGTAATGAAAAGTCTCAGTTTGTGATGGAAGAGTATCACAAGATAATGGACCAAAAAGCTCAGCGAGAAGCTGACGAAAGAGAAGATAGAAGAGCTGCTCGTGAAATAAGGAAAGCAGAAGTTGAAGCTGAAGAAAAGCGAGCACAATTTGAAGCTGAAGCAGAGGAGAAGCGGGCGCAGCGCGAAGCTGAAGAAAAACAAGCTCAACGAGAAGCTGAAGCTGAAGAAAAACAAGCTCAACGAGAAGCTGAAGAGAAACAAGCGCAGCGCGAAGCAGAAGAAAGAAGAGCGCAATATGAATTGGAAAAGTTAAAACTTGAATTAGAAAGACAAAAGCTGGACATTGGTAAGCGATCTAATTCTACTAATGATAATGCTCGAGATGTTATTGTGGCGCAAGTTAGACGTCCAGATTTGCCATCATTTGTTGAAGAAAAAGATGAGTTGGATAGTTATTTGTTAAGATTTGAAAGATATGCTACAATAGCCAAATTGGAGAAGTCGACGTGGGCTACCCAGCTAAGCATGTTATTATCGGGACAAGCTCTTGATGTATATTCAAGACTTTCGCAAGAAGAAGCCATGAACTACGACAGATTGAAGTTAGCTCTGTTAAAGCGATACAATTTTACCGAGCATGGATACCGTCAAAGATTCCGTGAGGCAAAGCCTGAAAAACACGAAAGCCCAGGTCAATTTATTGAACGTTTAAGAAACCTTTTGTTAAAGTGGTTTGAGCTTTCGGGGGCCGATCAATCATTGGACGGATTGGCAAACCTTATAGTTCAGGAACAATTCACAGATTCATGTTCAAAAGATCTGTCTGTTTATTTAATGAAGAGAAGTCCGAAGAATCTAGAAGAAATAGCCAGTGTGGCAGAACAGTACTTAGTTGCTCATGATGAGAAGTTGTCGACTGAAGAAACGTTGTCATGCGATAATGACGAAGAGCAAACAAATAATTTTAAAGGAGGTGCTGTTCCAAGAGAAGTACGTTGTTTTAATTGTAATGGCTTAGGTCATAAATCTGTTAACTGCCGGAGGAAGACTAACAGAAATCATCAGGAATCGAGGAAGTGGTGCAATCGTTGCAATAGGCAAGGACACGAAGCGAAGGAATGCAAGGACAAGTCGTTTTCCTTACCTAATCAGTCTGGAAAAGATAAAGACACGGACGTTTATCGATGCGGTTGTGCGTTAATGATTCCTGAACCCACGCTTGACGAGGAGAATCCGGATGAAGATGTTTGCGGAAAAATAATACCTGAAGATCACCTGCCAGTAGTGGATGGAAAAGTCGGAGACAAAAAGGTAAAAGTTTTACGTGATTCTGGTTCTACTGGTATAATAGTGAGGAGAGATTTGGTTAAAGACAGTCAATTAACGGGAAAAACTGGCCATGTGACAAAAATAGATACCACTTCAATCCAAGGACCGTTAGCGATGATATCTATCGAAACTCCGTATTGTAGTGGGACTGTGAAAGCGTTATGTTTACAAAACTCTTTAGTTGATCTGATAATCGGAAATGTTTTTGAGGGAAATTCTGAAGTTACTTGTTATTCTTGTGGCAAGAATGGTCACTTTGCTCGAGATTGTTCTGCAGATAATCAGCAACGATCTCACGATGACGGATATTACGAGCGCGAAGAACCGAGGAGAAGAGGCAGGCGGCGACCATTTGGAGTTTGCTATAGATGCGGTAGACGCGGACACTTCGCCAGGGAGTGCGTTGCTGACGGCGGACATTCGGAAAATAGACGTTGCCGTGACAACCACTGCTACCGATGTGGGGAGATTGGACACATAGCCAGGAGCTGCCCTTTTGATGAAAAGGCTTGCTACAATTGTCGTAAAGAAGGTCATCTCGCCAAGGACTGTCCGGAGAGGAGATGTTTCCGATGTAGGAAGATGGGTCATCTCGCTCGCCGATGCACTGAAGATGTTGAGGACGTTGGAGACTTTCGCAGAAAACGTGACTATTGTTTTAAGAAAAGCTATCGTTGGTAGATCATGCAACGATAGACTTATGAGAACTGATTATTGAGTAATTAATTGTTTTATGGTGTGTTTTGTATTGATTGTGTTGTTATATTGTTTGCAACAATATTCTAAGGGGGGGCGTATGTCACAATCAAGGTGCAAATGCCTCGCGATGGCTTGCTTTGTATCTTCAACAAGCGTGTTGTTTTCATTATGGAATTCTGGTGCGTTGTGTTATTGTCGGTTATGACCTGAAGTAACCTCTGATGACGAAATCTGTATTATGTAACGTGTTTTCTGGAATCATTTTCCCTACGTGACCTTCTATAGACTTCGGTTGTTTACATTTAAATGCTACGTGACCGAACGATGGTTCTTTATGATGTAACCTTCTCGAAGTTATTGGACTGAACAGCCAACTATAAATAGTGGTGTAGTTTGTGTAATGTTTATTCTGAGATTCTGAGATTATTATTATGGGAGTTGTATTATGATGAGTTGGTGATGAGAGTTCATTATTGTAGTAGTAGCAGTTGTTAATAGACGCAAAGATTATTGTTGATCGAGAGTGGAAGTATTGAATACGAGTACTGTAAAGCAAAGTTGATGCTAATATAATTTCTGATTGAAATTAGAATCGTATGAGAAGCTGTGAGTGGATCACGTTAAACTCGATCAATAGTCGCAAGCATTGGAATCTATTGCTGTTTACTATTACTTTGATTAATTGTTGGAAGTGGTGAACCATTCGTTGGAGTCCTTCAAGCGTTTTTATATATCATTTCACCAGTAGAACTATCCGTGAATTTAATTGACTGCTTTTCGGTTTGACCCATTAAACTACGTCATTGAATCTTTCCAAGTCTTTTTCCTGGTAAGAGATAGAAAGAAATCGTGACACTGTGTCACCAAATTTTAGAATCAAACCTTTTAAAAAATGCATCAATCAAAAGTTTTTGCCCCACTCAACATGCGTCGCACCCATTTCGCAACATAAAACAGATGATATTTACAAAAACAATAAAACAAAAGTATACAATACAGCAACCAATGCACGCACCTGTCTACATGCCACTGATAACTCTGTATGACCTTCAGCATTAACGGTGCTTTCATCCTGCACGTACAAACCAGCAATACATATTACTTACTAATGTGTTATCTTAAAGTAAATTATATTTTTTCAATAGTGAGACGAAAAGAACGCACCAAGCACATTCGGAATGGCCCGATTCGGTGAGTCCGATCCCTTAACGGGGATTTTTTCAATTTTTTTTTAAGTTATCGGGTACCGTAGTCTAATTATCATTGCCGTTTTAGGGTTAGGGGTTAGGAGTTAGGGGTTAGAGGTTAGGAACTCACCGAATCGGACTCATCGAATCGGACTCACCGAATCGGACTCACCGAATAGTAGCAGACCCAAGCACATTATTGTAATAACAAGCCCATGTGCCAGGAATGTGGAAAAACCTAGTTGGCTTAAAATGTGCTTGAGAAATGTTTCTGTGGCAATGTGATAGTCCAAAATCATACATTCCCAAATGATACAATCAAATAAAATAAGCTCGCTTCTTCAGTAATTTTTTAATATTTTTACCTTATTGCATGATTGGTTATTGAACCTAGCTATCAATATCACATGTGATGGCTACTTGTTCATTAAAAAATTATACAACGTTGCCAGAATCAACTATCCCTTCTATAAAATGCACTTTTACTCTAACATTCAGTCTATGTCGGACACCAAAATGGCCATGTGACAAAATGAACCAACACCCAAGATGGTCTTATGCCATAATGAATACCACAGATGTGACAAACTGACGATATCAAAGTATTTCTCTACTACCAAAGAATTAAGCACAATATACATATGAAGCATGATACGAAGTCATTAAATAAAAATGTACTTGTACGCTACAACTGTTCACATAAGTTATTTTGTTTTCCTCTGGCACACTTACTTTTTCTTTATTGATTCCAATATTCTAAAAAAGACAAAACAATGATAATTATAAAACCAGAAAAACTTAACAAGCACAGGCTATTAATAAGAGAAGATAGTTGCCATGTAAAATGATTTTTAAAGAGTTAATCACAACATTGTGCTTCTTTTAGTAGCTATAAGAATCTCAAAGTATTTTAAAAGAAATCAAATCCCAGCCATTGAATTCAGGAAGATTAAAAAACCTATCTTGTTGTGAAGGCAGCAGCTAAACAACCTATATACACATATCAATAAAAAGTTTGTAACTTACAGTTGAAACTACTGAATACGTTATTGATGAGGCAGCGTTAGCGCATATTCTTGGAATTAACCCACGATACAGGCCTAGGTATCCATCTGTTTGTTGTATGTGTTTAACTGAAATAAAATTCTTAAATAAACAACATGCATACATAGCATCACAAACTGTTTTTAAAAAGAACAATTTAGTATCAATACTTGTAATTAGTTATGTAACAATCTGAAAGCAACCAACAAACTTAAATTGGTTTGGTAACTCTATTTGGACAACACAACCACAAATAACTGACACTTTTATTTAAGCAAAATATAGTAGAAAAACTATATATATATATAAAACTATGATTCTATATCACTTAATAGAATCAAATTTATGTTCAACATTTGAAAAACAGAACCAGGTTAGGAGCAAAATGGTTGA
Source organism: Aplidium turbinatum (assembly GCF_918807975.1). NCBI lineage: Eukaryota > Metazoa > Chordata > Ascidiacea > Aplousobranchia > Polyclinidae > Aplidium > Aplidium turbinatum. The sequence continues at coordinate 19,191,900 of NC_137488.1, forward strand.
AACCATTTGGGACGCCTGGTCAATCAAATCAAAAAATAATGGGACACAATAGTAAATGAGAACATGAAGTAAACTTAATTCACTTGTACAACAACCTTGCAAAGGCTTTAATAAAATAGAAAGCAACTACATCTGCAAATAAAAGAATACATAAATAACTGCTTCCGAACGTACATAATGCTACAACAACAGAACTGAATGAATAAACGAATAAAGAAAACGTAGAACCAAGGCGTGTAGAAAACAAGGCAATAATTAACTGAGTAATAAGCTTGAGGGACAGAGCGCCGTGCTCAGAAACACACGACATTCTCCCCCTCTCAAAATTGCATTATATATAGCACAACCACGCAAAATAGTTCATAAGCGTAACTTGGACAGCAGGCGTGATTTTACATGAAATCAAAGCAGACTGCTAAACATATGGCACAGCACCATAACGATCAACCGAACGACGAATACGAGTAGATCTGCGTAAGTGTGTTGTATCAGTGGTGGGCGAAGACGATGACATAGAGTGATCAGTAGTTTCACGTTGTACAATGTTGCCATCGTCACTACGCACACTTAAATTTACATCCGGGGATGTTGAAGTCACGTCATTATTTACAAATCCATTGGGTAGAGCAATAGCCTCACCATTCGCCACTGGAGGAGGCAAACGTATCAAGTTTGCTTCGACTGGAACATCCTGGTCAACCGGTAAAACAGGTTCATCCGATTGTCCCAATGGTGCAATATCTTTGAGAGAAACCGTTGTTTCTCTGCCAGAAGGAAAACGAACACGAGCATAGTTAGGGGTGGCATGCATGAGCTCTACTTCGTCAACAACAGGATCATACTTTGATAAACGAACATGACGCCGTAAAAACACTTTATTTGGTGTTGATAACCATGTCGGCATAGAAACTCCAAATGACGATCGACGTTTATACACAAATAACCTTTCGTGAGGCGTTTCATTTGTAGCGGTGCAAAGCAAAGAGCGGATAGAATGCAAAGCGTCGGATAGCACGCTTTCCCAGCGCGACATGTCAAGTTTACGAGACTTTAATGCTGATTTCACTGCAGACCAAATTATTCCATTATACCTTTTACATTGTCCGTTTCCAGGAGCATTATAGACAGACGTCCTACTGCATGCAACACCATGACTATTAAGATACGATGATAGTTCTTTGGACATGAAAGCCGAGCCCCTATCGGAGTGTACATACGCAGGCATACCAAATAACGCAAACAATTGGTTTAAACAAGAAATAACAGTTCGCGCATCAGTACTTGCACAAGGAAACGCGAAAGGAAAACGAGAAAATTCGTCCACAACTGTTAACATGTATTTGTTCTTGGACACAGACGGCATAGGGCCTTTGAAATCTAAACTCAGTCGCTCAAACGGCTGGGTAGCTTTAACAAGATGCGCATTAGGTGGTTTATAAAAGTTAGGTTTGATTTCTGCACATACGCTGCAGTTTTGCACCGTTTTCCGAACGTCGTCGACAGAATAAGGTAGATTTTTAGTTCGAACAAAATGAAGCAAACGAGTTATACCAGGATGGCATAAAGATACATGAATATCGTGTAGCACATTATTATGCATCGTAGCAATGTATGCTCTGGACAGTGCATCGGGAGCGGAGTTATATTTCCCAGAGCGGTAAACAATGTCAAAATTGAACTCACTTAGTTCCATACACCATCGTTGCACTTTATTGTTTTTAATTTTGTTATGATTTGTGCTTGAGTACATAAATGAAACTGACCTTTGATCCGTCACAACCGTGAAATGACGACCACTTAGAAAATGCTTCCATTTTCGTATTGCTTCGACGATCGCTAAAGCTTCCTTTTCTATGCTGGAATATCGAATTTCACTCTTGTTTAGCATCCTCGAAAACAAAGATACAGGGCGTCCTTGCTGATTCAGCGTTGCTGATACTGCATTGTCGGATGCGTCGGTTTCAAGCACAAACGGGAGTTGTTCATTTACTGTCCCAAGAGTAGCAATGCTCAAATCTTTTTTCAACGTGGAGAGAGCTTGTATTGCTTGCTTATCAAGTGGAAAAGTTTTTGACAAAACCAGAGGTTTAATTTTTTCCGAGTACTGAGGGATCCACTGCGCATAGTAAGCAAACATGCCTACCACGCGCTGAAGTTCTTTAGCAGTGTTAAGAACAGGCATTTCGATAACTGGTTTTATTCTTTCAGGATCTGGTTCAACTATTTGTAGTCAAGATGTAGTTGCTTTTTGTTTTGAGCTGCAGAAACTGCACTAAAGTTGCAGTCAGCACTGAGCTGTTTTAGTCTTTGAAGAAAACTTTCCAGGGGTTCGTCCACTTTTGCCTGCATGTGTTAAGTCAGTGTCGCGCAAAAATTTCGTTGATTGGTTTATTGTAGAGGATGTCTAACTGAGCAATGGCGTTATCGTAAGTGTCACTTTCACTGATGTGCGCATACACATGTGACTCTAGTAAATTTACTAGGATATCGAGCTTCACTTGCGCATCTGCACCCTCAATCCTTGCGATGTAGTTTCGAAATGTCCGCTTCCAATGTTGCCACTTTCTTGAGGCTTCCGGGGAGTTTGTGTCGACCCCAAACACTTGGGGTTGCATGAACTTATGCATAGCTACTATTTTATTAAATTGAAGTAAACTTAATTCACTTGTACAACAACCTTGCAAAGGCTTTAATAAAATAGAAAGCTTCTGACGGTCATGGCTGCCGAGAAGTTGTCAAATGGCCTCTGAAATTACCATGCCACTAGGCCATGTTTGGTCATCGCCTTCCATAGCCAACCATTGATACTTGAATCTTTTTTTCTTCACTTGCAATTGTAACTTTTTTCACAAACAAGACAATGTCTCTCACATGCCGACAAGCAATATTGCTGATAAAAGTTTTGCAAAACCCCTCTAACTACACCCATTTGGGAAGCAGTGTATTTACAGTAAATACAACTGCAAATATGTTTCAGGGCCTTGTTTGAGTTGTTCTTACCTCAGTGAATGCAAAAAAACGATATCAATAAAAGGTTGTTGGGAAGAAGCCTGGTTAGCTTAGTTGGGTTAGCTTAGTTATACTACCTTTGCACACTATGCTAAAACATCTCATATAACTGTGAAATGAACATGGCACCAATAAATAGAACAATGCATACGTACATAGCACAATAATGTATTAAATTTAAAGATACCATCTTCAACAACTTACTATATTGAAATACGCTTGGATACTGGTACTGCTTGCGAAAGAACAAGTTTCGTCCAAGTACAGGTGCTAAAGGTTCATGGCCAAGCTAGAGAATTAGATCAAGACAAAAATATAGCATTAGGTAATTTTCTGAACTTGCATTTATAAAAAGTATAAAAGAAAAATCATGAGACTGGATGACTAAACACAAATTTGACAAGGCCACATGGTCAGGATATTGCTAGTGTCACTCATGCAACAAAAAGTTATTGTTATAATACTATTCTTCTCACCACTTCATGCTTTGCAGATGAACTTATAAGCTAACAAACAATCAAAGGAATTGCTTGTATATAATGAGTTTTTTATTTCAAAAATATTTGAGTTGATAATAGGCTAACCTTACAAATAGTGGCCAACAAAAAATAACTTTAACCAAATTCTACATTGTTAGATGGCAATAATTGTGTATGTAAAGTGTATTGGTTTACATTTTTGGCTCTGAATGAAAACAGTTACAGCTTAAAATAGGTTCATCTGGAATTAATATATTTATAAATTATGTCTATATAGGACTATAGGTGTGTTGGGAGCTGGTATACAAGTCCCCCCCCTTGGTAACTCATGACAAAGACAGGACTCCACCAAACATATAGGGTGAAACTACTTTACCTTTGCTTTACTGCTCACACACTTCAATCCACATGTTTTGGTCAATTCCTCTTTGTAATGAGTTACCAGGGGGGGGGACTTGTATACCAGCTCCGTGTGTTGTGTATCTAGCAATCTCACTCAAAGCGTAATTAAGAACACCAAATATATACAATGCGAAAGTGATTTATACCTTTCATTACTTAAGGAAAAATTTTCTCTACTAGCAAAATTGCAGGTTACCAATACTGATTACTTGGGTGACTGTGATAAGAAAGCACTCACTTGAATCAAAACTTTAGTGTAAGTAAATGGATGTGCCAATGCAGTCATCGCACAGCCAAGTCCAATGGAGTTCCAATCAACAGACATGATGCAGACTATCTACAATCAACTGAAACACAGATCAGCAATTAGATGTTGTGACCATTGTATTTCAAGAATCAGGCTTGCTGCCAATATCAGCAACTATCCCACTAAACAACTGTGCAAGAGTAGGAGCGAACTGTTTTGTGCCGTTGTGGCACTTTTAACAAATTTGTCTAATTTATCAGGTTTTATGTTACGGTACAGTAAGTTACTAGATTTTCAGGAGCTTGTAGGCTATAGCATCATATGTTTTAAAATTGTTTTTGATGCTTAAATAGACCAGTGGTTTTTAACATCTTCCCATGTTAGCACCACTTTAAAATCAGCAACCATTTCTTGCACCTTTACCTAAAATAGATGAAAATCACTAAACACTCACAATCTAGGCTACTAGATCAACTGTAAGCCAACTTCTAACAATAAGAAGAATCATTGAAGAAATCAAAGCCAGGAACTGGGTGCTGTTCTCAAATTTGCAGATTTTAAAAAGAGCATTTGATTCAGTTAAGAGTGAAAAAATGTTTGACATTCTAAAAGCACATGGTATCCCACAATAGACAGTTGGTGCAACTAAAGCGTTGTAGGCTACCAAAATAAAAAAGCAAAAGTTGTTACTGAAAATGACCAAACAGACTTTTCAAAATATTCACACTGGTGTACAACGGGACAAAACTCCTGATCTAAGGCTATATTACCGTTACCCTTACTTATCCAGTCTAGTCCAGACGCTCAGTTTTCAGAGTTTTTCTCAGGGTTGCCAACCTGTCTTCACCAAAAAAAGCCAGACCTAGTCACAAAAAAAGCCTAAAAAAAGCCAGAAGAAAATAGCTGAAAAAGCCAGTATAAAATAGCTGAAACAACCAAGAAAAAGCCAATTAGTATTCATTAAACATACACATATAAAAAGTGCACAACCAAATAGTGTCCCACCGAACTTTGATTTCAGCGACAACGCAGAAACATAGTTAATGAAAAGACAAGCAACTAGAAAATTTTCTAGTTTCGGCTTCAAAACGACATTCGGTCGGACACTGCAACCAAATATAAGTTAGAAATCACTGCTCCGATTGACGCGGACTGAATTTTTTTCTAAAAAAAACGGGAAAGGTAAAATTAAGCCAAAAAAAAGCCAAAATTATGTTGGCTTTTTATTAAGTTGACAAAAAATCGATGAAACATGAAAAAAAGCCAGAAAAAGCCTAATTTTTCTGGCTTTTTTTATTTAAAAAAAATAAGCCAAGGGAGTTGAAAAACAGCCAGATTCTCAAAATCTGGCTTCAAAAAAGCCAAATTGGCCACCCTGGTTTTTCTTGCAGTTGCTGCTTGCTGGTTCGGTTGCTGCATTAATCATATTTAGCGTTGCCAGTTATTATAGGAAAAATAACTGCTACAAAAAAAACAAGCCAAAAAACGGAAAGTTTGAACCAAGAAAAGTCATCAAAATCAAATCTTGAATTGAAGAAAACAAACTTCCACTAACTCCATTTTTACTTTTTACTTTAACCTTTATAAACACGTGTGAAGTAAAATTTTAATGATTAAAAACGTCTGGAAAACTCTAAGTTTAACTCTGGCTTCCGGCAGTAAATCTTGTTCTTCTCTGCTAGAGAGAGAGGGAGAGGAAGGAAGATAAGGAAGTTAGAGAGGGAGAAACCTATGACTTCGTCTGTTGCGAGAATAGTATACGATACAATTATAAACAATCCGAATAATATGGCACCATAACAATCTAGATTCCACAGAGACAGGAAGCAAGGAAAGACTATAGACCTAGCCTACTATATTAGTCATCAAGTCAGATGCTTCCCGTGATTTTAATGTGACAAATGTCAAGCAAAGGCATTACGTTGAAACAAGATAGGCTTGTTCAGTAAAAATTAAAGCAAAACGTTGTTTACTGCTGCGATATTCAAGTGAAGTCCTGTGGTTTTATTCAAATACGGTATCAAAAAATGTCATGCCCTGCAAAAGTCGTATGAGAAAAACAAAACAAAGAAAAGAAGAAAAAAAACTCCTAGGCCTACGCAAAAACAACAACTGTTAACTGCGAGCATAAAGGGCGAAGCAATCTTTTGCGCTGAAAACACAACACAGTTTTCTTCACAAAGTTCAAAAAATATCTCAACACTAGGGCTACCATAGGCCTACGTCCTCTTTTAAGAGAATTTGTCCTCTTTTTTCAAGAAAAATGAATTGTCCTCCAAGGACACTAAAAAATGCTCAAATGTCCTCTTTTTTGACAGTTTGGGTTTTCATGCTTATATATTTTTCAATGGGATTATATTGCTTGATGGCGTTTCAGCGACGGCTTGCAGGCTATTTGTTTTCTAAACATTTTGTATACGGTACCAACGAAACATGCTGATTAACAAGAAATTGGCGAATTTTATGGAGCTGGTGTTGAACGTTCATTGCTTGGTTCACTGTAAGATAATAAACGACATTTTAAAGGCCATGCTCACACTTTAACAAAAAAACTATTTTTACCTTCATACGTTTTATGTTCATGTTGATACAACGCTTGCAGACGTTGTTGATTACCAACTCAGTTTGGTTCGTTTGTTAGGCTACTCGAAACAAATCGAAACGAATGTCTAAAAGTGCAATGTGTATAACACCTAACCTACAGCAAAAGAAATCGTGGCATGGATAGGCCTACAGCTGTACAAACTTACAGGCCTACAGCTGTAGGCTAGGCCTACAGCTGAACAGCTTTTTAGTTCACACCGTTTTTAGCATCTTAGCTGTAACGTGCACTTTGTGCAGCCTAGGCTACTGTTTTAGTCATGTTTCTTGTAAATAATTTATCAATTTCGTTAAGGCTGACCATTCCTTGTTGAAAAAAGTTAAGGCTTGACCTGGAAATCAGCAAAATGTGACCTGATTTGTCACATTTTGCAGACTTTTGCGATCATGGCTGTTACAAACACATCGTCGTTTCGAGCCGGTTGCAATGCTTTCTCTCTGATTTTTGACGTTACATAGATATTGCGTAAATATTCGTCTTGGCAACGTCACGTGTAGGTCTTCTACATTTGTCGCCAGTGTGGCGGCGTTTCAAACTCTCTCGATACGAATCATCGTGGAATCATTCGACAGCGGCTTTCTTTCTCGCTCGCTATAATGATGTAGGTGTTTTGTTGTTCAACGTAGATTCTATGTATTTAGTACAGATATGGGTCATTGCTTTCGAAGCGCACAATTGTCCAGTCGAACGCTGTCCATCCATCGTCCAATTTACTTTGACCAGATTAGTAGCTTGATGTGAGTCTAGCGCAGGGGTGGGGAACCCGCGGGCCAAATGCGGCCAGCGTGACTGTTCCATGTGGCCCGCGTCAATATTTCTTTACCCAAAATATATTGAAACAACAGCTCAAAAAAGAGTAGGCTAGGCTCTGCATTCTCGGTATATTGCGAATGGCTTTCTATGACTAGTTAATCCATCATAGAAGGCAATTTGTAACAACAATGTGACCAGTTATTGTTAATCGGTCAGTTATGCCATTCGTGAAAAGTGTTTTGCAGAGTAGCCTACTTCTCAAATTAGCAAAATTTTACGTTGTATAATGGCTTCTGCAAAGAAAAGAAAGATTAGTGATGAAGGCAGAATGTTCCAGAAAGATTGGACAAACTTGTACTTTGTTGAAGTAGCCTAAGTGGCAAACCTGTGTGCATTGTTTGTGGTAAATCTGTAGCAGCAAAGAAAAAATCACATTTAGAGCGTCATTATGACTCCTGCTATTTGAAACAGCTAACAGGGCAGGCGAGGCAGGATAAGATTAGTGTCCTTAGAAGAGAGTTACAAGCGCAGCAAAGCACTTTGTCAAGGTAGGCTACTGCAAACAGGGTGAAGATATTGTCAGAACGAGTTATGAAGTTACCATACTGAACTGATAACAAATAAGCTGAAACCACATGCAGATGGAGAATTCGTGAAAGAATGCATTGTCACCGTTGTCAAGCTACTAGCTAAAATTTCGAAATTTTTAGTGGCCCGCCTTTGTTATTTCTCATTTTATGTGGCCCGCAATACTAAAAAGGTTCCCTACCCCTGGTCTAGCGTGTATTCGTACTTTTAGTGCAGTTTCATTTATGGCATGAATATAAACAGTAATAGCTTTGTACTATCTTTCAGATTCAAGCTCGTTGTAGGTGTTTGCCACAACTATTCGAAATCTCTTTATATTTCTTTTTAATTATCTTTCAATCATAATTTGATACGTTGTTTGTCTCGAATTTGTCTATTGGAAGTGCATTGTCTATTTGAGTGGAGACGTTGGATATTTTAATAGAAATCACTTGAGAGCATTTCGTTTGGCACCTGCAGACGAGGAGATTAGCGACCCAATTGCCTAAGAAAGCCGCATCGTCTTATCTTAGCTGTTCGGGTTTGGCGAGAGATCTCAATAGGTGAAATCGCTTGCTACGTAGAACACAGGGTTCTACATTATTTCGAATAGAGGTTGAATTGTTTTCAAGAGTCTATCACATTATTTCAACAACGTGAGTGCAGGACTCAAGTTCGTTCACATTCTATTTGAATAAGACGTCGTGATATTCCTTTAAAAATTTATGATGTCCAGAACATCATCGAGCTCGTCCAATGCAAGCAGCAGCAGAAAAGCCGCCAAAGAGGTCGAACTTCTCCAGAAGAAAAAGGCTCTAGAACTGCTCATGCAAAGAAAGAAAGCGTTGCGAGCAATAGAAGAAGAAGAACAAAGGCTTGCCGCCAAGAAAGAAGCCTTAGAGTATGACATCGAGACAAGCAAGATCGAAGAGGAACTGAAGTCTCTGAAATCAAATTCTCCCATTAATGTTGAAGAACAATCTGATGACCCAGTTTTTGAGGATGTTTTCCATCCAGACTCAACTCAGTCTGTTTCTTATGGAAATTCGGGCAGGGATACCAAAACAGTACGGGATGCGCAACTACGCCCCTAGTGATCATTTTTGACGCCAACTGACGGTACACTCACACATGGCAGTGATGAGTGATCAGTGATGGCACATTTGCACAGTACTCAGCACTCAGCACTAGCAGTCAGTGACCACAGGAAATCAATAGTCTACGGTTATCGGTGATTAACCTGATCTGTGGGCTACTGTATATTTTAGTTAAATTGTAAGGCCAATTTACAGAGACATTGCAGCCCGTGAGTAGAAATATATTTTAATGTTACAATTGGTTTATAACTAAGGGTGTTCACTGTGTGGTTAGTGTTAAAATCAGTATTATTCAAGAAGGAGTAGATTACCTGACTCTAACTGACTATTTTATGCATGAAGCCTAACCCTTTCTAAAAGTTACTGATAAGTGGCACATGAAAACAGATGTGTAGTGGTGTCAGGCCTAACTGTCCAATTTTGCAAAGAGACATTGAGGTTAATCTGGTATTAAAAAATGATTGCCTACTGTATTTTAATCATTATGTAATACTGTAGGCCTATATACTATAGCCTAACTAACCAAATATAGAGCTTTGCAAAAGGGTGCAACCTATTTCGTCCCTTGAACACTTCGTACCCCGATTTCAGAGGACGAAATCAGAGTACGAATTGTTCAGGGACGAAATAGGTTGCATTCTTTGCAAAACACATTTATATTATGTGCTGTAGAATAGAAATTATTAATGCTATTTATTAACCAAAACATACAATTTTGCAACATTACAATTTTGCTTACCCTATTGTACGGTACGGTAACTCCCTAAAACAGTAATTCTGTTTATTTATAGCTTTTCTACTTGTACAATATTACAGTTCAAGGTGAAATTCTGCTCCAGTATTATAAGATTTTTTATGCAATATGGGATACTATTGTTGTGCTCCAGGGTGCAAAGTTGGTAATCGTGCGTTTAAAAGAACTGGGGAAAAAGTTTCAATGTTTCGATTTCCAGCAGATCCTGAATTGCGTAAGGCTTGGATTAGAGCTATATCCAGGGAAAATTTAACTGTGACACCACACACAAGAATTTGTGGTAAGCATTTCTACGGAGATGATTTTGAAACAACATCAATCGATACCGGTAGCCACTTAGATCGCCAACAACGCAGAGAGTCTGCGAAACTTAATCAGCCACGGTTGAAGCCATCAGCTGTGCCTCGCATTTTTGCTGGCCTGCCTCACTATCTGACAAAACCGGCTCCAGTAAAGCGCTCAACTTCTGCTGCAACTGCCACAGAAAGACTGAAAAAAGACAAAGCTAAACTTCAAGATCAAAATGAAGAATTTCTGTTGCAAGACTCTTGTTGTGATTTGGGTTCTTTAAAAGATAAACTCAATGAAGTGGTTATTCCTTCTGGATATATCAAATTGTTAAAAGAATCTTCTTTGGAATTCCACTTTATAACATATAACAATGGCAGCCACATTTCTCCTCAGTTAATGGCATCTTTGGTGGTAGGGGAAACTTTAGATGTGCATGCATTTGTATGTTCTATTTCTGTGCCACAAGAAACATTTCAGCATCTGATGAGCTCCGATTCATTAAGCAAAGTATCAGAGCTTTGCAATATTCTGGCATTCTGCAAAAACCTTATAGAATCACCAAGTGGTAACAATAGTAAGACTTTTGCCAAGTCGGCTGTTGCAGCCCTTGAGCAATGCAAAGCAAACCTGGAAGAAAACGAAAGCCAAGATGAAGGTTTACCCCTAATTCAATTTGTGTCCGAGCAACTTCAGTTGTTGTACATAGATAAAAATGGCCGACGGTATTCACCCAGGTTACTAACCATGTCGTTTCTGTGGCAGCTCACTAGCAACTCACTATACAAAAAGCTTAGTGAGTTTTTTATACTGCCATCAGTCAGAAGACTTCAGCAAGTTTCGAGTGATTGTAATGTAGAGACTAAATCTATAGATTTGCAATACCTGAAGCAACGAACTGTCGACTTATCTGAAGGAGAAAAAATGGTAACCTTGCTTATTGATGAGGTATACACTGCACAAAGGGTTGAATATTGCAATGGCGCTTTCATTGGATTAACAGAGGAAGGCCAACGAGCGAAAACCGTGTTGACATTTATGGTGCAATCAGTATGTAAAAAATATAAAGATGTTGTGTGCCTGGTGCCAATTGAAAAGATAAGTACACAGCTGCTTCGAACCTTCTTTAACAAAGTGATGCAATCTCTAGATGAAATTTTCTTTGTTGTTGCTATATCTGTTGACAATCATGTGTGCAATAGGTAAGCTTATAATATGCTTGATGACAACTATCTATAGCAAATTTAATAGGATTACAGGGTGTTTCAAAAATTTAACACCATTAACCTTTAATATGTATTAAAATCAAGGTTGTGAAAAATCCTATGTTTATGGGTTTTTTTACAACAATGATTTCAATACATTTCAAAGGTAAATGGTGTCAGATTTTTTTAAACACCCTGTCACGTATTATATTTTAATCCTATTTCAATATTGTTTTTCACAACCCGTCCATAAAACAGAATTTTTAAAAATGTGAAAATAGAAGAAATGCTGTTCAGAATTGTTGTTAAACCTTGATTATCATTTTATAATAACATGCTAAAGCATTAGGCTATTGTTTTCACATTCAATCAAAGTCCAACCGGTTTTATGATATCTGAAAATTTTTTGCAAAAAAATTGGACTGCAAATGGTTAAAATGTAATAGTTTTTATACAAACAATTTCTGCACTAAAGTCCCAATATGGAGAAAAGTTACAAGTTTATTGCAAACTGTTTTTCGCCAGTTTTTTTTTTTGGCTGACAAAACTGAAACAACCTCGATTGAAAGAAGTGGTGTCACGTTTTTTGAAACATCTTGTCTATTGAATGAAACTGGTTTAATATTACATGCTAAAATTTATGTGTGATTTATAATGGGTTATGCATTTTCAGGAAGTTGTTCATGGATTTATGTGGAAGCAATAAGCTCTCAAACAGCATTGCACACCCTTCAAGGAATGGAGAGCGTTTATTTCTCTTGTTTGACTTCACCCACAACTTTAAAAACATTTTTAACAATTTTGTGAATAAGAAGCGATTCCACATTCCTCATATTTCTGGTGCTGAACATATTTTGGGAGAGCAATGCACAGCTGAATTTGCACATATAAAGCGCTTGTACACTCTTGAAGAGCATAAACCTCTGAAAGTAGCATTTGCACTGAAGAAGGCATCACTTAACCCAAGCAATATTGCCCGCACCTCACCTCTACACGCTTTAAGTAAGTACAGTAGCTTTTGTAAGCAGGGCTCAAATGAAGATCCTCCCCGGTCCTTTGGAGTGATGATGATCGCCCCTACAAAGGTTGACTCAAACTTAACTTCCCTCTCCCCCAGAAAATGGTCACGAGATCTTCAGTTGATCCTTCAACCCTATGCAGGCTACATTTTCACATTATTTAGTCATCTAACTTGTTTTAGTTTGTATAAGAAAATTACATTATATATTTATTGTATCATAAAACAATGAAAACTATTAATACTACAAAAAGTGCTCAATGCCAAGCAAAAAGGCAAAGCAGAGCGAATTAAATCAAATATAGTTATTATTATTTGAAGCCTTTACAAATTGTTTCACCTATCGGATCATCAGAAGGTCTTATTCAAATAGATTCTATTTGAATAAGACCTTCTGATGATCCGATAGGTGAAACAATTTGTAAAGGCTTCAAATAATAATAACTATATTTGATTTATTGTATCATATATATATAATCCAGAAATTGATTGCAGCAGTTGCAATTCATATATATATATAATTTTGGTTTTTCACTTGCAGGTGTGTTTAGTGAATCCACCGTAAATGGACTTCTTATGTATGCTGACACCAATCCGGGCTTTAAGGAAACTGCCAAATTTCTCCAATTCATCTGCAATGTTTGGAAGGTGATGTCTGTCAAAACACCATTCAAAGGTGTATTTTCCAAGTGTGATTAATATTTTTAAATATAGCCAGTCGTTACGGCACGTCGGCACAGGTTACTAGTTTTCTCTGGGCATATTTTCTGTACAGTTTATGCACAACTTTTTAGAAAGCTGCACAAAGATTTTTTGCAATTGAAGTAAAACATTTGGATTTTTTCCTAGAATTTTATTACTTTTTTGTACAAATGACCTAGTTGTTACTTACAGAGTAAGTTTAGAAGCTCATTGAAAAATCAATCTGATTATGTTTTGAATTTTGAGACTAAAAGATGCAAAAATGCACACGGCCTTGCACTTGGTATACAGGTAACCTTTACTTTAGAACTCTAACCAGCCTTCACTATTTTTAACAACTTTTATATATATATTTCAGGGCTCTGCTACTATTCGGTGAGTCCGATTCGGTGAGTCCGATTCGGTGAGTCTGATTCGGTGAGTTCCTAACTTCTAACCCCTAACCTTAACTCCTAACCCCTAACCCTAAAACGGCAATGATAATTAGGCTACGGTACCCAATAATTTAAAAAAAAAATTGAAAAAATTCTCCGTTAAGGGATCGGACTCACCGAATCGGACTAACCGAATCGGACTCACCGAATCGGACTCACCGAAACGGGCCATTCCGATATTTCAGGCATGGCAAAAAATGATGAGATGTGCATGCCAATGAAGTTCACTTCAACGGAAGAAGAAAAACCTGCAAATTTACGCTTTCTTAAGTCAGCAAAGGATATTTTAGTGAAATGGCAGCAATCCGGCACTTCTGGGCTTACAGACCAAACATTCCTAGCATGCATTCAAACCATGTCTGCAATGCCTGAACTTGCTCAATACTTGCACGACAAGATTGGATTGAAGTATGTGTTACCGGGAAAATTTACCTCTGATCCAATCGAAGGCCGTTTCGGGTGGTACCGCCAGGTTAGTGGAGGAAACTTTTTTATGTCCATAAAGCAACTGCTTGAGGCAGAAAAGAAAATACGCAAGTTGAGTTTGCTTCAACAACATGGCATACTGGCTGCATCCAAATTATGTTCGCTTGACTCTATTTCTCTGGGAAGCGGAAAGCTTATTAATGCAGACAGCTCCATTGTTTCTTGGCTCGAAAGGTTTTTCTCAGAGGTAACACTTGATGATTTGTCGGAGACAGATGCAAATGTGGCATATTTTGTGAGTGGCTACATTGCAAGAAATATATCCCGAAGACGACGGTGTTCGCCCTGTAAAGTTCTGTTGGTAAAAAGTGATGACTGCCCAGCCCCAACATGTGAATCTGAAGAGCATGTGAAATTGTTTGAAATTGCCAATCGAGGTGGTCTGTCTGTCCCAACAGAATTTTGTTTTTCTGCAACAACATTGGCTGTTCACTATTACAGTGCAGTGATATCTGATTATAATGCAAAAGAGAAGTTGTGGACTGCACCAAACCAGCGCTCCGTGTTTATACGAGCCCTGAAAAATATAGTGGAGGCGTCGAACGTTTACAGAGGTGCATTCAAACAGATGTGTTCTGCAGGCCACTCAAATTTCGAACTTATTCTTCAAACAGCATTTAATTGTTTTGCTAAAAATGAGTTGAAACGTTTTAATGCACCTGGACGTGAGGAACCAGAGAAAACGGCCCGGAAAGTACGAAAACTTACCAGTGGCAGTGGTACAAAAACTGCATCATGACTTACATTAATTAGAAATTTAGGAAAGCCACGGACCCTTTAGCCCCCCTGCTACGTCTATGGTTATTTTACCGGTACTAGTTGTAATGTATTGGAACCGCACCGTTGCACTCTTAATTTTGTGTGGGAATTCGCCCTTGCCAGTGTCCCGCGTTTTGCTTTACGCGCTTTTCATGAGAGCAAGTCTTTTAGGCGCAGACAGTTAGGCGCCAGTCAAATAGGCGCGCACACTGTGGTCTGTGGCGTCTGGATATTTAGGTGCGGAGCACTGTGGCGCCCGTTCATTTAGGTGCTATTCCTAGTAAAGTCTGCAGATTGTATCAGCTTGGCATGTAGGGCAATGCTTTTCACACAAAATGTTGTATTGAACAGAAAAACATAATGTTTTTTAATGCGCGTGTTCGGCACTTATTTGTTGTTAGTCCAGGTTTGCGGCGGCGAAAGCTTTATCAATAAATTATTCAAGTTTGCGAACATAACTGAGTTCACTTTTAGTGAGTCAAATAATAACTACCGGTACACTAAACATCAGTAAAAAATATACCGTAGTCTATATTCAAGCGGGTGGTAGGCTTGAGTGAAGAGTAGCCTAACTTAGTTTTCCATCAAAACCCCGACTAGGTTTAATAACGAGCAAAGTCGCACCATTATGCTTGCAACTTGTAGGCAGGGTTCATAATGCTCTATGGAAATGTATTATTATTCATGTTGTAAAGCGTTGTCTCATACGTAGCCTACTCGCAATACGACCAGTCGACCAATCCATCCCGAGTAAAAGTAATTGCGAAAGATAACAGATTAAGTAAAGTTCCATCTGGCTGCAACCTGTGTTCAGGATGCATTGCAAATGTCCTGTGGAGATGTGCTAACACCAAGAGTAGTAGAGCGTTGTCTGGCACCTCATCTCCACACGCGCATTAACAAAACAACATATGTTTCTAACCAATGTAACATTATATGTGAAAAGCATTGCCCTACATGCCAAGCTGATACAATCTGCAAACTTTACTAGAAATAGCACCTAAATGAACGGGCGCCACAGTGCTCCGCACCTAAATATCCAGACGCCTAACTGTCTGCGCCTAAAAGACGTGGACCCCTTTTCATGACGTCATAATTGGTCGCCTTTAGGCTTTCTTGACAGTGTTGTGCTATTTCTTCTTACATTCTGACATTTATTACATTATTACAATTATAAGTTCAATCGACTTAGTGTCGGAGTCATGTTGTAGTTGTCGAAGTCTGTGCAACATTACATGGTGTCAGAGATGGATTCGATGCAAGCAACAAAGTCAGAGATGAATTTCCAACAAGGAAATGTTGCAGATAATTTTAAAAAGTGGAGGCAGATGGTCGAGTTAACGTTCAAATTTGCGAATTTTTGTGATAGTAGGAAAACTAATCACCGAACGTCTAGGCCATTATACCCGCAGTCAAATCTAGAAGAATGCAGCTACTTGTTGCTGCTGATGAAAACGCTATTGCTGATGAAAGCGTTGCTGCTGATAAAAATGTTATTGCTGATAAAAGCGTTGCTGCTGATGAAAACGTTATTGCTGAATGCTGATGAAAACGTTGCTGTAGATGATTTTAACGACGAGCCCAATGTGCCATGTAAAAATAATATGCCAGCACCGTGTACTACCCGTTCTGGCCGGATAGTGAAGCCGCCTGATAGATATGGTGCTTGTGTAACTTGAATCGTTTTGTATGTATAGTGATACGTGGAGATTTCGTGTTGTGCATCATGCATACAATGTAGACTTGTGCTGTTATCGGAGTTTGCACAACGAGAGTATACGAACTATAAGTTTAATGCTTGCTGTTCACTTTGAGTCACTGGAAAATTGTGTAGTAAACGTGACATCGTTATTGCATCTGCAGTTAATAGTGTACTCCACTCCATAATTTTAATCTGTTTGTGTATCGATAGATAGTTCCTTTGTTTCTTCAGACAAAGGGGAATGTAATGTATTGGAACCGCACCGTTGCACTCATAATTGTGTGTGGGAATTCGCCCTTACCAGTGTCTCGCATTTTACTTTGCGCGCTTTTCATGACGTCATAATTGGTCGCCTTTAGGCTTCCTTGACAGTGTTGCATCATTCTTTTTACATTCTGACATTTATTACGTTATTATAATTATAAGTTCAATCGACTTAGTGTCGGAGTCATGTTGTAGTTGTCGAAGTCTGTGTAACATTACACTAGCAAGCTCCTACTTATTCCTTGTTGTTTGCAATTAATTTTGACAAAGTACTTGAAAAGATAGAAATCGTTTGAATTTGCATAACGTTAGAAATAACTAATTTATTTGGTCGATATGCGTTGTATTTAATGTGCTGGCGTTATTTTATCATAGAACTTTACATATTTCTTGATTTTACAATTGTTTTTTAACAACGTAACTGAAGATGCAAGTCGTTTACACATGCGAAACGTTGGAAATAAAACAGAGAAGATGTCAGTCACTTGTATATTGCAAAACGTTAATCATCATTGTGCTTATATGGTAACTGCAGGCTTTGCAAATAGCTTAGAAAAGCAATGGCTTTTATTGCGACAACGTCGTACCTTCAGTTGGCGCCTCGTATTTGTAGTTTCGCATCCCTGAATGTTTAGGTATCCCTGAATTCGGGACTGGAAAAACGTCCACAACCTCAGCCAACTCCTTCCATCCGCCTTGCTGAGTTGAAGGATAATGGTAGTGCACTCAACCTGTCGATGCCTATCAGCCCGGCTGAGTGCGAAGTATCTACTGTACCACCCCCGGGGTTTTCGCACCCTTCTCAGTTTTCGCTAGATTGCGAGCAATTTTTGGCTAAGTGTTTTGTACCTCCTATGTTGGAAAGGTCAAGTCAGAGTGCTCCAGTTGCTGAGGTACTACAATCAAGTCCGTGTGACGTCATGGGGCCGGCGACAGAGTATCAACCTCGAGGGCAGAACACTGAGAATTGTTTGATGCAAGCCATGCATCTCGTGGCAACTACCATTCGCGATGGTTTTGATGCACCCAAGAGAAGCATGCCATCCTTTCATGGAGATGCTTTGCATTTTTTAGAGTTTGTAAATGCATTTGAAGAGGTAGTTGGCCAGCGGATTCCTGATCCATCCCAACAATTAGGATTTTTGCTTGGTTATTGTAAAGGAGAGCCCCACGATTTAATTCTTCCATGTACTGCTATGTCCGGCCAGAAAGGTTTGAATAATGCCAAGCGTCTTTTATGTGAAAGGTATGGCCAGAGGCATGTCATTGTTGATGCTAATTTGAGGAAATTAAAAAGGCCGGAAGTCAAAGAGGACCGAGCTAGCTTGCGCTCTCTCGCAAACGCTATGCTGAGTTTCCAACTGACTTTGCAGACTTGGAATTATCACTCCAGCTTGAATCCACAAGATCTTATCCTAACGGTCTTGACGCATTTGCCCAAGCGAATGCAACACAGCTTCTACCGGGCATCTAGAGCCAAACTGGTGACGAATCAAGAGGTAACGTTTGGAGATTTAACATACTTTGTCCAGGAACAAGCCAGCATGGCTTGTGACTTCATTGAGAAGTTCATAGCAAACGTCTCCAAGCAGCAATACAAAGCGGCAGAAATGGATTCAACCAATCAGGAATATCTCGGTAGAAGACTTGATCCTTGTGGTCGACAGCAGTTATCAACGTGGCCTTTCGCCCAAAGGCATAATTGAAAAGGTATTTCTTGACAAGGACGGTTTCGTTCGACCAGCCCGTGTGCGCACGATTGATTCGACTTTAATGCGGGACATTCGCAAATTGTGTCTTTTGGAAGGCGCGTCAAGTGCAAACTCCGAACTGCAATCGTGACATCACGTTACATCATAATTATGTGAACTTTCCTGGCAACTCTTGAGATCAAAGTTGCAATTTATTTTGTGTATGTGTGTATTTGTATAAACTGTGTATGTTTGTATTGTTATAAGAAAATGAGAATTCTCATCATCATTTTGGGGCCAGTATGTTACAAACACATCGTCGTTTCGAGCCGGTTGCAATGCTTTCTCTCTGATTTTTGACGTTACATAGATATTGCGTAAATATTCGTCTTGGCAACGTCACGTGTAGGTCTTCTACATTTGTCGCCAGTGTGGCGGCGTTTCAAACTCTCTCGATACGAATCATCGTGGAATCATTCGACAGCGGCTTTCTTTCTCGCTCGCTATAATGATGTAGGTGTTTTGTTGTTCAACGTAGATTCTATGTATTTAGTACAGATATGGGTCATTGCTTTCGAAGCGCACAATTGTCCAGTCGAACGCTGTCCATCCATCGTCCAATTTACTTTGACCAGATTAGTAGCTTGATGTGAGTCTAGCGTGTATTCGTACTTTTAGTGCAGTTTCATTTATGGCATGAATATAAACAGTAATAGCTTTGTACTATCTTTCAGATTCAAGCTCGTTGTAGGTGTTTGCCACAACTATTCGAAATCTCTTTATATTTCTTTTTAATTATCTTTCAATCATAATTTGATACGTTGTTTGTCTCGAATTTGTCTATTGGAAGTGCATTGTCTATTTGAGTGGAGACGTTGGATATTTTAATAGAAATCACTTGAGAGCATTTCGTTTGGCACCTGCAGACGAGGAGATTAGCGACCCAATTGCCTAAGAAAGCCGCATCGTCTTATCTTAGCTGTTCGGGTTTGGCGAGAGATCTCAATAGGTGAAATCGCTTGCTACGTAGAACACAGGGTTCTACATGGCTGTCTGACTAAAACTGTCTAAAAATTAGGTCTTTTTGTCTTTTTTTCACTTTTTGTTGACTCTTAAAATTTAAAGTCATTTGTTGTCTTTAGGAAGCACTAGAAATGAAAAAAGAATAAGTTAAGCGTTCAGTCAATCTGTTTTCTTTTTTTTTTTCATTTTGGTAACTTTTGCTGCGTAGGCCTATAGCCTACTGTAATGATCTAAAAACATGTAAAAGATTCTTCAGGAGTAAAATTCTACTTGCTGGCGAAACGTGTCCTCTTTTTAAGCGATGAAAATATGGTAGGCCTACTCAACACTCTGAGTAAATGTAGGCTAACCCAAGGATATCTAAAGAAGGATATACGAAGGCTCAAAGGGATTGCTGATTCTCATGACACTAGAAGGGCGATAGTTGGGACCGCGTTAAACATGCGATCCTTTTTTAAATTGCAGAAAGTTTTGTAGTTCAGCTGGTACACTCAGCTACACAAGACAGTTAGCAAGTGTTATGTACTGTAGAACATATTTAAAGAATACTTGTTTGAAAAGACAGTTGAAAGGTTACCAGTTTAGCTGTTTTTTTGACAAAACCTTTGCAGTTGGCTAGGTGTAAAGCAAGTATACGGGTAGTTGAATTAACAAGTGATTATGAGCATTCATTGAATATCCATATCTGGTTGTAATAGTGCAATGCAGGTTGTCATAACAAAGTTTATTAAATTACTAGGCCCATGGCCACCTGGAGATGCGGCCTGATTTGTCACATTTCGCAGATTTTGATTATAGCTACTGCTAGTGCTTAACTGACATTTTTTGAGATGTCTTTACTTTTTGCGATTTCCTAATGACATAAAACATTTTTGTTGCCTTGGGGAAGCAGTAGCAAATGAGAAAATGTAAGTTGAAAAACGCAAAATCAGACTGTTATTGAAAATTAACAGTCTGACTAAAATCTTCGAAATCGAATTTTCTTTGTTTTTCAACATGTGAGAATGTTAAAACCTATTGTGTCATCTGGGGAAAAGAATAAAGAAAGCGTAAAAATCTAATTTTTAGAAAAATTCATTTAAACGTTCGCCCAAAGTTAGAAAAACCTGGAAATTTCTACAAAATGTGACAAATCAGGCCGTATCTTTAGGTGGCCATGCTAGGCCTATATGTGCCAATTGTCATTTTACCATAAACAGAGATTATTTAATATAAATAGAAGCCCTTCTATTGTCAGACGTAATAAAAGCCTTCGTATCCCCTTCTCTAGATATCCCTGATATATCCGTGATCCATATCAAATTCATTTATAAAATTTGGTTCAAAATAAAACTAAACCAAACGAATCAACCATATCACACTCGCAACTGCTAAAATTCCTTCTCGAACGTGAAATTGGCAAGGGATATAGCCTACCAGGATTTGGAGTTAAATTCTGCCTACTTTAATGTTAGCGGATTTGGATTAACGCGATTTTAACAACCGAACTTGGGTCTACACGTTTGCTAATTTGGATATTAGACTACCTAGGCTACTTGCATGTCTTCTTGAAAGCCAGAAATATGTAAAGAAGGGGATATACGAAGGCTCTCACCTCTCAGCGATTGCCTATTCTTACGACACTATCAGGGCGGTATAGTTTGTAGAACGTTAAATACAGGGGCGCCGGAAGCGGGGGGCAGGGGGGCGAATTCCCCCTGCCCTCAATTATGCTGCAGATGGAGGGGCAGGGGGGCAATGGTGCCCTTTTAAAGCCATGTGAGCTACTGCACATTCTGCAATATAACAATTTCTGCTATTCGCTTTTAGCCTAATTATAATCTTTCATTTTTGCCTCAAAATAATATTTATGGCACAAAATTTTGCAACACAGTACAGGCCTTAAAACTCGTTTTTTTTTTCGGCGGCCATCGTGGCCTACAGGGAGCTCCTTCTCGGCGGCCAAATCTGCGTGGTTGGAGGACAAAATACAAAATAAAAGTAACGATAGCACAAGTAAATAGAATTAAACTTGCAACAATGCTAAAATGATCACTTAGCGTTGTTGAAGTCTGGACCTGGGCGACGTCCTGCAATAGAATCGTTGCACCACGCAATAACTGTTTTATCGGAATGTAATTCAGTACTGCGGGACCATCTGAGGACACTCGCACGAGTGTCTTCAATGTGGCTGATTTTAAAGAAGTTCGCCACTCACCTAGAATTCTTTTTAGCAACGAAAAACAACTTTCGACATGTGTTGACGATGAAGGCAAGGTAATAAAATAAGTATTTCAACGATGTGAAGGACATTACTAAAAGTAGCATGATTTTTGCAATGATCAAAAATGTTTTCCCCTCGGATGTCAACTAACCAGTCTAACCTAGTTCTCCTTTTTAACAACGATTCAATATCCGACAACATCAAATCGACATAAAAACGACAATATTGCCAGCCGATGTAAATTAGCACTTCGGATTAAGACTTTGTTAAAATAAACTTCGGGAATTACAAACAAGACTTACAGAGCTGGTGATCGCAGATGGATATATTTCATCAATAACAAACATTCCCGCAGAATGCAACAGTGGCGATTATGACGCGTTGACCTAATTTTGCATCACTCTTTGATACTACAGTAGAATTCGCCTATAGTGACACTTGAAGGGGTCTGCTACTATTCGGTGAGTCCGATTCGGTGAGTCCGATTCGGTGAGTCTGATTCGGTGAGTTACTAACTTCTTAACCCTAACCCAAACCCCTAACCCCTAACCCTAAAACGGCAATGATAGTTAGGCTATGGTACCCGATAATTTAAAAAAAAAATTGAAAAAATCCCCCGTTAAGGGATCGGACTCACCGAATCGGACTAACCGAATCGGACTCACCGAATCGGACTCACCGAAACGGGCCATTCCGCACTTGAAGGGACCGCGGAAAAAGTCTCACCATAACCGAAGTGTCACTATAGCCGAATTCTCCTCAACTGTTGCGTATGCAAACGGGACTTTGTAACAGGTGTCACTATAGGCGAAGTGTCACTATAGCCAAAGTCACTATAGGCGAATTCTACTGTACATATTTTCGACAGTTAATCCACGATCATTCTATTGCGAAATTAAATAATTGGCTAGAAGAGACCGGCGGCCAAACGTGGCCGATTGAGGAGGTAGCACCGGCGGTCATTCAAGCACTACTTAGCGGCCATGGCCGCCGGCTGCTTTAAGGCTTGACAGTAGTTTACAATTTACATCATTATAAATTTATAACATAGCATGATGCCCTTCTTTGTATACCGGACGCTTGTAGGCTATCATTACTCAATACATAGTGAGCTGATAGGTTAGCATTATCGCTGTATACCTATCTAATCTTAAAACTTGAAAAAAAACTGGCCTTTTAGTAAACAAAAGTGCCCTTTTTTCGTAATCTTGCTCCCCCAGTCAAAAATCTTTCCGGCGCCCCTGGTTAAATATGCAGTTCTTTTTAAAATTGAAAATCCCCCAAAAATTTTTAAAAAATCATATTTGATTTGGTGCATTCTGAGCGTATTTTTAGCTCTAAATTGTGATAAAGTTGGTTAATTTAGAGAATTTTTCAAACGTTTAATATTTTGAAAGGGACAATCAACAAACAAATGTGATGGTAAAAAATTCTAAATGGTAAAAAAAAAACGATTGTTTTTCTTCATTAGCCACTCCACAAAAAAATGTTGTGGTCTATGTCACTTTACATGTTGAATGTAGATACGTTGCTTATTGCATGACATAGGCCTACTAAATTCAAGAAGATTTCCTCAAAGATGGGAAGCAGACTTATCCTAGAAAGTAGCCTATCAGTTTTTCTTGTGCCTCTTTATTTGCATTCTTCTGTTACCCAGACTACCGTAATACAAATCAGCGAAAATGTAAACTACTAATTGGTTTATTTCGTAACACTTAAATTTCACAACGTAACACTCGCCGCTCGCGTTCCACTTGTGATATCATCCGGTTAGTGTTGGGCGATATATCGAATTTACGATACGATATCTTTTCAATATCGATATTTATTTCAATATCGTTCGATAATTCGTAACTGCAAACCCCAACAAAAACGTTGCCGAAGCCAAACGGCAAAAGTTGAAATTGCCTCCGCAATTGCTGTGAACGTTTATTACGAAAAAAATTGCACCAAACATGGAAAA
Source organism: Aplidium turbinatum (assembly GCF_918807975.1). Taxonomy (NCBI): domain Eukaryota; kingdom Metazoa; phylum Chordata; class Ascidiacea; order Aplousobranchia; family Polyclinidae; genus Aplidium; species Aplidium turbinatum. Next base: position 19,215,548 of record NC_137488.1, read on the forward strand.
CGAGAAGCGAAGAATATGCTAGAGTAGTCTATCACGACCGCACTGTTTGATTTGTTGTGATGTAATAATACCAAAAGTAGCGATAAAGCGAGCAACGCGATACGCACGCTGTTGCGGTGATTCACGTTGAATAACTCACGGGGAGGAAAAGTACGCTAAATTTGCGTTGATTCAACGTTCGAGTCAGCACAAATCGATTTAATTTTCCCGGCGGGTTATATTGCGAACAATGCCCAAAAAGAAATTTATGTATGTTTTACATTAATTCGACATCTAGCGACGTTGAATTATCATAAAATAACGTTAATTGCTCAACCAAGTACCCGGTAACCTATTAATCGCTCCCTGCGAGAAGATTGCCTCGATTTAGGTATGCACTAACATAATTTCGGCATAGTTGGGATACTGCGAGCAACACAAAGTCTGTTTGATGAAGAACTAGATGTCAGAATCGGAATCATCAGATGCTGTATCGGAGGATGAGGTTGTCGTGTTATCACTGGAATCGCACACATCAAGAGGCTCATCGCTTGGCTGTAAATCTACACTGTCTTCGCCGTTCGCAATGAAGCGTCCACGTTTTGCCGCTTTCGTGCATTGATACCCATCCACACGCCTCTTTCGCAGAGCTCCATCAGGGTGTTGACTAAGGAGCAAATCTATGGCTGTGGCATAACGACTAGGAGGAATGACTAACCCTAACCTTACAAGCGCTCTTGTGGCCTCGGCATTTTTATTGCCGACGCTAATGCGCCATTCATGTATCTGCGTCGGCAATTGCCGACACTAATTTCGAAGACTGAGAAACTCTTTTCTTAATTAGTACAAAAATATCGAAAAGTATCGAAATATCGAGTATTTTTTCAAATATCGTATCGTTTTGATTTTTTCAATATCGCCCAACACTACATCCGGTTCAATTGTGCTGACTGAACACAGCACAACGTTGTGCTATATTCGTTCGTATTGGCAATTCAAGAAAACTTGCGGCTCTTAGACGTCACAATCGAGTGTTTCTTTTATTGTAACCTTGTGCAAAATGTTTTTGCACACGCAGGGCTTCCAAATATAATTTACACTGATAACAGTCAGCAATTTTGCGAATAGAAAACATAGGCTAAAATAACTTACATTTTCGGCAGAAGAAACGCTAAGATATTTGAGAAACTTTTTTTTTATTTTTTTATTACACAACAATAACAACACAGATAACAAACACAAAGATATTGTACTCATCAGCAAGATGCATGCAAGTTCTAGTTCACAATCTATCTATGTCATGTAGTTCCATTTCAATTGGTGTTTTTTCAAATTCTTAGACTTTACGGCGATTACTCGCTCTGATTGCTGAGTTTCTTTAACCGTTTGAATAAACTGGGAAATTGTCGGGTTAGCTTCGGCATATTTGCATCGATAAACAACATATCGTGCGCATAAAAGTAAACAATTCAACAAATTAGAATTCACAGTTCATTTGAGAAACTTTTTGTGAAAACTTTTGTGGGAGTGCTGCAGCACCCACTAGCGAGCCGCCCTTGTGCACTTTATTGTGACGTCCGCATTTCGTCGTTTCTACCCTTTTGTGGATTTCTGCTACGTTTGTTTTGTCTTTGTGATTGTCAGAAACAAAAACAAACTGAACTGAAAAAAATTTTGTTTTCATAGCTTACGAGCTTCTATCTACAACCAAGACGACTGCAAGTAAATTTCTAACTTTTAGACTTAGGGAATATTGTCAGTTTAGATTGTAGGATTTAGCTGGATGTTTTTTTGCAATGCTTAAGCCTTATAGGCTTAGGCTATAGGTCTTCCATTTTATCCGTTTTTTTCACAGTAGGCTATCTAGCTAGTCCACTTGTAGACTACTCTCTGTGGTTCACATTAGAATTACCTTGCAGCCTTCCAAAAATGCTCACTAAACCACTTTTGAAAATTGCCAAACAAACAATAATCGTTTTTATTAATTGCATTGAACAGAAACGAAAATTGATTCACTTCTAGAACATCGTTTTTATCAGTTTATAAGTCCCAAACGCCAACGCACCAACTAAGACAAAACCAAAAAGTTTCATTTCTCTTTTTGCTCGGATGAAGGCCGGCTGTTTTGCCATATACTCAGCCACAATACTTCCACCAACATTCTTTCTTGGAAAGGGTTCATCTGGAATTTCAACTTCCAAGAATTTACACAAAGGTCCCCATCCTTCTTTTGCGTTGTAAACAAGGAGTTTGTCTTTTGGTGCGCGCTGAAATGTAACATATAGCCTAACTTATAAGGTAAAATGGGTCGCAGTTTTATTTTTTACTAGTTCATGAGTCTTTCATGATTAAAATTGATTTTGTACGCTCGTTACCAATCGACGACTAGCTACGGAAAGAGGTGGATGGAGCAATTATCCTGCAAAATTTAATCTTTTACCTCTCTGAAATAGGTTTTAATGATATTAGGCTACATTTTATTGACATTGTGACGTATGCAGAATCACGTTTCATGAATGTTTAGCTGTCGGCTGCATAGCCGAGTGGTGAGAGCGCTGGAACGGCAATCGAAAGGGCGCCGGTTCGACACCGCTCATGAGCATGCAGCTGTGTCTTTGGCAGGACACTTAAAGGCATGCCTGAAGGTGGACACGAAGATTGGCTTCCTTCCCGTCCACTAATCTTAATCTTCAACCACCAGTGATAGCCTGGATACGACAAACAAAAAAATGTTTAGCTGCATTCAGTATCAATATTTTGAAACAAACTCTTTATTTTAATATTTAGAATGTTGCCCCTCTCAACAATTGCTAAAAAATTTTCCTCTCTAAACTTCTTTCTCTCTAAACTAAGTCACTTCACTGATGTAAATGAATATTTTCATGCGCTTAAACAACGCAAAAATTATATATTGACGTTTTGTAATTACCTGCATGACGTAAGTATTATGACGTCGGTAGGTCATCAGCATCAAAAGCTTGTTGAGGTGTGGCTTACCAAACCATGGTGCGACTATGACTGTGTCTGTTCCAAACGTGGCTCTTACTGTAACGATACGATAGAAAACAACATGGTGAATTGTAACAAAACAGTTGCTTTAAATGTTTTTTTTTTGTGATGCGATTATGGCTGACAGTGTTGTAGACTCCGTACAGTAGCCTAGGTGTGCCCTGCCAACTGCACCTTTTTGTATAATTAACTTACTGAAAGAGAAATGACGCCCTTGACGAAATAGCGGGACAATAAGATAAATGCCTAAACTTCTCTTTTTAAATTTCTGCAGTTGCATTGAAAATGCAACTAAGGTCAACTTCACCTCTCCGTGGCACAAATTATTGGTTGTATCACAATGAAACCCCAAAGGCCTACCTGAATTCTAGCCCAGGTCTAGCTAAATGACCAGGAGGCAAGTGATCTTACACCGTTGAAATAATGTTTTCGCACCAATATAAGCTATTCTGCTGTAGGCTACCTCATCTCTCGGTAGCCCATGGCCTAGCTTATTTTTTTTTTGGGCAGAAGAAATGTTCTTCTCAAAAATGTATTTTTACTTTCAACTGTTTGTGTGTGAACAATTAACAAATGTAAAGAAATATTCCAATTGCTTTTGCGTGAAAAATACATTTTTACTGCAAGCTTTGCGAAACTTAAAACGCATTTTGTGCACTTTTTACTGCGCCAAACTGTTGCAAGAACAATTAATTTATCACATCAAAAGCAAATTTGCACTGGCAAAAAAGTAAAAGCAAGCTTGCATGTTTAAAATTCATTGATTTGGCTTTATCTCTTTCATTTCTATTCTAAGGACTTTTTCTGCAAACTAAACAAAATTCATTTCTCACCGATCATTTTAGTAAATCGCGATAAAGAACGTAACGTCGGAGAAACCAGTCCCATGACTTTCAGAGAAAATTTGTTTCCGGCATTAAATTGTTTCTCTGTGCTGCGAGTCCATTCCTCCTCGCTACTTCTCACGGTGAGAATTATCTGGAAATGTTGCAATAGAAAGTTATGACGTCAGCTCTGTTGGTTTGTAAGTAAAAGAAAAAATAATGACCGCAATGATAATAAAGAAAATGTGAATCCTTCTGGGCTTTCCAAAGCAAATGGTTAAAACGATTTAAAAAATTTGAAAGCTCCGAAAAAACACATTGCAAACGAAGAAATTGAGAACAGAATTCGAGTGCAAAACAGATGGGCAAATTTGTGTTTGGTCTGAACTAGAACATTACCGGAACCATTCAGCCTGCTCCATATCATAATTATTATAAGCCTTTGGTCACCTTTGCATCGGGAAATGCCTCATGAATTTCTTCCCAGAAATTACACGATGGAAGGTCAGTGACAGCATCAACATCTTCATACATTCGACGAAAATCTTCAGTGTTTCCACCTTCCAAACATATCTTCTCCCAGTCCTTTTTCAAAAACGTGTAACTTTCCATAAAATCATACACATTGTAGCCAAGTCGTTGCAGAGCGGCATTAATGCTTTTTGTACCAGTCTTTGGTAACCCAGCCACTATGACTTTCATGTTGTTGTTTGGTGTTTATTGTAATAGATGAGAAGCTTCTGGAATTGTAAGCAACGGTGAAATGTCAATTGTTGGATCAGTTGTCAAGTTGTGAAAGTCCAGACTACATATCAACCGCTTTTTTTCAATTTACGTCGGCAGATGTTCAATCAATGTAAAAATAGGTTGATTTCCTGTCTGGGAGTCCTAGCAAAACTCTCGAAATGACGTTAGTTTAACATCGCTCAAGAGCATACGGCTGTGTTTGGCAAAACACTTGATGAAATGTCTGAAGGTGGACACAACCATTGGCATCCTTGTCTTTCCGCCGTGGTCAACACTAGAACATGACCATAGAATCGATAAAAAAGAAATTTTAATTTACCTTTTCAAAACCCACATTTTTTCCCTTACCGCTCATGGTTTAGGCATAGTTTCTTCCTTGTCGATTCTATGGTCATGTTCTAGTGTTTACCTTCTGTCTCCCTATCTAACTTTTCAACAATAAAATGAACGGGTGCGATCAAGTTGCCAGACCGAAAATAAAAGCGAAGTATGGATTAAAAATATGTGAATCTATAATGTTTACAATGTCTTTTTCTTTGATCAGTGGTTCAAGGAGAAACGACGTTGCCTTATACAAAGAAAATGTCCTTGTGAGAATAACTGGCTTTTTCCTGTTAAAAACTGCGGAACGAACAAACGTTTTTTTTGACAAAAATTGGCTGAGCTATTTCGACTACGTCATCTTACATCTAGTTGCGGCTCTATAGCCTAATAGAGCTGTATGTAGATTGCTTGTATATCACTGCGTTTAGCTCAACTCAAGTTTCTGGTGTAGCCTACAGATTGCTACAACCAGGGGCGGATTTAGCAAGTAACCTTAGGGGAGAGAGGGGCGCTTTCAACAAAATACAATGAAGTGTACATTGACCTGAACTTGCAAGGGCATTAAAATTTCATTTTTGTGTTTTAGGGGGGTCGACCGCCTCCTTCCTGGCTGCAACAACTGATCAGTATGCAATAATTTACTACGATTAAGCTTATATGGAAAATTATTTGGGGAAGCTAGAGTGCTATCGTTTATATAGATAACTAGTTTACTTTCTTTATTTTCGTCCTACTACCTACTTTGCTAATACCAACTGCCTGTAGTTTTAACACTGAGTTTCATTTAGCTTTCTTTAAATTTTAATCAAATTTTTACCTCTTTGTCTTATTTAGAATTTTGAGCACTTTGCCTTGAACATAAACGCTTTCCCTAACAAAGACTATGTTCCTAAAGTTTAAATGGATAAGTTAATATTTTCTTACCACCCAAGCAAACAATTCCGATGGTTATGAGTTCATGCTTTGCTTTGTCGTCTCTAAATAAATCAATGTTGACAAACAATGTTACAGAGCAAGCAGACATTTTAAGCCATCACAATTCATAGTCGTTAGGCCTAGCCTACTATGAAAACCCAAACCGTAGGCCTATCTAACATTTTTAGACAACATAATGTCAAAAAATCCGTGTTTTGGGAAAAACCAAAGCTTAATTGTGCGATGTCCTTTGAAATTTCAAACGACGCACCAGTTCGTTGCGACCTACAGTTTAAGAATAACTGTTAATAATATAGGCTACAGCACAGATTTTTATTAAACTTCGTCGTATATCAATCATGCTGCACACTCGGAAACTTTTACGGATCAGCTGAAATCGCTTCGCAGGCCACTTGGGGGTCCACGGACTCCCCGTTGAGAACCACTGCTTTAAAAGCTTATAACTGGGTTTTTATTACTTTTGAGTTTATCAATGATTGTATTTTTTCGTAGCTCCTGATTTTTCAAAAAATACTGTTGGATTTGTGTTGTTCAAGTGCATACTGATGTTCGCCCTTCGTTTCCGAAGATGGCCAATGAGACTGAGATCAAACTTTTTTTAGTGTGGGCTTTGGTCAGTGTAGGCTACATGAGTGCGGAGATGGCTGATGAGGCCTATCTGTGCGGTGAAACATCTACTGCAGGATGGAAACTTCTGCCGCTTGTGGAAACGTCTGATTTCACAGTAGGCTGCTTTGTTGAGCTCGTGTTTTGGTTATCGCGTCTCATGATGAAAGCAAATTTACAATTTCATCACTTCATACAAATACCCAGATGATTAGCTACTTTTGGTGCGGCTATGTTGTGTTCAATATTTCCAATTTTTTCCTTTTCTATTTCTACCGCATCGTGTTATGACGTCATAGCAAAGTGTCGTGTCAGCAGTCCAGATGCTACGTAACAGAACATTCCAAAAGCCCTACTTTTGAGATGTAACGTGCAGTTATTTTTTAGCCAAAATCTGCGTTGTTTTTTCCATTTGTATAAGATTGAGGATTTAAGACTTGAAGTTCTGGTATGGTGCTTAATGTTGTTAAAAATTTCTCTATTTTTATACTACCGACCTCAAGGTCTTAAGGTTGTTTCTTAAGTTGTGTTTCTCTTTAACTGCAAGTAAAGCTGATGCGGCATCAATTGAGACAAAAAAGGGTAGTCTTATGTAAAGCAGAGTGGAGCGGCCATACTCTACATAGCCTTTGGAAGACACGGGCATGGAAGAGCCGAAGGAGGTTGTGAGGATTCGAGAGCTGTGGAGGAAGATCTGACCGCGAGTCGAAAGCGACTCGCGGTCAGATCGCGAGTCGAGATAGTGACCGCGAGTCGAAAGCGACTGAACGAATGATGATGATTTAAAAGTTTCATTGGCATGTCTACAATGCAGACAGCAAAAATCACATGCGAAAATTACCAAAGCAAAAAACAGAGCCAAACTTTGGTTGGCTGTTTTGAACAGAAGAAAAAAAGACATCTAACTTACTGCCAGACAGTAATTTTCATCAGTTTGTAAACCCCAAACGCCAACGCACTAACTGAAACAAAACTAAAAAAATAAATTTCTCTTTTTACTCGGATTAAAGTTGGTTGTTTTGCCATCCATTCAGCCACAAAACTGTCACGAATATCTTTTCTTGGAAATGGTTCATCTGGAATTTCAACTTCCAAGAATTTACACAATGGCTCCCATCCTTCCTTTACGTTGTAAACAAGAAGTTTTTCTTTTGGTGCGCTCTGAAAAGTAAGATGGGTGAAGTAAACTTCCTCTGAATAATTTTCCCCCTCTATGATTGAAAATTCGCCTTGGTACAAGAAATGATTAACACTCCAAGCCAAATTTAAACAAAATATAAAATTTCCCTTAGACCAAATAATGGTTTGGATTTTTCAACATTTTAGCAATAGACTAAAACAGAACCACATCCGTTTTTAACTTTTTTTGTTATTTCTGATTTCGATTATTGCTAATCATTACCTGCATGACATAAGTGTTGTGTCTCCTGTAAGCCATGAGCATTAATAGTTTGTTGAGACGAGGCTCACCAAACCAGGGGAACACTACGTCGGTTCCAAATGTGGTTGTTACTGTAACGACATGCGATAATCATTTCACAATAGGTGGGATTTGTAATCTTGATGAAGTATTACTGTAATGCAACTTTATCGGCTATTTATTTATAATAAACTCATGCAGCAGCAAATCTAGAAAAAAAAGGGTTTTGAAATACCAGAGTCTTCAACAAAACAAAGTTTGTAAGATAAAATGGTCACGTAATGGCAATATAGAAAATTTACATGTTGTCTCTCGATTTTGGGTTAGGCACGTGACCAAGTCAAGTGTTTCCCCATGACCACTGCTGAGTTGATGTCAACACAAGCGGTGCTGCAGACGTCTGCATTTGCCTGGTTTTCAACCTGTCGGTTGCGTTTTATTATTTCACATTGTGTGGAAATAATATAAGGTTAGCCTATGCCAAGAACGTAGCCACGGGGGTATCGCACATTTTAAATGTTTATCTTGCCCCCTCCAAAAAAAAGTTTTAGTATCATTATAATTCATATTGAATGACGTTTGACCCCTCAACATTTGCTTTTCTCCTTCGTAAAATTTCCTTTCCAGCTACGTCACTGGGTCAAGCGTGACTAAGGTATTGTGGTTAGATATTTAATGCAACTTTTGGTAAAACTGAATGCAGTTTTCAAAATTGCTGCTGTGCTACTCAAAAAGTAAAACAATTATCGTAGGCTATACATTGCAAATTAGTTGTCGTCATACACCCGGTTTACCACCCGACTCAAGATCAAGCAGCGCTGATCCGGCACTCGAGATGTGCGCTTGAGCAACGCATTTCAGGACTAGTCTCCGTTCATTTTGTAAATGGAACACTTCATAGACAAGAACACTTCAACAATCGAAAACTTCACTCTGTCGATCTCGCGGCCATGCGTCAAGAGCCTCTACAAGTATGCGAAACTACCAGGAATAACCTATCAAGGCTTTGTCAGTCCGAGGATAAAAGTTTAAAAACGAAATCAGGGATACCTAAACTCCCTGAACGAAACCGTCAAAAAAAACTAAAAAAACTAGCGCTATGAAAACCCATGGATGCAAGTTGCTTTTTAACCTCTCATCAGTCACTATCTTCTAATCTAGAGAACACTTACTTAGTATAAGTTAAGTAGAATTCCTATCTTACCTATCATAGAAGTAAACCGAATTAGCGATCGATAAGTTGGAGAAATTAGTTGCATTATTTTAAGTGAAAGCAAATTTCCTGCAACCACTTGCTTTTCCTTACTACGAATCCATTCTTCCTCGCTCCTTCTTACTGTGAGTATTATCTGAAAGCATTACGTTAGGAAGCTGAAACGTCAGTTTAGTTTGTGAGAAAAAAAGACGGTATTTGAGAAAAAATATAGGCCTACATCCTTTAATGCTTTCTCGTGCCGATAATGATTTGAATTGGAACTTTAAAGACATCTGGCAACACTCATACTTTAGGTACCGTAGTCGTAGCCTACTCTTCTTTCAGCAGGTGGTTTTGCATCGCGGGGGCTTACATCTTAAATCCCTGGTATTTCGTTATGTTGCTTTTATTTATTATACGTAGGCTATATGTATTTAAATGACAAAATTTGCAATAAAAGTACTGTGTCTTAAATAAAATAAATAAAAGTAGCCTACTGGAAGCTGGTATATAAGTCTTCACCTGTGCTGGTAAAAAATACCATGACGTCATAGACAGGAATCGACCAAAACACATGGATTGAAGTGTGTGAACAGTAAAGCAAAGGTAAAGTAGTTTCACCCTTTGTGTTTGGTCGATTCCTGTCTATAGCGTCATGGTATTTTTGCCAGGGCGAAGACTTGTAGCCTACACCAGCTCTGGTTACTGATATGGTAAGACCGTAAGAGTGTGTCCAGTCAATAAAGGCGAATTCTACTGTAATCTTAGTTTTCATCGCCAAGAATTCTTTGGTTGCAAACGGCAGTGAGTTTGTTAAATGAGAGTTTGTGAATTTTTTAGTGGTAAGCTAGATTTCATTGCACAAGCTCTGGTTTGCGCTAAAATATATCTACATTTTTTGGACAAGTCAGCTTGTGATCTGCTACTATAAGCATAATAACTTTAGGCTATTGTTAACCTTTGCATCGGGAAACGCTTCATGAATTTCTTCCCAGAAATTACACGATGGAAGATCGGTGACAGCATCAACATTTTCAAACATTCGACAAAAATCTTCAGTGTTTCCACCTTCCAAACATATATTCTCCCAGTCCTTTTTCAAAAACGTGTAACTTTCAATGAGGTCATACACATTGTAGCCAAGTCGTTTCAGAGCGGCATTTGCACTTTTTGTACCAGTCTTTGGTAGCCCAGCCACTATGACTTTCATGTTGCTATTTGAAACAGAGTTGCCAGACTATAAAAAGGTTTTAAAGCCAAAATAATACAAAAAAAAGGCCAAAACAAGGAAAATATTAGAAAGAAAGGTCGAATGGACATTTACCTGTTTTTATTTAAAATAATAAAATATAGAAGAGAACGAAGCAAGTTGAACCGGAAGGTAAGTTGAACAAACCCTCATTTTTTCTAAATAATTTCGTCAAGAAATCCTTGTGCCCCCTACTGGTTAAGTCAGTTCAGAACGCTATTTTATTCTTATAATCATGAAGTAAACTGCGGTGGTTTGATTGTAACTGACCAGTAGCCTACTGATTTTGCTGAGGTAAAAGTGAAAAATTAAAAAAATTGCTTTCGGTTTCATAAGTTCTAATATTCGTCGTCGTGTGAGCCTCTGGGGCCGAGGGTCTATGCTTTTACCGCCTCAGATTCACGATGTTCCCGGACTACACTGGAAGGCTACTAGAGAGCAGCCAGTCTTTGGTTTCATCATCTATGACACGCAGACTTTCCCTTCTGTTAGGGGGCTTGAAGATGGTAGCCTACAGTCATTGATGATGTGATCTGTGGTCTGTTCCTCGGCACCACATTCACAGGAGGAGAAAGAGGCCATTCCCCATTGGTGTATGGTTGAGCGGAAAATCTTAACGCCCGTACTGAGACGGTTGAGGCACACCCATGCCTGTCTTGGTAGTTTCAGGCCAATGGAGCGTGTGTCGGCGTCGGGGATGAACGAGTAGAGTCTAGTGGTGCTTAACTTCCATTCAGAATTCCATTTATGGTCCGCCCAAGCAGCCGCAGAGATGTCTTGTTCATCAGCTTCGTTGATAAGAAGTTGAGCGGCTGGCACGATTGTGTGTCTTGATTTCAGTCGACGGGGGTTCTCGTTTGGGAGAACAGAGATCTTGTGGTGGAGAAGGTGGTTAGGTTCTAGTATCCGTCGACCGAGGGCAGTAGCGTAGCCAGGAATTTTGAAAGGGGGGTTTTTGACTACCCAACGGTTTTGACTACCCAACCCAATTTTCTGGGGGGCCTCCCCCAGAAAATTTTGAAAAATTACTTTGAATTTGGTGCATTCTGAGAGCATTTTCAACAAAAATGTGGGTACAAATATTTCTGTAAAATGGTGCTGTCCGGTAGCATAGCAAAAGGATAAGATCATGTTTTCTTCGGTATTTTTCGGAAAAAAAAGCTAAGTCTCTGTGTTTTCTTGTTGCTAATTCCTGGCAGAGATGTTTGAATGTTTGGTATTGGCAAAACTCGCTCTTTTAATGCAATTTTGTTTAAAATTAGGCAATTTTTTTTTAGACTGAAAGCATCATTCTCAATATCGTGACGTCACACGCGTGCCAAAGGGGGGAGTTGTAACCCCCAAAACCCCCCCCTTGGCTACGCCACTGACCGAGGGACAGAGTGACTTCTTTGCGACGAAGCTAAGCGGGTTGGATGCCAGCGAAGATTGGCCAATGGTGTGTTATCCAAGTTCTAATGTTGAATGTATATTTATATGGTATTGTAGCTAATATACGAGATAGTACCACTGTAATATTTTGCCTAAAGCTTGTACACCTCGATTTTATTGTTGTGATGAGAATTTACTTTAAAGTTGCAACACAGTTTTGGGGAAAGTTGAACCATGGTTGGACTTTCCACTGCACTCAATTAAATGCATTTTTTCAAAATATTCGGGAGTGTCCCCCAGACCCCCCGCTGTTTTTCTTGTCTTCATTAAGCACATTGCCTTACTTTTACAACTCATCACCTGCCACTGCATATTAGTTCTATTGAGTGTTACTTTTCAAGTATTATAGGCTATATGGTTCTTTCGAAATACATTTCCAAAAAATGCAACTTTCATGGCTCTCCTGTAAAAAAAGGTTTCCGACCCCTGTACAGTATTAGACTATACTCCACTTCAGAGATTGAGAGTAATGTTGCGTTTTTAAAAGTATATTTGCAAAAACATTAATTGGGCAAATATTGTTTGCCTCCCTCCCCTCCCCCCCCAAAAAAAAATGCTTTACTCTCCTACGGCTATGCTGTGAGCATAGACATCTTATTATAACTAGACCGCGCATCGTCACTTCTCTCGTTTACGATTTTTGAAGAAAGCAGGTTCAGACGTCAGCCATTATTAGTGTACCTATTCCGCGCGTTTGCCAATGCTTTTGTAGGGACCCGTAATGAATTTTCATTGTTTTGAATTCAATTCAATTTATTTTTCCTTGTCAGAATGCAAAACAAATGATATTGTGAAAAAGAAATACAGGAACAAAACCAACAAAAGGAAAAGGTGGCAAAACTATTATGGTTTAAGACGTGCATGAACGGATTTAATATTGCGGTATATGAATCGATAAATATACAGTAGTTAAGCACGGCCACCAAACCTGATACTTTAAAACAAGTAGAAGTAGATGAATTAATTAGTTAAGAATCAGTCGCCTCCTCGTTCCTGAAACAACTGGAGCGCCAATTCTTAAAGCAATGAGAACACGACTGAACACAACTTAACTTTCTACAAAATGTAATTCTCCTATAATATTTGCGTTTCTTAAAAAACTCAGTTGTTGTGAACAAATAATTGACAAAACAAATAGTTTTCTATGCAACAACACAACCGCAGCTTTTACCAGGATTCTGTTCAATAGAGATTGATGGCTTTCGATTTTCTCCGTTGTAGCAAAACGTTGCATTATGACGTAAATTCGTGTGATTTCATCAACAATAACTTTTAAAGAAATAGCTTCAGTTTCAAGTTGCTGTGAAATAACAACTAATAAATATCTCCGCAATTCACCTAGTATGACGAAATCTTTATATGATTTCACCTTTGCTGTTCTACAATCGCAAACATATTGTTAGAATTTGTTAATTTGTGCTGCCAAAATGTGCGCAAAGATAACGTTATGTGCAAGGTGCCGCTTTGAACTGAGTTCACACACTTTACCTGTTCAACCCAGCTTCTTATCATTTAAAGATAGAAGTGGACTTTTTAAACCTTCTTTCAGTGTTGTATATATTTGTGAAGAAACTGAATTATGCATTAAACGGTTACTAACTACCACAGCTGGGAGATTACCTCTTCATCCAGGCATTGTGGAAGCTATTGCGGTAGCTGTGCTTGGAAATATAAACCATTCCAAGATATTTACTAATCTCACGGATCTTGTGTTTGAATGCACCGTTACCGATAATCACATTTTTACGCTAGTCAAAACTGTGTCCAAATGTTATTTAAAAATTAGGTTTTACCACATTGGTAAGGAAACCTGCAAGCAAATACAAGGCAAATTGGTTCGTAAAACGCTTAACAAAACAGTACTTTTCAAACACCAATAAACTACTTCCTTTCGACATCACATCAGTATTGGTGAATATTTAATTTGTTTTGATTTTGTTGAGCTATAGGCCTACGTTATAGCCGCTATAATATAGCGTATCATTTGCTTAGGTTTGATGTAATACACTGTTTGTTGCTGTTTTTACAATAGGCTAATCATCAGCTCAGCTGTAACGCCAAATTGAATACGGTAAGAGTTCTGCTGAACTGCTGGAAATGATGCATTCAGTGTATCGTATACGTGCTCTCGCATCGCAGTGTTTTTGCTTTATATTATAGACTGTATGTATAATTCTGTGCAATTTAACACATGCTTTTATTCATTTCATAGATGAATAAAACCTCTATTACACCAAAGTTCTAAATTATAGTTAACAAGTTAGTTTTCTGCAGAAGCGCAACCAGCTCAGAAATGTTATCGTTAACAGCGCAGCTTTCACGCGAGTTTGAGACACTAACAATGGCCGCCGCCTTTTTTCAATTTCTTCAATCGAAATACGAGAAGCGCAGTCTAGTTATAATAAGATGTCTGTGGCTGTGAGCCTGTGACGTATAATGGCAATGACTTTGAGAAAACGATGATTGAGCATGGTTTGAACAATACAGCAATTCAATACAGCAGTTAGCGTACCTCTATTCAATGTAAGCACATTTCAAAACGAAATTTTATTGACATAAAAAGTAGCTTACCACCAATTACACAATATTTCCACAATTTACAACTTTAAAGAGGAGATCTAGTGAATTTGCATACATTTTGGAAGGCGTCCTTCGCTGTTTTCTTTAAACTTTTTCACAAATCATGCAAGTTTTGTGACATACACACTTAAAGACAGCAAATCAAACGTCTGCAGACGTTGAATCAATGTACTGTATAAGCGATTGATTTGCTGCCTGTGGTACTTCTTCCGCAGCACACCATCATGCAAAGCACATAGTTCCGAAAACACTAGTAGGCTACAGTATCTTATTCATTGGTGCACAACAGGACGACGACGAACAGGACTACGAAGGTAGCAGTTCAGAGTTCAGACCAGGGATATCTAGAGAAGGGGATATGAAGGCTCAGAGCGATTGCCTTATTCTTATGACACTACCAGGGCGGTAGTTTGTAGTGCTTTAAACATGTGGTTCTTTTTAAAATCGTAAAACGTTTTGTTGTGTAGCTGGTACAATGAGCTACAGAAGACAGTTAGTAACTGTTATGTAGATCATATTTAAAGAATACTTATTTACAAAGACAGTTGAAAAGTTACCAGTAAGCTACTTTTTTATCAAAGCCTTTGCAGTGGGCTAGATGTAAAGCAAGTATATGGGTAGTTGAATTAACAAGCAACCATGAGCATACTGTGAATATCCAGGCCTGATGATAATAACGCAATGCAAGTTATCATAACAAGATTTATTAAACTACTATCGGTGCCAATTATCATTTCACGGTAAACAAAAGCCCTTCTGTCAGACGTAATAAAAGCCTTCGTATCCTCTTCTTTAGATATCCCTGGTTCAGACAACAAAAGTTGCCAGTCGTTGAAATGTTGCAAAAGAGGCAACTTTTGCGACATGACTATGCGAACCATGTTAAAAACACTTCACTGTTTCAACGATTCTGACCACTTTGGGTAATAATGGAGGAATGCAACTTGTTATAGAAGTTTCTACATAATCAGTCTATGCATGGGGAAGGGTCGTCCTAAAAGGGAAGGGGATAGGGTTGTCTCAAAACAAAGCGACTCGATACTGTGAAGAATGACTACGGGATGGGCATGGAAGAGCTGAAGGAAGTTGTGAGGAATCGCGAGCTGGGAAGAGAGAAGACTTATAGAGTGACCAAGAGTCGGAACCGACTGAACGGATAATAATGATGATACAGTCGGCGAAGAAAGGAATGCCTGAAAAAGTTTGGAAACTACTAAGCTACAGCATGCCCATTGTCCACACACAAAGCGCTCTGTTGCGAAAGTTATCATCCATGCTATCAACACTATGTCGGCTGTATAACCCAGTGGTGAGAGCCTGGTTTGACTTTGAAAAGTACGCCGGTTCTACACCGGTTAAAAGCATGTGACTTGTGTCACAAACTGTTTCGCAATTGTTTGCTTTAGCGTGGTAAGCAAAGAAACATCTGCTCACATCAGTTCCACAAGAAGCTTCTTAAACTGTTTGTTAAAGTTCTTGCTGTCACTGAAGTTGTAATAGGTCAATCCAGCATCCACAATAGCTGTGTTGAAATATAGAAAGATGAGAAAAGAAATACAGTTCACTTATCAAATGACTAAAGAAAAAAATAACTGCAAACGTTCTTGCCATAACATCGTCTAGTTAACATAAAGCATTTGCAAGAATGATTTACATTACATTGCAGAATAGATTACGTAATAAAATAAGTACACGATAAGTAGCAAGAATTCTTACTTAACCACTTCCGCTCGGCAAGCGTGTATAGACGCGCGCGCTTTATGCTGCGCCACACGGCAAGCGTGTATACACGCAAATTTTTGTTGCTTAGCTTTGGAACAACGTTTACGGTCGTATACAACTTGTATCGCTTCGGTGAATTCCCTAAAGCTTCTGTTATCAGAAATAGTTTGGCTTCAATAAATCATCGTTATAGTTTTGCTTCGTAAGGAAAAAGCTGGTCTGTTTACAAGCAGGTTTGAGAAATTCAGTTCAAACTGGCTATTCAATGAGTCTTTTCACGTTGATTCAAGGCCTGGACACGTTGAATTCATGTAAAAACTGCTGATTACTCCATGCCCAATGAATTGCCGAAGCTGAATACGTTTCGCATGAGTTCATTTGCCTTTTAAAGAGTTTCAAAAGCAGGTCAAGATTTGTTTCATCACAAGGGTTTTTGAACAAGTCATTTTACATTTATTGAAGGCCTGAATACGTTGAATCTATGTAAAAGAAGCTGATTTACGGTTTGAAGAAGAAGATATGCCATTTGGAGTAGTTTAAAATGAGTTAACAAGCCCATATTACAGCCGAAACGCCGGCGAAAAATTTTGCAAAAAAAAACAAAAAAAAACGCCGTTCGGATGGCACCATGACGTAAGCGAAACCGCCGATGGGAAGTGGTTAATGATATTTGAATACAAATGCTAAAGCCACAACTGCGTAGCATTTAATTTTATCAATTTAGTGTAGAATTATAATATTTCTCCGCTAAAAGGAGACGTAAGAGACCTAATAAGACATAAACTCTTTCGGCATACCACTAGTACACAATTACACATTCAGTAACGACTTGCAAAATTTGAGCAAAGTTTCGTTAGTTTTTGCGTCAGTTTAAAGCGTTTTAGCCTACAAGCAGTGCTTCCACTTCTGACAATTGATAAATCCTTTTCAATTTCCTTTTTTGTCCTGAAAAATCCCTTTTTTCTCAGTCGGAAATCTTTCAAAATTTCATTCATATACGCGGTTATTTTTGACGTTATTTTAGTTAAAAGAGGTGCTAATACAACTTTAAAGTTATTTTTATCTCAGCTAAGTTACGTTTTAACCTGAAAAAACAAGAAATCAGTGAATTGAAGAAGAGGTAGTATTCAAATCGCTACAAAAAACAATATATACATTACATTGTAGGCAGTAGCTGATTTAATTGACATACCCAATCTATTAGAACAAGTAGGCTACACAAAAGTACATTTTTTACAATAACATGGTTTACTTCCATTGTTCACTGTCCAGCAAAAAACTGTTTGTTACCGTAGTTAGTCAGTTCTGGGATATTTACCGGTACCACCTGGAGTCCTGGACATCATTTACCAATTAGCCTACCACTCTCATCTTTTACACCCGGACTTCTAACCTATCCTTAACGCCGAAAATGTAGCCTACAGGTGGTAAATGTCCAGTAACGAATTATATCCATCTAAAATTTATTTTTGTATTTAGTTTGGTTTTCCAATGTGCTAACTTGTTCAACTCTACAGGCTAGGCCATCTCTTTTTTCTCCTTGTCAATAACGTCCTCAGAATCATCTGCGACTGATAAAAAACTTCAGGATACTAGATCTATTCATGATACCGTACTGACTCGGTCTGACTATGTACATTATACATGTCGTATACACAGCCTAGCTAGCTATATTATTATTATGGTCATATTAGGTTAGCATAGGCTATACCGGATAGTATACGGTAACTAACTTTTCTAAACTGGAAGGATACCGTACCACTGTCCACTAGCTTAAGCTTATCATACCCAACAGTACGTCGAAACTCAGTGACCTTTGTCATTGCTACTCAAGTTCAACTGTAAATCAACGGATTACTTAATTTCAACTAAAAGAATTAAGAACTAATGAACTAATTCACTCACTGCAGGCCAGTACTGCACTCATGTCCAATTCCCAACATGACCAGAATAGAAATCAAGCCACAGAAAGGCGAGAATGGGAAAGAGAGTTAGAGGGGTTCCAGATGGTGAGTGGCGATGGAAACCATCTGATCATCCTTATTCCAGACGGTTTTAGAACTTTTGAAAGGAAATAATAATAAAATTTCCTTTAAAATTACTGAAGACAACAATTCCCTTTTTAAGACAAAATTTCCTTGTAAAATTGTTAAAAATCCTTAAAAAATCCTTCCGATCTTCATATCCTTTTTTTATCCTTCGAAGCGTTGAAAAATCCCTATTTCGGGATAAAATCCCGCAAAGTGGAAGCACTGCCTACAAGCAATTTCAAGGGATTGCAACTAAAATTTACTTTGTAGGCAATGGTATACACTAGAGTTGGATCAATTAGGCTACAATCGCAACTAAATGTATTAAATTACACATTTTTTTATGTTAATTGCAACTGAGACTATTTTGTGTAATTGTAATTGCAAACGGTTTTGGTCCAAATTACAGTTAGCCTACTTCTACAATTGCTTGTAAGGCTAACTGCAACATCAGCCCCAAAACACTTTTTTCAATAGATGATAACTTTTATACCTCAAAAAGGAACTTACTGGTAGTCTACAGACATTTTTTGCAACCTAATTTTTATCCATAGTATTCTACTACTACTGTAGCCTACTCAATATTGAGTTCCACTTACCAAGCCATCCTTTCGTAGTGAATCCGCTTGTTACCCTAATCGGCACAATTTTTTTGTTGAGTCCAGCAGCATACTCTGCTTCCCTTTTGCAATTGCTGCTGTTGAAATATCCAGGCGACTCCAGCATCAGAAATACATCACATTCTTCAACAGCGACACCCATTGCTTTGTAGGGGAGACTCAGG
Organism: Aplidium turbinatum; assembly: GCF_918807975.1. Classification (NCBI taxonomy): domain Eukaryota; kingdom Metazoa; phylum Chordata; class Ascidiacea; order Aplousobranchia; family Polyclinidae; genus Aplidium; species Aplidium turbinatum. The sequence continues at coordinate 19,234,384 of NC_137488.1, forward strand.
TAAGTTGGCCCAGTAGGCAAGTTGGCCCACTCTAAATAATTTTTTAACTAAAATAGTTATTGTTACGTATCGTACGCATACTGAGAAAGTGCTGTTGAAACTATCTTATCACCAGGTTGGGAGGCTCTAGCAAGCAGTATAAACATGTGAGCACGATTTTTGTATGAAAAATTATGATTTTTGAAATTTTTGGATTTTAGAATTTTTTAGATGTCGAGTGATTTTTTTCTTACTATATAAGAAAGGTTATTATTTAGTGAGTGCAGCGCTAGAGTGGTTATTAAGGCTCACTTTGACTGTGAAACCGTTGTTAGAAGCTCGATAGTTTGACATAAATTTTAGTTTTTGCAATGTGGTTGCCATGCAGGGAAGTTGGCCCATTTCGTGGGTGGGTACGTTGGCCACCATGGCCAACTTGCCTTCATGAGGTATTACATAGAATGATAATAATTGACTAATTAATACGATGACTTATTTTTGCAAGATTGAAGTAGCCTATCATCAAGTATCCAAAGTAAGTAAATCGCGGCTTTACATCAGCATTAAGCGATCAATAACAATAATACACTTCCTAACATCGTTTTTATGCCACAAATTATTCCTAACCCATATGGTAATAATAGTAGGCTAAGTAGCCTAATCAAGAAAACCAATCGCGGAAATGTGTATCAACCACTTCTCAAGCGACGGTCTAAAACGTACCTCGTTTCGGAGATACATTAAAAAATGTTCCGATATTGGTACCCATGCAAAAATGGGGTTTGTAGCCTATTGCAAACAAGGTCCCACCTATCAGTATCGTTAAGGTGACCAGATCGTTAGGAATAAAGGCATGCCGTTCCAACTACATGATGTTTGATACAACCTTTGTTATTTTCGAAAGCTTATTTGGTGTAGGCTACTCATGTAAAAAAAGTTTACTGAGGTAAAATACAGCATTATAGCCTAATAGTAGATTTTATTATAAACCATACATGAATGCATACATAGAATAATTTATGTACGGTATGTATGCCTCTATAAAACCAAGAAATAATTAGAAAGAAAATCAAATTGGGGAGAAAGAGAACTTTTCCACTGTTTAATATACCGTAGATGGACATGTTTCCCACGTGGCCAACTTACCTTCCATGGTGGGCCAAATTACCCGCACATGAAGGCAAGATGGTCCATTTTATTTTTTTCGGAAAACTTGAAAAATTATATACCTAAGAATGTTTGTTTGATGCAAGAATATGTCCACTTTTAGAGTGATGAATTCTCTACTCTTCAATAGCATTCGCTTTAACATATGTTTTGTTATCAGCTCACAAATTCAAATTTTCATTTTGCTGGGCCAACTTACCCGAGTCTCCCCTACATATCATCCCTCATTTTTTTCTCGTCATACCAAACCTCAAATCCAAGCTTTGATAAACTGTGGTCCAGCTGGCAGTAAAAAAATTGTTTATTAAAGTTTTAGCAGCAAAAAAATTGACGAGAAAAAACGCAAATCCGTTACTTTAGGTTTCACCTCTTGCCAGTTAAGACGAGAAGGCACAAATTTAAACGTGTTTTATCTAGTTGTATTTAAATAAGTATGTAGGCTATCTGATGGCTACTCTGGCAAGTTACCCAAAGCAGGCATTTAGTTTAGGTGCCAGCATTATGATGTACAAAGGTTTTTGATATTGGTGTAGTAGTTAGTGTGTGCCGCCTCTGAAACGGTAGACACGGGTTCGAAGCCTGTCGAGTCATACCAAAGATTTTAAAAGTGGTACTGAATCTGTTTTATACTTGGCACTCAGCAAAAGGAATGGATTCCGGATAAGCATGTACCCAGCTTATGGATACAGCGCAATATAAAACACACATTATTAATATAAAAACTTGTGACCAAGATTTCAGTTTTGAAATCTGCACAGCTTGAGATCATACGAACGTGTTAATTACGTTACCGTACGTAACTACCAGCTTTGTCCTATTGTCGCTGCAGCTACACTGGCTTTGTCTCGAAACCTTGAGTAGTTTTGTTGGGATTATCGCAATTCATTTCTTGAAAGCAATGATCAATTTAATTAAATAACTTGTTGATATGTGAACTGTTGACCATCTATTCGTGTGAGTGGTAGACTTGAGCATGCTAATATGCTTCATTAAGGGATTTTTTCCATTCCAATGACCACTTAGGCTACAATCGATGGTGCTTGTGCTATTGCTCAAGTGGTGAGTGAACGACTAAACGTGACCTCAAAAAGCAGTTGAACGTTAAGCAACAACATCACGTTTCATAACGTCAGTGTACCGGTATCAACATTGTCAGCAGCCCTTAGAAAGCGTTGCTCAAGCGCACACCCCAAGAGTCGAACCAGCGCCGCTTCAAGTTCAAGCGGCCCTGGTTCGACTTTCGGGGTGTGCGCTTGAGCAACGCATTCTAAAGACTGCTCTCCATTCAGCGGAACCTAATGGATGGAATAAATTCCCGGCAACAAGACTTCAACAATCGGAAACTCCACTCTGTCAATCTTGGTAACCGGCCCTGTGTAAAAAGCCTCTGCAAGTATGCGAAACTACCAGGAATAACCTATCAAGGCTTTGTCAGTCCGAAGATAAAGATACAAACCCAACCATTGTAGATTTTTACTAAATCGATTTTTTAACACTAGGCTACAAACCGGTTGAAGGATCAAAGTTGTTCTCTCACAAAGGTGCTGTTTTTTTTCTCATACGTACCTTATGGGCCAATTTAGACCCATCGGAATGTCCGTAACTGATCATGATTGCTTTCAGTTTCGAATGCGACATCCATTTAACTGAAGGCGAATATTCAACTTTAGAAACAAAATTGCAAAATCAAATAATCCAGTGAATAATAATAATCGAGTTTTTATTTGCGCCCATTGCGATAACGTTGTACACTGCGATACAACAGACGACAGGAAGCAGCGAAGTGACATATAGTCTTCGAGTCAGCTGCTCTGCTTCCCTTATTTTGGCTTGCCATTAAGTGTCTTTGCCGAGACACAGCCGCGTGCTCTGGATCGGTGTCGAACCCACGTCTTTTCTAACGTTGCGCAGACGTTCTCACCACTCGGCTACGCAGCCCACAAACTTCAGTGAACTGAATAATTAAAAGATTGAAACGACTCTGGAAAGGTTCGACACCGCTCGAGAATAGGTGATTGTGTGTTGGCAGACATTTAATGACATTTCATATTCAGAGCACCTCATTGGATGATGGTATAGTATTTTCCAGCTGTCTCCTGTGCAAACACCTTAATAAACCGACCATTCCCCGGACGCGAATTTTTTTTTCCCACGAGCTTTTTGTCTCATTGATTCTAGTCACTCTAAAAGTAAGGTTTTCCAAAAGTGTTTTGAGAGATTGGTTGATTCAGCTTGCGAAATAACTATTTGCCAATGAAATTCTGCAATGATAATAAAATATAAGCTTTCCCTGACCCTACTTTTTTTGAAAAGCTCTTGTGCACCGCAAAAATTAATTTAAAGAAAAAAAAAGTTTGACTTCGACGGCGTCGAACCCTCGTTCTCACGATCACTAGGCAGAGGATGAAACCACTGAACCAACCGTGCCAACGAGAAACTGTTGCATTTACACGGTTTTAATACAAAATTTACCAAAATATGTAAATGAGATAGAAAGTACGTGGGAAAAAATTTTTCGCTCCCCGGACACCAATGAAGTGATTTGCTTAGCGGGGTACTCGCGTCAGCAAATTTTACTTTGCATGTGTATTGCAACGGAAAAGTGTATTACGCTGACTATGCAGTGTCTTCAACAAGGTAGTGACTTACGCATTAACATTATTGTCAATTGATGATATTCTGCACTTACTTGCATTGTTGGAGACCATAGATAACAGCATTAGCAAGTACGTCATCTGTACCAAACGTTTCATATTGTAAATACAAGATTACTCACACTCTGTAAATCTGAATAAATCACACACATCGTTATAATGTTGCTTTATTTTCTATTACTCTAATCACTGTTACGACTTCTTTTATACGTGGCCTCAGCTGCAGGTTTGTTTGTTTGTCATATCTTTATCCTGCATTGCGGGAAAGCGGACTTGAGCGCTATGCATCGGTGTACGCCTTCCGACGTACACCTGACCCACGCTGCAGCCGACGGCAATGTCTGTTTCCGGTTGTCTACTCTATTTATGACTTAAATTTGGTACTACCCATTATTACTCGAAATCGATCACTGGGTAGAGGCAATTATCGTAAAGTTTCTTGCCCAGAAAAACAACAGCAAGTGCGGGTGGCTGGAGTCGAACATGCAGGCTCTCGACTGCGAGCCCAACGCGCAACAGGTTGCTATTGGTTAAAAAATTTGTAAAAAAAAAACAATCTTGCTCTGTTAGATTTTAAATCTTTATTCTCGGAGTGAGAAAACCTTTGGAAGATTAATTAGTTCCAGAAGTTTTGAACCGCTGACGGCCCAGCTACCGAGATTGATAGAGTGAAGTTTCTCATTGTCAAAATGTTTGTGAATTATTCCATCCACTAGTTGCTCAAATGCACACCTGAGAGTCGAACCCGCGCTGCCTGATCTTGAGTTCACACAGTGACACCAAATCGGCGCTTTACTTACTGAGCTACCAGAGCGGAACTGAAATAAACTGCCTGCTGCATGCTTTCTATTTTGCTATGTTGGTGACAAAGAAACGGCTGCAAATTTTTTGCTTTTTTTCCTTCAATATTTATTGTCACAACTTGTTTCATAAGTGATGTCAACAAATCCTCAGCGATTGTTGTAGCTCCCTCTGTTCTAACCTGGGAACTCGGTAAGAAATGACGACTATAGCTGTATTTTCCAAAGTAAATACTGTCTTACACGTTTCACTTTTCTTTCTGTAACCGATTTTAAGTTTAGTTCAAAAAGCTTGACTGATTTGGTTTTCAATACATTAAGTTTCGCTTATTGTTTACTTCACAATGGCAGATAGCCTACAAATGACCTGTTGGCATGGAGCTACCGGATAGGGAACTGTGTTCCGAAAGCTAGTGCAAACCACCACCACAACAGCGAGCCTCCAGCATCAGACTAAAACAAGTCGTCTTGTATGTACCGTACAGTTGCGAGGTTTGGTTTTGTTGTTGACGTAGTTTAGATCAGGCTTTTCTAAATGGCGTTGCTTTTGCTTTGTTGGTTCCAACGAACCGCAACCTACGCATTTTGATTTTCAGTCAAATTTTAATGCTTTCATTACACAATCACCACAAAGCAAACAATGGTCCTTTTGCATCACTTTGACATCTGCAAACGTTGCAATCTGAAAATAATTTTCATGTTATTTTTTCAACCCCCGTTGAGAGCAATAGATCGGTGAAGTACACTTATGACGTAATTTCGTATATCTCGGGTTCTGATTGGCAGAGCTGAACCGTTTTTTTGCACCACCCACACATGCTACGTGCTCGTAAATAAAGAGAAAGCAGTTGCAGGTCCGAGATCGTTGTAAACAAATATAGTGTGAGGGATTTAACAGATACATTAAGAAGATATTTTAATTTTTAGTGTTTGTTGTAGCCTACTTACTTTTGAGAGTTTATATTGTTACACTTGATAACATGACGTCGTGATTTTTCTTAAATTATTTAAGCTTCTTTTTAACTGATTTTTCTGTCAACCACATAGCGCCCGATTGTGCCATGTTAGCCTACTTCTTTCATAGAAGTTAGTCTACTTCTTTCATAGAAGTTAGTCTACTTCTTTCATAGAAGTTAGTCTACTTCTTTCATAAGAATATAAATTTGTATGAAGCACTTAAAATTTGTGTGCTGTAAGCACTTTGCTTAGAAAATCGCAAGGTTGTTCGTCGGTGCGTCCACGGTTGCCGCCTTTCACCTGCCTAATTTATGTAGCTAACTTGTAAGTTATTGTTGAAGGTCAATTAAACAATCTCTACCATACAAGGAAGGGAGAGCCCTTTCTTATATGGTTTACCTGACTTTTCAACAAAAATGATGAGTAATAGATGTTTTGTACCTCATGATGACGTAGTATGTTTGTTGGGAGATTCGGATGATGAGGAGGCATGTTCTTCTTATGTCTAATCAGCACTTAATCAAAGACATTGATCTACAAAAGTTTGAGTAAGGACAAAAACCGTAAAAATCCCATTTAACAATGTAAGAAAATATTGTGTGATACTGTGGTGTGGAGCAAGAGTATGCTGCAAGCAATGTTGCCGGAAAAGCGATGGCCATGGTAGTTTTCTTTGACATGCTGATTATAGCCGGAATAAACAGTCAAGTGATAACTGGAAAGCTACTAGAGAGCAGCCAGACTTTGATTTCATCATCTAAGACACAAAGACCTTCCACCTACAGTCCTACACTATCAGGTGGCTTGAAGATGGTTTCAGCATTGATCATCCTCGCCACCACATTCACAGGAGGAGGACGAGCCCATTCCCCATTGATACATAATTGAGGGCGAAAGTCCGTACGAAGACGGTTGAGGCGCACCCACACTGTCTCTGTAGTGTCAGGCGGATGAAACTGAGGATATCGGGGATAAACGAGTGGAGTCTGGTGGTGCTTGACTTTCGTTCAAAGTTGCATTTATGGTCTGCCCAACAAGCCGCAGAGATGTCTTGTCCATCAGCTTCGTTGATTAGAAGTTTGTACGAACGGTTGTCTTGAATTAAGTTATTGGTTGGATGTCAGCAAGAATGGGAAGATTATTCAAAGGTGTGGGGCCCAGGCAGACGTCGAATCAATGCAAAGAAGAGTTGACTGTCTGATTAGAAAATTTTATAAGGGGAACCAGACTGCAAAATGTCTAACAAGCTCATAGCCTACACTCTTTTCTTGTGTGTTTATTGTGGGCAGCAGCAAGGGGACGTGAATTTTTTAAGTTGCTGATAAAATTTATGCAAAAAAAGATAGGCTAACCTAAGTTAAAAATTCATAGACAAACAGCAAAGGTTTTTTTCTCAAAATATTCAATTTTTTTTACAGTGGCCTTTGCAAACTTGCAACTATTGCATAATTTTTTAAATAAATAAGTGTGAAGAAAGCTGCTAAAAATAATTTGCTGACATCTGTAACTGTAGTTTTTCCCTCAAATATCATTTCAATTTGAGGTCTTATCCTCACAATGTGACTGTAAACATGTTCGGACTAAAGAACATTATGAGGAAGTCTCATTCACCACAGCGCTCCGACTCACGACTGTACTAAGTGCCCTCAAATAAACCACTTCATTATCACAAACTGAACTAATGCGTTCTAAGTGCGATTGGTCTTAGTTCACTGAGGGGGTTTTTGCTATCTAAGCATATTCACGGATGTAGCAGTCAAAGCGTTGAAAGTTGTTTTCGTGACGCCATACAGCAGAATAACTCTTCACATGAACAGTCAACACGCATCGGTGAGTAGAAGGAAATGTGAATAAGCTATCACACAATGAAAAACGATAGCAAGGCAAAATGATATAAATTCTTTCAACTTAAAATGAACAGAATTAATTTCCAGCATGAAGAGTGTTGTTGGTAGGCTACACCATGCGGTAAACCTGTTCTAAAATCTTTAGTCTAATCAGCTTTAGCATGCAATAAACTACATAAAATTTATACAATTTACTGCAGGGGCGGATTCAGAAAGGGTGGCGATTGCTTTGCAAGGTCGCATCAAAGTAGACAAAATGTGTAGGTAGCCTACACATCATTGTGTTTTATAGAAATCCCTCCCCACTAGGATACTTTCTGGATCCTCCGTTGTTCTGTGGAACCAACTTTGGGACCTCAGAGATGGAGCATATCTTCTTTCATGTGTATTTGCACTTTTAAAGACACTTTGTGTATAAACTGTTTATCCGACTACTATGCAATTGACGTCATAAAAAAAAGAAAAGGAATATCTCTGATCATGCCAGTTCCATTAAAAGTTTATCGAACACAGTCTCGAAGCTCTCGCTGTCGCTGAAGTCGTAGTAAAACAATCCAGACTGTAGGACACCTGAGGGGAACACAAACAATTGATGTTCACATGGATAAAGATTGCCAAAGTTAGATTGTTTTTGTTTTTTTAAATAAAAACAGACATGTCAATTCCAAAATGAAGAAAAATAGTTGGCACGTTTGTAAAGTTGGTAGAGAGAGAAGTAACTCCATCGATAATCAGATGATACATTGATGTCATGGCGTACTTAACAGAGGCCAAACCAACGTGCGTGCTGGAGTCTAAACTGGAGGCGAACATTTTCATTGACATATTGCATTGCAAACACAGTATATTTAAACCTAAAACGATTATAATGAAAATTTTGCTTTCAAATTTCAAAATGGAAAATACATTTTCATCCATGGCATTTCATATGCTTGGCATAGTCTATTCCAATGAATAGTTGTTCCCGTGTGTGTTACAATAATAAAAACAATTACAGTAGATGTGTAAGGTTTTAACTTTGAAGTTATTATTTTGTATAGAGCTGATTCACAAAAATACAATGTACCTACATGGTCAAAACTACTACATGAAAGGACTGTGGCCAGTAGCGCAACCAGGATTTTTGTAAAGTGGGGGGGGGGGCTAAACCAAGCCCCCTTGGTTGCGCAACTAATGTGGTGCTACTTTAGTTCAGATAATGAATGAAAAAATTATCTGTTACGACAACTTTAAATAATATCAGTGCAAGGACTTCTCAGGAATGAAAATGGACATTTAAAGAAGTTCTATAACAGTCCTTACAGAAGTCTCAACAACTAAGAAAAACAAACAAAAAACAAGTTTTTAATGCATAAGTTTTAAAATCTTTTGTTTTACTTCCTTTTCTGATACAGGTGAAAATAGACAACAATAATTTTTAAACATAATATTGGCCAATGTAGCTGCATACTTTTTGTTCACAGATAACTGGTATTGATCTGATATAGAGTGAAAAACACGACATAACGAGGTTCTGCAACAGTGGTTAACAACTTCATGAAACATGATATAACCATAAAGTACCCATTGGCAAACTGTGTCACCTGGTATATGCATATATATGGTATATTTCTCTTCAAGATTTCGAGGTAAACGAAAAGTTGTTTCTTTGTTTGCCTCATCATAATTTCCATGGCATTTAGTCACACAACATTTTCTACCCATCTTAATTAGATATCAAATAACCTCTTAACATACTTTGAAATATACATGAAAATGAAGATGTAATGAAAACTATGCCTGCACTAACTATAGGCTACACTTTGCAATGGCACAAGTTTGACAAAATAAAGGTCACAAATGATGCTTTGAGACCGCATGAACTGACCAAATTCAACTTATCAAACTTTAAGCAGCACGATTTAAATGCACAATTTTTATAAGAACAATCTAAACATGTGAACGTTTTGCTTTTTTTTTAAAAACTTTGTTGGTCTCAAAATTGGAAACTAAATTTTTATTAATGCACACAAACTTAAAAGCGTTTGTTAGACTATTCCTTCTTATACCACATTAGACTATTCCTATTTATACTACATGCACAGTATAGAACAATCGGGTATTTTAGACTGCAACAAAATTTTAAAACCAGGTTTGAAAATGAGAGTGTCTCTTAATTCCTTGGTGCCTTCATGCTACATTTTTGCTGTACTGTTCTACAGTGTAGCAAAGTATTAGCCTGCACAAGTCTAGCCAGACTTAGCAATTATTTTTCTAAAGTAGAATTTCAAAATGCTGCATAGAATTTCTAGATTTGTCTGAGCCATGGCGACCTTGAAATACTGACCATGCAAGCAATTTTAGGCTCAAGAGCTGAAGGCTGACCCTACAATCATGCGTTTAATATACTACACCTGTACTAAAAATAAAAACAGCTACACCAATTTGGAAAAAAAAAAGAAGCTAGCCTCAACAATTCCCATCATTCTCAAAGGTACCGTACAGTAAGTTACTTTTGACACAATTTCATAACACTTCTGGGTGTGCCCTCAAGTAGCCTAACATTATTTTACCAAAACCGACGCGGCTACCAGCATTCGCTAGCTAGCCTTCAGTCTCGGTACTCAATATTTGTTTGCATGGCCAGTATTTCAATAAATCAACATTTCATTTATCCAAATATCCTACCCTAAATAACATTTCAACAGCAAGCACCTTAAAAACTACCGCAAAACCTAATTCAATTATTGAACACAATATCAGTGTTGCCAGAAGTTTAAAACAATTAACTTTTTAAAGGAAATGCCATGAAAAGGAGTGCAATTTTCAAAACAAAGCTGAGTAAAATTTAAAAAATTGTTCAATATATAAATTATAAAAACCGCAGATAAAGCTGCTAAATGAAACGTTTAGTAAAGTTTCATCACATAGGAGTTATATTAAAATTGAAAGAAAAAAAAAGTATTTTAAAAACTAAGACTTTTCTGCGTTTTTGAAAAGTAAAGATAGTTCTTGTAGATTTTTCCTGTTCAAAGAAGGGTATGTTAAAACAATTGTGCAAATTCAATTACAGAACAACGGGACAGTACCGATTAAAGCACACAGATATATGTTGGGGTTTTCACACCTGGCAACTCTGCATTGTTTTAGTATGCTTGCACAAATGGCGAATGAATATACAATTAAAAATTGATTTTCTAGCAAACTTTTTCATAGAAGATAAATATTTAAGGTGAAAAACGTTCACTTCAACTTTTTATACATAACTTTTCAATATGGTATGTCAAAGTCATGAAAACATGTTCGCCTCCAGTTTAGACTCCAGCACGCACGATGACATGGCCTCTGTTGAGTACGTCATGATTGATGTACAAAAATTTTACCATAAAATATACCGTAGGTTATAGCCTAGTAACACAAATATATTTATTTTTATGGAAATTAGTTTAATATTACACAGATAAAAAGTGATTTTAACCTACTAAACCATCTTAAGTTAAGCTTATTCAAATAAAAATTTAAATATTCTATTGATGTTTTATTTTAATATACTGAGCTTTGTGACTTATGCAATAATTTATTCTGATTAGCCAAAAGCAGTAAGAGACCATGAGCTCATCTAGCGGTGCTCTCGCTGATAAAAATTAAGTTCACGATTCTGTCATGATGATTAGCGAGGTCATGGACAGTGTCAGCGAGCGCTTTCAAAAACGTACATAAAACAGAGTTGGATTAATTACATAGTTTTCAGTTCAATTACATTACAATTGCACCATCAAAATTTTTAATTACCGTACATTACAATTACATTGTTATGAAATTTTCAAATTACAATTACTCTCCAATGCAATCAATTACACGTTTCAATTAGAAAAATTAAATGTTTCAGCATTTATGTTTATAGATGATTTTTTACAGTTTGATTTTTTTCAAAGACAAGTAGAATTGTATTTGATAAAGATTACGCTGCATTGTGGAAGTGTGGAAGTCTTTTTTAATCTCCAACATGCAGCTCAAGAAAAATATTGGCGTCATACGTGCAACTCACCAATGTTAATTTCGACCAAAAGTCTTTCAAATTACAATTACGCAACAACAAAAAGTTTCCATTACAATTCATGAAAATGTGTAATTTATTACATTCAATTATGATTGTAATTGATCTAACTCTGACGTAGCCTACAATGATGTCAATGGCTTGAATGATAACAACCGTGTTTTAATTTGCTTCGAATACGACAACACATGCATGCACTACGACCAGCAGAGGCTACAAGCAGTAGGCTTTGATGAACAGTTGGAGCAACGAAGGGACAGGTTGTTAACTAGTCAGCTGCTTTCAATTGTTTCGGAACGCCATAAAATGTCTTGTCGACACACAACTGCATGTACCAATAGGGCCTCGCCGATTCACCATCTTGTGCATGCGCCTCAGATTCTCAGACTGCACACCACATTATCTACCACTTTTCTGTATATCGACCCCAGAACAGATATGTGAACCTCACAACGCTCGATGAACACACAACCCATTGGCTGCTGCGCCTGGATGTAACAACATGATCTGCGGCGGCCTCAAACGCAAGAAGTAGACAACTGCATACTCTGGAGCGGTGTCGCTCCGGAACAATTTGTTAAATGGCTTTTTAAAATTGTTTAGAATGCTAATAGCCTTCTCAATATCCTATCACTCAAGGAATTGTTAATTATAGCTTACCAAGCCATCCTTTCGGAGTGTATCCACCTATTGCTTTGATTGGCACAATTTTCTTGTTAAGATCAGCAGCATATTCTGCTTCCCTTTTGCAATTGCTGCTGTTGTAATATCCAGGCGACACCAGCATCAAAAATACATCACATTTTTCAACAGCGACACCCATTGCTTGGTACATATCTCCCACTATGTCGTTTTTGTCATACCAAACCTCAAATCCAACGTTAGATAAGCGATCGGTCAACTTGAAACATAAAAATACCTAAGTCTTGATTTTCCACATAGCTTATAGATTTTCTGGAACCTTGCAGTACATCTGTGCGCTACTATACAAAACAAGCTTAGCCTACTTATATAATAGCCCATGATACGATTAACCATTCATGTATAGGAAGCAGCAGTGTGAAGTTTTTGTTGTATTTTTTGTTGTTGAAAGTTCAAATATACTGTATAGCAGCAAAAATTTAAAATACATTTTTAAACTAAAAAAAAGTTTATGCGTTGGAATGTTTTGAGGTGCCTAACTGAACTGCACTGGCTGAGAAAGAGTTGAACTACCCTTGTTTAGTGATTGATTGATTGCTTGAATCTTTATCCTCGGACTTGGAAAGCTTCTTTGAGAGCTTACTTCTGGCGGTTTCGCATACTTGGAGAGGTTTTAAACCACTAAAACAGGCCCGGTCACCAAGATTGACAGAGTGAAGTTTCCGATTGTTGAAGTTTTGTGGCCGGGAAATTATTCCATTCATTAGATGCCACTGAATGGAGGGCAGTCTTCAACGTATGCTGCTCAAGCGCACACCCCGAGAGTCGAGCCAGTTCCGCTTGTGGTGCCGTTTCTTTGTTTTCAATTCCGGTATTTAGTCAACTAAATCACAAGGATAAACTTTTAGCTTGAGAACGATAAATTCTTCTTAATTGAGAGACTTTACACCACTGGAGAACATCCAATCATTGAGAATTGCGGCAAATCGTTTGTGTCCTAGCCACTAGCCATGTAGGACTGTAGAGGGCAAAGAGGCCTTGGTCCTTAAAAACACTTTCTTTAAATTTTAATAAAAACTGCACTTGGGCTTATGGACTTAATATTCTTTGGAAATGGTCTATAACTACAAAAATTTAAAAAAAAACACAGCCATTGAATTTCATAGTTTAAAAACCGTTGATTAAAATATGATATTTATTATTGTTCGCTGACAAACATGCTGTCAGCTTCCTCCATTTACCTTATCGGCCAATTCGGAGCCATCGGCCCAGCTGTAGCTCATGGTGATAGCTTTCTGTTTCGAAGTTGGACTTCGCTGAACTAAAAGTGAATATTTAATTTCAGAAACAAGTGGCTGTAAGTGAGTAAAATGTAACCAGTTTTCTGACCAACACCGCGATCAGAACTGACCAGATGCAACTTTGCCTCAACTTTAAATGGTAGTCTACAGCTATCAAAATAGGTCTTTTTTATAAGTTATTCAGTCACATCTGCAAAAAAACGTTAATTTTGCCTGCTTGGTATGCTTACAAGCTTCTTGAGAATATAAAAGATGATAAACAGATTAGCTAGAACCAGCAACGAGTCCAAAAGAAATTATTGTTCTCCAACAAATTAAAAAATATAATTGCTAAAAGAAAAGGTAAAGCTATCAAAATTGTGTCGAAGAAGCATCCCAATCTACTAAACCAACTCTTAGCCTCTTTTTTATGAAAATTTTTTGTTATCTTATGGCTCGGTGTCTTGGTGGTTAGCATGTCCGCCTCTGAATCGGTAGGCATAGGTTCGATGACCTGTTGGGTCATATCAAAGACATTTAAAAGTGTTACTGAATCTTATTCCTGCTTGACACTCTGAAATGGAATATGGTAATAATGTACTTGTTCGCGCCTCTATACGGCTGCACTGGCGCTGTCTGTTTTGTAACTACGAAGCGCAACGCATATCTGGGAGGATACAGCGCTATGTAAAGACACACATTACTAATCATATTACACACATTATGCAAATGCATCCTCAGAGCCTAAAAATTGTTTGTCTGTGCATGTGGTGATCCCAAATGGCTGTGGTGACTCCTCTCCCCCACACAAAAGAAAATGTTTTATCAATTCCCAACCATGCTCACATGAGAAGATATTTTTAGACATGGCAACACACTTGCTTCGTCGAAACAAACTTATCATTGAAGTTCTTGTCAATCAATATCCAGCTTCGCTTACCTGTTTTGCTGACGAAGATAGCTAGTAGCAATGCTGAGGTAGTCCAACGGATCAAACTTTTCATTTTATTGTAATGTTACAAACACTATCTGCAAGCAAGTAGGCCTTAAGTAAGCCACAAATTGTTACATAATCGTTATTCGTGTTCTTTAGATTTCAAACCAGTTTATAAAACTTCCAACTTTTAGTCTTGGGTTTATTCTAAATAATTGTTTTATCCATCGTATAATTGTTATAGCATTTCTATCTAATTTTCAACAAAATATATCAATTAGTTAATCCAGAACACTTTACGTTATTGTACAACATAGAAAAATCTGAAAAAATTTACAAACTCAGCACCGAGTTCATAAAAGGTCGGATCGGCTATGACACAAACATAGGCCCTACATATCTTGTTAAATAATCAAAAGCAAATCGTGTTTCATGTTTATTTTTACAAATAAAGAAGGGCAATGAAAGTAGTTAGATTATTCTCATTACGCTTTTACAGTACTTACTCAAATAAATCAAAGTTAGATGAATATCAATGTATTCAACCTAAAGCAAGGCCTATCTAACCGGTATTCAGCAAAAAACTCTGCAACCATTGCTTAGCCTGTTCAGCTAATCGTAAGTTTTATCGACGCTTGAGTGGCCGAGTAGTGAGACCACCTGCACGACGATCGAAAGACGTCTGTTTGATACCGTTCGAAAGCTTGCTGCTGTATCTTGACAATATATTTAAAAAGACATGCTAAAATGGGAACAGCAGCTGGCTCGAGTCTTGTAAATTTTTCTGGTAGGTAAAGAGCAACGATGGAACTAATCTAAACTAACTTACAAGGGTTTCATGAACTGCCATAGCTGGCTATAGCAAGCCTCTTATACATTTTAGTCTTTCATGGGGTGTTTGATCGTCCCATTCTGGTATTGTTCAGCAATTCTTAAGTTTTGTAAACAAAACTACTGCTTAGCGCGATCGATGCGAAATGACGGTATAAAGTAAAGAGCCGATTGTTTCGTCGGAAGAAAAAACAACGCAATTCGTGATCTGACTAAAATGTGTTTTCATTTCCGTTATTTACTCCGTCAGTTATGCACAGATTTGAAAGGTAACAGGCGCAACGACAAAGGAACAGTAGAGGTAGATCAGCCAAAGAATTAAGAACCAAAAACTGCTTTGTTACCAAACCCAACAGGCAGTAGCGTTGGCAGAGGGAGGCCAGAGAATATTTTTAGACTCGGGCCCGGAATGATTTTCGCGGCCCGTTCCCTTTCCAAGGGGCCTGGAAACTTGAAGAAACCACTGCTCTAGCCTACTATTTGGCTTAGTGCGTTTTTCTTACATGCGTTTTGATTTTGAGCCCGAGGAGCTCATTGGTACAGGGCCCAAATTATCTTCTCAACGACCCAAATTAGGTGCTTTTCAAGAACACAAAAATATTCGCCTTACTGTTGGCGATGATTTTCTTGTTTCAGTGGAAATTACTTTTGTGCCTTTTGGAGGAAACAGTCTTCATCTGTTATCACAGGACAGTGGTCATGTTCAGAATTGGCCTATTGGAAAAGTTCCCGATGGGTTAATCCACCTTTGGATATCGTCCTCATATTCATCATCATTTTATTTGGTACTTTCCAATTATCTTGATTAAGTATTTGTGTCGATGCTAAAGTTTAATCTCAACAGAAAAGCAAGCTAAAACGTTTGATCTTAAATTTTAATGATTCTAACAGTGGTGAAAATTCACAACCAAAAATTGTTGTTATGAAACTTTTGATAAACAGAAGGCTTGAATAATACTGGTCCATACAATTTTGGGTGCAACAAAGATAAGAGGAATTTTGGATGTCTTCGAAGAAGGAAAATAAGAAAACGAAGACCCATCGTTGTTGCATATCAAATCCTGCTTTGTTTTTTTACAGCAACCACCACACGTGCAGGCTGCAGCTGCGCGATGGCTGTAGTGAAAAAACATTTGATAACTTACAATTGACTAATTACTATAGGCTACTGTGTAGTTATTATAGCCAGGATGACTACGTAATGTTGACAAAGGGGCTTAGATGATGTTGGTATAGGCTAGACCCAGGTCCGTGATGATTTCAACACCCCCTAGCCTTCCACGAAGTAGGCTACCGAAAATGTAAAAAAAAACAATGTCGATATTCTTTTCTTTTTGCCTCTAATGCATTTTGTTTCAGTAACAATTTATGCTTTTCAGTGAAAAACTATCCATTTGTGCTCTTTTTTTTGTATTTTCCTTTCCTTGAAAGGTGTCTTCCCAGACAGTCACTTTATCTCGTAGCCTACATATCTTCATCAGATCGGGTATTGATAACTTATATATAGGCTTACTTAATAAAGTGGCCATCTGGGTTGGTGTTGGTCCCAAAGCTGGTGTTACAGACAATTTTCATATCAAACGTCATATAAAACCGTTCAGGTCTACTGAATCTTAGCGTATTACGTCATGGAATTTT
Organism: Aplidium turbinatum; assembly: GCF_918807975.1. Lineage (NCBI taxonomy): Eukaryota > Metazoa > Chordata > Ascidiacea > Aplousobranchia > Polyclinidae > Aplidium > Aplidium turbinatum. The sequence continues at coordinate 19,251,149 of NC_137488.1, forward strand.
CTAAGAAATGAGCAGATTGTAAGATCTGGAAAACATTGCAGCTGCAGCATGACATTACATCATCGTTAAATTTTTAATTACGAGAACAGGTGTAAGCCAGGTGTTAGCCAAACTTGAAACAGGTGCTTGAATAGTTTATCATTGCTTATCATTATTACGTCACATAAGATGCTTACGTGCGATTTGGAATATTGCAAATTATTCTCTCATTCGTAAAATTGTAGCTTGAAAGTTGGTCGCATATTTAACTGTTTTGGTTAGTGCTTGCCAGCTGGACAAAATTTCCGTCTTTATCCAAGTAATCTGTTCTGTAGTGACAAGTTTTAGTGGCGTACGGTATTGCGTCCCAATTTCGACAGCCTTGGGCTATTTTTACAGAAATACACTTTTTGAATAGACGTTTTCAAAGGAGTGTTTCTTTCGGTCATTGCATACAGACGAACGGATCCGGTAATCTTATGTTACAATTTTCCCACGAAGAGATTATGATTTTCCGTTGTGACCATAAATAATAAACACGTGGCTTGTTAGTTGGTAGGCCAAGAAGCACTTAAAGCACAGGAATAATAAAGACGGATTGTTTCTGGTTGGTAGCCTACAGAAGCAAAGAATAATAAAGACGAAGTTGTTGGTTGGTAGGCTGCAGAAGCACAAGAAATAATAAAGACGTTGTTGTCAGTTGGAACTTAGAAGCACAGAAAAAAATAAAGACGAATTGTTGTTGGTTGGTAGTCTACAGAAGCTAAAGATTAACTTAAAGCACAAGAAAATTAAAGACTTTTCTTCTCAGTTGGTACTGAAGAACTTCAAGTTAAAAATTAAAGGCGTTTCTTTGTTGATTCTGAAGAAAAAACAACATTGACATTCATTGGCAAGAAAAAAGATTAAAGACAATCGATCTGTGCTTGAAGATTCAAGTGGACGAATCCAAGCAAGTTTTGTGGAACTTTAGGACTTCATATATATACCCCTACAACTACGTATTGTGCATTTAAATTCTTTTTGTATTTTTACGGTCTTTGCAGTTAAGTTTTTTATAACTACCGTACTGTAATAATTTTGTGTGTTTGTGTAACTTAATTTTTTAATTGTTAAATGGTCGGGCAGGCCATTCTGGGGAGGGACCCAGTAACGCTGAGGCTAAGTCAGTTCGAGAGGCCCGGCATTTTAGAAGGGATATTTTAACTCAAATTGGGGAACTTTCTGTAGCCCTAGGTTCTTTGAGTGATAAGCAGGAACTGTTGCTTTTTCGATCTAAGTTATCTACTTTAGAAGAGGAATTACGGCATTTCCATGCTCTTTTGGGTAAAATTTTTAACTCTGCAATTTTGGCAGAACTTCGTGATAGGGTAGATCCCGAATTTAACTCGTTAAAAAACAACTTCGAACAAAAAGAAAGTGAGCTCTCAGATATGTTGGATGCTGACATACATCCTGAGGATAGCGCCTCAAATGTAAGTACTAGGATGTCTAGGAGTTCGTCTCGGATAGTGGCACAAATTAACTTACAGCTAAGACGATAGGAGCTCCAGATACAAGCCGAGGCCGAAGCGAGAGCTGCTGAGGCCGCTGCGAGAGCTGAGGCCGAAGCGAGAGCTGCTGAGGCCGCCGCCAGAGCTGAGGCCATACGAGCTGAGGCCGCCGCGAGAGCTGAGGCCATACGAGCTGAAGCTGCCGCGAGAGCTGAGGCCGAAGCGAGAACTGCTGAGGCCGCTACGAGAGCTGAGGCCGAAGCGAGAGTTGCTGAGTTTGCACTCAAAGACGCCCAGTTGAAGGCTGAATAACGTAAGGAGGTAGCTTTAGCTGAATATCGATCAGAGGTGGGCTCCCGGCGTAGGTCTAAGAAGGGCTCTTCTAGGCATTCCAGAAGTGAACATCAATCGCAGTTTAATTTACATAACCTTTTCCAGACGCCTGTTCAACCCGTGGGTGGACTAGTGCAATTCACACGTTTTCAAGCTGTTTCAGGAGGTCTCGGGGCAGCGGCTAAGGATCTTCCGAAGGATCTAAAGCCAAGGCCTGCGAATTATAACCGAACTCCTCCCCCAGAGCGTACCAGGTTACGGGGCCGCCATCAGAAGTAATGTTTTGCCCCCTTCACAGTTTTCTGCGTCGCTAGGTTTTAATCGCCCAGCTACACGTAGTTTGAGTGGTTGTGAGAGGCGTGTCGCGTCTCCTGATTTTTAACGTGTGTGAGGATCGTGATCGGGCTGTGCACGTGACTGAGCCCCCTCAGCCCCTTAAGGGATATAGCTTGTCTTCTCCCGCTAAATCGAGTTCTCAACAACAGGATTGCTTTTTTGAATACCAAAATAGTAGGACGTTTTTCGATAAGGCGGCCTTGATTGATTACGATGGTAATAATATGCCATTTATCTTCTTTAAAAATCGTGTTACGGCCTGGATGGCAGCTTCGCCCTTTAAGGGAACTCGTTTGACTTTGTTACAAGCAGCTTGTGTTAGAACAGCTGCTCAAACGATTGCTAATTTGGTTTCTGACACTCCTGGCTTGTCAGAGGAAGACAGGATAGAGATGTCGTTAGCTCGCTTGTCTCAACGTTTTGGAGTTCGTGGAGGTCTTTTCGCCGAACCAGAAATTAGAAAGTATCGCTATGGTAGCAAATTGACTTAGATCTCTTCCAGTGATTTGAAAGAGTTTAAAGGGCGGGGAAACCCAAATTAACTTTGCGAGTTTTTTGTTTCAGCGTGATGTCATTGTGTACAACATGCATTTTAGCAATAAAATAATCCAAATTTTGTTGCCCTCGTCTCGCTAGGGCCGCTTTTGTTTGATACCCGTTTGCGAGGTCTCGTTGCGCATCAAGCTGTGATTCTGTTCGCTGTGACGTCACAAGGTACATATAGTTGTGGCCAAAAGTTTAAGACCAGACTTGATTTATGACGATTTTTGCATTACTTCAAAATACTGCATCAGATATAAGATTTTTTTTTTTCTTTTTTTTGTCGTATCCAGGCTTACACCCGGTGGTTGAAGATTTAGATTAAGTGGACGGGAAGGCAAGGAAGCCAATCTTCGTGTCCACCTTCAGGCATGCCTTAAAGTGTCTTGCCACAGACACAGCCGCATGCTCTTGAGCGGTGTTGAACCGGCGCCCTCTCGATTGCCGTTCCAGCGCTCTCACCACTCGGCTATGCAGCCGACAGATATAAGATCATGCATAAAGTTAAATGGTTAACCCAGATATAAGATGATGCATAAAGATGATGCAACTGAAACAATATATGATGCAGTATTTTGAAGTAATGCAAAAATCGTCATAAATCAAGTCTGGTCTTAAAGTTTTGGCCACAACTATATGTACCTTGTGACGTCACAGCAAACAGAATCACAGCTTGATGCGCGCGAGACCTCGCAAACGGGTATCAAACAAAAGCGGCCTTAGCGAGACGAGGGAAACAAAATTTGGATTTTTTTATTGCTAAAACGCATGTTGTACACAATGACATCACGCTGAAACAAAAAACTCGCAAAAAGTGAATTTGGGTTTCCCCGCCCTTTAAAGATGAATTGTCGCAGTGTCTGCTTTACGCGCAAGCTTATGGTCAGCGCAGAGCCTGATTAAGGCTCACGGGGGCGCAAGGCACAGCTAAGTGTAGGGGTCCCTATTAGCAATCGCTTTCGATGCAGAGCAGCAGTGCGCAACTTTTGCCTAGCATAGCCGGGTAACTTCGCCAAAGCGTGACGATTCGGAATCGTTATTCTATTTAGCAATCGCTACACAATTTGAAATCGTTTCTCAAAAATAACAAGTGTGCACATACTAGCACAACAACTTTCATTACCTACGCTACTAATGTAAAAAAAATTGGGGGCCTCCAAAACCAGGGGGCCTGAAGCCTATGCCTCGTATGCCTCATGGTTAATCGGGCCCTGGGTCAGCGTGATAAATTGGAAGGACGTTTTGTTTTGGATTTGACTAAGCGACTCCCGTTTGACCCTAAGCAGCGTTATCTTGACTTTTTAGGTGATCAGTATGGTAGCACTAAAGAGCCTACTTTTCAGAGTTTGTTCGATTTTGTAGTACGGGAGGAAACGCGCAGGTCGACTGATTTTAGCATTACGCTAATGGGCGATTCTGGTGAGTCGCAGCATTTTAAAAAGTTTGGCAAAGGAAAATTGCCTTCATGTCCGGTTAGGCAGACGTCGGTAAAACCCTATGATAATGTGATTTCAGGGAGTTTGCAGTACTCGACTGCTGTTGGCGCACCGCGCGGTGGTGTAGCCAGACGTAGAGACATGCCGGCATGTATTTATTGTTCGTCACGTGGTCAAGTTGAACATCATCTTTTGTCTAATTGTAAAGATTTTTTGCGCTTGACACCTAAAGATCGGAGAGATGTTATTGTGAAAGCTGGAAAATGTTTGAATTGTTTGCGCCAGCATATGGTTAAGGACTGTAATCATGCAAACAACTGTCGTCAATGTGGGCCTAACAACGATAGGAAACACTTTTTTCTTCTGCATGATTTTTATGTGACGTCACGTGATTCTCTGGATTCTGTTGGGAAAGATAATGCTGGTGCCAGAGTTCCTGTGCGTAATGTTAAGATTGGAAATGTTAAAGCAGCCTTTAACCGCGTTACTGCTGCTCGTGTTTTGAATCCAATGACTGGCAAATCGAAGTTGGTGTATTGTCAGCATGATCCTGGTTCGCAGTTGACGTTTGTTTCGAGTAATTTGGTGTGCGAACTTGGCGTTAAACCGTATGATAAAGCGTCGTTTAAAATAGATACTCTGGCTGGTCAGAAACCTACTAGTGCTAACCTTGTTAAACTCAACATCCAGTCGTTAGAGACGAATGAACTGTTTTGTGATATAACTTTGGTGGTTAACCCAGCTTGGGCTGACGATGTTAAAACTTCACCGCATAAGCAGGATTTAAGTGGTTTCCGTCATTTTCATGACGTCAATATGTTTCATTTGAATGATTGTAGTAGCCTACTGTAGATGTACTGATTGGCAACGACAACGCTTATTTGATGTGGGCTAAAGAAGAGCGTGTTGGTGAAAATCGTAGTGAACCGCATGCTTTACTCACTCCTCTCGGTTGGTTGGCTTGTGGTGGTAAGTCACCCTTAGATGAAAGCGTTGCTAACGTGTGCAGAGTGCAGACGTCTTCAGAGTCGGATGTCATCTCTGGCTTTCAGCGTAAAATTGAGTCTCGTGATATGGAAATAGCAGACCTGAACAAAGTCATTCAGGATTTGACCTTGCAAAATGAAACCTGTGAATTGTCTCGCAATGACATTTTGGCAGAGAACTTGTTGAACCGAACATTGAGTTGAAAGATGGTCGATTTGAGATACCTGTACCGTTGAAGGAAGATATTGATTTACCTAACAATTTTGTGTTGGCGTCAGATAGAGTTGCTGCTTTAAGGAAGAAGGCTTTAAAACAACCTGAACTTCGTGATTTCCTTACTGACACCATGAAGGATCTTAAATCTAATGGCTATATTGAGCGTGCTGGTGAAGCAGAAAATGTCAAGGGATTTGAGTGGTATTTACCATACTTTGTGACGTCACAATTACAAAAGCGCATTGTTTACGATGGCAAGTCTGAATTCCGAGGAACTTGTGTTAATGATGTAATATTTTCGGGTCCTGACTTGTTAAATCCTCTGGTAGATGTCTTGGCTAGATTTCGGCTTAGTAGATTTGGTTTCGTGGCCGATATGACCAAGTACTTTTTTCACATTTTGGACACTTCAATACGCAAGCCCAATTTTATTGAACTGCTTACGTACACAGGCAGTGCCGTTCGGATCATGAACGAACGCCCTTTGGTACCTTTGAGTGACGACCCTAGGGATTTTACTGTCATCACCCCTGCCTCACTTTTGACCCCATACTTAGACCCATACTGTGCTGTTGGGCAAGCACATGATCGTGACCAATTAAGAAGGGATTATCGGTTCAATTTGTCACTTTCTCAGCAGTTTTGGAGCAAATGGATAGATTTTTACTTGCCAGGGATTCAGGGCCGGAAAAAATGGTTAACAATGGCCGAGAATTTGGAGCCTGGTCAACTTGTAGTGGTGGGTTCTCTCCAAGACATTGGTAAACGTGGAAAGTATCAACTTGGGAGGGTGCATGAGGTAATTCCACAAATTAGGAAAGGGAAGCCTGTGGTTCGTAGAGCTAAAGTTGCCGTCTGCAACTATGATGAGAGTACGGGGAAAATGAAAGTAGACTACGTGTTGAGGGATATTTCGTGCCTCGCTCCCGTAAAGAACACTTAAGTGTTAGGGTTTGAGCCTGGTTTTGTCTGCGGTGGCCGACACTTGTCTGAGCCCAGAACAGTCGGTTATTATCGCAACAATTGTATATAGCGTCATTTTAGCGTGTACTTATGGTATCAATTCCATGTATCTTCGTGTATTAATCTTATTGCTATTCATTCTTTGCATGCCCTTTGTATTTGCGTATTAACTTAAACGTGAGTGATTCAAACAATTTGTGTATCGTGTGTGTTTTATTCATTGGCTCAAAATTGTCCTTAAATTCTTTTTTAGTTATGCCATGTTAGACTGTCATAACTAGGGGCCACTATGTTACGGACAATTTTCATATCAAACGTCATATAAAACCGTTCAGGTCTACTGAATCTTAGCGTATTACGTCATGGAATTTTGTAAGAAATGAGCAGATTGTAAGACCTGGAAAACTTTGCAGCTGCAGCATAACATTACATCATCGTTAAATCTTTAATTACGAGAACAGGTGTAAGCCAGATGTTAGCCAAACTTGAAACAGGTGCTTGAATAGTTTATCATTGCTTATCATTATTACTTCACATAAGATGCTTACGTGCGATTTGGAATATTACAAATTATTCTCTCATTCGTAAAATTGTAGCTTGAAAGTTGGTCGCATATTTAACTGTTTTGGTTAGTGCTTGCCAGCTGGACAAAATTTCCGTCTTTATCCAAGTAATCTGTTCTGTAGTGACAAGTTTTAGTGGCGTACGGTATTGCGTCCCAATTTCGACAGCCTTGGGCTATTTTTACAGAAATACACTTTTTGAATAGACGTTTTCAAAGGAGTGTTTCTTTCGGTCATTGCATACAGACCAACGGATCCGGTAATCTTATGTTACAATTTTCCCACGAAGAGATTATGGTTTACCGTTGTGACCAGCTGGAGATGTGATGTGTCACGTGTGACAACCTCATTACGACGTCTGCAAATTACGTGTTTAATATCCGCCGCTAAGTTTATATTTAGCCTACATATTTCAATAAAAAAGATCGTTACTATAGCAAATAAAACATCTCGCATAGCAAAGAACCTGAGCTGTTTGTTGGCCAACGATCGCCTATGTCGCTTCTGCAGCCTTTCCTTGAAATTTGAAAATCAACCATTTTGCAACGAACAATATTATTTTGGCTAAATAAACAATTACTAAGAAAGCAGCTAAAAACTTTGATGCACCAAAGAAAAGCTGATGATTGTGTACGATGGCACATTACTACCAACACACACAGAGCTGTGGATTGTGGAGTAGGGCGAAGAGTATACGACTCTGACTCTTCGGTTTGGTAGGCACTTTAACATAGCCTACTGAAATGTAATTCAACCACAAACCATCATATGTTACGTTGTCCGTCCAACTGTGACCATTCCAACATTCAGCCAGAGAGTTGATTATTACTTTCAACTTTTTTTGATAATCACAGAAGAAAAATGAGCAATAGTAATGGTGGGAAGTTGAGCTTTTCCTTTGTTCCGAGAAAAGCAACCTTGATGACGTCATGAACAGCGTAGCTTCTGATCATTGATTTTTAATTTTTTTAAAATGACCAAAAAGTGGAAACACTGCTCGAGAATACGTCACTATCGACAGCAATAACAAAAGCAACGTTACCACATTTGATGTTTTAACATCAGATCTGATGTTTTGATGTTGAAATCTGATGTTTTGATGTACATACATACATAGGCCTAGCCTACAGTTAAATCGCCCGCAGTAACAACTATTGCTCGAAAAGCTGATTGCTAGCCTATAGTGACGTAACTGTACAGTCGCACGCTTCGCTGCTCAGGCCCATTCCCGTTTTGAAAACTCTGACAAAAGCACGCGCGAAATGCTGATCAGACCGCAATGGGGCAAAATGTTATTGAAAATCGTTTTATGGTATAGGGAAGGTAATTTGATACACTTTTAACATTTTTGCCTGTTAACTGAAAATTACGTGACACAAACTAATGATTTTAAGCTGAAATGGAAGTCTGATCCCTTGCACACTTTTTGAAAACATTTTCACTTTTCTATTTTTGTTGCTTTTTTTTAATTGAAATTTTAAAAACGTCACTCCAATGTATCAATTTACCTTCCACGGAAGGTAAATTGATACACCCGGAAGGTAATTTGATACAGTAAAATTAACACAGAAATCCCCTTTGACAGCAAAGCAATAAATGAAAATTTAATATGTGGTTGGCATGCTTGGGTGCAAGGATAGCTGTTGAGACCTATGTGTGCGGCGAAGCTTCTGCAGCGGGATGGACATGGGAAGGATCAGGGGGGGAAGGATGAATGGCTGCAGTTCTTATTCAAGGGGGGTGCTTTGCGCTGTTCTCATTTTTTGACAGCAGATAGCGTGTAGGCCTACGAAAGCCTATATAATCGTTGTTTCCCAAAGTAGCAGGTCTAGTTAATAAAGAATAACTTATTTAAATCAACTAGATCAATGACAACATTTTTTACAGTCACAAAAAGAATTTAATATACTGTATCAATTTACCTTCTCCACATGTATCAATTTACCTTTTTCAAAGAAAATTATAAAATTCTGATTTTTGTATGCTTGGATGCACATTGCAGAAAAAACGTGACATGCCCTTGAAGCCTTATCAATGAACTGTCAAATAAGTTTGGTTTCATCTTTCAGGAACTTTTCTTTAAATTTTCAGACGAAAATAATCATGAGTTAAAAACTTTACAAAAATACTCAAAAAACACACTTTTACAATTTTATGCCACAAAAGCACGAGTTAGCTGCATGGTGCAATTTTTGTAGGCATTATTTTCATAGATCTTCCACCTAATGACAATATTTTTGACTAATATTTTTTGTACATTTCTGTAGGGGGGTGTATCAAATTACCTTCCGTATCAAATTACCTTCCCTTCCCCTATCGGTAGCGTGTTAAACACAATGAACGTGTACAATCGCCAAATCAGGTTTTTCCTTTAGTATCCCTTTAAAGTGCCAACCCTTCGGTTTAGTTCTGGCCGTCTCCTACTTCAGTGTTGCAAGATTTTTTTTAATTTTTATTCTTTTTCACTTTTTAAAAATGTGGTTTTACTGAAATTGCAATCGGTATTGAAAAGTTGGCGAAAAGTTGATGAATCATTTCAATAGGAACCGTTTTAAGCTAACAACGGTTTTTTATTTTAAATGTAACAGAAAAATATTGCAAATCCGACAAACAAACCTTGAATAAAACACACATTGGAGAGATGGATTGTGTAATGCTCTGGAAAACATTCATAGAAAAATTAAGCACTTAGGCCTATAGGCGCTAGATTACCTGATTTTATAGATCATTTGAACGCTGAAGTAATAGATGGCCTTAGGCTGTGCATCGGTAAGAGGTTATAGAGCAGGCTACTTACAGGTAGCCTACAGGTAGGCTAAAGTGTTTCCTTCTTCAAAAGATGATAACATTAACCCAGCTCTTGCAAACTTTCCCTCAACATCTGAATTGCCTGAAAGAGTGGCAGACCATAATTGTCATGTTTGTGTGTGCTCTTCAAGAAAAATCATTTGTAAGAGATCGTATCTTCGATAGCACATCAAACTGTCCTATTTCTGCAAGGGGTGTTTAAACAATCTTTATCCATGTTGGTTGGTTAGTTTTGAATCTTTATCCTCGGACTGACAAAGCCTTGATTGGTTATTCCTGGTAGTTTTGTATAAACTACTTGTAGAGGCTCTTGACACAGGGCCGGTGTAGCGATCCATTATTACGTCTGATAAGTTTTACTTCCTAACAAGTGAACCATTACAAAGATTTTGCATTTTCCATCTAAGCTAACTTACTATAGAAAAAAGAGAACAGAAAATAAAACTGTTCACATTCGCCTTTTGAGCTCAGACACAACCAGACCAGCTCAAGCTGAGCTCAGTTCAAAAAATATTAAATAGATTACCGGTAGGCCTATGCGGTATGTTAGGCCTAGCCCAGTATGTAACAATTTGGACGACTGTTAAAATGTGAAAATACGTAGGCCTAACCCTTTGTTTCGTTATTCTATAATGTTCAAATTCATTTTAGGTATAAACCTACAATCCTATATGAACACCTTCTGATAACTTAAAATTATAATTCGAATAACAATTGTGTGGAAATAGTTAATGGAGTCAGAAGTTAGAATATCCGTAAGACAGACAGAATTTCATTACACAGCCAATTAATATATATATAAAATCGCAATAAAACCATCTTTATAAATTACGTAAAATAAAAATTACCACATTGTTAACATTCTTAGACATAGCCTACAATAAGATTTACAACATCGGTTACCGAGATTAGCAGAGTGAAGCTTTTACGATTGTTGAAATGTTGTTGCGAGGGAATTATTCCATTCACTAGGTACCGGTGAATGGAGAGCAGTCCTGAAATGCGTTGCTCAAGCGCACACCCCGAGAGTCGAACTTGTGCCGCGTGATCTTGAGCCTGGCGCGTGTAACCACTGAGCTAAAGGGGCGGACTCCTCGGATTGACAAACTCGGACTGACAAAACCTTGACAGGTTAGTTTCGCATCAGGGATATCTAAAGAAGGGGATACGAAGGCTTTTATTACGTCTGACAATAGAAGGGCTTTTGTTTATCGTATCGAGTTTTGTTTATCGTTTATCGGCAGCAGTGGCCGAATGGTTAGCGCTTTGGGCTCGCAGTCGAGAGCCTGCATGTTCGACTCCAGCCACCCGCACTTGCTGTTGTTTCTCTGGGCAAGAAACTTTACGATAATTGCCTCTACCCAGTGATCGATTTCGAGTAATGGGTAGTACCAAATTTAAGTCATAAGTAGAGTAGACAACCGGAAACAGACATTGCAGTCGGCTGCAGCGTGGGTCAGGTGTAGCCTACGTCAGAAGGCATACATCGATGCATAGCGCTCAAGTCCGCTTTCCCGCAATGCAGGATAAAAAAAAAATATGACAAAAAAAACAAAATAATCTGTGTTTATCGTAAAATGACAATTGGCACGGATAGTAGTTTAATAAATCTTGTTATGATAACTTGCATTGCGCTATTAACATCAGGCCGGGATATTTACAGCATGCTCATGGTTGCTTGTTAATTCAACTACCCATATACTTGCTTTACATCTGTCCTTCTGCAAAGGCTTTGTTTAATAAAACAGCTTAGCCTACTGGTAACTTTTCAACTGTCTTTGTAAACAAGTATTCTTTAAATATGATCTACGTAACATTTTCTAACTGTCTTCTGTAGCTCATGGTACTAGCTCACTACAAAACTTTGTACGATTTTAAAAAGAATCACATGTTTAAAACACTACAAACTACCGCCCTGGTAGTGTCATGAGAACAAGGCAATTGCTGCAAGCCTTCATATCCCCTTCTCTAGATATCCCTGTTTCGCATACTTGTAGAGCCTGTTGATGCAGGGTCGGTTACCGAGATTGACAGAGTGAAGAGTTGCGATTGTTGAAGTGTTGTTGCCGGGAAATTATTCCATCCATTATGTGCCGCTGAATGAAGAGCAGTACTTAGAATACTTCAGCGTTGCTAGATTTTTTAAAAACTTTGCTATTTTCGCTTTTTAAAAATTTGATTTTACTGAAGTTGCAATCAATATTGAAATGGCGACTTTCACAAAAACTAACCAGAACAAACACTTAGGCCTACATTGTCTGGTGAAGTTTTGGAGCGACATAGTTCTAAAGAAAACAATAAAAATGTTTTGAAAAAAATTGGAAACAAAAATGTTATTGTTTTGTATCAATCTGGAGTAGGCCCTTTCCTTGACTCCAACATACTAAAATCCTTCCGACTCTCTCCCCCCTCCCCCCCACACACTCCACGGCCCTGCACACTACACGAAAATGCAGCCAGATGATGAAAATTGTAAATGGCAACATAGCAAAAAAAAGAACAACAAATTATGTTGCCAGATACCACCCTCATTCTGGCAGAATAATTTTGCGCGATCCGCCTAAAAAAATGATCCGTAAAAAATTGCGCGGTGAACAATACGATGAAAGCAGCAACATTCGGAAGCTGATAAAATCTCTTCTCCTTACCACATCAGAGCAAATGTTATATTTTTTCCATAGCCAAATGAACAGTGAACACAGATATTTAAATAAAAAACTCGACTTGTCAAAGATAAAGCAACTGCAATTGCGAAAAGTTAGACAAAAAATCGTATCTATTAAGACTGCTATATGTGATATGGCAAGAAAAGTAAGCATCACAAAAACGACTATAAAAGTATTTTCCCGAAATATATTTCGGAATTTTATTTTTGAATCATGTTTAGAATTAAATTTCCTTTCCAGGGATGGCAAGCTCGTGGTGGGGCAGACGAAGGAAACGCGAGCAGAATGGTTTAAAAATGGGGGAAATGTCTTACGTATTTAAAAATAAATAGAGATTTTAACGTTTACAGACGCCTTCAATTAGGCGTCTACAAAAATATTTTCCCGAAATATTTTTCAGAATTTTATTTTTGAATCGTGTTCAGAATTAAATTTCCTTTTCAGGGATGGCAAGCTCGTGGTGGGGCAGACGAAGGAAACGCGAGCAGAATGGTTTAAAAATGGGGGAAATGTCTTACGTATTTAAAAATAAATAGAGATTTTAACGTTTATAGACGCCTTCAATTAGGCGTCTATAAAAATATTTTCCCGAAATATTTTTCGGAATTTTATTTTTGAATCGTGTTCAGAATTAAATTTCCTTTCCAGGGATGGCAAACTCGTGGTGGGGCAGACGAAGGAAACGCGAGCAGAATGGTTTAAAAATGGGAGAAATGTCTTACGTATTTAAAAATAAATAGAGATTTTAACGTTTATGGACGCCTTCAATTAGGCGTCTATAAAAACATTTTCCCGAAATATTTTTCGGAATTTTGTTTTTGAATCGTGTTCAGAATTAAATTTCCTTTCTAGGGGTGTCAATTTCGTGGTGGGGCAGACGAAGGAAACGCGAGCAGAATGGTTTAAAAATGTGGGAAATGTCTTACGTATCTAAAATAAATAGAGATTTTAACGTTTATAGACGCCTTCAATCGCTTCTTTTAATTTATTGTTGCTTTCCTCATCCGAATCACTTGAATCTGTCATTGGAATAAGAACTTATATTCTTGACATACACTTTCAAATTGAACTAACATAAACACAAAACCTCAGCACTCCAGTCGGGTGAGCCTTTACCCTGGTAAGGTTTTTGAGCTTCCTTCCTAAATGCAGATACAGTAGATACAAAGTTTACAAACAACCTGTTTTGCTTGAGGCTGATCGCCTGATGCTGCAGCCTGCAATTGCTGCGTCCTACGATTTTTGACCACCGTCATTCTGGCAGAATAATTTTGCGCGATCCGCCTAAAAAAATGATCCGTAAAAATTTGCGCGGTGAACAATACGATGAAAGCAGCAACATTCGGAAGCTGATAAAATCAGTTCTCCTTACCACATCAGAGCAAATGTTATATTTTTTCCATAGCCAAATGAACAGTGAACACAGAAATTTAAATAAAAAACTCGACTTGTCAAAGATAAAGCAACTGCAATTGCGAAAAGTTAGACAAAAAATCGTATCTATTAAGACTGCTATATGTGATATGGCAAGAAAAGTAAGCATCACAAAAACGACTATAAAAGTATTTTTCCGAAATATATTTCGGAATTTTATTTTTGAATCGTGTTCAGAATTAAATTTCCTTTCCAGGGATGGCAAGCTCGTGGTGGGGCAGACGAAGGAAACGCGAGCAGAATGGTTTAAATATGGGAAAAATGTCTTACGTACTTAAAAATATCAAAAGTGAGAAAAACTAACTGGTAAAGGTGATCAGGTACTATGACACTTCCTCAAATGGGCGATCAACCTAACACAGAAAGCAATCATTAAGAAAATAAATCAATAGTTTTTTTTTCAAGTCTAAACCTTAAACCATTTGACCAAGTAAACACTCACAATAGTATTTCAAATTTTTTTTTTTTTTTTTTTTATATTAAAAAAAATTACATTAAAAAAAATTTGAAATACTATTGTGAGTGTTTACTTGGTCAAATGGTTTAAGGTTTAGACTTGAAAAAAACTATTGATTTATTTTCTTAAGTATTTAAAAATAAATAGAGATTTTAACGTTTATAGACGCCTTCAATTAGGCGTCTATAAAAATATTTTCCCGAAATATTTTTCGGAATTTTATGTTTGAATCGTGTTCAGAATTAAATTTCCTTTCCAGGGGTGTCAATTTCAAAAATGTAAATATTGAAAGGGGTGTCAAAAATGGGGGAAATGTCTTACGTATTTAAAAATAAATAGAGATTTTAACGTTTATAGACGCCTTCAATTAGGCGTCTATAAAAATATTTTCCCGAAATATTTTTCGGAATTTTATTTTTGAATCGTGTTCAGAATTAAATTTCCTTTCCAGGGGTGGCAAGCTCGTGGTGGGGCAGACGAAGGAAACGTGAGCAGAATGGTTTAAAAATGGGGGAAATGTCTTACGTATTTAAAAATAAATAGAGATTTTAACGTTTATAGACGCCTTCAATTTGGCGTCTATAACGTCTATAACGGGACGAGTGGTGCCTGTTCTGGTGCTATGAAATCTGACACATGTACGAGTGGTGCTGGTCCTGTTGTTGTGAGGTCTGCTAAAAGGACGAGTAGTGCCGGTCCTGTTGTTGTGAGGTCTGGTACAGGGTCGAGTGGTGCCTGTTCTGGTGCTGTGATGTCTGCTTCCTGTACGAGTGGTGCCTGTTCTGGTGCTATGAAGTCTAATACAGGGTCGAGTGGTGCCGGTCCTATTGTTGTGAGGTCTGCTAAAAGGACGAGTAGTGCTGGTCCTGTTGTTGTGAGGTCTGCTTTTGCAACCTCTATGTGTGATGACAAACGGATAAATGACTTTTGGACTGCTATAAAAAAAGATTTCGGGTACATGAAGGAATTTTCAACAAAGGGTGTGGCACGGTTTGGCAATAAATCGTAACTGTTTATCTGATACCGCTCTCGTAATAGACAAAAACCACGAAGTGTCTCGGCTAGATTTACTTACGGCGTGTAATAA
Organism: Aplidium turbinatum; assembly: GCF_918807975.1. Taxonomy (NCBI): domain Eukaryota; kingdom Metazoa; phylum Chordata; class Ascidiacea; order Aplousobranchia; family Polyclinidae; genus Aplidium; species Aplidium turbinatum. The sequence goes on from NC_137488.1 coordinate 19,266,447, forward strand.
CCCCTGTAGGAAAATCAAGAGCGAATTGGAAAAGCACTATACAAATCCATCGGCCGTTGGTTGGCTAAGCAAACGTCTGGTAGACCTTACATTTTTCTAAAAGTCAATGAACCGAGCAACATTAACGCCATAGGGGCTTTAGACTGCGATTCCACAAGCAAGCTTCTTCAAGGAACACCCGTAAAGTCAATAAAATTTTTCAAAACGGCCATGATAGAAAACGAGGACAAACTGCGACCCGTCGTTCTTCTGCCTTTCTTGTGCAATGGTCATTTTCGCTTGTTACATTTTTCCATCCAAAAGGAGTTGTTACATTGCTATGATTCATTAAACAATGGCATGTCCAGTGATGTTTCAAAGTTCTTTCGTGACGCCCTAGATTGTTTATTAAATATCTTGGTTGATTACGGGCTATGTAAGGACGATTGTGCCGTAGACACTAAACACATCTTGATGCAACCAGACAACAATACTTGTGGAGTGGCCGTTTGCATGACAGCGGATATTCTTTGCAACAACAGCAATGAAAAGCTTAACCAAAGAAATTTGGATGTTGATTTTTTCACAACCTATCGACATTGGATGATATATTACATCGTTACAAACGCTATCAAACGCTATACAAACGCAAACGCTATCTGGAACTCCTAATAGCAATCTTCCTCCTGGCTTAGTAAATGTAGGTAACTTATAATGCATAATCTTATTGTTAACAGAAACGTAGAAGAAAAACTACTTAAAAACACGTTGAATGATATAAGAAGTAAATTTCCACTGGATTTGCAACATGACCCTGCCGAATTTTTTAGCGAATCGTCATTGCCATTGTTATTAGTGGTCACAGCGGTAAACCATAATCTCTTCGTGGGAAAATTTTAACATAAAGTTCCCGAATCCGTTCGTCTGTATATAATGACCGAAGAAACACACACTTGAACTTCTTTTCAAACAGTGTATTTCTGTAAAATTAGCCCGCGGCTATCGAAATGGGGTGCAACGCGATACACCTCTAAAACTGTCACTACGATACAGATTACTTGGATAAAAGACGGAGAATTTGTCCAGCTAGCAAGCACCAAATAAACCAGTTAAATGTGCGACCGACTTCCAACAAACCACTTCGAGAATGAATCAGAAAAATTTGTGATAACTCAAAGGCACGCCAGCAGTAGCGCGACGCAACATTTCATGTTTAAACCGGTTTCAACAAGTTTGACACAGGTCTTACGGTCGATGGTGCAATTTTGGCTCATGTTTTAGGAATTTCCATGACGTAATATTCAATAGACCCGAACGGTTTCTACATGACGTTTGACCAGGCGAACAACCGTCTGGAACATAGCGGCCCCTAGTTATGACAGTCTGACATGGCATAACTAAAAAAGAATTGACGACAATTGTGAGCCAATGAATAAACACACATGATACACAAATTGTTTGAATCACTCACGTTTAAGTTAATACGCAAATACAAAGGGCATGCAAAGAATGAACAGCAATAAGAACACGACGATACATGAAATTGGGCTCGGGTTCCAAATAGCGACTGTCAGAACAGCGACTGTCAATAGAGCGACTACACGACAGCGATTCATTTAAAACAGCGACTGTCAATAGAGCGACTACACGACAGCGATTCATTTAAAACAGCGACTGTCAATAGAGCGACTACACGACAGCGATTCATCAAAAACAGCGACTGCCACAACAGCGACCTCACTTCTTTTATTAAATCCAAGGCTTACGCGCACACGCACTCTTTCACCCCCTCCACACATACCTTCCATCCCCCACACCTCTCTACACACGTATGCACGCACAAATAGGCAAACACTGCGTAGTGAAAGATTGAAACCAAAAGGGACTTTAAAACAACATTTCATTTGGACTATCCATAGAAGTCACATGATTTAAAAAGAAATAGGCTAGTCAAGCCAAACAACAGAAAGTCGTCAAGCCTTGCAATAAAATTCAGGGTCTAGAAAACGATTGAAACCAAAAGGGACTTTAAAACAACCAAAAGTCTTGCAATAAAAATCAAGCCACGTTTATTTCTAAATTGTGAGCAAGGGCTCGAAGGAACTGCCGCAGATCATACTGGCCTCGATTTTGCTGTACAACAGTGATTCGTGTGTTCATTGTCACGTATCTTTTCATTCGCTGAGTCAGGTCTCTGCCTTGTAGTAGCTGGCTTCGGTTTGGTTCGGTTTAAAGTGTTAAGTCGCTATCATAACAGTCGCTGTTTTAATGCAGTCGCCATTATGACAGTCGCTGTTTTGACAGTCGCTCACTTCATTACGTCGCTATTATGAAGTCGCCATTATGACAGTCGCTGTTTTGACAGTCGCTATCCGGCCTGGATGCCATGAAATTGGTACCATAGGTATTAGGTACACGCAAAAATGATGCTATATACAATGATTGCGATAATAACCGACTGTTCTGGGCTCAGACAAGTGTCGGCCACCGCAGACAAAACCAGGCTCAAACCCTAACACTTAGGTGTTCTTTACGGGGGCGAGGCACGAAATATCCCTCAACACATAGTCTACTTTCACTTTCCCCGTACTCTCATCATAGTTGCAGACGGCAACTTTAGCTCTACGAACCACAGGCTTCCCTTTCCTAATTTGTGGAACTACCTCATGCACCCTCCCAAGTTGATACTTCCCACGTTTACCAATGTCCTGGAGAGAACCTACCACTACAAGTTGACCAGGCTCCAAATTCTCGGCCATTTTTAGCCATTTTTTCCAGCCCTGAAGACCTGGCAAGTAAAAATCGATCCATTTACTCCAAAACTGCTGGGAAAGTGACAAATTGAACCGATAATCCCTTCTTAATTGGTCACGATCATGTGGTTGCCCAACAGCACAGTATGGGTCTAAGTATGGGGTTAAAAGTGAGGCAGGGGTGATGACAGTAAAATCCCTAGGGTCGTCACTCAAAGGTACCAAAGGGCGTTCGTTCACGATCCGAACGGCACTGCCTGTGTACGTAAGCAGTTCAATAAAATTGGGCTTACGAATTGAAGAGTCCAAAATGTGAAAAAATGCAATTTTAAATTGTTTAACCATTGCCTCCCAGGCGTCACCTTGCGCCGGAGCATACGGAGGTATAAATTCCCAGTTTATCTCTCTCTGTCTCAGGGCGTTGTGAAATTCAGCTGATTCGATCAACTCGGGTAACTTCTTAGATGCTGCCTGAAAGGTACTTCCATTGTCGGAATAGATAGCATTAACCTGCCCACGTAAATCTGTAAACCTTGTAAAGGCAAGTAAGAAGTCACTCAGCGACAATGACGTAACCAGCTCAACATGAATAGCGCGAGATGCCATACATGTGAACAAGAGTCCCCAAGCTTTTTTGTGACTTCTACCTTCAACAAAGGTTAAAGGTCCAAGATAGTCTAAGCCGCAATCAAAAAAGGGTTTCCTATGCGCAGTTGTGCGAGACAAAGGTAAATCAGACATGAACTGCCTTATAGGCCGTGCTTTCTCAATCGCACATACACCACAATCATTAAGATACCTCTTCACGGAGGCATTACCATTAGCGATCCAAAACTTCTGTCGCGTAGACAACAAAGTGTGCTGTACTCCACAGTGCGCATTTCCATTATGATGCGACAGTACAACAAGCCTAGTGAAGGGGTGCTTCGAAGGCAAAACAATCGGATGCTTTGCTTCAAGAGAGATCTCGGGAGAATTACTTATGCGCCCTTCAATGCGGATTACACCAGCGTCATCTACACAAGGTCTGTACTTTTTAAGTGAACGTAATTCTTTCAAGCGTTCCTTCTCACGTTGCGAAGCGCCAACACTACCTCGCTTTATCACTTCCTCAAGGGCATCCGGCGATCGTTTGGTCATTAAATGTACCACATCGCCATACACGCTCTTCTGAACAAACTTCACAGCCAACTCTGAAGCACTGTTAAGATAAGATGCATCCAGTTTTGGCTTCACAAAGCTACGCTTTCTCGTTTTACAGCACAAAAATTCAACAAAAGCAACCAAATAAGCGATTCTCTTTTTCATAACATACAAAGAAGGTGCGGCCTCGATCAATCTGTGAAGGCCACCCTGTCCAACGTCGAGCGACCCCTCTTCGTCACGAAGGTATAGGCTATGGACAGGTACTGGAGTGGCGTTTTCTACAGATGGAATTTCTTCACACTGATAGAGAAGACTAGAACCATTCAACCACAACTCTCGAAATTCTTTCTTTGTAATTGTAGTGAAACCATCTACAATTCCTCTATTAAGAAGTTTATTACGCTAAAATGCAACTAGGTTGTTCTGACGACATAAACTGCAAACTGAATTGAGACTGAAAATAAACACCAGTAAAAACGACAAAGGAACTTAAGGCAACGTAACAAAGCAATCAGCAACAAAGCAATCAGCAACAGCGTAAATTACAATGCAACTTAAAGCAATAACACGTCATTCACCCCTTCCATAGATTATCAATAGGGATCAACAAAAATTAAAGGCGCTAATACATTAAATACATTTAATTAATTTACAAATCTGTTTGGCGGTCGCCTTGAACGAGATGAGCGCCGGGGCATGGGGCGCTCGCTGGAATCAGTCGGTATATGAGTTTCCGATGACGGGGCAGGAGCATCTTCATTGACAGACTCATTATTAGTTGTTATTTGTTCGGGAATTTCCACAGATGGATTGTTTATCCCTTCGTTTGGACTCCCGGGATCCGGCAAACTAAGAGTCGACTCGTCAAGGCCACCACGAGCAGTTGGAGCGATGTCACGAATTGACACTGTGGTTTCGCGTCCGTTCGCGAAACGAACGTGCGCGTAGTTCGGAGTTGCATGAGTCATTTCCACTTCTTCGACAAGCGGTTCATACTTGCTAGCACGAACGTGTCGTCTCAATAAAACCTTTTGAGGACATTTAACCCAAGTAGGTATGGAAAGACCTAGACTTGAACGACGCTGAAAATTAAAAAATCGCTCGTGTGGCGTCACGTTTGTTGCAGTACATAATAAAGAGCGCATAGAATGTAAAACATCAGGTAGAACACACTCCCATTTAGAAATAGGAAGATCTCGAGTTTTCAAAGCAAGTTTTACAGAAGTCCAAATTACGTCGTTGTATCTTTCGCATTGGCCATTAGCCCGTGGATTGTATATAGAGGTTCTGCTGGTAGGAATACGCAAACTGTACATGTAAGACACAAAATCCTTAGACATAAACGATGCACCTCTATCCGAATGCACATAACCACATTTACCAAACATTGCAAAAAGACTAGACATGCACGAGATTACAGTTTCAGTGTCTACTTTACTACAAGGAAAGGCGAAAGGAAATCGAGAGTACTCATCTACTACAGTCAGAATGTATTTGTTATTCGTAGCAGAAGGTAAAGGTCCTTTGAAATCGATGCTTAAGCGCTCCATAGGTTGCGTAGCTTTTATCAATGGAATTTCAATTGGCTTGTAGAACTTAGGTTTCAACTCAGCACAAATTTCACAAGCGGATGTCATTTTACGGATGTCATCAATAGAATAAGGCAAATTCTTTGTTTTAACATAATGATGCATGCGAGTTACTCCAGGGTGGCATAAGGCCGCATGAATTTCATACAACGAATTGTCCATCATAGTTGCACAATACACTCTAGATAAAGTGTCGGGAGCAGTATTATACTTCCCTGCTCGATAAACAATTTCATAATCGTACTGTGATAGTTCCAGTCGCCATCTCAAAATTTTTGCGTTTTTTACCTTGCCATGGTTGTTGCTGTTGTACATGAATGCCACCGATTTTTGATCTGTGACAAGTTTGAATCGGCGTCCCGCTAGAAAATGACTCCATTTTCGAATGGCTTCGATAATTGCCGTCGCTTCTTTCTCTATGCTTGAGTGAACTTTTTCACTTTTGTTGAGTGTCCTGGAAAAAAAAGCAACGGGTCGCCCGTTCTGATTTAAAGTGGCTGAAATGGCAATGTCAGATGCGTCAGTTTCTACTGTAAATGAAATTTCTTCATCTATCACCCCAAGCGTAACTTGAGCCAATTCAGCTTTCAACGTCGCGAAAGAGTTTAGGGCTGCATCATTCAGAGGAAAGGTAGTGTTTCGAATTAGAGGCTGAATCTTGTCAGAATAACGCGAAATCCATTGCGCATAATACGCAAATAAACCGACAATCCTCTGCTGTTGTTTACTACTTTTTGGAGGCGGGATTTTTAGTAAAGATTCCACTCTTTCGGGGTTAGGACTTAAAGTACCTTTAGAGATTCTATATCCAAGCAAGTCGATTGTATCTGCCGAATAAGTACTTTTTGCTTCATTGAAAGTTAGATTGCATTCTCGAGCTACTGCAAGAAATTTTGATAAATTTTGATCGTGCTCTTCTTGGGTTTTCCCGCAAATGGTAATATTGTCAAGATAAGCGTACGTACCTTTGCACTCGTAGTCTTTGATAATGTTGTCCATTATCCGTTGAAAACCAGGTACTGCATTCGTTAGACCAAACGGCGTTCTCTTCCATTGCCATAAGCTTCCATCGGCTTCGAAAGCAGTGTAATTTCGATCTTGCAGAAGAACTTCTACCTGGTGGTACGCACTTTTTAAATCTAGCGTTGTATAGATGCTGTTCCTAGCAACATTGTTCACTACGTTTGACATAAGAGGTAAAGGATACGCGTCCAAACAAGTGAATTTGTTTATGGTTTGGCTAAAATCGATGACCATACGCTTTTTGTGATTTTCTTGAGTGACCACAAGAGGTTGTGCTCGCCATGGCGAACGACTCGGCTCAATTAAACCTTCCTTATAAAGTCGTTGCACCTCTGAAGAGATAAAACTTCTATCGGCTTGAGAATACTTTCTAGGCTTTGTAGCAATCGGATGGCACTCCTTCCTTAAGTGTTTGAAAAGCTGTATTGAAGTAGACGTTTTAATAGCTTCTAATGCTCCGATCTGTAACGTTGGCATAGGCCCTCCAAATTGAATGTTCACGCTTTTGTGCTGTTTCATAAAAGTTTGTCCGATAATTAGGTCGGTGAGCAAATTTTTCAAAACAGTGACTCCTACATTATCATACTCTTGTCCAAAAAGCGCGACTTTTACGTTACAGATTCCTAAACTTTGCGATGAACATCCTTTCACGGCTAAACCAACGGCTAAACCACGGCTAAACTTTAAGGAAGGAGTGCCATCCGATTGCTACAAAGCCTAGAAAGTATTCTCAAGCCGATAGAAGTTTTATCTCTTCAGAGGTGCAACGACTTTATAAGGAAGGTTTAATTGAGCCGAGTCGTTCGCCATGGCGAGCACAACCTCTTGTGGTCACTCAAGAAAATCACAAAAAGCGTATGGTCATCGATTTTAGCCAAACCATAAACAAATTCACTTGTTTGGACGCGTGTCCTTTACCTCTTATGTCAGACGTAGTGAACAATGTTGCTATTGAATGTTCACGCTTTTGTGCTGTTTCATAAAAGTTTGTCCGATAATTAGGTCGGTGAGCAAATTTTTCAAAACAGTGACTCCTACATTATCATACTCTTGTCCAAAAAGCGCGACTTTTACGTTACAGATTCCTAAACTTTGCGATGAACATCCTTTCACGGCTAAACCAATGCGGCATTCACTTTCTTCAAGATTTAGATTTAGACGCTTTCTTAAACGGTCGCTCATGTGACAAAGGGTAGAGCCAGTGTCGATGAGAGCATTGGCTTGAACTCCGTTAACTGTAACAGGGACGTTGACCTTTGCGTGGGTGTCGAAAGATTCGGCTGTCATATTCATAATGACATCTCGTGGAGTAGAAGCAGATGAATAAATAGGTTTTCGATTTACCCTGGAAAGACGACAAACTTTTGAGAAATGACCTTTTTTAGAACATTTGAAACAAATAACTTCACGAGCAGGGCAATATCTTCTACTATGTCGCCTATTTCCGCAATAGTTACACTTTTCAACCAACGCGGCGCTAACATCTGAGCTTTCTTCCTTATCTGAAGAATCTTCAATTTTAAAGGTAGGACGTGTTTCAAAAGCTGTTGCGCCACAATCAAGTGAAGACGGAGTCTGGCTCGCAGTCATTTCGACACGATTGCAAAACGTTTGGGCATCATCTAAGGATCGAGCTTTATCAAAAGTTTGTTGTAGCGAAGCATTTTTGTCCTCTAGCAAGCGTTGTTTAATGTGATTTGACGAAATCCCAGCGATAAACGAGTCACGTATAGCTTCCTCTTTATGCGCAACTGCCGATACGGCCCGAAAGTCACAGGAGAGGCTCAATCGCTTTAAGGTCTGCATGTACTCGTCTAGTGATTCATCTGGCTTCTGCTTCCTAGTTTTTAAAACAAATCGAGAAAACATGGGGTTAGAAACCTTTTCAAAAAGGCGCTTCAGTTGTTCGATAGCTTCATCATAATTTGTTGTCTCACACACCAGTTCATATATTGAAGCGTCTATGTGATTTATAAGCAAATTCAACTTGTCTTCAGCTGAAACTTCTCCGAGCTTTTCTAGATAAATTGTAAAAGACTTGTACCAATGCACCCATTGTCGTTTAGCGTCTTTACTTTGCGGGTCCGCAGCTAAGAGTCTAGGGCGCAAGTCTTTTAGATCCATACTTTATTAGCGTAATAAAATGTAGTGAAACCATCTACAATTCCTCTATTAAGAAGTTTATTACGCTAAAATGCAACTAGGTTGTTCTGACGACATAAACTGCAAACTGAATTGAGACTGAAAATAAACACCAGTAAAAACGACAAAGGAACTTAAGGCAACGTAACAAAGCAATCAGCAACAAAGCAATCAGCAACAGCGTAAATTACAATGCAACTTAAAGCAATAACACGTCAGTAATAAGATTTGGCCGTGTGCCAACATCAACTGGGTTCATATCGGTAGAGCAAAAACGCCAATCCTGGGCTCCAGACTACAATAAAATATGCTCAACTCGACGCGTAATAAACTTATTCAAACGTAAATCAGGGTTTTTAACCCACTGCAACACAGTACGAGAATCACACCAAAAATACTTAAGGCAGTCGGGCATCTTCAATGCCTCGTAGGCCTGCTTCACGAGTCTTGCTGTATTCAAAGCGGCAACAAGCTCTTTCCTAGCTATCGGCCAAGAAAACTGATTTTTTACAACAATGGTAGATTTACCCAGAACGAAAGACACACTCGGAACTCCGTTAACCAGTCTACGTAAGTAAACAACAGAAGAGAAAGCTTGATTCGAAGCATCACTAAACCCATGCAATTGATATGAAACAATATCATCCGGACTGCACACACCAGAGTTTGCAAAATACCATCTCGGTAACGAAAAATCCTTAAGCAGGTCCAAAGAGCGAAGCCACGACTCCCACTCTTTAACAAAGCTATCAGGGACCTCGGTGTCCCAATCAAACTTGTCTATCGCCAATTGCTGAAGTATAAGGCGTGCTTTTAGAAAAAATGGCGCTCCAAAGCCTAGCGGATCAAAATTTTGTCCAAGCTGACTGAGCATACTTCGGCGCGTGTGTTTAGCTAAGGGCTTTAAGGAACATGCGATACGCATCTCGTCAGACTCGGTTTGCCACACACAACCCAATGTCTTCGCTGATGGCAAAGTCATATTTTCAGTCTGAAAGTCAATGTCACGAATCAAAGGTGAAAGCATCTCATTATCCAAATTTGACAAGACAATCATAGCCTCCTTGTTAGCACTCCACTTACCAAGTTTAAACCCACGGCTATCAAACAAAGCAATTGATTCATGAGTGATTTGCTGAGCTTCCTCTAAGCTATCAGCCGAAAATATAAAATCATCCATGTACATATTATTTGCAATATTGCAGAGAGTCAATTCACCAGCATTGCTGGGATTCTGCTCGATCATTTTCTTTATAGCCAAGCAAGCGATATACGGGCTACTCTTTATTCCCCAAGGGTGTACACAAAAACGAAATGGTACCATCCTACCATTTTCAAGGTCATCATCTTCAAACCACAATATACGAAACAAATCCCTTTGCGACTCAGGTAACTTTATTTGAAAGAAGCATTTAGTCACATCAGCCATGAGACCAAATCTACCAAGCCGAAATCTAGCCAAGACATCTACCAGAGGGTTTAACAAGTCAGGACCCGAAAACATTACATCATTAACACAAGTTCCTCGGAATTCAGACTTGCCATCGTAAACAATGCGCTTTTTTAATTGTGACGTAACAAAGTACGGTAAATACCATTCAAATCCCTTGACATTTCCTGCTTCACCAGTACGCTCAATATAGCCATTTGATTTAAGATCTTTCATGGTGTCAGTAAGGAAATCACGAAGTTCAGGTTGTTTTAAAGCTTTCTTCCTTAAAGCAGCAACTCTATCTGACGCCAACACAAAATTGTTAGGTAGATCAATATCTTCCTTCAACGGAACAGGTATCTCAAATCGACCATCTTTCAACTCAATATTCGGTTCAACAAGTTCTCTAGCCAACTTATCATTGCGAGACAATTCACAGGTTTCATTTTGCAACGTCAAATCCTGAATGACTTTATTCAGGTCTGCTATTTCCATATCACGAGACTCAATTTTACGCTGAAAGCCAGAGATGACATCCGACTCTGAAGACGTCTGCACTCTGCACACTTTAGCAACGCTTTCCTCTAAGGGTGACTTACCACCACAAGCCAACCAACCGAGAGGAGTGAGTAAAGCATGCGGTTCACTACGATTTTCACCAACACGTTCTTCTTTTGCCCACATCAAATAAGCGTTGTCGTTGCCAATCAGTACATCTACAGTACTACAATCATTCAAATGAAACATATTCACGTCATGAAAATGACGGAAACCATTTAAATCTTGTTTATGCGGTAAAGTTTTAACATCATCAGCCCAAGCTGGGTTAACCACCGAGGTTATATCACAAAGCAGTTCATCTGTCTCTAACGACTGGATGTTGAGTTTGACAAGGTCAGCACAAGTAGCTTTCTGACCAGCCAGGGTATCCATTTTAAACGACGCTTTATCGTACGATTTAAGATCAAGTTCACACACCAAGTCACTCGAAACAAACGTCAACTGCGAACCAGGATCATGCTGACAATACACCAACTTCGATTTGCCAGTCATTGGATTCAAAACACGAGCAGCAGTAACGCGGTTAAAGGCTGCTTTAACATTTCCAATCTTAACATTACGCACAGGAACTCTGGCACGAGCATCATCTTTCCCAACAGAATCCAGAGAATCACGTGACGTCACATAAAAATCATGCAGAAGAAAATAGTGTTTCCTATCGTTGTTAGGCCCACACTTACGACAGTTATTTGCATGATTACAATCCCTAACCATATGCTGGCGCAAACAATTCAAGCATTTGCCAGCTTTCACAATGACATCTCTCCGATCTTTAGGTGTCAAGCGCAAAAATTCTTTACAATTAGACAAAAAATGATATTCAACTTGACCACGTGACGAACAACAAATGCATGCCGGTAGGTTTTTACGTCTGGCTTCACCACCGCGCGGTGCGCCAACAACAGTCGAGTACTGCGAACTCCCTGACATCACATCATCGTGGGGTTTTACGGACGTCTGCCTAACCGGACATGAAGGCAATTTTCCTTTGCCAAACTTTTTAAAATGCTGCGACTCACCAGAATCGCCCATTAGCATAATGCTAAAATCAGTCGACTTACGCGTTTCATCTCGTACAACAAAATCGAACAAACTCTGAAAAGTAGGCTCATTAGTGCCACCATACTGATCACCTAAAAAGTCAAGATAACGCTGCTTAGCGTCAAACGGGAGTCGCTTAGCCAAATCCAAAACAAAACGTCCTTCCAATTTGTCACGCTGACCATAAGCTTGCGCGTAAAGCAAACACTGCGATAATTCATCTTTAAACTCTTTCAGATCACTGGAAGAGGTCGAAGTCAATTTGCTACCATAGCGATACTTTCTAATTTCCGGTTCTGCAAAAAGACCTCCACGAACCCCAAAACGCTGGGACAAGCGAGCTAACGACATTTCTATCCTGTCTTCCTCTGACAAGCCAGGGGTGTCAGAAACCAAATTAGCAATCGTTTGCGCAGCTGTTCTAACACAAGCTGCTTGTAACAAAGTCAAACAAGTCCCCTTAAAGGGCGAAGCTGCCATTAAGGCCGTAACACGATTTTTAAAGAAGATAAATGGCATATTATTACCATCGTAACCAATCAAGGCCGCCTTATCGAAAAACGTCCTACTATTTTGGTATTCAAAAAAGCAATCCTGCTGTTGAGAACTCGATTTAGCGGGAGAAGACAAGCTATATCCCTTCAGGGGCTGAGTGGGCTCAGTCACATGCACAGCCCGACCACGATCCTCACACACGTTAAAATCAGGAGACGCAATACGCCTCTCACAACCACCCAAATTACGTGTAGCTGGGCGATCAAAACCTAGCGACGCAGAAAACTGTGAAGGGGGCAAAGCATTACTACTAATGGCGGCCCCGTGACCTGTACGCTCTGGGGGAGGAGTTCGGTTGTAATTCGCAGACCTTGGCTCTACAGCATTCGGAAGACCCTTAGCCGCTGCCCCGAGACCTCCTGAAACAGCTTGAAAACGTGTGGATTGCCCTGGTCCACTCACAGGTTGAACGGGCGTTTGGAAAAGGTTATGTAAATTAAACTGCGATTGATGTTCATTTCTGGAATGCCTAGAAGAGCCCTTCTTAGAGCTACGCCGAGAGCCCACCTCTGATCGATATTCAGCTAAAACTACCTCTTTACGTTGTTCAGCCCTCAACTGAGCGTCTTTGAGTGCGAACTCAGCAGCTCTCGCTTCGGCTCTCGCGGCGGCCTCAGCTGCTCTCGCTTCGGCCTCAGCTCTCGCGGCAGCCTCAGCTCGAATGGCCTCAGCAGCTCTCGCTTTGGCCTCAGCTCTCGCGGCAGCCTCAGCTCGAATGGCCTCAGCAGCTCTCGCTTCGGCCTCAGTTCTCGCGGCAGCCTCAGCTCGAATGGCCTCAGCTCTCGCGGCAGCCTCAGCAGCTCTCGCTTCGGCCTCAGCTTGTATCTGGAGCTCCTCTCGTCTTAGCTGCAGGTTAATTTGTGCCACTATCCGAGACGAAGTCATAGACATCCTAGTGCTTACATTTGAGGCGCTATCCTCAGGATGTATGTCAGCATCCAACATATCTGAGAACTCACTTTCTTTTTGTTCAAAGTTATTTTTTAACGAGTTAAATTCGGGGTCTACCCTATCACGAAGTTCTGCCAAGATCGCAGAGTTAAAGATTTTAGTCAAAAGAGCATGGAAATGCCGTAATTCCTCTTCTAAAGTAGATAACTTAGATCTAAAAATTAACAGTTCCTGCTTATCACTCAAAGAACCTAGGGCTACAGAAAGTTTCCCAATTTGAGTCAAATTATCCCGTCTAAGATGCCGGGCCTCTCGAACTGACTTAGCCTCATCGTTAATGGGTCCCTCCCCAGAATGGCCTGCCCGACCGCAAAGAACATCATCAGGCTTAAACTCAGTCGAGTCTACGGCGGTCGAGTCCTTGTCGCCACCGAGTGTAGACATATTAAATGTTGGGGCTAAATTTAACAATTAAAAAAATTAAGTTACACAAACACACAAAATTATTAGGCTACAGTAGTTATAAAAAACTTACAGTAAAAATACAAAAAAGAATTTAAATGCACGATACCGTAGCTGTACGAGTATGAAGTCCTAAAGTCCACAAACTTGCTTGGATTCTTCCACTTGAATCTACAAGCACAGATGGATTGTCTTTAATCTTCTTTCTTGCCAATGAATGTCAAAGTTATTTTTCTTCAGTACCAAACTGAGAAGAAATGTCTTTACTTTTCTTTGCTTCTGTAAGAGTGTAGACTACCAACCAACAAATCTTCTTTTATTATTTCTTGTACTTCTAATTAGTTCTTCTGCACTAGCTGACAACAAACACGTCGTTTATTTTTATGCCTTCAAGTGCGTCTTGGCCCACCAGCTAACAAGAACTCGTCTTTTATTTTTATTTTTTGCTTTAATTTCTTCTTGACCTATACCAACTGACAAAAATCGTCTTTTATTTTTTATGGTCACAGCGGTAAACCATAATCTCTTCGTGGGAAAATTGTAACATAAGTTCCCGTATCCGTTCGTCTGTATATAATGACCGAAGAAACACACACTTGAACTTCTTTTCAAACAGTGTATTTCTGTAAAATTAGCCCGCGGCTATCGAAATGGGGTGCAACGCGATACACCTCTAAAACTGTCACTACGATACAGATTACTTGGATAAAAGACGGAGAATTTGTCCAGCTAGCAAGCACCAAATAAACCAGTCAAATGTGCGACCGACTTCCAACAAACAACTTCGAGAATGAATCAGAAAAATTTGTGATAACTCAAAGGCACGCCAGCAGTAGCGCGACGCAACATTTCATGTTTAAACCGGTTTCAACAGGTTTGACACAGGTCTTACGGACGATGGTGCAATATTGGCTCATGTTTTAGGAATTTCCATGACGTAATATTCAGTAGACCCGAACGGTTTCTACATGACGTTTGACCAGGCGAACAACCGTCTGGAACAATTAGAGCGGTCTGATATAACATTGGCACTGGAATACGTCACGTATCACCAGTGTATTGAATGCGGTTCAAAAAGTGAGCTTCATAGAAATAACGAAAAAGTATTATTTCTACCAATGCACCACTGGATTTCAGAAAATAGTCTTTTATCCTTATATCTAAAGAACTTGCTCGTTGACAACGAAATGTCACCATGTTGTAAATGTACAAGTGTGAACTGCACTACGAGTAAACAAATATTTAGTTTCCCCAAAGTTTTGGTTTTGTCTTTAGGTAGAAATACTGGTGTAATCAAATCCAAAAGATGTGTCACAGCAGATGAAACTTTTACTCTTGAGGATGCAAATGGCGTTGAATGTAATTACAAATTCGTAAGTGCCATTGCACATTTTGGTGAAGGGAAGGAAAACGGCCATTACATTTGTTATTGTCTAGAAGGAGCCAATGTAGTTTTGGAATTTATTCAATTTAATGACAAAAAAGTTCGATGTATTTCGTTCTGCGAAATGACAAAGGTAATACAGGATCGCGGATACTTGTTTTTCTACGTAAAAGCTAAAGACTGAATATAGCAAAAGAATCCGCAGCATCCTACTCGATTTGCTGAACAAATGTTTAGAAGTTTATGTTGTGCTCAGAGAATACAAATTATTCTTCATTAACTGATACCTACTACATAGCCGAGTGGTGAGGTCGGCTGCATAGCCGAGTGGTGAGAACTTGGAAAGGCAATCGAAAGAGCACCGGGTTCGACACCGTTCAAGAGCATGCGGGTGTGTCTTTGGCAGGACACTTAAAGGCATGCCTGAAAGTGGACACGAAGATTGGTTTCATTGCTTTCGTGTCCACTTAATCCAAATCTTCAACCACCAGGTGTAAGTTTGGATACCACAAACAAACCTAGTGATTTCTCAATCAAATCATTGTAGATGCAGTAATCTATTAAAACTTAAAAAAATACCCATTCGAAATGTATAGCCTATAATCGCTTTCTAGAGAAATTTAAGTTTTCAAATTAGGATCTCTTCAATTTACACATCATTTTGTCAAATTCTGAAAAGTTCAATATTGATAAAGCATTAACTATTCTGTACAATTTTTTTGCACTACTCAAGATGTGCTGTATAGGCAGGTGTAATATGGCTACTGGCGACAGGTCCTGCGTTAACAAAAAACCTAACGACCGCATAAGGTTGCCTCAAATGTGCGGTGGGAAAACCTTACAACAATACAGAACTTAATAAACAAATGTAACACAAGGAATTTATTTTTGTACAGGTCTTTTCCATTATTTTCTGTAATTTCCAATTTTTCAACTATCTTTTATAAACGCTTAATTAAAGGCTTGTCAAAACGTCAAAATCCTTATTTAATTTTAAATACGTAAGATATTTACCTCATTTTTAAATCATTCTGCCCCAGTTTCCTTCGTTTGCCCCACCACGAGATTGCCATCCCTGGAAAGGAAATTTAATTCTGAACACGATTCAAAAATAAAATTCCGAAAAATATTTCGGGAAAATATTTTTATAGACGCCTAATTGAAGGCGTCTATAAACGTTAAAATCTCTATTTATTTTTAAATACGTAAGACATTTCCCCCATTTTTAAACCATTCTGCTCGCGTTTCCTTCGTCTGCCCCACCACGAGCTTGCCATCCCTGGAAAGGAAATTTAATTCTGAACACGATTCAAAAATAAAATTCCGAAAAATATTTCGGGAAAATATTTTTATAGACGCCTAATTGAAGGCGTCTATAAACGTTAAAATCTCTATTTATTTTTAAATACGTAAGACATTTCCCCCATTTTTAAACCATTCTTCTCGCGTTTCCTTCGTCTGCCCCACCACGAAATTGACACTCCTGGAAAGGAAATTTAATTCTGAACACAATTCAAAAATAAAATTCCGAAAAATATTTCGGGAAAATGTTTTTATAGACGCCTAATTGAAGGCGTCTATAAACGTTAAAATCTCTATTTAGTTTTAAATACGTAAGACATTTTCCACATATTTAAACCATTCTGCTCGCGTTTTCTTCGTCTGCCCCACCACGAGCTTGCCATCCTTGGAAAGGAAATTTAATTCTGAACACGATTCAAAAATAAAATTCCGAAAAATAATTCTGGAAAATATTTTTATAGACGCCTAATTGAAGGCGTCTATAAACGTTAAAATCTCTATTTATTTTTAAATACGTAAGACATTTTTCCCATCTTTAAACCATTCTGCTCGCATTTCCTTCGTCTGCCCCACCACGAGCTTGCCACCCCTGGAAAGGAAATTTAATTCTGAACACGATTCAAATACAAAATTCCAAAAAATATTTCGGGAAAATATTTTTATAGACGCATAATTGAAGGCGTCTATAAACGTTAAAATCTCTATTTATTTTTAAATACGTAAGACATTTCCCCCATCTTTAAACCATTCTGCTCGCGTTTCCTTCGTCTGCCCCACCACGAGCTTGCCATCCCTGGAAAGGAAATTTAATTCTGAACACGATTCAAAAATAAAATTCCGAAAAATATTTCGGGAAAATTTTTTTATAGACGCCTAATTGAAGGCGTCTATAAACGTTAAAATCTCTATTTATTTTTAAATACGTAAGACATTTCCCCCATTTTTAAACCATTCTTCTCGCGTTTCCTTCGTCTGCCCCACCACGAGCTTGCCATCCCTGGAAAGGAAATTTAATTCTGAACACGATTCAAAAATAAAATCCAAAAAATATTACGGGAAAATATTTTTATAGACGCCTAATTGAAGGCGTCTATAAACGTTAAAATCTCTATTTATTTTTAAATAAGTAAGACATTTTCCCCATATTTAAACCATTCTGCTCGCGTTTCCTTCGTCTGCCCCATCACGAGCTTGCCATCCTTGGAAAGGAAATTTAATTCTGAACACGATTCAAATACAAAATTCCGAAAAATATTTCGGGAAAATATTTTTATAGACGCCTAATTGAAGGCGTCTATAAACGTTAAAATCTCTATTTATTTTTAAATACGTAAGACATTTACCCCATTTTTAAACCATTCTGTTTGCGTTTCCTTCGTCTGCCCCACCACGAGCTTGCCACCCCTGGAAAGGAAATTTAATTCTGAACACGATTCAAAAATAAAATTCCAAAAAATATTTCTGGAAAATATTTTTATAGACGCCTAATTGAAGGCGTCTATAAACGTTAAAATCTCTATTTATTTTTAAATACGTAAGACATTTCCCCATTTTTAAACCATTCTGCTCGCGTTTCCTTCGTCTGCCCCACCACGAGCTTGCCACCCCTGGAAAGGAAATTTAATTCTGAACACGATTCAAAAATAAAATTCCGAAAAATATTTCGGGAAAATATTTTTATAGACGCCTAATTGAAGGCGTCTATAAACGTTAAAATATCTATTTATTTTTAAATACGTAAGACATTTCCCCCATTTTTAAACCATTCTGCTCGCGTTTCCTTCGTCTGCCCCACCACGAGCTTGCCATCCCTGGAAAGGAAATTTAATTCTGAACACGATTCAAATACAAAATTTCGAAAAATATTTCGGGAAAATATTTTTATAGACGCCTAATTGAAGGCGTCTATAAACGTTAAAATCTCTATTTATTTTTAAATACGTAAGACATTTACCCCATTTTTAAACCATTCTGCTCGCGTTTCCTTCGTCTGCCCCACCACGAGCTTGCCATCCCTGGAAAGGAAATTTAATTCTGAACACGATTCAAAAATAAAATTCCGAAAAATACTTCTGGAAAATATTTTTATAGACGCCTAATTGAAGGCGTCTATAAACGTTATAATCTCTATTTATTTTTAAATACGTAAGACATTTCCCCCATTTTTAAACCATTCTTCTCGCGTTTCCTTCGTCTGCCCCACCACGAGCTTGCCATCCCTGGAAAGGAAATTTAATTCTGAACACGATTCAAAAATAAAATTCTGAAAAATATTTCGGGAAAATATTTTTATAGACGCCTAATTGAAGGCGTCTATAAACGTTGAAATCTCTATTTAGTTTTAAATACGTAAGACATTTTCCACATATTTAAACCATTCTGCTCGCGTTTCCTTCGTCTGCCCCACCACGAGCTTGCCATCCTTGGAAAGGAAATTTAATTTTGAACACGATTCAAAAATAAAATTCCGAAAAATATTTCGGGAAAATATTTTTATAGACGCCTAATTGAAGGCGTCTATAAACGTTAAAATCTCTATTTATTTTTAAATACGTAAGACATTTACCCCATTTTTATACCATTCTGCTCGCGTTTCCTTCGTCTGCCCCACCACGAGCTTGCCATCCCTGGAAAGGAAATTTAATTCTGAACACGATTCAAAAATAAAATTCCAAAAAATATTTCGGGAAAATGTTTTTATAGACGCCTAATTGAAGGCGTCTATAAACGTTAAAATCTCTATTTATTTTTAAATACGTAAGACATTTCCCCATTTTTAAACCATTCTGCTCGCGTTTCCTTCGTCTGCCCCACCACGAGCTTGCCATCCCTGGAAAGGAAATTTAATTCTGAACACGATTCAAAAATAAAATTCCGAAAAATATTTCGGGAAAATATTTTTATAGACGCCTAATTGAAGGCGTCTATAAACGTCAAAATCTTTATTTATTTTTAAATACGTAAGACATTTCCCCCATTTTTAAACCATTCTGCTTGCGTTTCCTTCGTCTGCCCCACCACGAGCTTGCCATCCCTGGAAAGGAAATTTAATTCTGAACACGATTCAAAAATAAAATTCCAAAAAATATTTCGGGAAAATATTTTTATAGACGCCTAATTGAAGGCGTCTATAAACGTTAAAATCTCTATTTATTTTTAAATACGTAAGACATATCCCCATTTTTAAACCATTCTTCTCGCGTTTCCTTCGTCTGCCCCACCACGAGCTTGCCACCCCTGGAAAGGAAATTTAATTCTGAACACGATTCAAAAATAAAATTCCGAAAAATATTTCGGGAAAATATTTTTGTAGACGCCTAATTGAAGGCGTCTATAAACGTTAAAATCTCTATTTATTTTTAAATACGTAAGACATTTCCCCATTTTTAAACCATTCTGCTCGCGTTTCCTTCGTCTGCCCCACCACGAGCTTGCCATCCCTGGAAAGGAAATTTAATTCTGAACACGATTCAAAAATAAAATTCTGAAAAATATTTCGGGAAAATATTTTTATAGACGCCTAATTGAAGGCGTCTATAAACGTTGAAATCTCTATTTAGTTTTAAATACGTAAGACATTTTCCACATATTTAAACCATTCTGCTCGCGTTTCCTTCGTCTGCCCCACCACGAGCTTGCCATCCTTGGAAAGGAAATTTAATTTTGAACACGATTCAAAAATAAAATTCCGAAAAATATTTCGGGAAAATATTTTTATAGACGCCTAATTGAAGGCGTCTATAAACGTTAAAATCTCTATTTATTTTTAAATACGTAAGACATTTACCCCATTTTTATACCATTCTGCTCGCGTTTCCTTCGTCTGCCCCACCACGAGCTTGCCATCCCTGGAAAGGAAATTTAATTCTGAACACGATTCAAAAATAAAATTCCAAAAAATATTTCGGGAAAATGTTTTTATAGACGCCTAATTGAAGGCGTCTATAAACGTTAAAATCTCTATTTATTTTTAAATACGTAAGACATTTCCCCATTTTTAAACCATTCTGCTCGCGTTTCCTTCGTCTGCCCCACCACGAGCTTGCCATTCCTGGAAAGGAAATTTAATTCTGAACACGATTCAAAAATAAAATTCCGAAAAATATTTCGGGAAAATATTTTTATAGACGCCTAATTGAAGGCGTCTATAAACGTCAAAATCTTTATTTATTTTTAAATACGTAAGACATTTCCCCCATTTTTAAACCATTCTGCTTGCGTTTCCTTCGTCTGCCCCACCACGAGCTTGCCATCCCTGGAAAGGAAATTTAATTCTGAACACGATTCAAAAATAAAATTCCAAAAAATATTTCGGGAAAATATTTTTGTAGACGCCTAATTGAAGGCGTCTATAAACGTTAAAATCTCTATTTATTTTTAAATACGTAAGACATATCCCCATTTTTAAACCATTCTTCTCGCGTTTCCTTCGTCTGCCCCACCACGAGCTTGCCACCCCTGGAAAGGAAATTTAATTCTGAACACGATTCAAAAATAAAATTCCGAAAAATATTTCGGGAAAATATTTTTGTAGACGCCTAATTGAAGGCGTCTATAAACGTTAAAATCTCTATTTATTTTTAAATACGTAAGACATTTCCCCATTTTTAAACCATTCTGCTCGCGTTTCCTTCGTCTGCCCCACCACGAGCTTGCCATCCCTGGAAAGGAAATTCAATTCTGAACACGATTCAAATATAAAATTCCGAAAAATATTTCGGGAAAATATTTTTATAGACGCCTAATTGAAGGCGTCTATAAACGTTAAAATCTTTATTTATTTTTAAATTTGTAAGACATTTCCCCCATTTTTAAACCATTCTGCTCGCGTTTCCTTCGTCTGCCCCACCACGAAATTGACACCCCTGGAAAGGAAATTTAATTCTGAACACGATTCAAAACTAAAATTCCGAAAAATATTTCGGGAAAGTATTTTTATACTCGTTTTTGTGATGCTTACTTTTCTTGCCATATCACATATAGCAGTCTTAATAGATACAATTTTTTGTCTAACTTTTCGCAATTGCAGTTGCTTTGTCTTTGACAAGTCGAGTTTTTTATTTAAATTTCTGTGTTCACTGTTCATTTGGCTATGGAAAAAATATAACATTTGCTTTGATGTGGTAAGGAGAACTGATTTTATCAGCTTCTGAATGTTGCCGCTTTTATCGCATTGTTTAC
Organism: Aplidium turbinatum; assembly: GCF_918807975.1. NCBI lineage: Eukaryota > Metazoa > Chordata > Ascidiacea > Aplousobranchia > Polyclinidae > Aplidium > Aplidium turbinatum. The sequence continues at coordinate 19,287,888 of NC_137488.1, forward strand.
CGCGCAATTTTTTACGGATCATTTTTTTAGGCGGATCGCGCAAAATTGTTCTGCCAGAATGACGGTGGTTGCCAGATGCAAAATTCTGTCCTCCAGAAGTCAAAAGTCAGAAAGTTTATTATCGAAACAAAACATACACACGTACTAGACAGCGCACCAAGAGGCCTCGAAAAAACGCAAGGTTATCAATCCGAGGCCACTTTACCATTCTCTAGATGAACTATTATGTATAAAGTACCAATTTTGGAAAACTTTTTTTGCGTATTAGCTCAAGGGACAAGAAATTGTAGTTGGTTAATATTGGGAAGTTTAGGAGAAGAAAGACTAAAATTAAAACCTACCCTAGAAATTGTAAAAACAAAGGATTTTGGGAAGAAAAATAAATAAAAGCCAGTAGAAAAAATTTTGGCGGCATCTGGCAACTTGCACAAAATATCCTGATTCCTGATGTTGATGAACTTGATGGTAGAAAATAGAAAGTGCAGTCCGCATCTCTGCGCTCTTGAAGTTTGGAAAACAATTCAACAGTAGAAAGTTTGCATATGTAGCCAGTTTTTGTTGAATCTAAACAAACTACTGAAAGTAATACTAATGTCAAAGAAGATATGTGTAATTGGAGCAGGAGCAAGTGGTCTGGCTGCAATCAAGACCACTTTGGACGAAGGCCTTGAACCAGTGTGCTATGAACTGGATAATGATATTGGAGGTATGCATGCATAATAATTGTTAAATTACATGTTCTCAAGCTTTATGACTTACTTCACAATGTAGATTTTAACGACCTTAAACTTGGATATATTAATTTCATGTGCAAAAATATGAAAGTGGATCTCTACCTAATTCCATCAGTGCTTATTTTAATAATTTAACTTATATCCACCACCATAATACTCGTCATAAGATAAATCTTAGTATTTCTTACCTAGAACTTACAATAACTCCTGGCAAAAATGCTACAGTATAATACTTAGGACCCCAAGCAAAGCAAAAAGCGATATCGAACTTACCTGGTTGGCTGTTACTCTTGCTAAATGGGGCAACACTAAAAGGTGGAAATAAGCACGGAAAACTGCCAACAGCTCAAGAAAAGACATTTTGTAAAGTTGAAACGATGCCGTAGTAAAGTAGAAGTTAAACAACGACTTTAATTTATTATGAAAAACAACACTTTCAAATCGTCACATTAGGTTGGCTCTTGAGTAAGCAAAAAACTCAACCAAATAAAAATATATATACAATTACGAAATCTCATATATTTGCTTTTTGTCTTAAAGTATAGGCAGTGGCTATTTGACCGGCTCCGGTCTTTGAATCTGAAACACTATTTGACCGGTCATGACGTCACTGCATAAGCGCTTTTTTCTTTTTCTCTTTCAAAGCGACAGACGAGAAGCGCCGATATAAGTTCTAACTTCAACACGTATTCTTCAACTCAGTCCGTGGCGCGTGCGATACGTCTCCGGCTGCCAATCTAGAGGGGATGAGTTTGATACCATCCGGAAGCATTATTTTTTTCATTTTTTTTTTATCTAAATTTTGATTGACCCGAAGCGCATTTATGTGGTCAATTTTTAATTTGAGTAGCCTACAGTCCAAGTTAGTTAATAGTTCTCAAGTATAGTTCTCAAGTTAGTTATATACAATACTTCTTTTAAAAGAAATGATAATGGTAAAACCATTTTTTAAAGAAGTATTGTATATAACTAACTTGAGAGAAAAATGTAGGGTCGTTCGGCAACACACGTTCACTTATGACGATCGGAAAATTACCAAGAGAAATTCTCAAATTCCAGCAAATTAAAAAAAACTCTAACAGTATTACTCACATTTGAAAAGACATAAAAAATGGGCTGTAGGCTACTCAAATTAAAAATTGACCACAAAAATGCGCTTCGGGTCAAAATTTACATAAAAAAAAACGAAAAAAAAAGAATGCTTTCAGATGGTATCGAACTCATCCCCTCTAGATTGGCAGCCGGAGACGTTTCGCACGCGCCACGGACTGAGTTGAAGAATACGTGTTGAAGTTAGAACTTATATCGGCGCTTTTTGTCTGTTGCTTTGAAAGAGAAAAAGAAAAAAGCGCTTATGCAGTGACGTCATGACCGGTCAAATAGTGTTTCAGATTCAAAGACCGGAGCCGGTCAAATAGCCACTGCCAAAAGTATATTCACAAAATTGTCATTTAGGACTGCATTCTTATTTTTTAGAAGCAAAATGGAAATGTTGCAACATTTCATTCTTTCATGATGGAGTTATCGCTATGACAATATGGACGCCAAGATCGTATTTACGCGTTTTCTACATCGGTGTTAAAGCGCTACTGTACTTCTGCGGACAATACGCCATTTCACGCCCGGCTTATTTCCACGTTTCCGCATTTCCGCCTTCTAGTGTTGCCCTGCTAAATGCAACTCTATTGTGTAGTTTTTGGTAGAATTGATCTTGCAGTACGGTGGGATTTTGGGATCTGATTTATGTTTTTTTAATTTTTGTGTGTTATGTTTTGTTATGCTTGTTTAAAAGAAATGCTAACATTTGTGTGTGTTATGTTTTGTTATGCTTGTTTAAAAGAAATGCTAACATTTGTGAGAGTGCAGAATCACTTGGTTTGGTTGCATAATCACCTAGGAACGTATTTTCCAGATTTGGTCGACCTTGATTATTGCTTGATTCGGAATCTCTTTTAGGTTGTTCCTAGATCTCTCCCAGACGGCTTGCAGTTGCAAACGTGAAAACGAAAAGTGTGTGAAGTTTCCATTTTCGAAAATAATTTTCTATGTGACTCCTTAGTAGACAATTTTCAGTGTAAACTACCCACTGTAGGCTCACTTTTAATTTGTTTGCCAAACATTAGGATCGTGACCTATGGTTTAGGATGCTCTGTTTTAGGTGCCATTGAAGGGACAGTTGTTCTAATGTATTTCTCAAGTGTAGACCCAAGTGAACTAGCGTTTCTTGATCTTTCTATTCCTTTGCAAAGTTAGTGGATTAGCTATCGGGAAGGAAAAATCTATTTTTGATGTGTTTTTGCTTCATTTGTAACTGCAGATAACAAACCAAGAGTTTTTTTCCAGGATTATGGAGATACGATCATAGTGAGAAGGAGATGGCTTGTGTTTATAAATCTACCATTATCAACACAAGTAAAGAAATGATGTGCTATTCTGACTTTCCGATACCAAAAGATTTTGCCAACTACATGCACAACACCAAAATCATTGATTACTTCAGACTTTATTGCAAACAGTTAAGTCTTGAAGCAATGGTATGATATAGTTTATGTAGTTGCTCTGATTCTGACATTTTTTGTTGAAAGTACATAGAAAGACCTAGTTTTCTGATAAAAAAGTCACTGTATTATCATTTTTTCTTTTGTTGAGTTGTGGATACTTTTAACAGGTTTGATCTCCTGAACTACATTCACTTTTCCACGGAAGTTTTGTCTTGCAAGCCTGCAGAAGATTATAAAGAAACTGGAAAATGGTGATGTATATACAATATACATTATATATAATACATTTTGTGGTGAAGTTTATTTCAAATTTTGAATGATGATGAAATTTTAAAAAGTATTAAACTTGTACTTCATTGTATATTTGATTAATTGAGCTCCAGGGGTTTTATTTTAAAAGGTATTATACAGTAGATAGCAGGATCAATGTTGAAAGACGTGTGATGTATATAATCAATTTAATATACGGTACCGTAGTGTGTCAGTGAAGCAAAAAGTATAATTTGCTATAGCAATGCGCTAGCAAGAGTATAGAAATGCGACAAAGCCCAAATTTCGACAACATTATGGCACCGACCAGTGAAATGACTTGTGCCATTTGGAAATTTAATTTCACTGCACTGGCACTGCAAGCGATACCTCTGACGGCCTGTAAGTTTCAATGTATATTATATTTATTCTTTTTGTATTCCAGTGAAATTAATCCTGGGTTGTTGTTGAGTTTTTTTGTCGTGCCACAACAAAATAAAGTTTTTTTCAAACTCAGGGAGGTGACGACCAAGTGTCGAAAGTCATCCAAAGTAGAAACTGTTGTGTTTGATGGAGTGCTAGTTTGCATCGGCCACCATGCTATTCCTCATTTCCCCAAGGATAAGTTTCTAGGTATGGAAGAGAGCAATCTAGGTCGACTGAGCAATGAGCATACAACAATAATAAAACACGATGTTATTTTGCAGGTGATTGCACTGATTAAGCGTACTAAGTTGTACATGCCAGGCAGTACATTATTTACATTATATATTATAGTAGTTTGTTTTATAATTTGTACAATATCATTTCCATGGTTGTTTATCAACAGATGCTTGTCTAATCGAAGAGTTGATTGGTGGTACAAAACTTGAAATTTTGTTTATAGTTTAACAAGAAATGAAAACATTTCTAGACTAAAGTTCAAAGCTCATTCTTCGTCATCCAGCAGGTGTTGCCCAATAGCAGAGTCACCAAATGTATTTTTGTCATTTACAGTTATGCATGTGCGATTTGGTTGGGTTCTTGTTGCATTTTTTCCTAATCTAATTATTTTCGGGACATGTGTTTGATTTGTTCCTCCAGGCGTTGGGACGTGCGGCCTACATACCGGCTCTTGCACTGGCACTTAAATTGGTAAATTACGTTACTACATTTTATGGCAGGCAAGCGGTCTTTGTTGCTGGAACGGAAAAGTTTCTGGTCGTGAAAAATATACGTGGTTCAACGGCAAAGAAACATTGGTTGACGGTTTTAGAATTTGAATTGTTTTTTGCAATTGGGCAACACCTGCTGGATAATGAAGAATGTGCTTTGAACTTTAGTCTGGAAATGTTTTCAATTCTTGCTAAAGGCCGTTCCTCGTTCCACCTCGCATGCACTGGAAGCGATTTCTATAAAAACTCTCGATCCAATCTTATGCCGCCAAAAGGAATTCGTTTATGCCGTAAAACTCTTTCGTTTATTTAAATTCTTCTGATCAGCCAAATTTACATTTTGTTGTTCCTCTACAATAAATACTTCACCACATTTAGGCTTATTTTATTCTGACGTTAGCTCTTGGAGAGAGTAAGCTTCGAGCTATGTGCATCCTTCTACTTGCGGCTTGTCTAATCACTTCAATTTTCTTGTTTCATTCTTTTGTAAGTTTTTATTTAAATGCTTCCTTTCCTGCAGGCTTAGATAAATTTCAAGGTGAAGTTTTTCACACTCATTCCTATCGTACACCTGAAAAGTATTATGATAAGAAAATTGTAGTAATTGGAATTGGAAACTCTGGTGGGGACATTTCTGTCGAGTTAGGGAGACACGCAAGTCAGGTAAGTGCTACAGTAGTGCAGATACAATGCATTAGTTTGTAATGGGAACTTTTTTCAGCAATGACCAATTGACCATTGTTAATTTCAGTTACTCTCAATCACATTTCCGGTTTAAAGTTACCGTAAATTGTACAACTAAAATCTTTTTGAATGATTCCTGCATAGGTAAACAATTGAAAGCAGAAAATGTTTTTCTCTCACACCAAGAACCCCACCATTAAACATTAGCGTCGCCGACATGACAAATATTTCGGTTGTGATGGATCTGTTTGTTTTAGTGACGTCACAAAGTGTTGTGACCAAGGCCCAAGATCATGGTTAATTTCTTGGCTCTATCTTTTTAAAGAAGCATTTGAGGACAGTTGTTTTTTCAGTTGCTGTTGCAAGGCAAACGTGACATTTTTACTTAGGTGTTTCTTAGCACGCGGCGAGGAGCGTGGGTCCTTCAGCGTATATCGAAGCGTGGCGTACCTCTTGACGTTAGCCATGTTACAAGGTAGGTCAAAGGTCATTCTGTTTAGCAATCACTTCGGCTTTGCTGCATCACGTCCGTGCTCAAGTGCTTGCAATGTGAAAGGCAATGTAGTTTACAGCCAGTGCACAATCACGGTGTGGATTTGGTTCTACGCACCATCGATCTCTTATGCCTCCGTCATCTATTCTAGAACACTAAGTTGTGAAATGTAACCTTGTTTATTGTGCTTTATAATTGTTGCGATCTGAATGCTTCTTTTGGCCGTTTAAAAGCTGGAAACGAAATACAGTTATTATAATTTTAAGTTAAACTCCTATCCCATAGCTTAATTCACGATAATGTGTCATATTAAAATCGACATTTAATCTGCTTTAAAATATATCTACCTTGATCCAAACGATTATAATGTAATCCATATGTTAGCATTATACCGTCAGTAGTTTCGTGTTTCAGATATTTCATTTATTTGAAAACCGTCCTGCCAGGGGTTGCATCAACCGTTGCAGAGGCGACGACTAACGACAAGTTCGATCACGCGAAATACGGGCTCAAACCAAAGCACAGGATCTTTAGCCAAGTGAGTAACAATCTTTCATTAACGTGATTGTGTCGAAAACTGTAGGTTTGCATACTTCAAACCTCTTGTACAGGACGATTAACATGGTTTTTAAAGTCATGGCAAGTGTGGAGGCTACACCGGTATTAGCGAAACACAATGCTCGCTGTTCTATAGTGAGTAGTCAGGTAATGCTGGCGCCAGGAAGACCGCTCAGTCTCAACTGTACATATCCTTGCCGACAGTTAGTTTAGTTGTTTTCTTTCCAGAAAGGTAAGGATTCAATCGACTGGCAAAAGCAGCGGTTGAGAACTACGTGACATGAATTCGTGGTGCGATACCGATGAGCCCAGCCTCATGGGCGAAACACGTGGTATCGCTATCAATTGTTGCTGCACTCGACTGCCGAAAACCCAGGTTTCTTAAGATGCACATTAGTGTCTACCATGCGGTTGCTTGTAATGCCAATGAACCACAGTGAAACAAAATCTTGCAACAGCAGTAACACTATTCAAATGATTTACGAAACCTTCCCCTCTCTCTTCATCAGGAACCAACTCAATGGCAGATCTGGGTTCGATTCCAGGTCGGGTCATACCTTAGATTTGAAAACAGTACTGGTTCTGTTCTGACGCAATACAGTGCAAATACGTCGCGTCGGGTAATAAATGCGTTTGCTTCGCAATTGTGATGTATATAAGTTTTAAAAAAGTGGAGTAATTAAATGACTTGAGCCGTTGTAGAGCGACAATAAAATAACTATATTATTCTTTCGACGCATACCTCTCTGCAGAAAGAGCTGTCAAGGTTGGTATGCCTAATTTATAATGTTGAGGTTATGCCTACTAAGCCAATTATAAATTCTAAAATTGGTTCAGGAATTTAAAAATTAGACAAAAAAATAATAAACCAAACGCAACTTGAGGGGAACATGACATCCTACTGCAGCCGACCTGCCGCCGGATAACTGACCACGGCCGACCTGTCGCCAGAACATCTCACCACCAGACGACTTGACGCGAATGCCTTACTAATCTGAGGGATTGGTGGAGATTGATATCTTTTCGGGGAGTGATCATGATGGTAATTTATCGCAGCATCCTATGGTGAACGACGCTCTTCCCAACTCCATCCTGAGTGGAAGGGTGATTGTTAAGGGGAACGTGGTGGAATTCAAGCAAAAGGGAGTGGTCTTCGAAGATGGGACTTACGAAGATGCTGATGTTGTGGTGTTTGCGACTGGATTCACATACAAGTTCCCATTCCTCGATGATTCCATCGTCAAGGTAACATCATATCGTGTTTTTAAATCTTCATTTATTTTGAAATGCTGAAGGATGTATGTGTTTTTGTGAGTCTCCTGCAAATCAGCAGTTGTGAACTGAACAAGTGACAACCGAGCTAGCAACATTTCAGCAAGTGGCTAAAGTTGGTAAATGATGAAACTGAGCAAGTAACAACTCAGCAAGCCGAACTTGCCTGTCACAAGTCAGAAAAATGAGTTTGTCAAGCGATGACCAAGCACGTCCGACGTGAGCACGTAAATCTCATTTGCTGACTTGGCAGTAGCTGAAATGTAATTGCTGAGTTGAAGTGCTTGCTGAGTTGTTGTATGCCGAGTGGTCCAACGATATTTTTTTGTTTATCAAATCCACAAACAATACTTCACAGCATGCATAATTGCATATACTTCACAAATGTTGAATGAAATAACTATAGGGGCAGGGCTCTCCTTCTGTAGTTCGATATGTAGTCCAGTTTTAAGTGCAGTCGATATAAACAAGCTAACTATATTTTTCTTGTTTTTGGTAAGATGGAATTCTTGCAATAAGTTGAGAATGTTTACATAACTAAGCAACGACATTTCATTTGTAATATTCGAACTGATGAACGAATGCATTGATATGAGTTACCAGCCATAAGCATCGTATGGTACGTGTCAATACGGCACGACTAGCCACATTCTGTTTGCGTGAGTAGGGTTGCAAAATTCCCGGGAATTTTCAGAGCCGAAACTTTCCATGGAAATTTTGGGAATTAACGGGAATTTTCGGAAACTTTCAAAACAATCTCAATTTGATGTTGAAACAGGAAAATAATGGCTTTATACTGTTTAGAATAAAAGTACTTTGTATAACTAAAATACTTAAGAACATACAAACACATGGTTTAGTTTAATAACTCCAAAAATGAATCATCACTAATCTGTTTTTTACAAAGAAAAACAATACTGAGTCAGTTACAAAGTCGTTGTTCTAGTTGCTGCCGGTTAGCATCTCCTCCTGCTCGGCTTCTTCAGATGATGTACCGTACTAATGACTGTTCTGGCAGCGTCACCGACTTCAGAGTCAACTTCAATTTGAGTTGACTTGTCTTCACAGGGCTCAAACAATGCCAAGTTTGACCTGACTGATACTAGTCTTTCCACCCTTTCATTTGAGAGCGTATTGCGGACCTTGGTGTGAGTGTTCCCAAATATGATCAGTATTTTTTTAAATATTGAAAAAGTATGCATAAGCCTCATTCTTAATTAACACCAAATTAGTGTTTAGAATAATCAAAGACAATATGAAATGCTTAAGATAGGTTTTTGATATTTTTTTCTAATTGATGAAATATTTAACAAATTTTTTAAACGTAATAAATGCCAAATGAAAATTCCCCAATATTCCCGGGTCCTTCAAAATTCCCGGAAAGTTTCCAAAATTCCCGGAAACTTTCCACCCCTTTACAACCCTATGCGTGAGCTCGTCTTTAAACATATTGTCAACAATATCTTGTTGGATGTAAATTTTAACCCAAAGCCGTCAGGTGTCACTCGGCAATCTGCCTCGATGAGACTGCCGACTTTTCTTGAAGTTTTATAAAAAAAAAATTCAGAAATTTCTTCTTTTTTTCTCATCCATCTCTATCTGTTTGGTTTCGAACGTTTGCGTTCAATGGTTAGTCGTCTGTCAGTTCTATCGGGTACAACTGCTTAAGTGTCTTGCTTTGGTAGGTACGCAACAATGAATGCAGACTCTACAAACACATGTGGCCTCCTCACCTCATCCACGGCACCCTCGCCATCATTGGGGGTATCCAACCACTGGGGGCGATCAACCCCATCTCGGAGCTGCAGTGCCGCTGGGCGACTCGTGTTTTCAAAGGCAAGTTTTGTTTTTGCGCTTCCGCTCTTTGTGTCCCGCGATTAACAAGTTTCTGTTGAATTGAAACGACCACGCGTGCTTGGTTGATCACTTCGCTCTACCACGGCTGTTTATGTCGGGTGGTGAGAACGTCTGCGCGACGTTCAAAAGGACGTGGGTTCGACACCGCTCCAGAGCACGCGGCTGTATCTCGGCAAAGACACTTAATGGCAAGCCAAAATAAGGGGAGCAGCTGACTTGAAGACTATATGCCACTTCGCTGCTTCCTGTCGTCTCTTGCATGGCATCTGTGATCGCAGTGTTCTGTATGGTATCACGATTACAAAATTTTTGACTTTCACCTCCTTTTTCGTATTCACCTTTTCTTCCTCGCCATTTTAGGGGTCGAGAGGCTTTGCCTTTTACCACCCTTGAGCAGTGGCGGTGACTCTGGCTAAATATTTGGGCAGGTGTCGAGCAGCCACTTTTTTACTTGCATGGGGATGACTCGCTATCAGACAGCGGTAACTACAGATGGTGGCTTACACCAGTAGTTCTCAAACTGTGCGTCGCGACGCCCTGGTGCGTCGTTTTACTTTTCCAAGGGCGTCGCAGAATAGTTCCGTTTCATGGCTGAACTTAGTTTAAGATTATAAAAATGAGGTTAACCCTTTGAGGACCGCTGGGACACATGTGTCCCATGCACTTAGCCGATTACACCACAATTAACTAAAAAATTTGCAACTGCTGATATCCTAACGTACTGTTAGATGTCTATCCTTAAAAAAAATGGAAACTCTGAATCATTTTTCTTGGTGTTATTTCAGTTTGAAAACAGTGAAGAGTTGAGGTTGCAAGTGCGTTTTTTCCCTTCAAATTTGCGAAGCATATTTATTTACATTTGTCCAAGCTCGAGTCGAAATTTGCAAAATACTTCCCGGAAAAATTTTCAAACCACGAATGGATTCGTGATCCTTTCGTAGTAGGAAATCCGGCAAATTTTTGGATTCAATGAATGACGGTTATCCAGGTTGGTGAAAGAAAGCACTGCGAATTATTATCCCATTCGCCACGTCGTATTCATGTGAAGCAAAATTTTCTGCCTTGACGGTGATAAAACCAAATATCGATCACGAATAAACAGTGAAAGAGAAATGCGGGTGGCAATTTCAAAAATTCTCCCAAGATTCAATAAACTTTGTGCAAACAAACAAGCCCACTCGTTGTTGTATTAATAAACAAAACTTTAATCATAAGTTTCTTCATTTACTTTTGTTTGCTGGTGCGTCGCAAGTCCAGAAAACTTTTCCAGAGGCGTCCCAACAAAAAAAAGTTTGAGAACCACTGGCTTACACCATCACGGCGTACGGGAAAATAGATCATGTGAGGTGTAAAAGCGTAATGACGCAATAAGGTATAATCAGTTCTTATTTGGTACAACTCTCTCTTTCTGAAAGCTTTTTAACTATCAGGCACAGTAGGTTGTTTCAACACATTATGGTAGCTTTCTAAAGTCGGCAAGTAGGCTCACCAAATTTTCATTGCGTCAATGCATTTTTGCCTTGAATGCAGAAATATCTAAAGAAGGGGATATGAAGGCTTCTAATACGCCTGACAGTAGAAGGGCTTCTGTTTATCGTAAATGATCTCTGTTTACCGTAAAATGACAATTGGCACCGTTAGTAGTTTAGCAATTCTTGTTATGATAACCTGCATTGCGCTATTAGCATCAGGCCTGGATACTCACTGCATGCTCATGGCTACTTGTTAATTCAACTACTCTTATACTTGCTTTACATCTAGCCTACTGCAAAGGCTTTGTTAAGAAAAATGGCTTACTGGTAACTTTTCAACTGTCTTGTCGGCTGCGTAGCCGAGTGGTGAGAACGTCTGCGCGACGTTCGATAGGACGTGGGTTCGACACCGCTCCAGAGCACGCGGTTATGTCACGGCAAAGACACTTAATGGCAAGCCAAAATAAAGGAAGCAGCTGACTCGAAGACTATATGTCGTATTGCATCTGTGATCGCAGTGTAGTCTACTGTATGTTATCGCAAAGGGCGCAAGTAAAAGCTTGATTATTATTATTATCATCTACCTAAGCTGCACTGAATTCTCAGTTGTGGTTGCAGTCAATGATTATATTCTTATTACATGCGGCTATTTTATGTTTCTACTTTTAGGCTTAACTTCTCTTCCTTCAGCCCATGAGATGAACACAACGATCGATCAACGAATAGAGAAGATGAGAAGGGATTATTACCAGACCCAGCGCCACACTATACAGGTGCGCATCTCATGTGTGTTGATTTTCAAACTGCAGTCGGTCATTCGTACCAAATTAAACAAACTAACAACTTGTATTGACATTGTTTCACGTATTTGTGGGCTTTCACTGTGGTGTTAGCGTTGCGTTGTTTGTGGAGTTTGGTGAGCTGAGAGCTTACAGATTTCCTTTTCACCTCGCCACTCTTCAAGGTTGTAAATACGTTTTTGCATCCAATGTGCAATTGCGCATTTTCTTGCATCGAACTGGTGTTGGCAAGAAATCCCATGTCACAGATGAAACAGTGACATCATAAAAGTCTTTGTTCCATGGGGACACCAGCATGGTTTTGGAGATACCACGGTATCTTCCTAGGCATCACATCTTCCTTGCAGATGGTGTAAGTTGTTACATTAGTCGTTCACTTAGGTGGAATACGTCAACTACATGGACGAGATTGCAGACATGATCGGAGTGAAGCCCAACCTGTGGAAGTGGCTGAAGAAGGATTTCATGTTTGGGGTGAAGGTACCATATGTGACCCTTCAACAAATTATGAGCTTTATGACTCACAATAGCAAACATCAATCTTGAATGCAATACCTCAACATAGCGTGTTCAGTTAAGGTTGTGGAATTGGATTAAAATACACCACTCCGCAATATTTTATGCTCTTTTGGCGTTTTCATTCGTGTGGAAATCTTTAGGACTGGTGATATATACTTCGGCATATTTAATATGATGCATGTTTTATTTTGAAGATACTGGTCAACAAATTTTAACTAAATTTCTAATCACAGATACAAGTAAACTTATCTAGATGAAGTTTTTGCGCTTATTCCGAATCTGCGCTCGTTTTCCTCTGCCACACCAGGCTTTGAAAACATTTGCATTTTAACTTTTCAGGTTTTTTTTTTACGTATTTAATTATAAAAAAATACGTTCCTAAAATGCAACTGATAATCACAATGCATTGTGAAAGCCGCTTCGTGCAAGCTTCAGTTCAAAATTGTCACTATTAAGTCATATTGCATCGATATACTGTAAGTCAAATCTAAACAAAAAAATTCAAATATCACAAAATCCAGGCGTGCTAGAGAAAAAATAAGGACATTTGCAGAATCAGCATCAAAAACCCTTCAAGAATCCACCTAATCGGATCTCCGTTTTAAATTTACTGTTGATCAATGTTATTTATTGCTTCTACTGACTTTGTCAATTTGTTAAAGCAGGAACACGAAGTTTTTCACGTGATACTGTATTTCGTTTATTAGAATAAATCACGTTTTTTAAAATGAAAGTTCCGTTTTTTTTTCGATTTTTTGTTATATCCAGTTTTTCACTTCGTGCTTCATTAAGTGGACACGAAGCAAATCTTCGTGTCCACCTTCAGGCATGTCATGAAGTGTCCTTCCAAAAACTCAGTCGCATGCTCTTGAGCGGTGTCGAACCGGCGCCCTTACGAACGTGTACCACTGTACCAGGCATATCGTCATTCGGCCATGCAGCCGACAAGCGCCTTCCTGCTTGAAGTGATTTGTTATCTCTTCTGTTCTTCTTCCTCCAGCTCATATTCGGACCTTGCACTCCTTCCCAGTACAGATTGGAGGGTCCAGGAAGATGGGAGGAGGCCTACAGCACCATTATGACGCAACAGGATCGTATCAACTACGCGCTGGCGACAAGAGCAGTTCCGCAGGAGGAAAGGAGCTGGATGTTGTGGTTGAGCGGATGTGTCGTAATTGTCATAGCGTTGTACGTCATGTTGTAATTAAATGACGCAACAATCGTCTGACAGCGCCAGACAGTATCTCCATCATGTTTTCTTTGCTCAATCATTCGTCACAGCTAAGCAAAATTCTATGCATATGGGCCAGTCCACTGGAGAAGCGGCGAATAGCTGCTCCTAGTGCGGGGCTCTTAATTATTTGTTATCACTTTTTAGTTGTCAGCCACCAGTTTTAGGAGTAGTTAAAACGCCACATGGTACAGAAAGAGCTTTTATGTCTTTACTTTGTTTTTCTTGATCTCTCGTTTCAATGGCAAGGATGGCGAGTTTCCATAATTATGATATATGCATCTCCTTGTCGGCCTCCTCACTCGAGTACATTTGAACAGCTCCTTAACTGAATTGTAGTTTTGATCAAATATGAAAAACAATTAACTTAACCTTGTTTTTGAGAAATTTGTATTGTATGAATATTTTGTGACGTCATGCTTGCAAAATAGCCCACGTGTTATGACGTCATCGTTCGCTTAACGAAATATTTCGCCATAAATGTAATTTTTATGTATTTTCTATTTGTAATGTGCTTTGGCTAGAATCGAACCTGTAGCTTCCGACTTCAGTCTGACAAGTTCGATTCTAGCCAAATGCATGTCACCCCATTGCTGATCGCCTCGTCATAAGAAATGTGAAACTTGATACGAATGGGCAACCCTCGTGGAAGGCTGGTGCGTTTACTCCGTTATTCTATTTCAGCTGGTTTTATTTCTCAAATTGTTAGAGCGATATATTTTTTTCATTGTTTTGTACAAATTTCTACCTAATTTTATGTCTTTGTCTATGCAATTATGAATGTAGCATTGTAGCTGTTGCTTCCATCATCAAATCGACGACTGGTGCTGTGAACAATTGGGTTGTTTGGCGTCTTTGCTGGTAAGTGGAAACTGAGATTGCAGGCAGCGGGATATCTATCGCGTGACAGGAAATAGTGTTCAGCTTTGGTAGAGAGTTCGCTTTGTTGGATGGGATTCAGTAACGACAAAATTGAGAGCTTTTGCAGGAGATTTGCCGCCCTCACGTGGTCTTTGCAGACGAAGAAACACCACGATGGTTCAACTCCAGGGGGCGTGCGGTTGAACAACGAACTTCAGAACAACATTTAGCCGCACGTAACGGATAAAAAAAATTCAGGCGACGGCATTTCAACAAGTGAAAACTTCACGCTTAAGTTAACCTCGGTGAGCGGCCTGCCTCATGTACGAAGTTTCAAGGGGCTGTCACAGAATAGATTCGTTAACTCGACAAGTTGAAGGCGCGGGAGTTCGAATAAGCCAAAACTATAATCAGCGCTAACCCTTTTGCCCCGTGAGAAATGGGATCTGGACTTGATTGTCTATTTAGAAAACTAATAACTTTTTAATACAATTTTGGTAGAGAAATAACTGATTTTAAATCTAGCCTACATTGAAAAATAAATAACTGATCTACACAATGAATTGAAAAACGAAATGTACAAGAATGAAACTGCAGAGCAGGGGAGAAAGGCACATCACATGGCGTGGTTGCGGCCCAATCTTAATACTTCTTTTAGCAGACTCAGTTTTTTCTTACTGAGATTAATCATGCAGTTAAGACTTTTGACCCTTTGCCTTCTCCACAAGTTGGTACGCTTCAGCTGATAAGTTTTGATGGTTTCAGTCGCTAATCTTTTGAACTGTTCTGTAAGTTAAGACAAATTAAACATATTTTTTCACAAACAGTAAGAATATTTAAGATGTGATGTGTGTTTCTTCCCTGCTTTGCAGTTTCATTCTTATGCATTTCGTTTTTCAATTCCATGTGTAGATCAGATTTATTTTTGAACGTAGATGTAAAATCAGTTATTTTCGTTACTTGAGAAGGGCTAACTTGAGTATGGCCGAAAACGTTTATAGTTTTATGTTCACTCTCATGTATGATGTTAAATGCCGTGTGGTTGCTTGGTTTTATCTGTCTATAACAACTTTTTGTGGACAAGAAAGTTTTAGGGAACTAGCAAGCATTTAAAAGAATTTTCAATTCAGAAATAAATCTCTTGCACGGAAGAGATGGGTCGCAATACCAGCAGTAAACAACAAGTCGTCACGTAAATTAGAAGTGTCAATTGAGTTGCAGACAACGTAGCCCCAAGGTTCAAAAGTTTTCAACAAGTTAAAACATTTGCTGCAGAGACCTTTGCTTGGCGTGATGGGTTCGTTCGTGAAATTGTGATCAAAAAAATAATATTTCCTGGTTCGAGAACACACCAACTGATTGCAGGAAAGTAGGGACAGTGGAATACTTCTACCATCCCTACAGCAACAGGAAAGTATTGGCCTGACTGAAAGCCGATGTAATTTTGATTTCGAAATCTAAGCTAAATTTACTTTATATCTGTTTGAAATGATAGTTTTGAGAATTCAAATTGCCACAGTGTGATCACTGAAGCTCAAAACTCTTATTTTACGTTAAAAAATGACAAATACGAAAATAATGAAAAATACAAATAAAAAAATATATGTTCTGATAGTGGGCATTGAAATTTCCCGCAAGCTTTAATTCGTTGACATTATCTGGCTGCCGATCTCAGTACATGTCCTTTCGAATAAGTATTCTCTTGTCCACGATTATGTCACGTTTTCAAACACGGAACCGCAGCAGTTCCACCCACCAACTCGCCCTGCCAACCAGGAATCTCTCGAGCAAGAGATTTTTTGCTGTAAGCTACTTGAACTTCGAGAAGTTACGTATATAAGCTTATTTTTAAAATACAAAAAAAATCACACTGAAATTTAGAATGCAAGTTCGGCGTTGAATTCGACTACGTCACCAAAGGGTCTTTCGAACAAGTGAGTTTTTTGTTCTTGTGGGCTACCATTTTCAGACTGATAGGAGATCCCGAACATGTACAAGTTTCTAAGAAGCCCAAGTTTTGCATCTCTTATGCCCAAGTTTTCGATTTCCTATGTGCAAGTTTTGGATTTTTTATGTAACTTGCATGATTTGGATCTCCGAAAACCCCATGTTTTGATTTTCTTAACATGCCCGTTTTGATTTGCTTTTCAACAATGGGATAAAGATTCAAAAGCAAACCAGTCCACAAGAATGCGAAACTGAAGGGATTGAGTTTCCTAAGCTCCCACGACCCACATCCAATGAATCTCCACGGGTTTGTGAACGTATTGGCTTTGGATACATAAATAATTTCGCAAATTTGGGCTCAGGTTACTCCGAGGGCC
Organism: Aplidium turbinatum; assembly: GCF_918807975.1. Taxonomy (NCBI): domain Eukaryota; kingdom Metazoa; phylum Chordata; class Ascidiacea; order Aplousobranchia; family Polyclinidae; genus Aplidium; species Aplidium turbinatum. Next base: position 19,304,597 of record NC_137488.1, read on the forward strand.
CCGTAGGCTTGACAATTCTTTGAAAGGAGTCTATGACTACAAAAAGATAGGAAACCACGACCACTGATCATACCCAGATAGCAAAATTCGTAATTTTCACATTGATTCAACATCTGCTGACTCAATGTAAAAATAACGGATTTTGCTGTCTGGGCATGTCTAATTGTCTATGTGGTCCTGATAGGCTATTGCCCGTAGATCATATGATATTGGAATACGCAATTATTCTACTTGAGAAACTTTATACCTTTTTGTAACATTCCAATGTAGGCCTACTTGTGGCCTACTTTGAATCCTCGATGAGCAGCCTGATAATACGTCAACTTGCAAATAACTGTCTGAACGAACAATCAATGAGACGCGCTACATTGTCATCGAAGTTGATTTTGGCTACAGCATGCAACCACACAGACAATGGGATGAATATCAAGAATCGACAAATAAAGCTAGATAGAAATATCGCTAGATCTTCAAAAGCATAGGACGAGTGGAGTTACTAAAGGCTTGCACGAGAAGGGCAAAGATAGCTTAAAGTTAAAAATTAACTAAAATAACAATACAATTTTGACCTAAATGCCGCATTTTGGCACAAAGTATAACAACGGAGTGGCGTCTTTAGAGGATCATTTACAAGGTGAACAGAAAGTCCTTGAACTTTTTTTCATTTTATGATTAGACATATTGAATGTCACTTATATGCCTTTTAATATGCTAAATATCTTGCTAAACTCTCTAAAATTTAGGTTTAATTGTACGCATTAATTGTAAGATCTAAAATGAGCCAGAAAAGCCATCATTCAGCTGTATCGCGTGGGGAAAACCAACTCTGAGATCACTAAGCTCTAAAAAGTTGCCGGAACTTGATACATCTGAAGATCGTCCTAGGAGTGGAAGACCTCGCACTGCTCAAACAAAAAAAGTGGTTGCTGTCCGAGAAAGGGTGAGAGACCCAAACAGATCCATCCGTCAAACGGCCAAAGACATGAATGTGAGCAACACTTCAATGAGAACCATTGTAGAAAAGTATCTTCAGTTGTCCCCTTACAAGATGAGAAAACGGCAGTTCCTTACAAAAGCAAGAGACTTGAAAGAGCACAGATTCTTCTCAGAGAACTGAATCTAGCATGGCTGGACATGAGATCATTTATTCAGACGAAAACTCTTCAAAATAATATTGAAGCTCAGTTCAATAATCAGAATGATACAATTTATGCAAAGTCTTCAGCAGATATTAAAGATTCTGTGAACAGTTTACCGCCATCAAAAACCGTCTTCTGTCATGGTGTAGGTGGCCACCTCCGACACTTAGAAGTCTCCTCTGATTTTCGTGGAACAAGAGGTTAAAATCAATTCAGATCGCTACATCAACGATATTTTGGTTCTAGCTTTGGAGATGAACACTACAAAGATCAGCCCTTCACATTCCAACAAGATGGTGCACCATCCCACACCTCAAGAAAGACTCAGGACGGGTGCTCAAGTCCACTTCCAAGATTCTGGAGCAAGAAAATGTGGCCTCCCTTATTGCCTGATTTGAATCCCACCGACTTTAGTGTGCGGTCATTATTGGAGGCAAAGCCTGTTCCGTTGCTCACCCAAGTGTTGATGCTCTGAAGCAATCACTCCTGCGGGAATGGGCCAAAATACCCCAGGATGAGCTACATGCCTCGGTCAAAAACTTCCGACAAAGAATTGAGAGAGTTATCCAATAAAGGGCGGCCACATTGAAAAGAAAGAAATTTATTCCTGGTATTGTAAGCTCTCATTGTGAGCTCTCATTTGCTCTCTCACCTTTTTGATGAAATTTTATTTATTTTCTATCAATAAATCGTTTATAAGTTGGTCCTAGGACATTCTGTTCACCTAGTAGAATATCGTCAGAAGAGGCAAACTTACCAGATGCTCTGGTTGGTATCACCCTAGACAGGACTTGTAGCGTACAGCAGTATCAAGCTAGCAAGCAAAACGAGTAAGTGTGCAGAATCACGTAGAAAAAATGTAAAAAATCAGAATGTTTTAAATGCGTTCATTGAGGTCTGACGTGGCACACCAGACAACAAAGTCCGTCATTTCTACGTTGATTCAACGTCTGCAGACTTTGCTGTCTGGGACATTGGACAATTCTTCGTGGACGAAAGCTCGGTCCATCAACAATTGCTACAAACGTGCTCGCTTACATTGTGACACCACGCGGAAAACACAAGCAGCCACATGAAAGCACCAGAGACAGAATGTTGTCGCGGCAAAAAGGCACCTGCATTGCTTCTCGCATACAAGTAAGAATTAAAAAATTGATCAGGCCCAATATACTGGGCAATACACTCTTCATGTAAGACATTCCAAGATCATTTTCTATACATTGAACACTCTGAGAAATTCTCTCGCAGAATAGTTGCAGTTTGTAAACGACCCTGATAGCAAATCAGTCGTTTTTTACATTGATTCAACGTCTGCAGACGTTATATCAGTGTAAAACATCGATTGATGTCTGGGAGTTCAGGGAACAAGAAATCTTAGAGGAAAAAGTTTCAATTCAGATCGATTGAGAATAGAATTAGTATGATAAACGCAAATAAAATATTTCATTTAAAGAAATTACGCGAGTTTTGCGTTAATTCGACGAAATAACAACGCTGGGTTGGCCGTCTGCATCGCCGCCGCTGTCTTCTATCGGCCCATAAGTGCCACTGACCTATAGTGAACCCGCATTGAAAGAGGTTACTGCGTGTCATCTTTGGTTGGTGGCAAGGGAAGGGCCACGGAATCTCCGGAAGGGGAAGGTGATACTGAAAAAGATGACAATTTATCTTCGCATGACCCACAGTATTTCAAAATCAGCAAAACACGTCACAAAGTTCACTTGTTGAGGCTGTGTGACGTATGGCATCCGCTGATGACATGACGACAACCACAGTGTCACCTCGAGTCGAGATTGACCTCTCAATTATACAAGATAGAATCAAATGCAAAGCAGTTGAACAAACTCTCCACCGGTCGTGGTGTGCTTAATGTATTCTTTGCATTCATTGGATTGGTCAGAAATAAACATAAAGCTTTGGTAGAGAGTTTGCTTTGTTGAGCCATAGAGAAATAAAACATAGTAACTTTAGCGGGTTTAGCATACTTTATTACACACAAAAATATAACATAATTAAAATAAAATAAAATAAACTCAAACGTTTTCGACACGTACGTGTGTCCTCATCAGGAATTAAATCTGCAATACATAAAATGAAAAATCGTACAATTCATTTTATGTGTGTTGCAGATTTAATTCCTGATGAGGACACACGTACGTGTCGAAAACGTTTGAGTTTATTTTATTTTAATTATGTTATATTTTTGTGTGTAATAAAGTATGCTAAACCCACTAAATAAACATAAACTCGCTAAAATTACATAGTACAGGACAAACATTTCAAGACTATTCCTTCGCAATGGGAGCCTTCCGCGGTTGGTGGGATGGCGCAGCGGATAAGGCTCCTGGCTCTCATCACTTTGGCGATAGCCATTGTTTTACAGTGTTGAAGAAAAAGCGGCCGAGAGAAAGGAAGTGGTCACACTACTCTCGTTAGTGCTGAAGACTTAATAGTGTGATGAGAACTCTTCTCATTACTTAAAGCTCAGTAACTAAGTGTGGGGCGACCTTTACTTTCGTAATGAGTGCAATCCTGCAACTTGACCACTTGCAATACCACCGTGAGGACTGCAAACTTTCCCCAGAAGTTGCATTCCAAGCTAAAACAACTTACTTTTAAAAGTGGCACTCTTGTGTTCGTTATCAGGATCATGCATTTTGTCGGCAGGTGTCGCCATCGAGCCTTTCGACGACTTGTTCTGAAATCGAAAAAGGGCTACAGTATTTTCAAGCGGAAATCACGAAGTGAAGATTCGAGGAAGCTTATTCCTTCCTTGATTGTTGTACATTGTTGTCACACCGAATACCGACAACGCTGGAGCCTATTCAGAAAAACGACTCAACAAATGATTGAAATTATGCACCTCATGTCGATGAATGAGACCGATACAGCAATTTCTAATACAAAACAAGAAGAATTAAAACTCCACTGACAAACTGACACAATTCACATGATCGACCAAGTTTCAAACTAGGCAGTATCCTCGTTTTCACTTTTGATTTGGCGTGTCGCCTCAACGAAGGATTGGAATCGCTTGAGTAAACAAGCCAAGGCTTATTGCTAGCAACTAACCACTCGCGTGCCAACAGACGAAGTACGTATCGCTTGTGCACACAGCACCATACGAATAACACCAACACTCCCACAACCCGCCATTACCTAACAATAAATGAGCAAATGGTGTGGAAGCATCTAGAGACCGTCGGTTAGTTCAGGGTTTCCCAAACTATGGTCCGTGATGATATAACTTCAAAAAAAATTCTAATACGCATTTCGGTCGACACTCAAGACCGGGTGGCATGGTGAAATGCTATCAAACCATATGGACATTCGTTGGCGTCCAACCCTCGCAATACGGGGAATAGCCTAAGGGACATTAAATCGTATAGAATAGATATGGATTGTACAATAGGCCAATTGCACTGTCAAACATAATGAGAATGTCTAACGCAATAATAGACTAAATAAAACAATGGGTTATAAACAAGGGTTATGACCTAATAACATCTAATTATGATCCAATAATATCTAACCTTAGTGGAATCCTCTTCAATCTCACAACAGACCTTCGTCTTGCACTCAACGGAGGCGCACACCATAGAACAATGCTTGGTGGGGGACCGGGAATGGAACTCCGGCTGGATCGTCAAGGAATGGATGTCTTCATCGTGAAGTTTCTCTTTCATCTGAAGTTAACAAGCATCACAGCATGCCCGAACACAGCGTTCCACCAGTGCACACCCCAGAGAGCAACATCCGTCATTTTTACACTGACCTAACGTCTGTGGACGTTAAACCTAAAAACAACTGATTTGCTGTCTAGGCAGTGAACGTGGGTCGTCGCCAATGGAGTTGACTCATGATAACACAAATCTATAATCAGGGCTGCGATTTTTGCCTTTTTCGGTGACGAGGTCACTCGACACGCGCCGTCACTATTCGACAAACGCCTTACGAAAAAATAAAAAATAAAATAAAAAATTAATAGAAAAAAAACTGAGAGAGGACTACAAGTTGTCAGGTCGAGGAACAACCGGGGGGGGGGGGCATCACGTGATGCAATCATAAATGTGCTGACTTACGTAAACTTTCTTGCGCCAGGTACTTCAAAGCAAGGTCTAAAAGCGACGCTTTACACGAGAAACTCCCAAGACGTCAGCGCCGCCATTTTGAACACTGCGGGAGAATGCTTTGATCGAAGTTCCAACGCCTGGCATCAAACATTTCGCAACACACGTTTCGTGCTATTCGACACAACGGGTTTCTTTTATAGATGAAATAACCTAGGCTACGTTGAGTTGTCAACGTCTATGCCAGTTTGTATTTCGCCGTTTGAGCCAATTAACAATATTACTCTGGTAAAATGACTGTTGGATACTTGCTATGAAAGTTTTTCACATGTAGAAAACAGCCTAGTTTCCGACCAGATGTTCAGAAATACAGATGAAAAAAGCCACTATTTTTATGGAAAGGAGTTCTCTCCCAGAACATTTTGAACACTGCGGGAAATGCTTTGATCGAAGTTCTAACGCCTGCGATCAAACATTTCGCCACACACGTTTCGTGCTATTCGACACAACGGGTTTCTTTTATAGATAAAATAACCGAAGTAGGCTACTTTTAGTTGTCAACGTGTTTGCAAGTTTGTATTTATGTCTGACTTATGCACTTGTTGTTCCAAGGTTGCAGAAATGTTTGGCAATGTGAATAAAGAATAGTAGACAGATAAACACGGTTGCAACTCGACTTCCACTAAAAGAGTTTCTGTGATTAGGTAATGGGCGATTTTGCACATTCACAAAAGCACACAACCCAGCTAGCAAAACCCGTCGTTTTTACATTGATTCAACATCTGCAGACGTTGAATCACAATGCATGACATGTATAAACAAGTTTGCTGGCTGAGAAGTCTGGACATCTGCAGGAAATTTGTCTCGCACCAGGCGAGATGTCGTCCTTTGAAAGATTTAACAATGATGGATTTATATAGCCAGTGCATGATGACGAAAACAAATTTAAGATTTCCTTTCCGTTATATAACTTAAAGCAGGTGATTGATACAGGAGAAAATAATCGCAGAAGCACACAATAAAGCCTACTTATTACGCAAGTTTTTTACATCAAGAAAATAGCCTAGTTTCCGACCAGATGTTCAGAATCAGAATCACAGACAAGAAAGGTCGCTATATATAAGAGTTCGCTTCTAGGAGAATAGTAGGTAGTCACTGGGAGTGGACAAGGCAAGGTAATAGGCAAGTTGTTAGAACAGCATTGCTTTGCCCAACTACAGATAGGATAGTCTTCTGTTCGTCAGTATCCTATAATGACTAAAAAACGAAAGAATCCTCCGACAACACGGATTGCAAAAGCTTCGGTCGGTCTTACCGAGAAGCGGTTAAGGTTCAGCAAACAGCGAGTGAAATGCGGGATCTGTTCGAAGGAGCTATCGAAAGAAGCATTGCCACGTCACTTTGGAACTTATCATCCAGGTAAACTTCCGGCTAATAGCGTTTAGTAGCCTAACGTCGCAAAGCATTCTCAATTTTGAACATGTTTAATTTAATAGTGGTAAGCAAAAGCGTGCTTAGTAAAATGCGCCTACTACGTTTTCACTTTTCAACAATAAAATTTTATAGATAAACCCGTTCAAGTGCACAAGGAACAACGCATCGATACATTCTTTTCTCGGCGAGACAGTGACAACGTTTCTGAGTTTGCCCAAGCACAACCAACAAGCAGTTCAAGTTCGGTCGGTGAGCTTCCATCTGCAAATATAAGGTCAGGCCCTGGCAATAGCACGTCTTCACTAGATGTTCAAGCTCATCAGGAATCAGGAAGTTGCAACGACCTCTCAATCTCATGTTGAAGTACCACCAACAATCGAAAGATCTAGGTCTGAAGTTGGAACGCTCTCCAACGAGTTACGAGACGAACTACGGTAAATACATCTAACATCTTCCGGCTGGTTTCTGTAACTTGCAGTGCTGTATATCCATTCTTCCCTAAGAGTTTTTAACACAGAAAAAATTTAAATCATAGAAAAATGACTGGCGTTATAGTGGGAGAAATTCGACGCAACAGGCCAAGTTCCTCCGCCAAAAAGCAAACGGCGACTACGAATCAAGCATTCGCTTCAAAGGCAAACCATCTCGCCATTACAAAATCGCTGGTCGATGCGATGAACGTGCTGGGCGATCGCTTTTCTTTCCGTCCCGTGGAATCCATCATAAGGTACAGTCATAATACGTGATAATTAACGACTAAGGTCTAGCAGCTTTACAATTGTTACTTTGCACACAGTCAAAAATGTTTAATCTTATGCGTTGAAGCGTCAAAACGTTACAGTATTGTATTCTCTGACAGATGTGAGAATTGTAGCGTGGACTTCTCTATACCAAGTTCTGTGGAAAACTACGAGGATGTAGATTTCCGCTCCCGTGGTATCAAGCAAACGCGTTGGTTCATAGGGTTGAAAAGCTCCTTGAAGAGACATTTGATAGGAACAGTCCATGCTCGAAAGACATCGCAGTACACCCACAGAGAAAAGGCGGCTGCCCAAAGAAAATCAAGGCTAGAACGGGTCGCTTATACCCTGAGTTTACTTGCTTATGAAGGTAAGTAAATATTGTTCTTTTAGTCTTTCAGCTAACATGTATCATAATTGTTTCGCTGTTACTAAGATTTGCCTCTGATGACCGTTCACATAACAGGTTTCAAGAAAGGTCATAGTTTCATTACGTATGAAAGCAAAGTTTTAACTTTGCAAACAGCCGGCATCGACGTAGGCGATATCAATCACGGAAGGGAATTCCCATCGAGGTTTTTAAAGCACGTTTCGGCAGTTCTGCTTCGAGATTTACGATCGTATGTGGATACGCCATTACCATGCACAGGTACGCTTTCCTATGTAGCCTACATTACAAATCGCATGCCATCCTTGATCGAGAAACACTCTTTCACCTGGCTTTACGTCATAATTAACTTGCAGGACTGTTAGATTGATTGCTGTAGTTGGTTAGTTAATTAATTAATTGAAGTAAATAGCATGGTAGATTTGTTGCGTTTGCAGGTAACACACAGCATGTGAATATCCGTATCCTTAATAGAAAAAAACATTTAGGTCGACCTTTTCCGTTTGCCGTTATTGCTGACAAGCTGACTCACAAGCGAGTGACGAAGCAAATAACGGGGATCCGCATACCAATCTTACAGAACGGCTTTCTGTTCAAAACCATTTACCTGCATTGTCCAACTGTTAGGGGATCAACAGGAAAGGAACTTGCCGGCTACATAGTCAACGTAAGACAAACCATCGCAGACCGTAGTACGAAATTAATATTTGTACCTTATTGTTATTACCACTTTATCATCGTAACGCAATATATTTTAGACTTTGTTAGAATTCCTTTCGTCACGGAGTCGCATTCAAAGTGGGTTTAGCGGCATGGTTTTCGATGGACAATACATTAAATGTTCCGTGCCGAAACATTTAAGCGAGAAGCTTGAAATATCACCGGATAAAGTGCCATCATTTATCGACTCTGCGATTTGGGATTATGCCCATCGGCTTCACCTTGCAGATGCGGATGCCAGGAAGGTTGTGTGGGTAAAGACCTTGATTACCTTCGCACAAAACCTGCTCAAACAGTTTACACATGGTAAGTTCAGACAATCGAACTAGGACCCTGCCAATGATTTCTTTAGTAACTCAATTTTATATCACAGGACAAGCATACGTAGCGTTGAAAAGCATGGCTGAGCGCTTCTGCCTACCTTTTTCTGTGCCTTCGCTGTTTTGCGTTACTCGATTCACGCAGTATCAGCATCGAGTGTGGAAGGGCTTATTCAATGACCTCCCTGCCATCTTTCGAGTTTATCAACAGTAAGTAGCCTATAGCCCTACAGAAAATGTTTATAATGCCAAACCAAGTACCGAACTTTATGTTATAACTTATTTTTTGCAATAATTACATCAAGTTGTGTTTGGTGCAACACTAATTTAAGCTTGTTTTAAATTTTAAACAGACGTATAAACCTATCTCAAACTGCGGGATGCAGTGATAATTCGTCCGAAGATGAAGACCATGCCTTGCGGAAACCAACTGGAGCAGAAATGTCTGCAGCGAGACAAATGCTCGTCAAGCTTCAGAACATGGAGTTGCCACTAAAAATTCTGGGCATGATCGAAATTAGCGACATGCTAGCGGCAGCTTCATGTTCTTTGCAAAACGATGCTATGTTGCCTTGGATGTGGGAAGCGGTCGTCGAGGGGCTGAAATCAAAACTTGAAAACGCAATCGAAGATTTAAAGAATGAGAAGGTTTTTTTCTAAGCAAAGATATAATGTTTAGTAGTAAACAGATAACTAAGTTTCAAACATAGTTTTGACTTTCTATATCTTTATATAGGTTCCAGAAAATTGGCATCAGTTTCGCACACACGTTCAGAACTTGAAAGATACTGGGAGTATAAACGATGTCCCAGTCCTGATTCCTGGAGAAGATTGCCACCAGCGTGAGCAAAGGGAAAATGTACGCCAACGCGAAATGTCTGTTGATGGCGTTGTCAAGGTAAAATATTTTATGCTTTTCATCACGAAGTGCTGATAATCTGAACTAACTGCATGATAAAAACATTTATTTTGTTCCTCGTAGGAAGTGCTGGCATGCTTGCGGGTATATTCGACTGCTTTGAAAAATCAACTTAACAGAAGATTTTTCGACAACAATCCTGCCCCGCGGTGGATGTTTGATGCTCGGAGTGCTTTTTCTTTTGCAAGGTAACTGCTTCTGCTGCGCTCCGTATGCTCGCATTCGCGGCTGGTTATATTCTTCGAGAAACAGTAAATTACTCCATCAAAGATATTGATTTACCGGGTATTTAAATTGTTTGTGCTAAAGGTTTCAACATAGCTTTTATGTTGCGCAGATACCTCGCTTGCAACAGCAGCACGTCAGCACGCTCTTCAACACCTACAAGTGATGAACTCTCTGGTTTTCGCCATCTTCTAGAGTCCGCGGGTGCGGATGTTAACCAGGAACGCCTCATTTCGCTGTACCACACGCTTCATCAGCGCCTAGCATCAGAAGAGCCGTTTCCTTCGATTGAAAGTTAGTGGTACAACGTCCTCACAAAGGAAATTTTTTTCCAGGATTTAAGTGAGCTCATGCACTTCTGCTTGAAGTACCTGGTGCGCTGTTGCAACGAATGTATCGTCGAGTCTTTCTGCTCCAGCTACGCACTGCACGACTCGCGATTAAGGCCGTTGTCTGAGGAAGCTATTCAAGATGAACTATTCGTTGGCATGTGCGGTCCACCGATTTCACTGGCGAAACCATTGTTGCGAAAAGCACTTGACTCCCTGTTCCCAAATGGTTGGCATTTCTATCTTCAAAAAAAAAATACTGGAAATCTCCTGTCTAAAGTCATACAGAGGCAGCAAAATCAAGATCTAGCAGCAAGCATGCCCTGGCATTAATGTTTGTGTTGTTACTAATATTCTTTCCTTTTCACTGTTATTAATTAATTCGTTCTTGTG